>NC_134570.1:107412121-108012121 GCF_050947875.1 Dermacentor variabilis
TATAATCATTGAGCTGCATTGGCCAATCAGGTGGTCATAATTTGGGCGATAAATTGGAATGCATAATTGAATAATTAAAAAGATACGAATTAGTTTTTAGCTAATTTACTTTAGTTCACATATTGCAATTTACAAATTGTAGCCAGGAAGTTCACAAGGTAAATCCCATTGGAGCGAATTCTCAGGATGACACCAGTTTCGAGATATTACTTCCAGAACTTTGCGAAGAAATACATTGGTGGTCCAGTTACATTTGTGCTTCAAAGCATAGAGAGAGAGAGAGAGAAGGGAAGACGGAAAGGCAGGGAGGTTAACCAGACTGAGTCCAGTTTGCTACCCTACACGTGGGGAGGGGAATGGGGAGTGAAAGAGGGAGAGAGAGAGAACTTAGGTGTAGCATGTCTATAGTCGGGCACTCAAGTCTGTTGCCCTCAGGTAGCGACAAAGCGCTCGAACTGCTTTCTGGGAAGCGAAGATCTTGGGAGCCTGGCCTCACAGCTCAAAGCATAAAACGCCGTGTTGCTAAAGCATGTGGAACGACAGCGTATTTTTGCAAGTTTAATGGTGCACATATTGAAAATGATGTCATCCACAGAATTATTTTCAAGCGCATATGCCCTGCAATCTCACGACCTAAAATTCGTAAATTGCAATACGTGACGTAAGGTAATTGGTTAAACACTTAATTGGCGACGCTCTGTTAATTAGTTGAGACACTTCGATTTCTCGTGCAAGTAATGTTTGCCTCTTTGAGTAGACCAGCTCGAAGATTAGAATTGTGTTATCTGTTGTAGGCGATATTAAAAGTTACTTGAGGTCATCATCGTCATCATCGCAGAAACACTTGGTATAGATTTGTTGCAGCGCGCCTACCTGCCAGTCGCACTGCACCGAATGTCATTCTGCGCCCAGTGTAGTTCTCGGAAATTTCTGGGAAGAATTCCCGGAAAACCGGGAATTCTCAGGGATTTTTGAATAGTCTGTAAATACTCAGGGAAATCTAAAGGAATGCGTCCTTATATCAGGGGAAAATTAGCTGTCATTTTATTGAAAGGGAAAGAAAGTCGCCCTAGTGCTGGCTCGAGTAAAAGAGAGGAATCGTAGCGAATTGTCTGTGACGTCCTGTCGCCGGTTAGAGGAGGTGTCATTGTACTGTCAACGACCGATTTTCAGGACGCCCGATTTTTGGGACATGCCCGATAATGCGGACGGCTTCGCGGTACCACTACGTTCCCCACAGAGTGAATGTACGAGAACGTCTGAAATTTCGGAGGCAAGAACCCTTCGCCGTCCGATTTTCCGGACATTTTGCCGCTACCGCAGATCCGAAACGGCATTAATCAAAGCCAACACTGCCGTTTTGATTACCTCGCCGCTTCTAACCGGCGCTCTCGCACGTAGATCCGCTGGCAGCCGTAGCCACCACCGCGGCAACGCGAGGCCTAGCTGCTTCGACGTTCGCTATTCAGGTACTTGCCGTTCGGTGCCGTGTTTTTCATTGAAAGAATTCGCCGCTGTCAGCAATGGCACCGACTCCGCATCTGCAATCCTCGCGATTGGCTTCGAGGCTTAGAAAGGACGGCGCGTTGCATAATGCCGGTTTCCGAAAGGCAACTTTGCCTCGGCACATAATTGTTACGCGGTGAAGCACACGTAAAGTATTGCGGTGAAGCCTAACAAGCGTGGGAAGGGCCAATTAGTTCTAGAATAGCGTTTGTGGCCTTACGTACGTTAAACGTAAGCACCTTTGTGGGACGTTAAGGTGCTTGTCCTTTCAAGTCTTTTAGTTTACCTTATGGAAACACAAACGCAAAGAAAACGTTATAAAACAGGGCGCCGTCTGGCGCCTCATGCCAAACGTATCCAAGCCAAGACGGTCCATTAGCAACCATCCTGCTGTTATGTGGACGCGTCTCGTTAGGCGTACGGGCTCCAGGATCACCGAACGATCTCAGAAAATAGATGTGCAATACGCTTATAACTAACCTTTCAGGTGAGCTTAGATAAAGCGAAAGCTCATTACAATAGTTACTGGCCATCAACGCGTGCGAGAGCGTATAGCCATCACGAGAATTTACGCTGAAGCGCGAGCCATGGGGGCCGCCATGTTCGACAACGATATTTCTTAGCATACGTAAATATTGCGGACGTTGAACTCGCCAAATAAGGTACGTTATCATAGCGCGCGTAAACCGCAGAAACCCAATAACGTTCCGAGTACGCGCAGCGAGGACGACGCTATTTCGTTACGTACGTAATGCTGTTAAATGCGGTTGCAAACGTCACTCTAAAACTGTCTATTGTCAAGGGACACGGTACGTATATACACGCGTGCACTCACCGTCTCCTGTCACAGTAAGAGCGCCGAAATGCCTAATAAGGGTATTGGCAGGCCTTTAGAGCTTTTTCGGACGTGCCTGTGGCGATTTGAGCCCTGGGCAGCAGAAGACATGCATTCATTCTTTCGGAAGTTTTCGCGGCCCCTAGGGAGTACGAAAAATCGGACGTTCACTGTACAGCTGTCCAAGCGGATGCTTCAGATGGTCCGTGGGGCGAACGTGCGGTGGAACGAGGACGAGAATAAATAGAAAGGACCGTCGCAATGAGGAATGATCAGGTAAGGAACTGTGCCGCCTCTTCTTTGAAGGAGCTTGAGCTCAAGAAGCAAAATGTGGGCTGACCCCGAGATGCAGCTTGTGTGTGCATCTCATTTTATTCCTATTCGAAAATGTCTTCATCTTCAGTGGGGTTTACTTATTTTTTTTTCGAACATATATTATTCACTCTGCATTTCACAAATCCTCCCTTTAGTTTTCTATTTTGAATAAACACTACTCCTTACTATATTGAAATTGGATTAAGCAGCTTTTTTATTTTTTAACATGCTTACTAGAGAGTGACAGCATCGGGCGACATGGTGTCACTTCGTCTTGACATAAACAAAGTTCTGTGTCCCTCGGGGTATTTTACAAAGGCACTTTGGTGAAACGTGGAAAACTGAGGGAACTTTAAAATGTCAGCTTCATAGAGAGGCTGGTATAGTATGCATGAAATAATTCAACGCCTTCACTTAATTTTTGTTACCCCCTCCTCCCGGCGCCTCGCGTGCCACGGAAGACGGTGCGCTTCCTTCCGGCTTTCCTCCCTTGCGCACAGTGACCGGCCCTACTGTGTGTGATCTGTACTGTGTCCTAACGCTTCTTCCTTCGAAGATGGGAAGTGGCGGGTTTAAACACCTTGTAGTGTATATTGTGAACCGACTACCAGTGAAACGGTGATTGCGTGCAGCTATACTTGGCGTCTCATCGTGGAGCGCACAATTAGCCGCGTAACAAACTAGCCATGGATGTGATTGATAATTGTGGAGGCTGTTCGATGCGGCGTCAGTTTAATTCCGGCTGCAGAGTCGAAACTCGGCGGAACAACGAGCTAGTGTACTGTGTTCTACTTTAGTCTTTAGATTTGTCCTGTTGCTCTTCCTTTCCTCTTTCCTCCCTTCCTTCATATCTTCCATTTCTGTGTTGCTGTCACCTCCCTTCAGAAGAGTAGGCAGGCGTTGTGCCCCTTCCGGTGGCAGTTGCCAGCCTGCTCCTCGCCTTCCCTTTCCTGTTAACTGTATATATGTGTATATGTGTTCAAAACAAATAATAATAATAATTGCGCGCGCGAGACTGGGCCGCGTTCGTCGGGTGACCCTTGCCAGTTTCACTCGCACATACAGCACACGCCGTGCGGCGACGATGTTATCGTGCTTGGACTTTATACGGTACATCACGGCGACAGCAGCAATGCGCCTGGAGTGTCCATAAATTGCTGTCGCCAAATTGGGACGAAGTCGTAGCTGAGAAACTGCTTCCACGGGCGCTGGAACACGATGCAAAGTTTATTGGAAGTGCACTATCCCAGAACTCAGCTGCTGCCAGAACCATGCTCGTTATGCATCAATAACTTTCGTGCCGATAACTTTCGATAACAAGATACGCAACCCAAAAACATTCCCGTGCGAGTGCAAAACACTGTCGCCGAGACGAGTAATCTTGTGATGCGAGATGCATAGTGCACATATATGTAAAAGACAGTCATGACGTTCAATAACGTTTCAAGAGGCAGTCTATTGAATGCAACAAAAAGTCAATGAAACTTCTATAACGACTTCCATAAGGGATACCCGTGTACGAGCCGTACCAGCGCATGTGCTCTATAAGGTGTACAGAATTTCGCGGTTGTCGCCAACAAACCGGCTACATGCATCCGTTCATTCACGAATGTTTTCACCACGAAACTAAATCAAAATTAAATAGTTTCGAGGGCACCCAGCAGACGTGCAGGCGTCTGCAAGGCATGTACAACATCCGGGCAGAGATTTCAAAGGCGCCGGTGGTTATCGTCTCCTGTTCCACGGGAGCGTATATCAGGAAGCGCACCGTATACGCCAATGTTTGATTTGTCCGTTTGCAAAGCTACGTACTGTATTCAAAGCAGTTGCCCTGAGCGCGCAAAAACAAGCGACAGAACACGTGCTGCGGTTTTGTAATGGCCTGGCGAGTGAGGGGTAACGGACAAGCCTGTACATGTATAGACCCGCGATATCGAGAGCGATGAAAAGACGTATGCGACATAAGACGCTGCATGTCGAAACTATATAAAGAGGTGCGCGCGCGCCCGATTTCAACCCGAAGTGTATATGGTGCTCCCGCGTTCCATCCTCTCTCTCTCTCTCTTCTTCTTTCGGGAGACAAATCACCCGAACACAGATGCTCCGCGCTTACCTGTAGCGCTCGGGACATAAAAGGTAACGCATTTTATCGCTGCCGGATGTTGGGTCAACGAGTCTTCGCGTTAGGTATACACGAGAATATAGTGGGATCAGAGCTCTTTATCAGCTGGGTGGTCTTCTTGACAGCGCTGCATACCGTGTGCGATATAAAAACAAAAAAAAGAAGGAAAAAAGACAATAAAATAAAGGAGAAAAAGAACACAGACGAGGGAAATTGAAACGAAGCTAACAGCTATAAATCATCGGAGCAATGAAACGGTCTCTACCAGAGAGAAACTATATTTTTCACATACTCGCTATATATAAACTGTCGCCGCTTGTCAGCGGCGAGCCAATTTTACTACGCAGCGAACAACTCTTGACCGCTCCCGGCCAGGACACACAGGTTGCTGTATGTTCAAGTATGCTATATACTGTATGGCCTGCCCATGCGTGCCTGTATAATCCAGTTCGCTGCGCCAGCTATATAGGATCTTCGGCATTGGCTCCCCTCGATGCATTCACCTTTATCGGCGAGCCACTGTCGCACGTTCACTGTGCAGCGCGCAGTTGGTTGCAACACAAACACACGCACACAGCTTGCCGAGCCACTCGCCGTCGATGGCCCGCGTATATTTTACTGCCGCGATAGGCGCGCGGGCCACCCGAAAGAAAGGCCGCCCCCTCGCAGCGCCGAAAGAATAAAACGGGGCGGCGGCGCGGTTTCAAGCGTTCCGGCGAGCGAGCGTTGATAGTGGCGGGGCGACCCGTGTCCACATCGTAAATCGCCAAGTGACCCCACGGACGGGCATGCAGCGATGATCGAGACTCGCAGAGGGCGGTGTGTAAGACGACGCATACAGAGAGATTCGGACAGGCTCGCGACAGAGCAGGCGGGATATTGCCTAAAGGCTGGCATTGCATGCTGCTTAGCGGTCGCCCCCCGGGGCTTTATACAGTGGTGTCCCAACTTGTCGTTCGCTCGACGAATGCGGCGAGTGATTTATGCGGCGAGGTAATGAGACGGTATTTGTATAGTGCTAAATATTAAACGAACAATAAAAAAAAGCATAGCAGCGGGAGGGGACCGCATCGTATAATGTGGGCATGATATTATAGTGCTATGCGCTCCGAAACGTTTAAAGACACGGTGCGGTGACGCGGTGTAGACAGTATATGAAGGAATTATTCGAAGTGTTTAAACGCGAGCGGCATGCTTCAAAGTGGCCCCGGCCTCGGGGAATTTGCTTTATCTATATGGACGCGCGAGCTAACTCCTGCGCTGAAGCACGACAGCGGGCGAGAAAGATGCGACTCGGAACGCAGTCAGAGGAACCCCGCAAGGTATGCGACGCAGAATGTTTGCGTTGAGCGCCCGTGCAGGGAAGGCCGCATGTCCTTCCTTCCGAGAAATTAAAGAATTGAACCTCTCTCCCTGTTTCATATACAAGTGGGCATGAAAACCTTCGTTCGAAAGAGCTACTTACCAGCGGCCGACTACCTATTGCGCGAAATCGTTAAAATGGTCTATGTGTTTGCGCGTCATTGCGATTGCAAAAAAAATTACACTTCTGGTCAAAGCTAAGTTTCCCATGCCCATGCAAGCATCCGGCACTGCAATCAGTCACCTCACTCAGAGAACTTGTCTACAATGCATCCCCGAAGGTTTCTATTGTTTCGTTAACGTCTTTAAAATCTGCATGTTTGCTTACGTGTACAACTGGCTAGGATGGATAAGCAAGCCGCAAGACGCGGAAGAAAGGAGTGCAGCATGCGTGATGTTGCATTAAGACGCCTGATCGCCGAAAATACGCATACGCTGCAACCGTTTCCGGAATGTCTTTGAATGCCATGAGTCGCACACAACTTCACTAGTGAGCACACTTCGCTAATTGCACTTGCGGGCAAAAGCGAGACAGCACGTCTGTATATAGACATAGCACGTGGCTTTCAAACTATATACATGTGTCCCAGAAGTAAGAGCGCCAAAGGTTTTCCAGAACCCTAAGGATGCAATCCGAATTAACTTTGGGGCGATCAACCAGACTTCGCACGAAGCCTGTGTGACCAATGTGGCCTTACTCCCGTAGAAGTGCGCCGCTGTTTTACCGCATCAGAACCAACGGCGATTCAACACTGGACGATGCGCTTCCCCGATCTGTACCTTCTGTGGTCATATCGTCGACATGGAACATTTCGTTTGGCTATGCCCGCAGTTCGAGCACAGAAAGAAAATAGATGGTTGACAGCCTGCAAAAGAATGGTCTTTCGCACAGGGCCTTCGAAGACGTCGTTTTCCCCGGAGGGCCCGCGGCAATCAGGGAGAGAGTGCAACGACTGCTGGTTGCCTTCGTGCGAGACACGGGGCTCTTCGACACCTGGTGACACACACAGTGACACTCACAGAAGGCTCAGGTGGAACAGTTACCGACTATGTAAGACAGGCTATTACCCCGCCTGGTGCAACACCGCCACCATCACGAAAACTACCGATTGCGCGAGAACACGGTATGTATACAAGCTGCCATTTGAACGCAAGAATTTCAAGCTGCATGGTCGAGTGGAATAGCACCCCGTGTAGAATCAAAGGCCAACGGTTACAAGAAAACAGCGTCACCGCGCTCGTGTGCCTCTGTCGCGCCGTCGGAGCCCACGTGGTAGTGCGGCTTGAAGCGAGCGCAAGCTCCGCGTTGCACATGCAGTTGGTGTACGCGTGGGTCACACAGTCATGTGTCATCGCTCTATAGTCCGCTCGAGCATCACACATTGTCGGGCGTATAGAAAGAAATAGCCGGGCCAGGACTCACCCGTTGACATCCGTGCATGAACTCATTCGCCGAAGCTTTCCACAGTATAGACAGAAGCCGCCATATATCACACAGTTTAGCTGATATCAACCTAAACACTTGATTTTTAAAACTAAGTAGCAGTAATTGCTGAAGTGCCGCCAATGTATCCTATTCGTCGGCGCTGGATTCCCAGATGGAAGCTGTTTTCGGGCGCCACGTCCTTCCAATAACACGTATACTCCGACGTTGCTGACAACCAAGTATACGCGGTCAGGCCACCAGCGCGGATGTGTCAGCCGAAAATGAAGCCGCCAGATCGGCGACGAGCCTTCGCGGACTGTGCATCACTAGCAGACAAATCGGTCACGCAGTACAGTATTAGCTATAGACAGTGCTGCGATTCCCCCGGTCTATCTTCGAAACATTTTTTTTTTTTTTGCTCCGCGTTATCTGCTTGGATGTAGAAACAGCCGTGTATACGACCGGGAGTTGTACTCTGCGCATGCGGGTTAAGAAAAACACGGCGAACGACTGCGAGGGGGAGGAGGAAAGCGTTGCTACTTATCAAATAAAGCAAGCATATCTTTTCAAGTTTCACGAGCGGAGCAAGCAAAATTGAGGAGGCGAGCCTCAGATGACGCCCCCGGTCACTTATCGCGATGCAAGCGTGCTCGAGAGCGGCAAATTTTGAACTTAGCGGGACCACCCATGGTCTCGCTCGAAGGTGGAAAGCATGGGCATTCCGAAATTTGCGCTTTCAGCTGAGCCCAGGTCGGCGCGTGTACTCACACAAGCGTCGGCGCGTCTCCTCTCGTTGGGAATGTCGTTTCATTGCCTTCGCAGGCATACAGTGTGTATATGTCAGCTGGTGTCAGTGACATTGGTGTGACATACAAGAATGTCGCAGCACTATCTCGCTGGCGTAGGGTGCCTATACGGGGCGTGACTCGACAATGATGCCGTGTTTATACACCGAAGGAAGGGCCAACCACCTGCACAGGCAGCGGTGAAATACACACCGGCAAACAAATACACGACTTTCTGCCGTTCCACTTGCAACTGCAGATCGGTATCCTAGACTGGGGCAATACCGCAGAGAGACAGTATAAACGTATGTGTATATATACGCACACACCGACAGCTTTTATGGAGGCACGCACGCAATGTGGCTTCGAGCGAACGACGGAAGAATATATGTAGTGGCGCCGTGGTGACACGTCCTTCTCCTTAACTCAACAGTCATCGACAGTCTTCGCGCGGTCCCGCGCGACTCAGCGACGCATGCCACGTCCCCTCCTTGACGGCGCGTTGTGTACAAGGCTCGCAGGCAGGTCACGTCGCGCTGATGAATCATGGCCGCACTTGTTGGGCCCGAGCAGTCGTAAAAACACCTCACCGCCGAAGCCACCGCTGCGCCCTCCTATAGCCGCGACAGGGTCGCAGCAGCAAATAGCCGCGGAGCGCACAGAGCTCGAAGCGGGCTATAGAGTCACTGCATGAGAAGTTTTCCTTCACCCGCCAGCCTCTTCGAGGCGAGCACGCGCCACGCTGACCGTCTCCCTGCACAACGCCTGACCCCCCCCCCCCCCCCCCCGCCCATCCGATCGCGGCGCCCCCTGAGGTTCCTCTCTCCTTATCGGAGCAATATTTTAAAGCGGCTCCGGGATCTGATAACAGGTCCGGATGAATCTCGACCCACGCGGACGTGTGAAGCCGCCGCGGTTGGACAAACACGAGGAGAAAGGTCCTCTCCTGCGCGTCGCCGTCGTTTGCGCCGCGTGCATTATATATATATATATATATATATATATATATATATATATATATATATATATATATCCACGACGTAGTAAAGCAAAACGAGAGCGACAGAGCGCGGCACACGCACATGCCGTATTTGCCTGCGGCGCGCATGGGCCATTCTCGTTCTTGTGCACGGTGTGTACAGAGAAGAAGCGGCCGTGCGCCTTCAGTTTGTGTGCGTACAAACGATCGAACTGGCGCCCATTGGGGCGCGCATGCATGCAGCCTGGTATAGGCGCATATGCTTAAGGACGTGCGTGCACGGGAGAGCCTGCATACGCGTCCAGTTTCTCCGATCGAATCGGGAAACCCTTAGGCGCGCGCGTACAATCCCGGCGTTGCAGATTCGCGGCGGCCGCGTGGGCTATCACAATTATTGTTTTTGTTTCTTTCCCGGACGCGAAAGACGCCTGACAGGAGCCATGCGGGCAACGCAATCATTGGCGCGTTCCTGCAGTAACTGCTTGCTTCCGCGGTGTTTTACGGCGAATAGCTGCTTACATGTCGCACTGTATTTTTTTTTCTTCAGACGTGGAGGCTATAAGGTCCAGACTCGAACTCCGGAACACACCGCCTAAAAGATAAGCCCTCTGCTTCGAATGCAGTAATCCCACAGCTGGTATCGGCGGCACACAAATCGGTATATAACATCGCCTCCGAAATCTCCTGCGCGGCGCGTCTATGGCTATGTATACGTTGTCCCCCACCGGAGATCTACAAGGAGGCTCCAGCCTGTACACATAGCTCGATAGACGCGAACGTGGTGTTCCATGTCCGATGACGGGAGAAGAAACGAGCGCTGCCCGCAATTTTCCGGCCGTCGTCACCAAAGGTTTAGTGACACCTTTGAGAGTTTTGGCTTATAGTCCGTATAATGTATTACGCTTTTTTATCCATAACGTTCACGTCTCAGTTGGTGATGTTCACAGATGATGATGATGATGATGATTATGATGATGATGATGATCTCTAGCCGTCCCCTGCCATCAAACATGCTATAGATGTTTTTCATTCTAGCATTTTTGTGTATACATCTCCTTAACCTTTTTTTTTTCCTCGAAACTTCACCAACTATACCTTGCACGGCTACCTATGCGTGTAACAGATCCGGTCGTATCTTCTCTTCCCTCTTCCCTGAGTTTTTTTTTTTTTTTCACCAATACACTATAAACGTCTCTTGCTTATAGTGAGTACTATGTAGTGTGATTTTGGGCTATGATGTACTCACTAGCCCCAAAAATAGACCTTAATAAAACTTTTCTTGTGAGCTTTTGTTTCTCGGATCATCGTTTGCGCAATTTCTTTTTATTCTCACCTAACTGAATTTTTTTCTATACAGGATTAAAGCAGGATAGTTTGACACTAATAACAACGCCACCAAACAAAGGAGAACCCCCGGCTCTCCAGTGCAACTACACAGTGAACCACTGCACCGGTAAGCGAGAAAATGGCCCAGAATGGCTGTTCATTGCACTGTGAAAAGATCATATGCTTATGATGAAGCACACAAAGAAAAACCTTATATTTTGCCAACAGAAAACTGTGGTGAGGTGCAGAAAGAGACAAGTGTTTGCAATATTGCTCTCATGTGGATGACATCGAAGCACTTGTCCATGCGCTGTACAATCATCACACACATTCATGAGCCCTCTCACTCATTTCAGCTGATTTCACTAGAGTGGGAAGTCACTGAGTCAGCTTAAGGGAGTGTAAAGAATGCAAGCACAGCTGAATGCCAGTAAGTGTAAGAGACATAAATTAGTACCCCTGAGTGCCAGCTGACAATGTAGGTTAATTAGTTGTCGCCTGCAAGTGTAAAGAAATATGGCTCTGAAATAAACTATAAGCTCGAGCACATTGAGTTGATATTGAAGAGGACAAGTATATGCGAAATGTGTCCGTGCAGAATGGGGAAAATGCAACTGAGCGTATTTTGCTCGCTTTAGTTCCTTGTTCAGAGCATTACGTGTGTTCATCTGTTGTCATGGCTTGAATACTTCGTTTACACTACGTATACGCTCATTGTATTTAGATTTAGTAGGGATAGACATTGGTGCTAATAATGCCAGTGAAATTTCAAATACAGAGCTGCAACTTGAAAGGTTGGACACATTTGCATGTTGTTCATAATGTCACAGAAAATCTGTTTTTTCAGTACCTGCATCATTTACTAATGTTATCAGAAAGCAGTGCTGCATTGCTTAAGAAATATGAAAGAATAAAAATACATAAGTATGACATTTCGTTTAAGTCTAGTGATTGCTTTGCAGTGTTGATTTTCGGCTGTGAGGTACCTACTGGCCCCAAAATAAGCCCTAATACGACCTTTCCTGGGAGCTTTTGCTTCTCAAATGATCAAATTTCTGCAATTTATTTTTATTCTCACCTAACTGATCTTTTTTTCTATACAGGATTAAAGTGGGAGAGGTCGACACTAATAACAATGCCGCCAAAGAAAGCAGAACCCCTCGCTCTCCAGCGAAACTATAGAGTGGACCACATCACCGGTAAGCAAGTAAATGGCCCAGAATGGTTGTTAGTTACACTGTGAAAATATCATATGCTTATGATGAAGCACACGAAAAACCTGATATTTTGCCAGCAGAAAAGTGTGGTGGGGTGCAGAAAGAGACAAGTGTTTGCAATATTGCTCGCATGTGGATGACATTCAAACACTTACACGCACTGTACTATCATTACAGCTAGACACACATTCAAGAGCCCTCTCACTCATTTCGGCTGATTTCACAAGAGTGGGAATTCACTGAATTTAGGAAAGTGTACATGAGTGCAAGTGCAGCTGAATGCCAGTAAGTGGCATAAATGAGCGTCCCTGAGCGCCAGTTGACAGTGTGGGTCAATTATTTATTACCTGCATGTGTGAAGAAATATGCCTGCGAAATTAACTATAAGGCCAAGCACATTCAGTTGATTTCGAAGATGACAAGTATATATAAATTGTTCTTGTGCAGAATGTGGAGAATGCAACTGAGCCTATTTCGCTCACTTTAGTTGCTTGCTCAGAGCATTACGTGTGTTCGTCTATTACCGTGGCTTCAATACTTTGTTTACACTATGAATGCACTTATTCAGACTAAGTGGAGATGGACTTTGGTGCTAATAGTGCCAGTGACATTTAAAACACAGAGCTTTAACTTGAAAGGTCGGACACATGTTCAAAATTTCTTACAAGTTATGCACATGTGAAGTATGTGATACAGAATGTTCTGCTTTCTGTAGTAAATCATGGCCACCTAGTTTTATAATGTTAAAATAGAAAACTGGGTGTGTTGGTCAGGCATGATCTGATGTGAAAAGTGCAAAGATGACAAACAAAAAGATAAACACACACACACACCGGGCACCTTATTTACTTCCAACAATGTTCAGTCAGGAAAAAATTCCACTATTTTATACAAGGAGCACTGTCACAGTTCATCTGTGCACATTTGAATTCAGGTAAAGCAGTTCTTGTTTTATTGAAATGACGATAAAAAAGATGTAGTCACCTTATAATGGTGATGGCTACTCCTTTTCGCATAGCAGAAACAACAATATAGCATTTCTTTCTTGCGATAATGAGGTTGATGTAACACTCACGCACCTATCATGTGCCTCAATTATCCTTTTGGCCTCAATTACTAATCTAACCCATTTGTCACGGCTCCTGGCAGGCATGAAAATTTGCTTACATTTGCAATCTCTACAATGAATTTCCAGGTGACCCTCTCTCCCATTTCTAACATTGTTGTAATGTCGCCTCGGCCTATCATTCACGCAGTGCTCGGTTTGTGGCACATACTTTCCACCACATGACAAAGGAATTTCATAAACAACTCCTGCCTGACATGTGTGACATGGTGTATTTATTTTTGTGATTTGTGACACAGGCCGGTGCCTTGGGAAAAATGGGTTGGTCATTCTGCACATCCTTGAAAGCTTGCATGGGGCAGAAAACACCACCTTTACATTAGCTTGCTCGGCAATCTTCTTCGAATTATGCGACATGCAGTGCATGTAAGGTATGACGGGTGCCTGTTCTTTTTCGCGACGTGGCTCCTGGGTCAGTTGGCAAATTCACAACTTCTGCAGGATTTTTTTCTGCTACGGAAACTGGCACAAGTTGTGGGTACCTGGCTCCATTAGTCGTTCAATCTGCTTAGTAAAGCTCTCCGCAGCTTGATTTGGGCAGGACTACAAAACGTTCAGCTGGCACATGTTAGCCATGTTGCATTTGACTCAACTGTCTTTACTAGATTGTCCGTCATCGTCTTCGCACCTTTGCATCACATCAGTTTTATAATGATGACACATTTGGAGGAAGGAGGAAGAAAGATAGGAAGATAGGCTGGTCAGCCAGCATAAATACAAGTGGACTACTCTGTACTGGGGAAAGAGTATAAAGGAAATGAAAGGAAACAGGAGAGCCGATATTTAAAATAAAGGACAACAGAATGTGTGCACATCCATGCGATACAGCGCACTCTGGCAACAGCCCGCACCTCAAGAAGCAGAGCGACACAAGGGTGTTGAGCACAGTCTCGACAATGGTTCTCTCCTCCAACAAGGCGCAAATAATTGCAGTGGTTTTCTAGCCGCACTACAATCAGGCCAGTCACATAAGAGATCTCACATACGAGATCTCTTATGCATAAGAGATCTCGTATCGTCTCACAGCCTCAGAAGTTTACCGCTAACATGGAGACCTGTTTAGTGCAAGATTGATACTATATTGTCCTTGAACAACTATTGAACAAAACATAGCCCTAACAGGGCCAAGGTGAAACAGTTTCTGGAATTGTCTGATATTAAGTGGAATTTCTTTTTCCTTCCAGGTACAACGATTGACAAGAGGTCCTGGAGTCATCAGGACAAATAATTCTCAACATATACGAAGGATATCTGGTGTGTTTGTGATGACAAAGCAATTATGTCAATGTGAAATACTTATTTGAAAAGCCTATTTTTCTTTCTCAAGTAAAACTCTTGCTTGGGCTAGTTGGTTCATGCTTGAATTAGTAAAGGCAAGGCGCAGAAGAACAGGACTCAAGAAGAACACACGCGACAGGACCGGCGCCTCCTGCCCTGTCAAAGGCGCCGGTACTGTCGTGTGTGTTCTTCTTGAGTTTTGTTCTTCTGCGCCTTGCCTTTAGAATTTTTTTTTCGCATTGGCAATGCATATATAAAGAACTTCACTTGCATCTCTCTGCATTCACCTAAACACTGCGACATGTATACGGAGTGTGCTCCACAGGACAAAAAAAAATTATGTTGCTTGGCTCCCACAAGTTCTTCAATTCGAATACGTACGTTTTCTTGCAGCACTTTCATTCTTTCTTTTTTCATGCTAGTCATGGATAGCTATCTTTTCATTAGCTGCGAGCACTTCACTAAGTTCCTCATTGGATAACATATCTATTAAAAATGTGACCTTACACTAAGTTTGGGACATATGTCTGTTCTGTTCCTTATATTGTGCTTGTCTGCTATTTTACATAATTTTGGTTCTAAACAAAACTTTTTTAACGAATGAGAAAGCAATGAACTGAGAGGCCTAACTTTTGTTGGTCACAACCCAATGAAATTCATGCAAGTTCATTCATTATGCTTGTTTCACATTTTAAAATCTGTAGGCGCAAAACACTACCTATCTGCTTTTGTATGTCCTGTCACAGTTTGTCTTTTACTTTTTACTCTCAGAACTTGGTATATAAGTCCTCATTCTGTGCTAAAAACCTACAGTGAAACTATGCTGTGTACTTTGTTGTATTGTAAATAAATCATTCTCTTTGAATAACATGTTCTGTGTTAAAGTCTGCATGAACATGTCTGCATGAATGTACATCATGTTTTCAGATTGCATAGATGAAGTGGACATTCCGCTAGAGCATACTTCAGGTGGTAAGAGAAAAGTGCTTTTAATAGCTGTGTTGACATAAATATAACTAAGGCAGAGGCACTCAACTATTGTACACGATTCCTAAATCCTGATTCACTCGTTCCCAGTTGGCATTATATATATATATATAAAACAAGAAGTAGTTTGTGCGTGAATACGGCTCGTCTTGTGCACGGAGAATTGCTTGCATTCCAGACAGCAGAAAGTGCTCATTGCGGTGGTGCTGATCATACAAATGTAGCACAAGACAATGGGCAAATCGCAATTATTCCAGGTTCATGGAGCCGTGATCAGCTTCGATACGCAGGCAAAATCGCGCCACGTTTTAGATTTTGAAACAACTGAATCGTTATTTTGACGACAGTTGCCGCGGTAACTTGGTGGCTCTAGCGCTTCGGCCCCGCCTGTCGCATTCCGACGGAAATGCAAAAACGCTTGTGTAACCCTTTGCGGGTGCGCGCTAATTGACCCCACGTGGTCACAATTAATCCGGAGCTCTCCATTACTGCGTCCCTCGTAATCCGCAGCAGTCTCGGGATGCTACCCATAATATAATTTCTTTAACCATACTCAGATTTCTTTCCTCCCTTGCTTCCTTTAACATCGACGGCATTGCAGGTATGGCCACTGTAGCTGAGTTGACATGCACCTGGCAGGTAAAGAGGTGAAAACAAGCTAGCGTGTGCAAAGCGGTGAAGCTTCCGATATTTGCAATACAGTTACGTTAGGCTCTCGAACGGAGATGGTGACGCGCCTTGCTGCTTCAAATAAACACTGAATCGATGACTACAATGGAACGGCATAAAAGGCACGGTTCGGGAGCATTTTTCTCGTACTCACAAAAGCTATATCTCCCAGTCTTTTGACGGGCATCCTTGTTGCGGCTAGCGGAAGTGAATAGAAATATTCGTCGGTTCAACAAACATGCAGACGTGCCGGTAAATTCCCACCCGCTTATTCGACGTCTCGGAATAGCGTAGTCGTATTGCCGGTTTAACGTCGAGGCAGCGCAACTTTGAAGCAAGTGCAGTTACCTATATTTGCCGATACCGCCGTGGTTGCTAAGGGGCTGTGGTGTTGAGCTGCTGAGCACGAGGTCGCGGGATCGAATCCCGGCCACGGGGGCCGCATATCTATAGGTGCGAAAGCACCCCTGTACTTAAATTTACGTGCACGTTAAAAAAACCCCAGGTGGTCGATATTTCCGGAGTCCTCCACTACGGCGTGTCTCGTTATCAGAAAGTGGTTTTGACTCGTAAAACTACATAATTTCTTTTTATATTTGTAGGTGTGCATGTTGGCGGCGGATCATATTTGATTGAACCTTGTGAACGAGGTTGAAAGTGTCTCAGACAAAGCCAAGTTCCCGGTTAAACAGCAACTACAGCGAACAATCCGCAGCATAGCGAATAAAGACAAAACATTGAAGAACGACATTCTCTTGACGAAGCAGTTTGTTTTCGCGCAGCTCCCATGCTCGGTTATCTTATACCACTTTTAGCCATTCCGCCGCGAATGACAGCTCTTGAAAGCGTTATACTGCTAGTTATTTAAATACACCTTTACTATCACCGACCACATAAGCATCGGCAACAGTTACACAAAATATGTATACCACACACGATCGCCGATGGTGACCAATCGACATAAAACGGCAGCCCCAGAAGCACAAATGTATGTACAAATAAAAATGCGAATCCTCTGGTTCAGCACAGCGATGAGGTCTAGTGATACAGTGTTCGGTTGTCACGGGGTGTACCCGGGTTCGATTCCCAGTGGGGGCATGTTTGTGCAATGTGTTTTCCAATGTTTGTGTGATGAGTATTACCGATTTCCTATAATCTAGTTCTGAGCTATGTGTATGAAACCTCCTGCGAAACACCTCTGGGCGGCAGCTGTCCATAAAAAATTATTCTTTCATCAAAAATACCCGTTGGGTCCAATAATATTTCAACCGCTTAGTAAGCCGGACAGATTTGACCTGAAATACCGCATAAACATTTGGCGTTATGCGTGACATTTTCCGAGCGGCCCTCTTCTCTACAACGAATGGGGCCTTATAAATGCGGGCCTCATATGCAAGAGCCGCACAAAATAGGCCGCATGGAATGACCCATTTATAAGCGTCGAAATTTCCATCTACTTTCTGCGTTATATGCGTTGTTTTAAGCCGGTATTGACTAAGAGTGTAATATGATCATCATGGCCGTTGCAGGTAGCGCCTTGTGGAGCTGATTTCTTTTGTTACCGCTGTTCGAGGAGTATTCCTCTGTACAGTACTCTAACATGATTGCAGCTATCTTTTTATATTGCCGGCAGATCCAAGGCTGACTCGACTGGCGAAAAATAAAAAATAAAAAAAAACACTTCACACAAGTAAGTTTACATTTACGAGTTTATTGTCAATGGTGAATGAAGCAGTATATATGGCCACAATTTTCGTACAGGTCAGGCGGACTTAATTTGGTCGGTCGTTGAGCTTGCCACATACAGAAACAGATATCCATCTATTTATTGGAATTGAAAAGTGAAATCGAGCGAATTTTTCCGATCGTGTTCGGCGTATCGTGTACAGCACCGAGAACGCAGCTTCAGGCAACAATATTTGTGCTGGGCTACTCTACTGTAGTCGCGTATGGTGCTATTTACCGTGTTTTTCACTGTGTATATTGTCTGCATTCGACGATTTGAGCTAGATTTAAAAAAAAAAGAAACATAAAAGGTGCTCGGTAAAGATGAAGTGGTCAGCAAGATAAGCTCGAGC
The DNA here is from genome assembly GCF_050947875.1 of Dermacentor variabilis. Lineage (NCBI taxonomy): Eukaryota > Metazoa > Arthropoda > Arachnida > Ixodida > Ixodidae > Dermacentor > Dermacentor variabilis. The sequence continues at coordinate 107,430,133 of NC_134570.1, forward strand.
TCATTGTGTCGTTCCTAACACATCGGCGAGCGGCACGTAGCATAGTAAAAGAAACGTTATAAACGCTACGCTAGGTATCCCAGCACATATTGCCTGCTCTTGATATTTATGCTGCACACTCGGTGTTCAGGTGCGGCAGTGAAGGCTTTGATACAAATGGAGTACTCATAGGAAAGCAAGGAACGTTATGGAGACAACAGTGCGTACAGGGACTTCGCCAAAGATTGTGTAAATACAAGGACACTAAACATATAAGCAAGCCCAATTATATCTCACAGATCCTTGGAAAACGCAGTTTATGGTTTCATCTCGAAAAAAAGAAAAAAAAACTCCGTGTATGCACTCAAACAATGCATAGAGGTTCAAAAGGACAGACTGGTGGGCTAGTTGGTATGACATTATTTACACAATATGTCGTCCATGTACTTCTGCGCTACTATGTAAATAATGGCATTGTGGTTGTAAAGGGAGGAACACTTTAATTGAGTAACAGAGGTGACCAAGGTAAGACTCAGCCTGGGAACGAACGTTTCAACAAGCAAACATATATGGGAAGGCCGTGACGGAGGCAAGTTATCACGCTGACGCTTCCCTTGATCGCTAAAGTACTGTTCATTGGCTGAATGTTGGGCCGAACTTAATATTCTGCGAGTATATTTCAAAAACGTTTTTCGTAACGTACTGTACCCAGGTTTGTCATCTGCTGTTTTGAAAAGAAACAAAAATTGTTTTTTTAGTGATTTGTCATGTTTGTAAATGTGGAGTAAGCCGGTTGTGTGCAGGGCTAGCCTATAGTTATTGAATTCGTGCTAACTGTTCTTGAAACATGTAAATGTAACTGCCAGAGATTCAGTCACCACGATACTCGATCTCCTTAAAATTGCACTGAGCTGAATCGTTTTAATAATCTTTGCATTTTCATTTAATAAATTTTTGTTGTGAGGAAGCATGTGGTTGGTATTTTCCGGCAAACTGATTTGCAAAGAGCAGATGACAGAGCTTGTGCTTTAGAAACTAAGAACTTGCTACATTGTTTCTGTCCTGGTCGTCTCGGTTGTAATAACCAAGGAAGAAATAAGTCGGGAATCAACGTAATATATATCCGGTTATCATAATTATAACGGCTTTAAAGGCAATTGGTAAGCGTGTATGTCAAATTTTAGCGCTCCTGCTCGGTATAATACAAAACTGTACACTGCTGCTTTCCTGCACAGGGCTCTTCCCCCTCCACTTAGTAAACTTGAAACAGTTCACAGCGAGGTTTGGAGTCCAAGAGGACTTGTTGCCATTAGTAGGACCATTGAGCTTTTTATGGCTTGGTATGGACAGTTTGCAAACCAATCAACTATATTTCGTCCGTCTTCCTGAAAAGAGAAATGATGAAGCCATGACCAACATGTAAGCAAGAAATGCTGAAACAAAAGTTAATGGAATAAATGGACCAATCACGGTTCTAGGTGAAGTGTTCAGAAACATACGTTTCGATGACTCTGACCCAGTAGTGACACATTCCCTTGATTCCACGATAATTCCCTTGAGGTTACTTCAAGTGATGTCACCTTCACTGACGACTTATACGCCCAGAGAATACAGAGTTCAAAGGAGTGAACGAATATGAGCAGTATCTTGGAGGTTGTAGTGTAAAGAGTCTCAATTAGTATAGTCGAAGCATCGGTGAGCTTGTGATTCATGTTGATGAAAAGTGCTCGCAACGCGTTTGTGTGCTTTTGTGTCCTTTTGTGTGCTGCGCTTAGTCAAGCCTCGATTATATGACAATTGTTTCCGTGAGATATTAGTAATAAACACAGTCGATTTATTATGTCTTAAATGCGACAAACTAGATGTATCACAGGAAGTACATTTCTCACTAATGAGCAGTGGATTAATTTATCGCGGTGGATACTTTATGCAGGAATAGCCAAAACTATTTATTACTTATACTGTAGTACACGCTACAAATATTATCGACGTGTCAAAATAACAAAAGCCTCGCCTAAATTGCCTTTGAAGAGCAATAAACATATATTTATTGTTATTTTCCACAAATACGCGAGATAATTAAGGCGTTTTAGGGAGTGTCCTTGGAATCCGCTACCAGCGCTTCTCAATAGCTGAAAGTTTTGCAGCTTTAAGAAATGATTACAGGAATTTGCTCCATCCGCCTTACACGCAAAGTAATTCAACGTTGAAAATGCGAAGCAGTGTTTTTGTTACTCACACTACAAAATAATTTACACCCTTAAAAGTGAAAAAGGGTGTAAATGTGTCTATAACTCACAACCTTAAGGTGTGATTTATATAACTGACACCCTAAGGATGTGAGTTATAGACACATTAACACCCCTTTTCACGTTTAAGGGTGTAAATTATTTTACAGTGCACCGGTGTTCACATATGGGCCCACACGCTGCAGGGTTAACATGCTTTCGTGGTAGTCGCCAAGCAGATTGTTTTCGGTTCCATCGGTGGATTTTCGAGCTAGCCTGCACATTCATGTTCAAGCAACACGTCATTGCTCGGCCAGTTGCGGCAGATCACTAACGATTAAAGCCTGCTGCCGTTATGCGCAGTGAAACGCCGCAGCTGATAAAATTGGCCATCTTTGAACACGTTCGCTCGGTGGCATTTATCGAAAGTCGGACGCATTAACTGGCTGAAATATTATTGTTATCAAACGAAAACTGCTTTAAAACGACCCTGTGTGACACTGCTCAGCGGAAACCAAATATTACCAGCAAATATTACCGCCGTACAATTTGAATCAGTAAGGCCCGGACTGCAATCAATACGAATGGGCTGCTCGTTACAGCACGTCAGTGTGGTTTCAAAACATTTATTCTAGTAATAAAGCACAGACCTTGAAAACAAATGTCCCAATAAGAATGATTGACTACTAATTTTCTAGAAAATGACATGTTAACTATGCTTCTCCCATACTACAGCTACATTTATAGATGAAACATTTAGCCGCGTTGAGCGCCCCTAGCAGAAAAAGAAAACATGAATAAATGTAGACGGCAAAATTACAGTAACTCCGCTTCCGCGCTTCATGCCGATACGCGCCGCGGTTGATTTGTTCGCCCTCTGTGGCAAACGCTGGAACTTGAGCAACTTGCGTTCGGGGTGGCATTGCGTCCTCTCTGGTTGAGCTCTGCGCCACGAGATGGCGCAGCTGCTCACGTTCGGACATCATCAGCATCAGCATGATCACGTCTTCCGTAGTCGATCATTCTGTGAACAATAATAAGTGCACGGACGGGAGGGGAAAAAAGGCTAAGTGGAGATGGGTAACACGCCAAGCCACAGCGGAAGAAATGCGAGAAAGTGCACGGGGCCTTTGTAGCAAGCATGCGCAGTGCGCAGACCATTTGCGCAGACATGACTAAGAAGAATTGAAAGCTGGGCGAGTTGGTAAAATATATCGTAATGCAGGATGCGCAAACACACACACACACACACATACACACACACACGGACGAGGAAGGAAGGAATGGACGACACGAGATGAAGCTGTCAACACTTTTGTTTTTTCTACTCAGAGGCATGATGACACAAAAAGACGTACAAACAAGTAGAAAGAAAAGAAATTAGCGGATAGCATTACGCGATACGATTGAAGCCAAACGTAAGCAGACCGTTTTATCGAGTGCGCCGCCATTTTGCGATCACAGGCGCCACGCTGGTATGTGCATGGGAGCACGGCGGAGGCATCTGGAGGGTCCACAGCGGTACCGTTGTTGAAGACGGGTGGCAAGCTTTCGCGTTTCTTGAAAGGTGTCAATAATAAGCTCACGCGGCTCGGTTAACATTTTAGCGGGCCTTTACTAAGCTTGCCGGGACTATATATAGGCGACGGGCCTGCCGCAGCTCGGCCTGTTGTCGAAATAGGAGACGAGTGAAGTCTGAACATAGTGAATACGTAACATACGAGCAAAGTTTTATTATCGTATGTCTCGCCTTGAAAATCTATTAAGGTATCAGTCAAGTGACAGAAACCCAGGTGTCTCGTTGTGTCGTGCGGTGTGCCGCACCGCTAAGATCCCAATTTAGGCCCGCGATGAAATACGCTTTGCTGGAATTCACGTTCCTAAAGTTATCGCGGTGCGATTTTCTAAGCATTGTTAACCTGGCACCCGGGTAGCATCATTTACAATATAAAAAAATCTAACTCTAGCAGAAGGTCCGCTAATATGGATAAAACGATCTGATGCCGGCATAGCTACGAATATGGTACGATCAACCACAGACGCATGCGACGCGTTAAAAGGATACGCGCACTCTTGGTCTGGAGCGGTGACTGTGCAGGAGCACTTCGCCGACTCGAAAGAGCTCATAAACAAAGAACTGCTCTTTGCAACAGCAACTTTATTTTCTGAAGTAATACAGCGCGCGGCGCGGCGCGGCGCGCTGGTTCGAGGATATTCTTCCTTGTCGGTGAAACTGTCTATATCGCTAAGTACGGACAGCTGGGCTAGTTGGTTGTGATTAGGATTATGAAACATCGTTCCAGCGCACAATTGAACACGGAGTGGAAGAGAAAGACCGCACGAACGCATGAAACATCGTTCCAGCGCACAATTGAACACGGACGAGAAGAGAAAGACAACACGAACGCATGAAACATCGTTCCAGCGAACAATTGAACACGGACGAGAAGAGAAAGACAACACGAAGACCGGAATGCCGGCGTTCGTGTTGTCTTTCTCTTCTCGCCCGTGTTCAACCGTGCGCTGGAACGATGTTTCATAATGCCAACGGTGTATATATCGGCCCAATATGCGGTGATCGCGTCAGAGCGCCCGGTAGATTTTAGCGCTCACTCTTTGCAAGCACAGGTGTGCTATCATGGTATCAAGCTGTGACAGGGCAGGTAAACAAGTGCGCCTAGGTTAATCTCTACCTATAGAACCCAGCACTCCCAGCCAAAATAGGACGAGTCGCGTTGGGCCGATACTGCGAGAGCAAAAAAAAAAAAAAAAATACGCCTTCATGAAGAGTTCGTTGGCCATGGGTGGCTGCGTGATGTAATCACTCTCTGCTAGTTTATTTCTTTCCTCAGTGCATACAATGATGACTGATGATGGTCTTTATCGGCATCTCTTTCTAAACTGGCCAACGAGCAATGGCTACCTACACTGTTTGATCCAATCAGGTTTTACTACATCTATCGCTGTCTCGCATTCTTCATATATGTCTTCTTCATCGTTCCTTTCTTTTTGCATTAAATTTACGCCTCTGTTATTTACAATTAGTTTTCCTGCTTCTTTCGACAAAGAAATTTCTGTGGTTCTACCATCTGCCAGCATATCGGTTCACCTATAGTTGGCAGAGCGACTGCCCTCTATGGTGGTGTGGTATAACCGTTTCTGAACATGCTATACTGTTGTCTTAATGGAAGCCGCACGGCTTTCGGGTGGATGCAAGCTTTTGTGAATTTCCTTGGGTTCCAATTGCATTCAGTGTCGAAGAAATCCGCTCAGTTGGGTTGGCCATTTCTCAGACATCTCAACGTTGCTTTGTGGGCATGCAGAAGAACGGACAACAGCTGGCGGTAATGAGACAGTGGCTTTAGGTAACCAACGGTGACGGCCTTGCAGAAAGCACAAAGGCACGACGGGGATACGAGCTTGCACCCAGGCACGGCCGCGTATAGCAAAGCCTAAGAGCTGACGGGCAGGCCGTGGCACTGGTCTCAGGCAGAGGTGTAACGGTTCTTTATTCTATGGTGTAACCGGGTCCTCCGCCGTACGTGTACGCGGTGGCGGCAGCCGCGTCTGGGTATTCGTTCGAAACGCCAGTAGAGGCGAGTACAGGCGCCCAAATCTTTAACTGGCGTGCGCGAGCGGCGACTTTTCCGTGCGTCAGCGCCGTATGACGGGGCGAGGCTGGAAACGGCTTAGCAGACGATGGGCCCAGCTGAGCGCGCTTTGTCCGCATGCGCTTAGCCTCAGACTTTTTCCAGCCGCGCCCCGTCATACGGCGCTGACGCACGGAAAAGTCGCCGCTCGCGCACGCCAGTTAAAGATTTGGGCGCCTGTACCTAGGTTTGGCACGCTCCGTAAATTTCGGCGAACGGGGATCACGGTCCGATGTTCACGGGATACCCAAGTTCCTCGTAGGGTCCCACCTCGTACGGCTTCACTTCCGGAAGGCAAGGCGAGTAGGTGCCAGGCGGCGCCGGGCTGCTCGAGAACCAGTGTGGCGAGATCTGCTGCGGCTGCTGACGAGGCGTCGTGCACCACATGTCCTGCGACACGGCAGCGGTGGCTATCTCAGCTGCGTTGTAAGCGTCGTGAATGTAGGCCACCCCTTTATGGTGGTGCAAGTAGGCACTGTGCGCGTCCGTGACGTAAAACGCGCGGGCCTGCATGCGGTAAGGTTGGTCAGACTTCTTGGACGTCGGAGGCTTGGGCTTGATTCGAGGCTGTTTGCAGTCCGGGTAGTCCCGCTTGTGCTGCTCGCGTAGTCGCTTGGCCTCGTCGATGAACGGCCGCTTGTCGTCCTCGCTCAGCTGCTTCCATGCGGCACCCAGACGCTTGCACACCTCCTCGTTGTGCATGTTGGGATTTTCCTGCACGATCTTGCGCCGATGTGCTCTCGACCACAGCGTGTACGCGTTCATGGTACGCTTCGTGTGACCGCCGCCGTTGTTGCCGCCGCCGATACCGCTGTTGCAAGCACTGCGATTCGAGCCGCTTGCAGGACCGATAGCAAGAGAACCGTGCTGCTACTGCTGTTGTTGCTGTAAAGCTGCATTGACGGCCATGGCGTAGAAGGGCTGTTGCATCCCAAGGAGGCCCACAATTATGTATGCTACGAGCACGGTGCTTATATATATGTATATATATTATATGTAGGTGTGAACGCTTCGCAACGAGTGCCGTCGCGAGCGCGTCCAGATAACGCCCATTCGCGCTCCCCCAAACAGACCGACGACATCGCAGCGTCATCCGGCGAAAAATCGACGCAACATACCAGCGAGAGGTAGAACGAAAAGAAATGGTCTCGTCGCCATGGCAATTGGCAGCCAGTCCGATCGCTTATCGCGCGCACAGCGCCTTCTCCAACGCTTCTGGCTTATCACGGGCCTCTTCTGCGCGTGGCGCTAAGCATGGTGCGATATGGGTTCGCGAGGGACAAAGTGAGACGGAAGCGCGAATAGATATTCGGTAGATACGCTCGCGTGTAGCGCGCAAAAAAGAAGTACGCCTTTTTCGTATTTCCTAAAATAGGCTTCTTTCTGCGACTTCGCACGTAATGGTGCACTGACGACGGAGGTTTGACGAAGGGACACAGTCACGTCATTTTATTCGTCGCGCGCCCGCCAACACACACACACACACACACACACACACACACACACACACACACACACACACACACACACACACACACACACACACACACACACACACACACACACACACACACACACACACACACATACACACACACACACACGCACACACGCACACACGCACACGCACACACGCACGCACGCACACACGCACGCACACAAAGGGCGTGCAGGAAACCAACGCCAGTACAGCGGACATTTCTCATATATAGAAAAGCATTACCGCCCCTCTCCTGATTGATCTGTAGATCAGAGAGTCATCTCGTGCTGCCTTTTCGAAAGGGGGGGGGGGGGCGTTATCAGCCCTTTCTGCAAGGCGCACTGCCCAGAGCTAAAGAGTATATCTTAGACCGTGGCCACGAGGCAGACAAACAATATCTTACGAGCAGCACCTGGTCATAGAGAAAGAAATTAAACAAGAGGGGGCACTCGGCAAAAACTGGCAACAGGAAACACGCCAGGCCTATAACTCCATCCGTTAGTTGACGCGAGCATCACACAAAAAGAATGTGAAATGAACTTACAGATAACGCTTTATTTTTTAATTCTTTCCCGCTAAAACTGAAAAAGTTGGCATGTATAAATCAACTTATACTTTGCGACTTATTTTTCTTGCGTTGCCTAGCAACAAGCTAGCGGCACGCCAGACGCACGTGCATACGTCATGCGCTAGACATGCCACAGGAGCGGGCGAGGCCGGCTGCGCATTGTTAGGGTTGGCGTCTGGCACCACGTGCAGAAAGGAACTTCAACCGACCATCTCTCACCCTGCCTCGTCGACTTCGCCTGCTATGGTTGGCGTCCCGCACCTCGTGCAGAAAGAACTTTCTCTCAGCCGACCTTTTTCCACCAGGCCTCGTCGAAATGAAGCGTGACTTCCTAATTCGCCATGACCATTTCGAGTGTCTGCCGGTCTGGCGGAAGCCCCGCAGTGTACAGGCCTCTTTTGTGTGTGTGTGTGTGCGACTTTAGAGGGACCCGTTTCTCGAACGGCCAAAAGGAGAGCTTCCACGTGCCAGCAACGCGCAAGGGAGACGGACAAGCGTCTACAATTCCAGGAGGCGGGACGGCCTCCTCCTTGCAGCAGACTTTCTGTGCCGGTCACGTGACGTCGACGGAAGCAAGATCCCTCCCACGATTGTAGAGAGGCTATTTAAGGGGCTCCGAAATGTACTTTTGATCACTTCATGCTCTTCTCGTTTTCTTTCGTCTACCTTTGAATAAACCGTGCAAGTTTCGCAATAGAAATCCTCTCGCCCTTGCTTGGTCGCCATGGTCTACCGGATGCCTGCAGCCCGCCGACAACACCACGCTACCCAATAGTAACGTCGGTTACTATTGCAGGCGGCGCTACAACTCGGCAGCAGTGCGATACGCTAACCTGGAGTATACGCAACAGCATGCGAAGCTCGCGTGCTCGGTGACTCGTCTCTTTTGGATGTAGCCCGTTTGTCCGGCTCCCGGCGTTTTCTTACATTCCGTCTGCATTTCGACACGGCACCGCTGCACTACTCGACTACAGCAAAGTGAGGAATTTTGTTTGACAGTTCGTGACGCACTCCAAGCACCTTTAGGCTTACTGCACAAAAGTGACGCAGTTATCGAAAAACAGCTCCGCCGTCCAGGCCTAGTTAATTTGAGTTAATTACTCGCAGTGGGAGATGTTTGCGACGCTTTCTATGAGCCCAAGCATTATTACAACTTATTTCGTAGTTTTTGGGCACGCTCGCCGCACCTGGCTTTGTGACGAAAAGAACCTCGGCGGTGTGACGCAGTTTCGCGTGTACTGAATCTTACCGGGACATGTTTCGGCGCTTTGTCTGACCCCAGACATTATTGTAACTAATTTCGCTACTTTTTGGGGTACTTGTCAAGCACAGTGGCCGCGCTCGGCGTATTGGCGCAGTTAGCGAAAAGCAGCTCGGCTGTGTGCCCCAGTTTCGTGTGTACTGAATCTTACTGGGAGAAGTTCGTGACGCATACCCTGACCCCAAAAATTATTGTAATTCATTTCCTAACTTTCTGGGATACTTTTGAGGCATGCTCGCTGCGCCTGGGGTTGTGAAGTTGTTAGAAAAAAAGCAAGCAAGCCGTGGTTAGTTTGCGCGCCCTGAATTTTAGTGGGACAAATTTGTGACGCTTTTTATGGCCCTGCAACAGCATATACCTTATTTCGGTAATCACGCTTGTCGAAAACGCGACGAGCGATTGGCAAGAGTGATAACACGGGAGTGCGTTGCTTGCGCCGGCAGGACAAGTAAAAGATAACGCCGAGGAGCTCAATAACTTGACATTTGTCTTCTGAGCGACTGAAAACAGGCTTTGCACCCATGAATTTGCTTTGAGTGCGGCTAGAAGGCATTCTGCGAGCGTGTAACATGGTCTAGCCGAGAGCCTGTGTTGTGGCCACCTCTCTGTACTTGGCGTATACCATCGCGTCGACTGAGGCCAAGTTGTTTTGGAAACGCGCAGTCACCCGTGTATTTGTGCTCTTAAAGTGCAGGAAATAATGCCCGGGAAGAGAGGGATGCTTGAAAATCGGATGTTTTCTTCAGATTTTATGGCATTGTCTGGGAGGAGTCTATTTGCTGCGAAATGTATGTAACAGTGAATTTATCTGTAATGCTGCTCATTTACCACTTACGCACGTTTTTCCTCTACACGAATATTCCTGTTAGGTCAATGTACCGAAATGATACGTGCTTGTAATTTATTTATTTTTTCAGCTGATGGGCAACGACTGCTGCTTACCTGGAGCCACAACTTTGGATGAATGCACAAGCCCGGAACGGGCATTTATATAGAGCAAAATGAACATTTCCTCATTTCAGAAGACGTCTTGGGTTTACATTGTGAAATTGGGCGTGGCACAGATTCAGCGGAGGCTTGTAAAGATCGTTCACAATCATTTTTACTGAATAATAAAACGATTCCGCGCCAAGGCCGCGCGTGGTTTAGCAGTAGAAGCGAAAAAAAAAGAAAATGCCGCGCCGATCAACGGAGCCGGCGTGGCGTGAACCAACTGGACCGGAAGGTGTTAATACCATCCGCTCGGTGGGCTACAGTAAATTCGGCCGCTGGGCTCTATGGGAGTGTCCGCGGCTCTTGTTGGAATTTCTTTCTCCATGACCTGGTAGCGAAAGAACAATAAACAAACATACCGAAGCAGCCTCACCTAAACCACGCGTGCAAGCAACTGCAGACCGTCGTTCGTGAACAGCTGCGTTTCATCTAATGAAAAAAGAAACACCAAAAAAATTACAGGGAAATATATATAGGCGTTCCACGTAGAACGTATGGGAGAGGCCTCTGTCAGTCTGCCGTGTATATTGCTGACTGAAAAGAATTCGCATATCTGTGCAGCAGGTTAGCGGCATGAATGGCATTTCTTACGAGTAAGCTGTCGCTAGCTCACATGGTTTCGGTGAGGCTTTTTTTACACAATGTCGTTCTGTAACGAAGAAGTACCGCCGGTCAGACGGGCGCGCCACCAGCGTTTGCGTGTATACGGCGCCGTCCCTCACTGTTCTCAGGGTGAAACCCCTCGAATGTGTTCGACTTCTCCCGTCTTGCTCACCTTGTAAATGAACGTCTTAACAGTTCATTTGCTTTTCGTTTTTTTTCTTTCCCTACCAAGTAGCGCTTGTCGAACGCTTGTCGAACGCTTGTCGAACGCTTGTCGAACGCTTGTCTTATAACGCGTATACAGGTGTATATTCGAATAGCAACGAATAGCGCGCAGAGGACGAGAAAGTAAAAATCAGACAGAAAACCAGCCCTGGTACATACTGTGCGTGTGTGTATGGTTTTTAGTGTCTCGTCCTCCGCGCTCTATTCGTTGCTATTCAAATCACGCACCAACAAGGCAAAAAGCTACACCGCTGAATTACAGGTATATATAGTTACCAAGGGAGATACAGCAGGGAAGAAGAAGCATGCGCTTGCTACGATAAAGCTATGGAAACGATGGAGCGTGCTTTATTGGAATGGTAAGATATGTACCCAGCTTTCGGTTTAGACTCCTCTGGACCCCTTGAAGCCCCCGGGTTCTGGGATAGCTGGCGGAAAGTAAACATGATTGTAATAGAGATTAGTAAATGCGATCGAAGCTTTGGTGGCAGAAAAATAGACCACAAACAACGGAGGCGAACAAAAACAATGTTTCCAATAGTGGTTCGGAAAGTTCGATGTTGGAAATTCTTAGTGTGTTTAAAACAAGCAAAGAAAGGAAAATATAGGTAGGACATTAGGCAAAATAAGAGAGAGGTTGGTGGCGCAACCCACCATCCCGTTTCAAAAGGGACACTCATACATACATACATGCATACATACATACATACATACATACATACATACATACATACATACATACATACATACATACATACATACATACATACATACATACATACATACATACATACATACATACATACATACATACATACATACATACATACATACATACATACATACATTGTTAGGATTGGGGTCAATCCCATCGCTCGTAATAAGTTGTCAAGATTGGAGTCGGGCATGAATTAGAAGGTAGCTGGCCCATGCCGTCATCCAACTTATCCACGCTGAGGACGTTGATGAAGGGAAGGACTGCTTCTCATCGAGAACGATGAATATGGGTTTATTTACAGTATCTACATCAGGATGTTGCAGTTGATCAGTCTAGCATGACTGCGAGAGAAAGTGCATCTGTCTAACATGACTGCTTGAGAAAGTGCACTGAGCAGCCGCACAACAGCGGCTTATAAGCACTCGGTCCTCCCCCGAAACCCAGGTGGGGGAAACGTCCAACCACTCAATGCAGCCGAGCCGCCGTTTTGCGGCAGGGCTTACACACACACACTCCCGCACAGGTTTCACGGAGCCCGCCGAGGTCCGACTGTCTTCGCAGAACTCGGGGCTTACTTCAAGAACGGTGCGTGGGAAGGGGCCTTCGAAGACGTTCCCTCGGGACCTCCCTGGCTCATGGCAGACCGGGTCAGCGGTGTCGTGCTTCGTCGAACTCATCTCGGCAATCCCGCGACGGAGAGTCGAGGACGCGCGTATTGTTCTGCACACAGTCGACTTAGTGACGCCGTGGCAAGAGGGTGACGGTTGCTTTCCAAGAACAGTTGACGCCGCTGTCGCAACTGGCTGGCAGAACTTGCACCTCAGCCGGCCGTTCTTAACATACATACATACATACATACATACATACATACATACATACATACATACATACATACATACATACATACACATACATACATACATACATACATACATACATACATACATACATACATACATACATACATACATACATACATACATACATACATACATACTGTAAGCACTATTAACGTGGAGGTACGTCAAGACCCCGACGTCCTCTCGCGTTCCCGTCCTCCCTGGAGCTCCGTTCCGGTCGCCACCTGTACCCAGCACCTCCACCACTTTATAATACCGAGACCGATCAAGTTGTCAAGCGCTGTTTATTCCAAAGAAGGCAACGCTCCCAACTCACGCGCGAAGAAGTAGAAGAATACATACATTGTGGGGATGCGCGACTCTCACGCGTCTCCTGTAATCCGGCTTCGCCGCGCGGCCTGGCGCCCGCGGCGGTCGGAGTGGTTGAGGCGCAGTACGAGAGATGGCGCGAGTGTTGCGCTGCTAACGCCGCCGACAGGCGGGTTTACGTGGACGCCCAAAGACAAGGCGCTTGCTCTCTTTGGTTCGGGACAGCAAGCAGTGCGGACGTGCCCCTCGTGCGCCGATCCATGCTTCTGCGAGACCGTCTCGCGTGGCCGCCTTGGAACGCGCCACCGTTCGCGTGACCGTACACGCGAACGACCAGGCGTTAGGATCCAGCAATGGGCGAACATATTCTCTCGCTATCCGGTCGCGGTGAGTCGGACTTCTAGATTTGTCGCGCGCCCATCGGCATGTTTTGTGGATAGCAACTCGGCTAGCAGGCATTGATCTATGAAAGGTGCAATAAATGCCTTTGTGATTGTTTGCTCTACTGTGTTGTCGTTCCTTTGTCCCAAGAGCACGGGTGTGAGAACCCCACAACATACATACATACATACATACATACATACATACATACATACATACATACATACATACATACATACATACATACATTACCATCCCGGTCAGTAAAAAGCCATTCGGGAGTTTGCGCTTGTACGTATCGTCCATTAATTCCTTCCTTCTCGTCCATGTGCTTCTTTTCTTTTTTTCGCAATCCACAGTATACGGGTAACGTTCAATCAGTTACATATATTTATTTACTATATGTTATGAAGCCTAAAACTGATACAAGTCGAAGTATAATTTACAAGAAAGGACCCTACGTACGTGAGAGCGGCGCACCGGAGGTCAAAATTATAACACGATACTTGCAGCGGTCGCTCAGTGTATGTGTGTTTATGGAGTTCTAATGCTGAACCCGAAGTCGTGAGTTCGAAACCCGGACGGGACGCCGCATTCATTTGCATGGGAGCGGAATAAAAAAAATACGCTCATGTGCCGCGTTTTAAGTGAACGTCAAACCTCGCGTTTTTTTTTTTTTTGTAATAACATGGCGCCTCAAGTTGAAGTCAGGTGCATTCAATGTTGCGTAAATGAGAGAGCCATCTACGGCATGACTCAATGAAATTTGTTGAGCGAGTTGGTTCATAATTTTAAGGATAGAAACTGTGCCAAGGACAAGCACAAGAGGGCATTTTTGTCGTGCTTGTCTGTCTTTGGCGAAGCATCTTAAGCATGCATGACTCATCGGCTATTTGCTGACTAATTCGCACTCAAGCTTTTCACAAAAGTGGGACTTCAGGGTGAATGCATTTATAATACTACGTTTAGGCGCGTTTAATTGCCTACTTCGTCCAGGATAAACTGGAAGCATGCGTAGCCTTTGATCTCTTAAGAGTGCCTACTGCTCTCGTGAAGGAACACTAGACGCGCTCAACGGTATCGCTGTCTATAGTTGAACACGCACAGGAAAATTACATCTTATTTTCAGCTCTCGAATAAACATAATGTCGTTTGCCCGAGTGCGGTAAGTGCTTCAATTTATCGAAGCTCTCGATTTAACGAAATAATTATCGGTTCCAACCAAAGTTCGTTAAATGGAGGTTCAATTGTAGTATGTACGCCTTCTTGTTCGAAGCATCATCTCCAGAGCACAGATTTGCGCGTCTGAGAAATGCCCCGGGCACCTGCCATAACTTCGCGGTCCCATTAATTTGAAAACCAAGCGCGGCTGAAACACGCAGGCCTGAAATTAAGCGATTCGGCGGCGAACGCTTCGGCTATAGGCGTCCCGAAAGATTCCAGGAGAAGCAGACGTGCTGCGCCATCTGGGGACCGAACCACGGACTACTCCGCTTTGCAGCCCCGCAGCAGCGCGGGCTTTACGAAAGCAACAAGTGGTCGATCGCTCCTGTGACCAGCGCTTGGGATAGGACTATCTCATGAAGAGCTGCGCAATGAACGAGAAGATAAAGAAAGAAACAAGCAAACGCAGCATATCCAACTGTGCGCGTAGGTGCCCGGAAGCGACAGCTATTAGTTGTATAATACTACCTAAAACAATCCGGTTCTTGCAGTTGTCTGTATAAGGGCAGTTTTATAACAGCGTACGCAAACAAAGATGAATGCTTTACGTAAGTGATAACTTATAAGGGGAATTTAACGCACGTTTTGTTCAAGTACGTGCGCTGTGAAATAGCGACGTAAATTACAGAACACATGGCTCCCGCTTCGGTGTGAATTGTAGCGATGGCTGCACTTTTGCGGTCGCATGGTCGGCGATAAAGGACGAACCAAGCTTTCGCTTCCGCTCAGCTTACCAGAACATGACGTTATTAGCGGCTAATTTGTCGAACTCAGGGTCAGCAGGAAAATGACACCATGGGTCTATTGGATTGTGTTGTACCCCAGTCACACGAGCAACTTCAAAGTCCTTTGAACTAAACATCCTTTACTTCAAGGGAAGACGCGCGCTGTCCCGTGAGTGCATCAAATGAGGTCTTCACTGTTTAAAAAAAATTTACACCCTTTGGGGTTTATCTTGTCCCACAACAACAATCGTCATCTGTATTGCCCGGCGGTATAGTTGAGCGCTTAGTAAGGACGAGGACGAAGAAGGAGACACATGTGCGCTACTTGACGTGCAACCTAAAGAGGAGTAGGAAAAACATTTATTAAAAAAAAAGGAAAGGACAAGCAGGTGTCTGCCTGCTTGTGCGGGTGGCGCACTTAGTCCAGGGCTCCTGCGGCTCTTGCTGTCTCCCAGGCCCGCCGCACCAGTTGCTGGTTACAAGGGTCCGAACTAGTCAGCACGGCCCCCCACTGCCCGGGTGTGGGGCTAGGTATTCGCGGGGCTGCCTTGACGTTGGGGCACGCCCATGTGGTGTGATATAGGGAGGCGTAGTCGTTACATAGGGGACATTTGTATGAGTATAGTGTAGTGTGTATTGCGTATAGTCTGCTTAAATGGGGTATGTATTGATTTGTGATTGTCGCCATGTTACGGCGTCTTCACGTGAGAGGGTCTTGCGTACAGGTGGGTATTGTCGTCTGTTCAATACGTGGTGTTGTAGTATGACATTGTATTCTAACGGTACGGGCTCCATGGATGCGGCCGCATCCCTCTCTTGTGGCGCCCGGAAGGCATGAGCTCGGGCTACAGCGTGCGCACGCTGATTTCCACGGAGGTACTCGTGTCCTGGAGTCCATACTATTCAACATCCTGGAATTGAAACGCTTGTTCGAGGAGTCGGTGGGCGATGGAAGATATGCCTCTCGCGTAGCTACGGCAAGCTGCCTGGGAGTCAGTAATAATTGTGACGTACTCGTTGGTCAGACTAGAGGTGATGGCCAAGGCAATGGCTGTCTCCTCCGCTACGAGAGCGCTGGGAGTGCGGACCGTCATCGAGACCACCTCTTGAAGGTTATGGTCGACAACGCTGGCCGTCATGGCTTCTTTTTGGGGGTACTGCGCGGCATCTGTGTATAGTGTGGTTGGGAGACTGCCATATTTTGTCTCTATAGAGTCTTTGCGCGAGCTTGGCGACGACCGGCATGATGTTCCGGGTGCATACTTCTGAGGATAGGGGCTACCTTGATGTGCTCCCGGAAGTTGGGGGCCAGATGGATTGCTTGTTCGTGGCCTTTGCCATGTGTGGGGTAGTCTAGGTGCGCTAGGACTGTTCTTCCTGTTGGTGTGAGGGCTAGGCGTTCTCGTTGGCTTGTGAGGTGGGCGTCTATAATTTCTTTTATTGTATTATGGACTCCTAGGCCTTCAAGCTTGTGTGTCGCTGTTCCCGGTGGTAGGTCGAGTGCTTGCTTGTATGCTTTCCGAAGTAGTACATCTAATTGATCTGTCTCCTTAGGAGTGAGGGATAAGTACGGGGCAGCGTAGGCAATGCGGCTGATTATCAGGGCCTGGACGAGTTGTGTTATGTCGTCTTCTTTCAGTCCGTATTGGTTGGCGGTGATGCGGCTGACCATTCGCATGACTTGGAAAGTGGTCTGCTTGAGACGTTGGATGTGGATGTGGAGGCCAAGAATGCGGACGCGGTTTACTGTGGGTATTTCTTTGTCGTCGAGGGTGAGTGTGATGTGGGATATTTCATTGAGTTTTCTTTGTGATTTCTGTCGAACGACTAATAGTTCTGACTTCTCGGGGGAGCACCGGAGACCGCTTGTTTTTGCATATTGCTGGACGACGTCGGTCGCTGGCTGAAGGGCTTCTTGTTTCTCTCCTTCGAAACCAGTGGTGGTCCAGATAGTGATAAAGTTGGCTCTTCATTTGTCATTTTGGAACGTATGCCCCAAACTTTGGTCAGAGTTCAAGGACGCGGCTGTGCACGTAGTCTGGAAGTCAAAAGCCTTCAGGGACGTGGATACTGCTGCTGACCTTTTGGTGGGATTTAGCAGAAAGGTTCCGAAGATTTCGAGGTTGGATATTCCAGAGGTGCTCAGTAGCTTGGTCAGCAAGGCGCGAGAACTGCTTGACCTGAGTGAAGGCGACGCCAGGTTTAAACCGCTGTGTCACTGCACGCCGAGGCGAGCCCGCGGAGCAGACGAGCCTGCGAGTGCCACTCTGAACGCAGAATCTTCGTAATTCTTCTGACAATAGAGGTCTGTACGTGACGGCGGCAAGATAGGCGACTGTTCTGCTGGGGTCTTGCATAACACGGGGACATTGCCTGCATTTCTTTTCTTTAACGCTGCGAGCCCGGTATACTTCCAAGTCTCGGGAACGGCTTGCGCGTTATAAGCGTGACACAGCGTTCTCGACAGAAAAAGTAGCGAGCGCTGAGTTTTCAAGAAAGGAAAGGCAAGCAAGGCAGATGACGACTATTTCTGTGGGACAATATATATATATATATATATATATGTATATATATATATATATATATATACCCTAAAGGGTGCGACTGTTTTACAAGTGTATACAGAAGGCGTCCGACAAAAGCAAAATCAAAAATTCTTTCTTAACATGGTAGTTCAATGTTTACATGTCAAATACAAGTTTTCACTAGATTATATAATTTTTTTAGTACTAAACCCTTTCGTGACCCACAAACAATCTCAATCATGAATGCGCCGGTACAGCAGTGCCGGCACCGCCTGTCGCCATCAGCAAAATCGACGCAACATGTGTGCGATGTGCTATTTGAGTTGTTGGCTGCAACGCATCGAGGCATAAAGATCATCGAAGTGTTGCCCATTTTATTTTCTGCGCGTAGTTCGCTTCTTTTCTTCCCTCGTCACTTATGCGTTTCAAGATACGCTGCGCTTTCTGTTAAACATGTTTATCGGTGTCTAAAGGGTGTTTGCATCCATGGCTGTCCCATGGCCAACATCATCAGGGTGCAAGGAATAAGGTTGAAACGTTGGTGGGAACCAATGAAGGTATCTCTTGCATGCCGATTTTTTCTGGCGAGTAAAAATTATGATAGCCAGGACAGACGACACGAAAAGTGCATCAAATAAACTTTCAGAGCTATCGCTGTCAAATTCTCTTTTCAGATATATCTCTGGGCGCCCATGGCTGTCAGAATTATTACACCGTCTTGAACAACATCATCTCTCACTGCACGTCTAGTTCGAGCACGTTGTCCTGCTCTGTAAATCCCTAACGGTGAGGGCGTTACCTATGGGACAGACCAACACCCTTAATGGCGCAAACACTTTTAGAGTGTATACCCTTTACGAAATACCGGGTTACCGGAGAGGCGGACGGCTAGTGACGACCTACTGCGGCTTGCGCAATCATAACGCGTTATATAAACTATATAAACGTTTTACATCGAAGCTGTGTACACCTAGCCGCCGCATGCATCCCCCGCATACGTTCCCAGGGTTGCATACCCTGGCCGGCTTACGGGGGCCGATTTTAAAACTGTTGCACGTGTGTTGGTTGGAGGATAACCAGAAGACGACTGCTTGTTAACGGCTATGTTTATTTACACGCAGTAGCTTACCACAGCGGTGGCAGAACGGTTGAGAATCCGCGTCGTGTGCAGGCGGCACTGGTTTCGAAACCCGGAACCGAAACTCAACGGTTTTTGTAATGGGTAGAGATGTACTGCGGTCCGGTGCTCGGCTTCTTGCAGGGTTTCTTCTATTTCGAAATGAGGCCATATGTTATGGAAAAAGCCCAATGGCGCTTGATATATTGGTTTTCCCCGAAAACTTATCTTTGCTTATCATCTTTGTTGTTACACTGGTATGTTTCTCTCATGTCGTGGATTAATTATGCTTTATAATTCTTCCTTTTATGTAAATATGTATGTTGTTCTCCTTTTTCATTACTTCCTTCTTCTTATTCCGAATCCCCGCCACGGCGGCCGCATTTCGATGGGGGCGAAGTGCGAAAACACCCGTGTATATATTTAGATTTCGGTGCACGTTAAAGAAGGCCAGGTGATCAAAATTTCTGGAGTCCTCCACTACGGCGTGCCTCATAATCAGAAAGTGATTTTGGCACGTAAAACCCCATAATTTAATCTAATTTATATAATCTAGTAAAATATTCATTCATTCATTCATTCATTCATTCATTCACTCATTCATTCTATCGTTCGTTTGTTGATAAAAAATAACAACTGCAACTCACATCGATTGCATTTCTATCTTGCGCTTCTTACTCGCCGTTGATGGAATGCGGACGAAATTTTTAAGAAGTGTACCGGCAAAGTGCGTTTTAGAAGTATTGCAATAGGTAATTTGTTCTATCATTATACCACGTGCTCTTCTAAATAATAACAGCATTTTCCAAAACAAATGCCCCGGCAGATGGCACAGCTCTACTGTCTGAAACATACCACTCGAGGGGGAGCACATTAACTGCACGAGAAATTATATACATAGCTGACTATAGGAACAGTTTGTTCATTACCTCTTTAACTAATTGTTTATAACGGGCGTGTCGAAATTGATGAAATCAAGCCTGTAAGTTGTGAGGCACGTCCATCTGATGGTAACATTGAAACAAGAAGCAATTTTGGTGTCAGCGTCCTCAAACTTGCCGCAAAATACACATGCGCTCCAAATGACTTTTTTATTAAAAGGAAAACACCATTTTAAGCAATGCAGGTCGAACTTAACTGCCGAACCAATCCATTTTGTCGCGAATTTCGGCAACAGCATGCGCGTTTCGAACTTGCAGGTGTACTCAAGTGATTAGTAAAAAAAATGTTTTTGCAAGAATAGTTAATTTATCAACGATGAGTTCAAATTCCTAGTGTATATGTCCACCTTTACGAGGAGCTCAGGGAGTAGAACTGTGATCTCTACGACAGGTGATCTTCACAAATTCCGTTCAGAATTAAAACGAAATAAAGACAAGAATATTATACAAAGAACGTCTTACAAAGCCACGTAATTGTAGAGAACGCATCAAGGTCCACTGCGTGCTTTCGGGGAGCGGAATCTCGGGCATGACGACAGCAGATTGCGAAGTTCCGTTAATACGTTTCTTCCTGCACAAATCGAAACGATGGCCAACGGTTCCAGCATCATCCCGAAGACTCTAACACGCGCGAGTCGCTTTCCAAAGCGGAGGAAATAGCAGATCGGTTCTGGCCGGCGCAAATGCATTTGTGTGGTACGGGAAGTGCTTCTGATGGAGCCGCATCGTTTCCCGTTTTTTCGATAAATCACCGCTGATGGAAGAAAACGAACGCTCTTTCGACGTTCCCCAGCGGCTCGAGCGCGATTGATCATCTTAGACCGACGAAACCATATCATCGAAGCGCGGTTTGTCACCCCAACTCATGGCGCTTCCTTGAACGGGTTGTCTGTTGACCTTCCGTACTTTGCCGAACCGGCAAAGTCAATGTCAAATGGTCTGCAGCGTGGGTTCCGTTGTAACGCACGACGTCACACGAACTACAAATCAATAAGCATGAAGGCCCACAATACGTCCTGCGAAAAGCGATCCTGTTTTGAGATTTGTATCTTACGTAAGTGGGTAATGTCGAGGGTCCCGCGCACAAAAGCGAATCGCGAATCTCGATGACGCACCGGCAAGACACCGTTTATATATATATATATATATATATATATATATATATATATATATATATATATATATATATATATATATATATATATATATATATATATATATATATATATATATATATATATATATGTGTGTGTGTGTGTGTGTGTGTGTGTGTGTGTGTGTGTGTGTGTGTGTGTCCGATTTTTTATTAATAATATCAGGAGACTAAGGAGAGCATATATATATATGAGAAGCACAACTTCGCGGTTGTCTTTGGTTTATTTACCCAACTGTTCCGGACCGACCTTTCTCAAGAGGCACTGTAAATTAATTTACGCAACAGTCTCTTTATATATTTAGGTAGGGAAATACAAACACGCGAAAAAGAACGGAAAGACAGAAAAAAAGAGAGGGGAGAAAAATAATCGCAAAGTTGTGCTTCTAGACTTTATAGATCCATGTAGCCCATTGAAAAATCTAGTTTCTATATATATATATATATATATATATATATATATATATATATATACACACGCAGGAAAGCGACGACGAACTTTTTTTGGAAGACTTATTTACTCAACCTTTTCGCCTGGTGGACCAGCCTTCGTCAGAGTACAGTAACGCATGAACAACACATACACAGCTTTAAAAGCACCGTATCTAGAGCAGAGGGCTCGCTATCTGCACTGACTATACCATACACTGTGCATCATAAATCATTATCATTGCGCATTATAAATGATTATCAATGACAAGCATTTTGGAATACAAAAAATGAAATGCAGGGAAGTAAGTGCCAGCGGTTACCATGATTATGTGTAGTGAAAACACCTGAGAGTCATGTTTGTATATATTGTATCCTGAACACATCTGCATTTAATTTTTTGTATTCCAAAATGCGTGTCATTGATCATCATTTATAGTGCGCAATAATAATGATTTATGATGCGCAGTGTTGGTCTAGTCAGTGCAGATAGTGCGCCCTCTGCTCATGATACGGTGCCTTTAAAAGCTACGTGTGTGTTGTCCATGCATTACTGCGCTCTGACGAAGCTGGTCCACCAGCCGAAAACGGTAAGTAAATAAGTCTTCCAAAACGTTCGTCGTCTCCATGCGTATGTTACGTCGGGTCTTGCGCGCTGAACGTTGAAGAAACCGCATATATATATATATATATATATATATATATATATATATATATATATATATATATATGTGTGTGTGTGTGAATGAGATACGACACATACTCTAAGAACGATAATACTGTTACCTTGCCCCTCCGGCTTGGGCCACACTTACTGCAGTATGACGTAAATAAATAAATAAAATACTCTAATGTTGCACTTATTATTGTTCTATAAGCCATCAGCTTTATTTCAGGCATAGCATCTTTCAATTTTCGCCTTAAAACGCCCAGCTTGCGTTCAGCTAAACCACAATTATCAATGTGCTCATTCCAATTTAAATTCGTAGTAATTGTAACACCGATATATTTTAACTGACGAGATCACCTAGCTGATTTATTTTTTATTTTACACGTAAACACCGGTGGCTCTCTCTTTATTTGATACCGACATACATGCGGTTCTATCAAAATTAATTTATATCCCATTTTTCACACCACTCCTCAACAGCTCTCAAGAAATGATTTGGCATGACCTGGCAGTGGCACTTTTCACGCGAGTATATAGCACACAGTCGTCCGTGAACAGTCTCACAATAACAGAACATCTTTTCCAATATCATTAAATTAAGAGGAGAAGAAAAATAGGTGCCAAGACCGAACCCTGTGGTACTCCGGAGGTCACAGGCAACGTAAGTGAACGCGCACAAGAAATCTGTACAAACTGGTGCCTGTTGTGCAAATAGGCTTCAACCTAATTGATAATCTCCAAATCAACACCAAGCTCTCGCATCTTTTCTATAAGTCTGACATGGCAAACAGTGTCAAATGATTTTGACAAGTCTATTGCGATTATATCAATTTGTTCTGTACAATGAATTGCAGTGGCAAAGGTGTGGATTGTTTCAAAAAAGTTGGGTGACAGTTGACAAGCGTTTCCGAAAACGGCGTTGAATTCGGGTAGAAAAGATTCTTGTCTTCAATATATACTGGACCAATTGTTTCGAATTTATGTGTTCCAATATATTACACGTGGTGCCTGTGATCGAGATCGGGTGATAATTAGCAACTTTCAGTTTATCTCTCAATTTTATTAATGGCCCAACTATTGCCATCAGCCATTCATCCGGCTCTGTTCCGTCTCGTAGTGATGCGGTAAAAATTCTTAAGAGAAAATGCGAGACCCATTCACAGTATCGCCTTAAAAACTCATTAGGCAACGTATCAGGACCAGCCGATTTCTTAGTATCTAATTGTAACAATAAATACAAAATACCCTCTCTAGTGATAACAATGCGGTTGATATTATGTCTGTCCCACGCCATTAGAAGGAAATTGAATCTATTTGCCACAACTTTACTTATTTTAGCACCGATTTGACTTTGCTGAAAGAAGAAGGCTTCTTGAAGGCCTGCTTCGTAGGATTGGCTTAATTGTGTTTTGGATTTACTTTCTCTTGGGGCCTCAGCGCTATAGGTTTAAGTCACTGAGTTATGTTTCGTGCTGCATACTATTTACTTCAACTGCGAAACGTTCACTGCGCGAATTTTCTTTTCTATAAACTCGTTGCGTCGACGTTTTGCGCGGGTGGGCAGTTATCGGTCGTTGGTTTCTCCGTTGATATAGACAGGTGAGCCAAATTCCAGCAAACCGGCATATGTACGATGGCGAATCAGACTCCTTGCACCTATTTTAATTGCCAAAATAAGGCACATGCAGGTAACTACAAATATACGTACTATTCTACGTACCCTAAACTATTTTCCCACATAGTCCCCACACCGGTTCCGACATTTATCCCATCGCAGCAGTAAATTTGATATGCTCCTGTCGTAGAATTCGTCCGGATGACTGTGGAACCGCCATCGGACTGCTGTTTTGGCTTCATCGTTGAACGTGAATCGCTGTCCTGCCAGAAACTTCTTCAGCGGACCGAAAACTTGGAAATCGCAAGGATAGAGACCCGGACTGCATTATGCGTAGTCCAGATTCTCTCAGTGAAAAGACCGGAGCTTGTCGGCGGTTCTGATTGCTACATGTGGCCTCGCATTGTCGCGCAGGTGCTTGGAATCATTCGTGCCTGTTGCAAAAGGCGTTCCAGAAGGAGCTCCAGAAGGTGTTACAAATTTATGCTAAAGTGATTGTCTACTTTTGTTGCTGCTGTGGCCACAGAGAATGAGTCATACCCACAAGCGGCTTCGAATGATGGTGATAACCTTCAAGGCAGTGGCACGTAACCACTCGCGGGGGCCTCGCATTAGTGCCTTCCAAAATTTTCTTCGTCGGCGGTCCAGCTAGCTCGCCCGGGCCGTACGGCCAGCAAAATAGCGGGCGGAAAAAGGATAGCTAAAAATTGTGGGGAACCCTCTTCCAATCGCCTTCAGCTACGGGGTCAACCCCTCACAGCTCCTCAGAGCTTACCCACCGCAGCCATTGAAAGCCCCCACCGCACCCAACTGCCGGCCCTGAGGTGAGGAGCCAGACGCAGCTGGGCCAGGTTCCGACCCTGACCTGATGCCACAGGCCAACCTGGGCCGTGGTCCCACAATTTCCACCCGCGATCCTGGGTAAGAATCCACGGGTGTGCCGGCACAAGCCGAGTGTCTTAGACACTTGGCCACGATGTCGGTGCTTACGCTAGAGTATTGGGATGTTATATAGCTACCGAATCTGCGTGTCAGCGCTCTGGGGCTGCGGTATAACGTCGACGAAGACTAGAATAAGGACCGATCCACGCTTCAGGATGTGCTTCTTTATTGCGCTGTCGCGTAAGAGCATCGGAGGGCTCCATTTCCACGGGGTTTAAAGCAGGAACCTCGGACCTAAAGAGAAGCAGGCGGGCGAGGCTCCGGATGCGCTCAGGGTTACTGGGGGCCTTGACCGTATGTGCCAACGCAGCTTCGAGTAACCTGTGATGCCCGTCGGGCCCTTTCCACGGCTGTCGGATCTTATGGAACGGCATCGGCCAGAGGGCACAACACCTTATACAGCCTCACACTACCGGAGCGGCGGGGAGCTACAGAGCCGTCAATCAAGAATGAAGGCCTCGCTTACCGGAACCCAAGTTACGCGTAAAACGCGTAAAACCGCGGCGATTGAGGCCATATTGCCGCCTTCCAGGAGCCCTTTAGCCAAAAAGAAGCGTAACTGCGGGAGGAGAAGTCGTACATTTGGGATGAGTCGCGTGCAGTCTCCGTGCTGGGCGTAGCCCGTATATGGTCGGTCACCATTGACCCGTGAAAGACGAAACACATGCGATGCCCCGGTGAGGAGCACCAGATAATCCGCACTTCTTGTTGCTGTGCCCCTAACCAACATGGCGCCCAGCTTGTTTGTTTGTTTGCCGGCTCTCTGTTAATGGCCCAAACCCACTATGGGGGGTTGGCGAAGACTCGTACGGAATTCGCGGCCGCGCTGTCGTCTTCATCTCAGTCGCTTAGTGGTGCTTCGCTTGCATTATTGTTGCCGCTCTTCAAAGAAAAAAAAATGAACAGAAGAAGCTGTGTTCAGGCAATTCTACGCTATTCAATGCTAATTCCATAGATATTCACAAACTTATGCTCCATATTAATTCAGAATAATCCACCCATTTCTTGGCTCATCCCCCATCGTGGGTAGGAGCCACACGCATACAGCAACAACAACAGCAACTACTACTACAACAAAGGACTTGTCGTTGTGGCTCTTCGAGTAATGAACCTGGAGATTGTCACAGATTGAAGATGTGCTAAAGCACCCATTCTTGAAACCTGAACGACACGCTTTGAATGAGCCCGATGCCTTTCTTTCATTCATTCATTCATTCATTCATTTCTTGATGTGTGCTTGTTTTAGACAGCTTGAGGATCCATCGATGCAAGAATAACATCAAGAATATTTCGTATGGCGTAGGCCCTCTTACCCGTATATATATCAACAGAGACGCAGCATAAATTTACGCGGAAAACGTAGGCATTTTCTGGTTAAGACACGGTGAATTGTGAAGAGGACCTGTTAGATATGAACAGGGGTGTAAGAAGTGAAACGTTTACTGTCCTCATACTCCCTCCGCACGTCGGTTTCTCTTGGCAGGGCGGGAGGGGGGACGCCGATAGCCAAGCCTGCCTATATCTGCACTTTATTTTTTTAAGTTAAACTTTTAATGCAAAAGCATCGCATGCCCTATTACGCGAAAATCCGGCGTTGTAGTCAGCTGCGTGACCGAATGGCGGTACCAGAAATAGTCGAAGGCAACGAGTAAAAATTTTATACCGAGGAGCAGTTAAATACAGGCAAGAGCTTGCGCGGACAAGGAACGCGCAGAAAGAAGAAAAAAAAAGAAAAAAAAGAACATTTTAACCAAAGCGGCTGTAATGATTTCGCATTCCCACATGTAAGCAGCCTTAAAGAGAGTGAAAGCCGATATTTAAGGACCTAGTTTTTTTTCTGGCGGGACGCAAAGTTCACCCTCGCTAGTGTTTACAACTGCAATGGGTACTTCCGAAGGCGCGTGGATAATTCGTGAGTAGAATTTTTCGATCTCAGCAGCACCTAAAAAAGTTAGAGTCCCTCCTCCAGCAACGCTGTTAAGTGAGAGCGATGTCGATATAACCCGCCTCGCAAATTGCGCAAGCCCGCCATTGTTCTGCTTTCACAGGATCGAGTGAGTGCAACTGTGGTAAACCGCCTACACTTTGACCTTTTCAACCACTTCTGAAAATAAAAATCTGCTGTAATAAGTTCGCGTTGTTGTACAGACATTTCTTATATTTGTACCACGGTTTTCCACAAGTGCACGCCTACACCATGGCTGGCTGGCCCTCGTCGTCGTCGTTCTGTCGATAGACGACCCAAGCCAACTCATTGAAACGGAAGGCGATGGCAGTGTCACTTTTCTGCTCGCTACAAACGAAGGCTTATCTGCACATTGTAAGTCAGGAAGAGCTTATAGTAATAAGAAGTATATTAGTTTCAATACTAATAAATAGGTCAGCAACCGCGTACACTAGTAGAAGGTCACGTGGTGTAGTTCTTGTGCAGCTTCATGTTTTTTTGCCGCGGGGTGCGCCAGAGCACATTTTTCGCGACTTTTAGCGATGAATCAAAAATATAAATCCACGTTTAATGAGAAAAACATGGCTCATTTTAGCCAATAAGATAGAAAACCATGTCATTAGCGGGGTTATATCTCGGTTCATGTTCTCAGCGGTTGTCTGTCCCTTTAAGTGCCTCTGCCGATTTTTTTTTTTTTTTTTTACTTAGGCCTCTGCGATTTCGCATGGTTGCTGAAGCAGCTGGGGGTCGCTCGATATCTCTCCAAATACGCTTGAGGATACATTGTTGTAGTGAAAGTCAAGAATCAAACACCGCCAAAGTATGAGTTAAGATTCTCAGTACTCAAATCAAAACGATAGTGGCGAGTATACCGTTGTCGGTCGTCGAAGTCTGTCAGCTTTTGATACGTGTCTCACCGTATAGGCTCCAGAATAAACGGCGGCGTTCGCGTTCATTACAGAATTTACAAGCCTATTCTGTATAGTGAGGACTTGCCAGTGAAAGGGCTCGCCGTCGGCCCACCAGTCCAGACGTTCAAGCCGCCCGAGCACAGGCAATCCGACGGCAACGAGAAGATCCCGCGCTGAGGGAGCGGGAGGCCGAAGTGATCTGGCACGGTTACCTCCTGTGCGTTACTTGACCGTGACGAAGGTCAGGCGCACGCAGGACAAGCTTCGCTTAATTACCCCCATTTTCGGGTAAGGGAAGGGTCGGTCATTTTTCTGAAGTCGCAAAGCGGGGGGCACTGACGGCGCGAGAGCTGTGTTTGGCGCGCGTGGTACGAATACATCCAGGGAGGTGGCTAGCGGGAATCGCATCGTTCTCGCGAGTTATGACCCGGACAACGGTGCGGTGTGCGCCTACTCGCCTTAACAGCGTGGACATCAAGCTCCGTGGAAAGCGTATCCACTTAATTGGTTGGCGAGCCACGCGTTGGAAGCGTCAGTGTGGTCGAGAAGCTGACCAAACCACGCCTAATCGTAAGCCCACAGCTTCACTGCAAGTTGTATGCATCACGGTTGTGAAGCGTCCGTCATCGCTGCCAGGGATTTGCGGGACGTTGTGGATGGCAAGGCGCTTGTAATCGTTCGTGCCTGTTGCAAAAGGCGTTCCAGAAGGAGCTCTCAAAGGTATGCTAAAGTGATTCTCTACTTTGGTTGTTGCTGTGGCCACAGAGAATGAGTCATACCCACAAGGGGCTTCGAATGATGGTGATAACCTTCAAGGCTGTGGCACGTACCCACTCGCGGGGGCCTCGCATCAGTGCCTTCCAAAATTTTCTTCGTCGGCGGTCGAGCTAGCACGGCCAGCAAAATAGCGGGCGGAAAAAGGATAGCAAAAAATTGTGGGGAACCCTCACCTTCCAATCGCCTTCAGCTACGGGGGTCAACCCCTCACAGCTCCTCAGAGCTTACCCACCGCAGCCATTGAAAGCCCCCACCGCACCCAACTGCCGGCCCTGAGGTGAGGAGCCAGACACAGCTGGGCCGGGTTCCGACCCTGACCTGATGCCACAGGCCAACCTGGGCCGTGGTCCCACAATTTCCACCCGCGATCCTGGGTAAGAATCCACGGGTGTGCCGGCACGAGCCGAGTGTCTTAGACACTTGGCCACGATGTCGGTGCTTACCCTAGAGTATTGGGATGCTATATAGCTACCGAATCTGCGTGTCAGCGCTCTGGGGCTGCGGTATAACGTCGACGAAGACTAGAATAAGGACCGATCCACGCTTCAGGATGTGCTTCTTTATTCCGCTGTCGCGTACGAGCATCGGAGGGCTCCATTTCCACGGGGTTTAAAGCAGGAACCTCGGACCTAGAGAAAAGCAGGCGGGCGAGGCTCCGGGTGCGCTCAGGGTTACTGGGGGTCTTGACCATATGTGCCAACGCTGCTTCGAATAACCTGCGATGCACGTCGGGCCCTTTCCATGGCTGTCGGATCTTATGGAGCGGCATCGGCCAGAGGGCACAACACCTTATACAGCCTCACACTACCGGAGCGGCGGGGAGCTACAGAGCTGTCAATCAAAAATGAAGGCCTTGCTTACCGGAACTCGAGTTACGCGTAAAACGCGTAAAACAGCGGCAATTGAGGGCATATCGCTGCCTTCCAGGAGGCCTTTGGCCAAAAAGAAGCGTAACTGCGGGAGGAGAAGTCGTACATTTGGGATGAGTCGCGTGCAGTCTCCGTGCTGGGCGTAGCCCGTATATGGTCGGTCACCATTGACCCGTGAAAGACGAAACACATGCGATGCCCCGGTGAGGAGCACCAGATAATCCGCACTTCTTGTTGCTGTGCCCCTAACCAACATGGCGCCCAGCTTGTTTGTTTGTTTGCCGGCTCTCTGTTAATGGCCCAAACCCACTATGGGGGGTTGGCGAAGACTCGTACGGAATTCGCGGCCGCGCTGTCGTCTTCATCTCAGTCGCTTAGTGGTGCTTCGCTTGCATTATTGTTGCCGCTCTTCAAAGAAAAAAAAATGAACAGAAGAAGCTGTGTTCAGGCAATTCTACGCTATTCAATGCTAATTCCATAGATATTCACAAACTTATGCTCCATATTAATTCAGAATAATCCACCCATTTCTTGGCTCATCCCCCATCGTGGGTAGGAGCCACACGCATACAGCAACAACAACAGCAACTACTACTACAACAAAGGACTTGTCGTTGTGGCTCTTCGAGTAATGAACCTGGAGATTGTCACAGATTGAAGATGTGCTAAAGCACCCATTCTTGAAACCTGAACGACACGCTTTGAATGAGCCCGATGCCTTTCTTTCATTCATTCATTCATTCATTCATTTCTTGATGTGTGCTTGTTTTAGACAGCTTGAGGATCCATCGATGCAAGAATAACATCAAGAATATTTCGTATGGCGTAGGCCCTCTTACCCGTATATATATCAACAGAGACGCAGCATAAATTTACGCGGAAAACGTAGGCATTTTCTGGTTAAGACACGGTGAATTGTGAAGAGGACCTGTTAGATATGAACAGGGGTGTAAGAAGTGAAACGTTTACTGTCCTCATACTCCCTCCGCACGTCGGTTTCTCTTGGCAGGGCGGGAGGGGGGACGCCGATAGCCAAGCCTGCCTATATCTGCACTTTATTTTTTTAAGTTAAACTTTTAATGCAAAAGCATCGCATGCCCTATTACGCGAAAATCCGGCGTTGTAGTCAGCTGCGTGACCGAATGGCGGTACCAGAAATAGTCGAAGGCAACGAGTAAAAATTTTATACCGAGGAGCAGTTAAATACAGGCAAGAGCTTGCGCGGACAAGGAACGCGCAGAAAGAAGAAAAAAAAAGAAAAAAAAGAACATTTGAACCAAAGCGGCTGTAATGATTTCGCATTCCCACATGTAAGCAGCCTTAAAGAGAGTGAAAGCCGATATTTAAGGACCTAGTTTTTTTTCTGGCGGGACGCAAAGTTCACCCTCGCTAGTGTTTACAACTGCAATGGGTACTTCCGAAGGCGCGTGGATAATTCGTGAGTAGAATTTTTTGATCTCAGCAGCACCTAAAAAAGTTAGAGTCCCTCCTCCAGCAACGCTGTTAAGTGAGAGCGATGTCGATATAACCCGCCTCGCAAATTGCGCAAGCCCGCCATTGTTCTGCTTTCACAGGATCGAGTGAGTGCAACTGTGGTAAACCGCCTACACTTTGACCTTTTCAACCACTTCTGAAAATAAAAATCTGCTGTAATAAGTTCGCGTTGTTGTACAGACATTTCTTATATTTGTACCACGGTTTTCCACAAATGCACGCCTACACCATGGCTGGCTGGCCCTCGTCGTCGTCGTTCTGTCGATAGACGACCCAAGCCAACTCATTGAAACGGAAGGCGATGGCAGTGTCACTTTTCTGCTCGCTACAAACGAAGGCTTATCTGCACATTGTAAGTCAGGAAGAGCTTATAGTAATAAGAAGTATATTAGTTTCAATACTAATAAATAGGTCAGCAACCGCGTACACTAGTAGAAGGTCACGTGGTGTAGTTCTTGTGCAGCTTCATGTTTTTTTGCCGCGGGGTGCGCCAGAGCACATTTTTCGCGACTTTTAGCGATGAATCAAAAATATAAATCCACGTTTAATGAGAAAAACATGGCTCATTTTAGCCAATAAGATAGAAAACCATGTCATTAGCGGGGTTATATCTCGGTTCATGTTCTCAGCGGTTGTCTGTCCCTTTAAGTGCCTCTGCCGATTTTTTTTTTTTTTTTTTTTTACTTAGGCCTCTGCGATTTCGCATGGTTGCTGAAGCAGCTGGGGGTCGCTCGATATCTCTCCAAATACGCTTGAGGATACATTGTTGTAGTGAAAGTCAAGAATCAAACACCGCCAAAGTATGAGTTAAGATTCTCAGTACTCAAATCAAAACGATAGTGGCGAGTATACCGTTGTCGGTCGTCGAAGTCTGTCAGCTTTTGATACGTGTCTCACCGTATAGGCTCCAGAATAAACGGCGGCGTTCGCGTTCATTACAGAATTTACAAGCCTATTCTGTATAGTGAGGACTTGCCAGTGAAAGGGCTCGCCGTCGGCCCACCAGTCCAGACGTTCAAGCCGCCCGAGCACAGGCAATCCGACGGCAACGAGAAGATCCCGCGCTGAGGGAGCGGGAGGCCGAAGTGATCTGGCACGGTTACCTCCTGTGCGTTACTTGACCGTGACGAAGGTCAGGCGCACGCAGGACAAGCTTCGCTTAATTACCCCCATTTTCGGGTAAGGGAAGGGTCGGTCATTTTTCTGAAGTCGCAAAGCGGGGGGCACTGACGGCGCGAGAGCTGTGTTTGGCGCGCGTGGTACGAATACATCCAGGGAGGTGGCTAGCGGGAATCGCATCGTTCTCGCGAGTTATGACCCGGACAACGGTGCGGTGTGCGCCTACTCGCCTTAACAGCGTGGACATCAAGCTCCGTGGAAAGCGTATCCACTTAATTGGTTGGCGAGCCACGCGTTGGAAGCGTCAGTGTGGTCGAGAAGCTGACCAAACCACGCCTAATCGTAAGCCCACAGCTTCACTGCAAGTTGTATGCATCACGGTTGTGAAGCGTCCGTCATCGCTGCCAGGGATTTGCGGGACGTTGTGGATGGCAAGGCGCTTGTAATCGTTCGTGCCTGTTGCAAAAGGCGTTCCAGAAGGAGCTCTCAAAGGTATGCTAAAGTGATTCTCTACTTTGGTTGTTGCTGTGGCCACAGAGAATGAGTCATACCCACAAGGGGCTTCGAATGATGGTGATAACCTTCAAGGCTGTGGCACGTGCCCACTCGCGGGGGCCTCGCATCAGTGCCTTCCAAAATTTTCTTCGTCGGCGGTCGAGCTAGCACGGCCAGCAAAATAGCGGGCGGAAAAAGGATAGCAAAAAATTGTGGGGAACCCTCACCTTCCAATCGCCTTCAGCTACGGGGGTCAACCCCTCACAGCTCCTCAGAGCTTACCCACCGCAGCCATTGAAAGCCCCCACCGCACCCAACTGCCGGCCCTGAGGTGAGGAGCCAGACACAGCTGGGCCGGGTTCCGACCCTGACCTGATGCCACAGGCCAACCTGGGCCGTGGTCCCACAATTTCCACCCGCGATCCTGGGTAAGAATCCACGGGTGTGCCGGCACGAGCCGAGTGTCTTAGACACTTGGCCACGATGTCGGTGCTTACCCTAGAGTATTGGGATGCTATATAGCTACCGAATCTGCGTGTCAGCGCTCTGGGGCTGCGGTATAACGTCGACGAAGACTAGAATAAGGACCGATCCACGCTTCAGGATGTGCTTCTTTATTCCGCTGTCGCGTACGAGCATCGGAGGGCTCCATTTCCACGGGGTTTAAAGCAGGAACCTCGGACCTAGAGAAAAGCAGGCGGGCGAGGCTCCGGGTGCGCTCAGGGTTACTGGGGGTCTTGACCATATGTGCCAACGCTGCTTCGAATAACCTGCGATGCACGTCGGGCCCTTTCCATGGCTGTCGGATCTTATGGAGCGGCATCGGCCAGAGGGCACAACACCTTATACAGCCTCACACTACCGGAGCGGCGGGGAGCTACAGAGCTGTCAATCAAAAATGAAGGCCTTGCTTACCGGAACTCGAGTTACGCGTAAAACGCGTAAAACAGCGGCAATTGAGGGCATATCGCTGCCTTCCAGGAGGCCTTTGGCCAAAAAGAAGCATAGCGGCGGGAGGAGCAGTCGTAGGTTTGGGATGTCGCGTGCAGTCTCCATCCTGGGCGTAGCCCGCATATGGTCGGTCACCATTGAACTTTGAAAGACGAAACACATGGGATGCCCCGGTGAGGAGCACCAGATAATCCGCACTTCTTGTTGCTGTGCCCTTAACCAACATGGCGCCCAGCTGGTTTGTTTGCTTGCTCGCTCTCTGTTAATGGCCCAAACCCACTATGGAGGATTGTCCAAGACTCGGATGGAATTTGCGGCCGCGCTGTCGCCTTCATTTTAGACGCTTGGCGGTGCTTAGCTTGCATTATTGTTGCTGCTCTTCAAAAAAAAAATGACAATGAACAGAAGTTGTGTTCAGGCAATCCTACGCTATTCAATGCTAATTCCATAGATATTCGGAAATTTATGCTCCGGAGGAGGAGGAATAGGCTTTTATTGTACAACCAGCACTTTATGATGGCCGGGCCTAAGCCTCCCATGAAGGGTCGTCGAGGGCTTGCCTCGCCGCCGCCGCCTCACGGGCGTGCTGGGTCGCCCAGGTTTGGTCGTCGAGGGCGGAGCTCCGCAGAGCCTCATGCAACCTCGACGAGAGAGTCGTGGTGTTAGTCTGTGTGTACTGTGCTGGGCACTCCCACAACATATGCGGAAGCGTAGCCGGGTGAATGCCACAGCACCGGCAGTTGGGGGTAGTGTAGACGTCTGCAAATATTAATATATAATATAATATATAATAATATACAATATAATATAGTATTAATTTATATTATTTATGTCATTATACCCCCATCGTGGGTAGGAGACACACGCATGACAGACAACAACAGCAACTACTACTACAACAAAGGACTTCGTCGCTGTGGCTCGTCGAGTAATGAGCCTGGAGATTCTCACACATTGAAGATCTGCTAAAGCACCCATTCTTGAAACCTGAACGACACGCTTTGAATGAGCCCGATGCCTTTCAATTCATTCATTCATTAGTTCATTTCATGATGTGTGCTTCTTTCAGAAGGTTTGAGGACCTTGGATGCAAGAATAACATCGAGAATATTTCCTTTGACGTAGGCCTTGTTACCCGTACATGGTCAACAATGACGTAGCATAAATTTACGCGAAAAATGTTGGCATTTTCTGGTTAAGACACAGTGAATTGTGAAGAGGACCTTTTAGATATGAACAGGGGTATAAGAAGCGAAACGTTTACTGTTCCCATTCTCCCTCAGCATGTCGGTTTCCTTTGGCAGGGCGGGAGGGGGGACGCCGATAGCAAAGCCTGCCTATATCTGCACTTTATTTTTTTTAAAGTTCAAATTTTAATGCAAAGCATTGTATGCCTCATTACGCGAAAATCCGGCGTTGTAGTCAGCTGCGTGACCCAATGACGGTACCAGAAATAGCCGAAGGCAACGAGTAAAAATTTGACCTTACCGAGGCGCAGTTAAAATGCTGGCAAGAGCTTGCGCGGACAAGGAACGCGCAGAAAGAAGAAAAAGAAAGAAAAAAGCATTTCACCAAAGCGACTATAAAACTTTCGCATTCCCACAGGTAAGCCGTCTTAAAGAGACTGACAACCGATTTTCAAGGACCTAGTTCTTCTTATGGCGCGACGCAAAGCTCACCCTCGGTAGTGTTTACATCTGCAATGGGTACTTCCAAAGGCGCGTGGATAATTAGTAAGCAGAATTTTTCTATCTGGAGCAGCCTCTAGAAAAGTAAGAGTTCCTCGTCCAGCAACGCTGTTAAGTGAGAGCGATGTCGATATAGCCCTCCTCGCAAATTCCGAAAGCCCCCCATCGTTGTGCTTTCACAGGATCGAGTGTAACTGTGGTATAACCACCTACATTTTGACCTTTTCAACCACTTCTGAAAATAAAAGTCTGCTGCAATAAGTTCGCGTTGTTGTACAGACATTTCTTATATTTGTACCACGGTTTTCCACAAGTGCACGCCTACGCCATGGCTGACTGGCCCCCGTCGTCGTTGTTCTGTCGATAGACGACCCAAGCCCACTCATTGAAAACGAAGGCGAAGGCAGCGCCACTTTTTTGCTCGCTACAAACGAAGGATTATCTGCACCTTGTAAGTCAGGAAGAACCTATAATAATAACAAGCATACTGCATTTCAATGCTAATAAATAGGTCAGCAACCGCGCACCCTAGTAGAAGGTCACGTGGTAGAGCTCTTGCGCAGCTTCATGTTTTTTGCCACGTGGGGCACCAGAGCACATTTTTCGCGACATTTAGTGATGAATAAAAAATGTAAATACACGTTTAATGAGAAAAACATGGCTCGTTTTAGTCACTACGATAGGGGACCATTTCATTAGCGGGGTTATATATCGATTCATGTTCTCAGCGGTTGTCTGTCCCTCTAAGTGTCTCTGCCAATATTTTTTTTTTACTTAGCCCTTCGGGATTTCGCATGGTTGCTGAAGCAGCTGGGTCGCTCGATATCCCTCCAAATAGGTTTGCGAATATATTGTTCCGTTGTATTGAGAGTCAAGAATCAAACACCGCCAAAGTATGAGTTAAGATTCTCAGTACTCAAATCACAACGATAGTGGCGAGTATACCGTTGTCGGTCTTCGGAGTCAGTTTTTGATACGTGTCTCACCGTATAGGCTCCAGAATAAACGCCGGCGTTCGCGTTCATTAGAGAATTTACAAGTCTACTCGCGTAGTGAGTTATCTGATTTCACAAGACATTTTCACTCTTGTATTTGTGATTTTCTTATTGCGCTTCTTCCGGACGCCAAACTTGTGGCCTAAACCATAGAATTTATCGATGCATTGTGAGAAGCGCTTTGATTTTAGCCATCCAGCATAGCGGGTATATGTCACACTTCAGGACCATCATCATCATCATCATCATCATCATCATCATCATCATAATTACCTATAGGGTATACGCAAGGCATCCCACCCTGTAATCGGCAAGAGCTGTGGCCACAAAATTCGACACGATAATGACTCTCATGCAGACAGAGGCCACTACCGGGACAGCGCAAGACAAGCCCAACCAGCCAGCTCCGAACTTCTGGGACCCCATCCCCTACCTGACCGAAGTACCAGCCACTGAGTGCCTGCGCAGGGTCGAGCACGACATCTGGGAGATAGAGGACTACAGTATTCCCGGAATGTTTATCTCCGCCGAGGAGAACGACATGACCAAGATCCACGCGCTTGTCTTGGGACCTACGGGCACGCCGTACGAAGGCGGCTTCTTCCACTTCCTGATGAAATGTCCGCCTGACTATCCCGACAGTCCACCGCGGGTGCGCCTGATGACCACCGACGCCGGACGCGTGCGGTTTGGGCCGAGCTTCTACGAGAACGGCAAGGTCTGTCTAGGGCTGCTGGGTACCTCGTCAGCGGGAACCGCGTGGAGTTCTGGTCAGTGCCTCGGAAGCGTGCTATTCGCCATCAAGTCGCTGCTGACGACCGAGAACCCGGTCGCCCAAGGGTCCGCCTTCGGAGTCCTCCCGGCGTTGGGAACGTGGCTGAGCGGCAAGATCTGCTACAACGCCGTGCTGCAGCACGAGACCATCAGGGTCGCGGTGTGCGACGTGGTCGAATGCTGCCTGCGCGAAACGTCGCCGTGGCCGCCGGCCTTCAGGGACAAGATCTTGAAGCTCTTCCCGCAGTTCTACACCGAGTACGAAAGGACGGTCAAGAAACACCTCCACTTGACCGGTTCCTACATGAACGACTCCAAAGAGGGAGGCGTGCCCACGTATCAGTTCGAGACGCTCTTGCAACGCCTCGCAGAGCTGCGCGAAAAGGTCAAAGCGGTGAACGATGCGGCCGCCGGAAAAGCAAACGAGTGATTCGACGCCTCGCGTCACTGTAGATTGCGACAGAAGACCTGAGAAGGTCAGGCGCAAGCACTGCTTGGGTGTTTGCCCTTCAGTGTACGCCAGGGCCATGAGCGACGCTCGTTAAGGCGGTGGCTTAATTCCTCGAACTATTCGAAACCTAAATTTGCGTATCCTTGTCGAATAAATCCTTGTTTAATAAATGTTTTCCACAAGCACCATCACGGAAACACCTTCCACCATCCATATATACATGACTGCATGTTACCTGCATACGGTGGCGCTTATGCGCGCATAGAATGGAACGTGGTTCCAAGAGGAAAAATTTGTCAACAAGGCATGCAAATTAGGTTACATGGTGGTACTCCTAAAACTTCACCCCTCACTCTGTCTAGTAGTTTTTAGCTGTACTTGGCACACAACATAAGCGGACTTTTCTAGATGAGTAACTTAAAACCTGAGCTCCGTCGATTGAATAAATGGTACTGCTTCTATATGTTTGGAAACCCCCTTTCATCACAACCCAAAATCTTGTTGACTACAGTTTTACAACAGAAGAGTATACGCATCGGCAACCGGCGAACGTAGAGAGCGTCAAATGATAACCGATTGCTCAAGTATCAGGCTTGCTGTGCAAGTATATAGAAGAAAAGGATGACGTTTATTCGACGTGCAAATCGAACAAACATGCAGGAAGCATCAGCAACTCATCTAAAAGGTTCACGAAAAAAGAAAATTGACAGTGAATGAGAAAACGCTGTGGTCGTTCGTTAAATTAACTTTTTTGAGGATCCCCTATAGGACATCCAAACGTGACATAGCAAACTCGGCCTGCCACTTCAACTGCGCCATTCGTGATACCGAATATGAAGACCAGTAAGCGTTTCCATCTCGACCACGAAACTATATCAACGGCCGCAGAGATTGTTGCCATTCGAGAGGCAATTCATTATGTATCGACGGAGCCGCATCAGACTTGGACTATACTTTGTAATTCCAAGCCGGCACTTCAAGTGATCGATTCTGCTTTTAGATGAAGACCTGTGTATTTGCTCAAGAGGTAATCGAATCATATGAAGTCGCCGTAAGAGCTGGCCATTGCATAAGGTTTCAATGGATTGCGGGACACTATGGCTTACATGGAAATGAGCTTGCCGACGCGGAGGCAAAGATGACCCACGCCAGTGTCTATCCCATTTTCACGACCAGACACCAATGCCCTAGTGCACAGACTTCTTCGCGATAATATCGCGGTATATTGGGCCTCGCTAGGTCATCGTCATCGCCGCCTTCACGAACTCGACCCGAAAATACGGATACCACCGACCATGAAAAGGTGAAATGCAACGTAGCTGCACAGATTACGATTAGGTGTGGCCTTTCCCCG
The DNA here is from genome assembly GCF_050947875.1 of Dermacentor variabilis. Lineage (NCBI taxonomy): Eukaryota > Metazoa > Arthropoda > Arachnida > Ixodida > Ixodidae > Dermacentor > Dermacentor variabilis. Next base: position 107,468,552 of record NC_134570.1, read on the forward strand.
CGCTGCCTGCATCTCATCGGCCGGGCGGACAGCCCGAATTGTGAGAAATGCGGTATTCCTGAGATGACAGAACACCTCTTGTGCATCTGCCCGCGATTTGATGTACAGAGAAAATCGCTGATAGACATCTTGCCAAAATTCGTAGTTGGACCATTAACTGAAAAGGCTCTATTGGTACTTTCGCCTGATCCTCGTCATCATTTATTTCACAATACTGTCAATCCCGATAAGGATTATTGCAGGAGTGGGAACATGATCATCAAAAAAAGTACAATATGAGCAAAATAACACTGAACAAACAAGAAGTTAGCATAGAAACGCATGCACACTTACATTCATTGAAAACACATTGGTGTTCACACTATTGCTTTTGCAAAAAGAAAAATCATGCCTGATAGCCTGAAGGCTAGCAACAATTTTTTTGCGTGAGAGCGGACTGGACAAGAGACTTTGAAAAGTCTTGGAGCGTGCAAGATTCTCACCACCATCTTCATCCTCATATTCAACGTCTTCTCTATTCTTTCTTTCTACGCTCTTTCCCCTTTCCACAACGCCGAGTAGCAGGTCAGAAAATTGATTCAGGCCGACCTCTCAGCTCTTCTCTCATAATAAATACATCTCTCTCGCTCTCTCGGCCTGCCCAATATCGAGAGGCTGGACGCGTGGCTACTGGACGACGAAACTCCCGAGTGCGGCAAATATTGCAGTTAGGTTAAATACCGGACCAATTGGGGTTGCATGAAGACATAGCAGTGCGAACGAAAACATATGCACAAAGAAAGAGACACACGGAGGAAAGCGCTAACTTCCAACTACAGTTGAAACTCGATTAACCGAAGTGACGACAGCGCTCAAATTATTTCGTTATATCGGGAAGTTCGTAAAATCGGGAAAGGAATTTTTCGGTTCTTCGAAATCTAAAATTGAAACGCAGCGACGCGCAAAGACTACCGTGACATTGTACTTGTCGCTAATCCAGCTATCTGTCGCATAAACGACGAAATAAAGAAAACAACCACCGCCGTCCCTACCGAGGCGGTGTTGAGACGGCTGTTCTGTGCACGAGCGCCGCGGCGTGCAGCCTCGTCAAAATAAAGCTAGGGATGGGACTATGACACCTGATGTTTTAACGCGATAGCTTTAGAGTGCACCCTAGAAGAAGAACCTGTGTCAAAATTAGAAGGACATGAGCGCTTTTTTTTACTCATTGGTTTCAGGGAAAACTTTGTTAAATCGAGTTCGGCCAAGTGTGTTTCGTTAACTCGGGTTGATGGTAACATTGAACCCTATGGGTACCTGTGGGAAATGTAAATTTCTTCGTTAGATCACGAAATTCGTAAAATCGGGTTTCGTGAGATCGAGTTTTAACTGTATCAGCTTTTGTTTATTGGCCGGATTTATATATACAGAGGAGCAGTCGTAACGTGACAAAAATTCAAAAAAGAAAGAAAAGACAGCAAATTCAGAAAACCACAGGGTACCCTGAACCGCTGCTGTTCTCAGTCGCAGAGGCTTCACACAGCAACAATAAATGTCTTTGTGCAATGAGTGACAATACGTCCACTCCACACAACCGTAGGCGTGACAAAGTGGCGGTTATTCCTTGCAGGCACTGCATTTCGCATCGCTTGAAGGACGTGCGTCAGCGATCGGGCATTTGGGTAGTATTTTCTGCACCGCAGAAGCCGTTGGAACTAGCAAGGAGTAGTTGACCCATCAGAGGAAAGACGCGTCGATGCAAGGGGAATCATCGCACAAGGCTTGTAGACTGCGTGAGCCTGGTCGTCTACAGGATGTCCCTCACTTGCGGTGCATGTTGCGTAAGGCAAACAGGTACGTGCTTGAATGAACGCCTACGCGAACATTGCAACAAAGCAAGAAATGGGAGAGAAGGTTTCTTGGCGTTCCATTGTCGCGACTGTGGGTGCAAACAGGAGTTCGGGTGTACCCTCATGGTGACTAGGCATAAGGACGAATTTACAGGTGGGAACACCGGAGTCGTGGCATCGTTCCGCTGGCAGCCCCACCACCGGCGCCTCATGAACTATTGCGGCGCAGGCGCAGTAAAAGCGATTGGCGAAAAGCCCGGTGCGTCGTCTTCTATTGTGAACCGTCTGCCAAGGCTTCACGAGGCGCCGGTGGTGGCGCTCCGCGGAGCGATTCCACGAGCTCCCGTGTGTTACTGAGTATGCTGAGTATGCTGAGCTCCCGTGTGTTACTGAGTGTGCGCGCCATGCGCGCATACTCAGCGATAGTGCGAGAACAGAAACTATCGCTGAGTATTGTTAAGAACGGCCAGCTGAAGTGCAAGTTTTGCCAGCCACTTGCGACAGGGGCGGCAACTTTCCTTGGCGTTACGCTCTAGCCTCGTCGCCGTTGTGACTGAATCAGTTCGACGAAGCAGGCTTTGTTCCGCAACACGACATCGCCAACCGGGTCGGCCGTGAGCGGGGGAGTGTGCCCGCGGGAACGTCTACTGATGCTCCTTCCCACGCGCCGTCCGAGACGCAAGACAAAGGGGCACCCGGCCGCGCTGCGGGGGTCAGCCCCGAGTTCTACGAAGTCTGTGTGACGTCGCTTCAGGACCGTGAACCTGTGTGTGTGTGTGTGTGTGTGTGTGTGCGTGTGTGTGCGTGTAAGCCGTCCCGGGGAGAGGCGGTGTGTTTACAATGACTAGACGAACGTTTCCGTCCCGTTGGAATCAAGGGGGGACCGAGTGTTTATAAACCGCTGTTGTGCGGATGATCGAGACACTCTCTCAAGCAGTCATGTTAGACTGACGTACTTTCTCTCGCAGTCATGGTAGACTGATGAACTGCATGTAAATACTGTAAATAAACCCATATTCCTCGTTCTCGATGAGAAGCAGTCCTTCTCTTCATCAACGTCCTCAGCATGGATAAGTTGGACGACGGCATGGGCCAACTACCTTCGAATTCATGCCGGACTCCAATCTTGACAACGGGTTACAAGCGATCGGATTGAGCCCCCAATCCTGACAGTATGCGCGCATGGCGCGGGAAGATAATCGTGTTAGCAGGCCTTCTGTTGCGTTGTGAGAAAAAGAAATAGCTTTTTTTTTTTAGAAAGCACAGAAATGCGCACATAGACGGTGACGTGGTTTTCGTTTTCTGTAAACCGTAAAAACTGAAGTATAGGTCGAACTTTTTTTCAAGAAAGCGCGGCAAAAAGTCGACCCCTGTCTTAATACCGGTCATTTTTTACCCGTTTATACCGTTCTTTTTCTCTTTCTTCTTTAAGAATTGAAGTTTGGGGGGTCGACCTATATTCCGGTGCGACCTTTATCACTGTTTTTACGATAGTCTTGTTTTCTCAATTTGCTGCTATTTGTTTTTGTTTTTTGTCACATCACGACTTCTATGTGTATACAAATCCGGCCAATAAAGAAATGCATATGGTTACATGGAGGTTAGCGCTTGTCCCCGTGTGTCTCTTTCTTTGTGTATATGTTTCAGTTATTCAGTTACCCTAAAGGCCCGACGGGGGCATTACATAGGGGGGAAATGATAAAAAAACGAAAATACACTGTAACTCATTCTCTCCAAAAAATTCCGTCGTTATACGGAGGATTTCCTTCAATATACGGAGGAATTGCAGGTAAAAATACGGAAAGTGTGTTGTATTTCAAAAATACGGCAAGGTCTCCCTTTTTTAATATATGGAATGTGCCCTCCGTTTTAAGCTTTACGGACATTTCAGTGTAATGATACAGACGCTACACTTTTTTGCACGAAACAGACAGAATTCCGTATTGTTGTTATGTGAACATCCCTGTTTTTGCGAGGAAAACTATACACGCTGTCTGAATGGGCGCTTGTGCTCGCAAAGTTTCAGCTAACAATATTTTATTGAACACGCAAACTGTACGCATAATGAAGATACGTACAAAATGTGAGAGCTAGCCTTCGACCAAAAGCTGCAATAACAGATCGTATAAATATGTATACGCATCCTCTATTCCGGTCGCAGTCTGCCGCGCACAAGGGCCTTCTAACGCTGATCATATGCGCAAATATATGCGTGTTTTTCCAATGTTCTCAAATTAAGCGTTTTGTAGTTATTAATACATCATATATGTTTAAGTGAACGAAGAACCGTGGGCATACGTGCCTATGCAAACAAACTTGCGGCTCTCAGGTGCTGGTGCACTGGGAATGACATTGGTGCTCTACGCCAAAAATTGTGCGCACTATAAATCAGTACCGAAACGCAGGAACTGCTATAATGACTGTAACGGCGTTTACATTTAGCAACAAATAGTATCGAATGGAACTGGCGGCCTGTAGATCCAAGTACAACGGCCGAATGGAATTTTCGAATGCGGGAAGCAATTCACCCAAGAGTGAAAGGGCTTCGCTGAATTATAGTGTGATTGTTCTAACTAATTCCCAGAATATTCCCAAAATATCTCGTCTCTGTCAGTAACTGTCCATTTATTTACACACAACGATTACGCACAATCTTCACTCTTCATGTGGTGTCAGTTCTTGCGGTAAAATATAGTCGAAAACATTTGACGCTTCACCTTGAAACAAGACCGTTGAGCGCGCACGTTCTTGTACGGCAGAATAAAGATCGCGGACATGCGCCAACATGTGTGCGAACTACGGGAAGGTGACTGAAGATGAAGGACCTAGTACCGTGCTAGTACTGTGTGTACTGCCGAAACAAAAACAAAAAAGAGAAAGAGAGAAAGAAAGAACGCCTAGTGCGGAGTTGGCGTAATGATTCAAGCTTCATTTCTTTTTGACCCAGCATGCAACACCATATGTTCCATGTGCTTTATCTATTTATTTACCCGTTAATTACATGCGCCAACCAGCCCAAATTAGCACTATGCTAGAGCTTATCGACCCATCCGAGTGCACTGCTTTACACTGCATTGCAATACTGCGGTTTGCTATCCGCAGAAGCAAACCGTCTGGTTGACCTCCCTGCTTTTCTTTTTGCATTCTCTATCACCCTGTATGTAATGCACTACCTTGTGGGAGAGAAAGCGTTCTCCTCTTTCAGAATTCAATTATTTGTCAAGCAATTATTTTGCTGTTCCAGCAACTAGAGCACAAAATCGAAAACGAAACCGATTCTGTTTTGTTCTCCGTGCTCACAGAGTGCGGCACCAGGGTGCAGCACGTGCTGCGCTTCTGAACCACGGAACAGTAGATAAAGCTGCGCATGTGTAAGTGTACTGGCTTTTATCGTGTCATGTTGTAAAAATTGTTAGTTTACCGTAAATATGCTTTGATTTGTACTGAAGAGTGGAGCAAGGCCCCAAGGAAAAAAGATTGACGCATCGGGAGCGAAGAACAGAAACGATGGATGCTTACGCTGCTCGAGTCTGCATGTTCGAGTTAGCAAAGTTCCGAATTTGTCGCTGTGTAGTGCACGCTTGTGTGCTCGTCATGTGCCGTCATAGCGCGGGGATATTCGTGCTGAATATGTTTCACTTCGTCTACTAAACTCTGCATGCTGCGGCATCGAAGAAATTGTCATGTGTTCGGGTGCACGTATGCGCTTGGACGCCCGATAAGCTTGCTGCTTCTCAACGGATGTTCAACTGTCTACACGCGCGCGTAACTTGCTCATGAGGTAAGCCCATTTAAGTTTTATTTGTATTGCACAACGTAGGTGTTAAAATGATTGTGTTAAGCCGGCGTCGCGAACAGAAATATTGTTTCAGAAGGCCACTAAGCAGCGTCTTAGGCCAAGAATGACGCAGGAATGGGGAAAGGACCACCTATCGTTTCATTTCGATTTCAATTATCGCAATTTTCCGTGTGACACTTCTAACCTCTTACTCACTTGCTGTAAAAGCGTAGAATAAAATTGCGTTCAGTTGTGCACTTGTTTTGACACTTGTACCGGCTTGAGAGCATACCGTATCGGATAGGGCAAAAACTTCTGCTTACTTTCTTGCTCGCATGCACGTTATTGTAGTGAACAAAATAGTCGTACCCCGTCAAGTGGGCAAGTTATGTGCACTTAGGGGGAGTGTACTTCGGGGACCTTGAGTGACACTTTAGGCACCACAGTGCTAAACGGAAACAGTGCACTCGCAAAAAAAAAAAAAAAAAAAGAACGGCGACAGATTAAAACTATGTCTTTTGAAGATGTAGATTAAAATATAAAGAACTTCTAAAAAGCCATTGCTTTAGTTGTATTATAAAGAAAAAAAACAAGTAATCTATATTTATTCAAAAAACAAAAATATTTTTATCATAAGAGTGTTGCAAGTCAAGGCCGGCCAAGATGAATGTCTAGCCAATCCAGAACAAGATGTAGACGTGCGATGAGGCGGGTTTTGATCCTGTTAGCACAAAATGTCAGCGAGTTATGCTCTGATTATCTTGTTAAAAGCTGTTCAACAGCTAGAATTAACTTATGTGTTCTTTTTCTATGCATTACATTTTGTACCGTTGAAACCGCTGGCGGTGAGGCTACGTACTCTACCATCAAAGTGCGTTCCGATCCGCCGTGGTTGCTCAGTGGCTGTGGTGTTAGGCTGCTGAGCACGAGGTCGCGGGATCGAATCCCGGCGACGGCGGCCGCATTTCGATGGGGGCGAAATGCGCAAAACACCCGTGTACTTAGATTTAGGTGCACCCCAGAACCCCAGGTGGTCGAAATTTCCGGAGTCCCCCACTACGGCGTGCCTCATAATCAGAAAGTGGTTTTGGCACGTAAAACCCCATAATTTAAAGTGCGTTCCGTGAACGCACTCCGACCGGTGTGCACTCTTCTGCGAGTACACTCGGCTTGCGACGGTTAGATGTGGGAAAGTGCACTTGAAACCGCGTGCACTCTCCGTAAGCGCACTTGCTCGCTTGACAGGGCTGCTCTGCTCTGTTTCCTTGGTGCAACTGTTTGCGGCGCAGCAAAATGTTTTGCCTCGAATGATGCCTAGGCAGTCAGAAAGTAAGCTGTAAATGTTGTATAAGTTGCAAACAAATTTGGTCGTACAAGAGAAGCGAATGCAATCAACATAAACTGTTTTTTTTACGAATAATTCAGTTGTATTACTAAAGCGGGGAGTAGGTATGCATCGAAATCGGATTGTATTGTTACTTAGCAGGAACAAGGTAACTTATCATTACTAATTATTTTCTTTTGCTGAAAGACTCGTTGCTGTTGCCCTGCTGGAGCTGAGAAGTCTGCTGCCTGTAATGGGTCCATCTCTCTCAAGTTATCGCAGTATTGTTGCTGTCAAAGTAAGTGGATTTTTTTTCTCAGCTTTTTGCTACCTGAATCATGGCCATCTACTTAGCTGTGTAGGTTATCACTGTTAGTTGGTGGACAAGCACCCCTTCATTATTGCAACACATATGGCAGAGTGCAGCTGTGGCAGTATGCGAAGGTGTTATTATATAAGCCAAATTAGGTTCTGAGTTAATATGATAATATATTGATGTCATTCGATTGTAGTCTAGCAGGCAAAAATGCTAAACAAGGAGAAGTAATTTTAATTTGCACTTGGTAAGTTGTGCAAGCAAATCAAGGTGTTACACATGAAATTGGACATTTGTAAATGCTGCAAACCTGAATAGTTTTAGAGTTAAGTGATATACCACTATAATTTCTTCGTAAAGCATGCAGCAAGGTTCAGCATTGTAGGAGGCTGGCATCAACAGAGGTTTATTTACTGTGAAGTTCGAATGAGCTGTTCCTGTTGAAGTGGCTATGTAAAATTTATGCTTTAGTTCTAATCTTGTATGAGGCAGACTTAGAGGGGAAGATATATTTCTTTTTAGACAATGGTAGAAATGCATGGGTAATATTTGTATACATAGACATTACATCGCTATTGTTTAGCCAAGTGGTGCCCCTGTATGCTGAAATTGAGAAGGCTCTGATTGAGTAATGTCATCTTTTGTCGTAACATTAAGGCAATGCCTTTTATATTATGAGAAATTACTTTATTGTGTATGCATATCATCACAGTGTGATATTTGCGCCAAATTTATTTGGCTGTCTGTAAAACCCTGCACACTGGTACATCATGAAAATTTATATGTGAAAGATGTCATGCAGCTTACCAATTTGCATGAATAGAATGCAAGATTTTTTTTTATCAATAGCTTGTGGCCTCAGAATGCACTTCATGTTATATTGTTGTTCGCGACAAGAATGCAGTTTTCTCTCTATCTTTTCTGGCACTGCAAACTGCGGTGAGCTAAACCATTGGGCAGCAATACTGGAATCGCTACCACGTGTAGAGCCGTGTTCAAACACACACGAGCAAACACGGCTTTGCCTTGTTGGACTGTGTCGCGGGCACTTCTGAAGTATTGCCTGTCCAATAACCTTAGTGGCATGGAAGCGCCTCCCATTTCTATGCGTTGCGTTTTGATTCATTGTGGCATCACATTATAATCATAATATATATGTTCTTTTTCTAAGAGTTCCGTAGTCCTCCTCTTGTGTTAGATCTGCAGTTTCATTATTTATGTGCAGATGACCAGTGCTCCAAGTTCCATTTTATCGCGAAGTAAGCTACTAGTACCTAAACAATTCTGTATAGCAGAAAACCAAAGCTGAACTGCCGAACAGTACCAAGCAGCAGCCTCAGTGCAGTGTCAAGTAGACAGATTGCATTGGTCATGCAAAGGCGCACAGTGTACCTCTTTATTAATTGCTGAACAATTAAGCTATGTGAAAACTTTATGTAGCTTCAACCACATGCTATTGGCCATTGCCCCTGCCCTCAGCAAATGTTTAAGATTATTGTGACATTTCTTTTTCTCACTCATCTTTCTTATTGCAGTCAGATTACTGCATGTATAAGTAGGAAACGAATCATATGGGCAATCAAAAGCCAACAATGTGTTAACTTGGAACATTGATTGTGCAGTTTGATGACTCAGAATAAGTAGAAATATGCCATAAACACTTGACAATTAACTTTTACTTGACACAGGGCTATAGCATACAGTAACAATACTGTACAATCATGCAGTGTCACTTAAATATAATTTGTAGTGTAGCTTTGCAGTGTATGCTTATATTATTGCTGGTAACATTTTTCACACGGCAGTTTGATGACTCAGAATAAGTAGAAATATGCCATAAACACTTGACAATTAACTTTTACTTGACACAGCGCTAGAGCATACAGTAACAATACTGTACAGTCATGCAGTGTCACTTAAATATAATTTGTAGTGTAGCTTTGCAGTGTATGCTTCTATTGTTGCTGGTAACATTTTTCACACGCCTAGCAACTAGCCTGTCTAGCCACAGTAGTAAAAATGTGCCAACTGTATTTTTTTTAATGATTTCATAGAATGTCTAGGGAGTTAGCTCAGAGTAATAGAGCCATTGAATCAATGCACAGTGATGTGACTTTCTCTGCACATGTTGTAGGTTTGAAAAAAATAAGGTGTGAGCTGTTGCCAAGGTTCCAACCAGAAAGGAAAGCCAGTATAGAAGGGTCCACGCCGCTGATCTCTACTACAGGGGCTGAATAGCACATCGAGCTCCCTCGACCGAAGCCAACCTTGTCCTCGAAGGTGGTGCTTCACGACTTTGCAGCAGCACTTTCTTTGCACGGGTGTGTGGCGTTTCTTCCGCTAAAATACCTGCCTGGTGTGCCGTAAGCTACCCAAGCAGGCTAGAGCAGTGTTTCGAGAAGGTGTCCAGACTTTTTCCATTACAGCACCCACAGCGTCGCTAACATAAGGGGTGCACTGGTAAATGAGAAAACACTATCGTATACAAGTTCAGATTGTTGTCAAAGCGCTTATCATACATGTAGAGACATCTTCTAAAATCTGGAAAACCACGAAGAAGAATTTTTGCAGCAGCAACATCATCTGATCACTTGCACTAGTTAGTGCACCATACGCCATGCTTCCAGGACAAGCTGCTGCACGACACCACATTTCCACTGGATTCACCTGTGTCCAGAGCAGCGAGCAGCATCCAGAACAACATATTAGAGATCAGTGGTGCACAGTGTTTTGCGTCCCCTTTCTCGACACCAACTGCACACATGGTAAACTGTTTCCAAAGCAGAAAAACAGAGGGCAACGGTTCTGAACACATTGCATTTTAAGGTGGCTGGTACTGGGCAAAGCAAGTACCGTGGCATAGTAGTAGTAGATTTGCGCGAGGGAAGCTAGGAGCGAAAAGTCTGCTGGTTGCTTGCAAATGGCCAACTTATTGGTAGCATTTTGAAGTTCTTTTTTTGTTCTCGTCACTTACTTGTGTAGTGGAGACAGCTTTCACAACTGAAGAAGCCTTGGAAGCATGAAACACTTCACGAAACCAGCTTCAGTATATCATGTGTCTGCATCACATAATTTTTATGGCTTCATGAGTGAGCCCACTGGTTAACACGTAAGAGTGTTCATGATGTTTGCCATGCATTGTCCACTTTATCTGCAGGCCAACCCTATCTTGAGACACAAGCTGGTGTTACCTTTAGAGAAATTGTGGCTGCGAGCTTGCTTTTTGAGAGCCGGCTTTTGAGAGTACAGAATGAGCTAAACACATTGAATGCCAGAACAGATTGTTCAGGATTCAGATAGAGAACCTTCAAAGGCCAATTCGTTTATGGTGTTAATGTACTGCTGAAAGTTTCTTTTTGTTACGTTCATATGGTGCCCAAGCATTGCAGTAACAACTTCTTCATTTGGAGTACGTAGCAAGGGTGTAGTCCACATAAGCTGGTAAGCTTTTTCCTGCATATTCAAAAGGTGGTTTCCTGTTCAGTTGAGATTTTCAAATTTTGCATTGTTTATTACATGTTCTGACCTGTTTTCTTTTTCTACAGCTTCTTAGTTAAACATATAAATAGTGAACACAACTTGACCTTTTTGCTTGATTTTCTAAATTGCGCGCCCTTGCTGCAAAACAATCTAACTTTAAAACTGCTTCCACCTTATTGAAAGAATTACTTGAAGCAGCCATAGCCATCAATAACACGCATAGCATGATTATGAATATTGTAATATTTTCTTCATCTACAGGGTGTCCCAACTATTATGCACGAAGATTTAGAAATATGTGAATGCCATGTAGCTAGACTACCAAGGTAACATTGTTTGCCTTTGCTTGGAAATACTCAGATTATTTATTGCATTCTGCCTAATTACATAGTTGCTCTTCATTAACTTGTCAAATAATTTGATAAAGAGTGTCAATGAGAAAATTGTAGAGCAACATGAAAACCTCCTGATACAGCTTTCTGTTGCTCATTGTGTGCTACATAAAAGTGTTTTTCTAAGAAAGAAGCCCGCGAATACACATAATGTGTCTTGAGTGGCCAGTCGCATGGCAATTTTGTGTCGCAAAGCTATGAATACAACTGAAGTGGTTTCTCTTAAGAAAGACTTAGCTCATAAAATTATACTTTTTTATGCAGCCTGTGGAGACAAGGTTTCTTGGACATGGTCATGGCCCTCAAGAATGATGCCGAGGCCACAGCAGTTAACTGCAGAAGCCAAGGTCACTAGCAGTTCCTCCAGTGACCGTGAAAAGGTCTCCTGTGGCACAAGTCTAATTCGGCGCCACCACCTTTCTCTTGAAACTTTTCTGCCTACTTAGCTAACCAGGTGAGTCAAAGATGGCAAAGGGAAAAAGAATCAACAGCTTCAGACATAGAACTTGCTCAAGCTCAATGCAGTTTAAGTGTGAAATTCTACACTTATCATTTATCAAAAAACGGGAAATAAGTAGATTGTATGGCCTCCATATGAACACCTCTTTCCCGCAGAGAATCATCAGTGAAAAAAGCAGCTTATGAAGGCTTGAATATCGGCCAGGATTAATGCAGAAAGTTGGGCTAGTTGGTGTTGATCCATTTGCTGAGACATAGTTACTAGCGCTAAATATATTAACAGAAAAAACTTTGAACAGGACAGAGCACTAGACTTCAACTAACAGGCTTTATTCAGAAAAAATATGAAAGAAACCACCGTATGGTCAATTAAATGCGCAGGCGGATGCATCAACAAATGTGCCATGTAGGAGAAAACCACATGCGCAAAGAAACCGATAGATGCCCACATAAAGCCATTACAAAGCATTGATGAGATTCTTCTCAAGATACAACTCTATCATGAGTACCAGGGATAGAGCGCCTACACATTCATCAGCAGCTTTTGAAACGCAGTATGCCTCAGTTATTTCCCCAACTGCCTGGCGAACCGTCTGAGCACTTACATGTGAAAACGGGGAGCATTTTCATGTGCATCTACGGCAATGGTCACCCAAGTGGCCAGCGCCTGTGAGAGCCTTTACAGCATTCCTGTGCTCCCCACGCCGCTCATTCAGGCACCTGCCTGTTAATCCAATGTAGAACTTTCCGGAAGGAAGTGGAATTTTGTACACCACCCCACGTTGCAGTCAACAAAGCGGGTGACATAGTCTTTAGTGCATGTACCTTGACTCCCTGTGTTGTTTACCAGCCTGCACATTCTTGCGAGCTTGAGTGGTGCTGAAAAAACAACACGCACGCCACACTTGCCTGCCACCTTTTTTAGGCGATTGGACACCCCGTGTACATATGGCACAGGGCGTTTGTTATTGCACAGAGCAGCTGCTGGGTCAGCTTTTACCTCTTTTAAGAGGCTCTCAGGGACTGACACCAAGGTGCCATCGGGATACCTGGCCCTATGTAAACAGCTCACTTGTTGCTGAACGCCTCAGGAAACCTGGTGCACACAAGATTTTACCAAAGCAGCTTTCAGGCAGTTAGCGGCTATACCTTTTTACTAGCTTGGAGTGGGCCGAACAGTAGTCAAGCAAGGGCTTCTTACTCCTAGGGGAGTAGCTCAAGCAAATAGAACTAACATTTATAGTGATACAGGTATCTAGGAATTGTAGGCGACCATCTACTGGCGACTCATGTGTGAACTTAAGACCTACTCTACACTTTTCAAAAACACCCAGGACGTTTTTAACACCGTAGCCACTCCGCTCAGGCTTCACACCTCAGTGAGAAGCCCCTACTTGACTACTGTTTGGCCCACTCCAAGCTAGTAAAAAAAGAGGTATAGCTGCTAAGTGCCTGAAAGCTGCTCTGGTAAAATCTTGTGTGCACCAGGTTTCCTGCGGCGTTCAGCAACAAGCGAGCTGTTTACATAGGGCCGGGTACCTCAATGACGCCTTGGTGTCAGTCACTGAAAGCCTCATAAAAGAGGTAAAAGCTGACCCGACAGCTGCAAGGTGCAATAGCGCACGCCGTAGGGGGCACCCTGTGCCTGTGCCATATGTACACGAGGTGTCCCACCGCCTTAAAAAGGTGGCAGGCAAGTGTGTGGCGTGGGTGTTGTTTTTTCAGCACCACTCAAGCTCGCAAGAATGTGCAGGCTGGTAAACAACAAGGAGTCAAGGTACATGCACTAAAGACCGTGTCACCCGCTTTGTTGGCTGCAATGTGGGGGTGGTGTACAAAATTCCACTTCCCTCTGGAAAGTTCTATATTGGACTAACAGGCAGGTGCCTGAATGAGTGGCTTGGGGAGCACAGGAATGCTGTAAATGCTCTCGCAGGCGCTGGCCACTTGGCTGACCAGTGCTGTAGATGCACATGAAAATGCTCCCCATGTTTTCACAACACATAAGTGCTCAGACGGTTCACCAGGTAGTTAGATACGGAAATATTTGAGGCATATCAAATTTCAAAAGCTGCTGATGAATGTCCCAGATAGCCAGATACATCCATTAGATAACCAGATCTATCCAGAAAACATTGCATGAATGTACTATGGATCATCGCAAATGCATCCGGAACATGTAAGTACTACATTGTGAGGATGTCAGCACTGGATATATGTAACATCTAATAGACGTCCACATCCTGTAGATGTATATATTACATCTAATAGATATCCACAACATCCAATATATATTTACTACATCTAAATGATAACCATATTAACCACACTTAGCTCCATAGGACATCCATTGTACTATTTTTGGTTGCTTCTTTTATTCGTCATGTATGCATGCACTGGGCCTCTTCAATTTTTTTTGTCCCAGACTGCTTGAGACGCTATTACAGCCAGCGATTATTGGTGTACGCAGCTTCTCGGACAGTCCTGGACTCTTTGGGACAACAAATCAAAGTGCCACTATTACTAAGCGAAGGGAAACTCAAGTTGTCACCACCAGCCTTTTTATTGTGAAACCTCTTATTGGTATCAACCATTTGACAAGTACATAATTTACACAATATTTGCAATGAAATACAATGGCAGACTGCAGATGTCTAATGAAAATAAAGTGAACAGTAAAAATACAACATAATGCCATCTCTCGGTTCCTTAAAAGCACGACGAGTACTTAACACACGAACCAATACAAAAATGTCACTTTTGCACAACAGCTAAGCATAAACGTACTAAAGGATAAATAAAATAGGACAGTAAAAGCAATGCTTGAAAAGGAACACTTTCTCATAAAAAAATTATTTCTTAGGCGAGCAACTGCAGTGTTAGCTGCATTCTCTCCAGTAAAATATACCACAGAGGGCAACATTATTCTCATGAACAAAAACAAAAGCAGAATTCACATATGGAAACATCAAATCACTATTTGACTAGATTTGTAATTAGCAAAAGAAACAGAAACAACGTAGTGAAACATGAAGGAGAGCAACAGCTGAAGGCCCAAAACAGCAATGTATCCTATAGGAAAAGCAATCTGAAAACCATCAGTATGTTAGCACAATGATAAATTATGGGGAAAACACGGGGAATGCGGGATATGGAAACTCAAGACAATGAGCAAAACAAGAACAAGGTGAAAGCAGGAGCCAACGTTTCGGCAAGTGGACTTGTCTGATAAATTATGTAAGGAGGCAATGCCCTGCAGCAAAACGGGGCCACGTTAGCTTCTCCATAAAGGAGAAATATTTAGAACACAGCTGCTGCACAAAAAAAAATTGTTTTAACATACAGTTCTCATTTAGAAATGAAGACTGTTATAACGAGGAAGTATCTGAATTTTTACCTCATTTTTCTCGAATAAGTAAGCATGCAGTCCAAGTACAGCCATGGTATGCTCTATAAATTATTTGAGAAAAATAACTATATCATATTTCAAAGCAAGTGAGACTACAGCCAATTCGTGTGTGGATTCATGGATCACAAGGAATGTCAATGTAATTGCAGTTAGTGGCTACCTGGTACCACAGCACAGTTGGCACGCAGTGGCACCAGGCCATACTATGCTGCCAAGAGTGCTGAGCCACTTGTAGCAGTATCAAATCAGCCCTTTTAACCCATCTCAAGGCTTTCAATACACTCAGCCTGACACCAGGTAACAGGATTCTACATTTGTCATATTTTTGAAAACATACAGCACTACTTATAATGCACTCAGGTGCCACGAAAGGCCAAAGCATTGATTCAGTTGATGCTGGAGATAAGCTGCTACATCTGCATCTCCGTAGTGTTGTCTCGGTGTTCATACACCGGCCTCAACATAGCAACAGTGGTTAATTGCACTGGCCCCTGCAGCAGTACTACCAAGGAAACATGTTGCAGTGAGTGCTAATCTTAAGGTGGCCACTTCAAAGGGAACATTATTTTTGTACTCTGAAGATAGGTTTAGCCTTGTAGTTACCATGATTAGAAGTTAGACCACTACCAGTTTTAAAAGAGAAAGAAAATTTGTCAGCACTCCTAAAGGCACATGCTACGATGCTATGCGGGGCTGGAGGGCGAATTTCACTTGCAAGACCACACTCTTGCTGGCTAGCTTGAACATCCTAAGCATGAAAAACCACAGAATCTTTACAACTATGCAAACACATCGCTCATTACTTACCCTGCAATCAGATATTCACCATTACTTGAAGCCCATGCTTGACTTTCTCACTATAACGACGTGGGAAAGTGTCCAAGACACTCATTGCCTTTCCTTGAGTGCGTTTGCATCAGGCTTTATCTTTACCAAATCAAGCATGGGCTTTCAGTTAAAGGGAAGCTGAAGAGTCTGTCAAATTCAATAAGACGCTCATATACGGATGCGGGAACCTTATAAACCATGTAGGTAAAATTTTTTTTTTTTTCAATTAGGAGCGATGTAATCGCCGGTTAAAATTGCGCTGTAGCTCCGCCCCCCGTCGAATGCCGCGTGCTGCTAGTGACGCTGACGATGCGAGCGGAGACCGGAAACCGCGGTGTTGTGACGTCAACACTAGTGTTCTGTTCCTTCGCAGCCTCCGTGACCGTGCCTGACCGTGCTTGTTTCTGCGTGCGTGCCATCGTAATCTGCTTCGATCGACCCTGCATTCCTTTGTTGGTGCGTCTGCATGTATGTAGAGTGGTAGTCAACGTGTGCAGCATCAACTGAAGTGGTGGGCCGATCATGCCGGCTATCTGTGCAGCCTACGGTTGCACGAACACCAGCGGCCGCGACAATGTTGTCTTCCATTACTTCCCACAAGACAAGAAGCTTTTAACGAAGTGGGAGGCTGCTGTGAAGCGAAAGAATTTCAAGCCCTCAAGAACAACAGTGCTGTGCTCCAACCACTTCCGTGACGACGATTATCAACAGAATTTATCATTAAAACGTGCGTTGGGTTTGCCAGTCAAGTCGGCTCGTCTAAGGCCCGGCGCAGTGCCGTCAGTGTTCGCGTACACAAGGAGCTCGTCACCGCTGTCAAGGCCAGCTTTTGCGAAAAGAAGGAAGCTTGAGGTAAGAACCTGACTGCCCGAACCATTGTTCAGTGTAGTTTAATACGTGTAAGCTAGTGATTGCTACAATGCTTTCTTCAGATAAATGGATTTTGAGCTGGTGTACCGGTTTTTGGTAACAGTGAGGCGTTACGCCTAAATTAAACGGCACTTGTATGAACCATTTTTTATGGAAGACATACAAAGTAGCTTAAGACACTTAAAATAACCGTTTTTCACCTTTCCTAAATTCAGTGATTAGGCTAAAATCCCAGTGTAGAAATGTACAGCTGTAGCTTCTCCTTTATCATGGAAGCAGATCTGAAGCATCTGGTTAAAGAGTATCACTGAATGAAATTTGTCCTTGCAAGCAGTAAAGCACAGGGAAGCTTTTTATAATGTGCAAAGATATTGACTGATCAAGAACACATGAAAGTTCATGCCTTGTGCCTATAAATGATACAAGCATGTAATACTGCACGCTATACACAGGAGCTATGTAAATGTACAGAGGTGCAACAAAGCGTGCAAAAGATCACTTAGCTCTACATACAGCCCTTACTACAAAATACCTCCACCGGCAGACAGAACAAAAGCAATGTATGACCGGTGACTACCTCACAACATCGAGCACCACTATTGAAAACGTGCCAGAACCATTGAAACCATTGTGTCGTTGTGCACAAAACCTGCAGACCGCAAAAAGAACAGTGCAAGAAAGACGGAGACGAGTGTGAGAAGCTGAACTGAAACCCGGGGAGACAGACAAGAACATCGCTTGTCTATCGCCGTTTGTTTCGGGTTGCAGTCCAGCTGTTGCAAACTTGTCCTTAGCCTTGCACCAATTGGCTCAGTATACTATTCCGACAAGAAATATCACCGACATTCCTTGAAGGGTACTACCGAAACTGTTGTGCATTTGCGTTGTGCACCAGCTCTTCGGCCCAGGCTAAGCGCTCTACCGGCATAAAATACAAGAAAGCAAAAACTAACTTCCGACATACCTTGAAAAACATGTGCCTACTGACGACCGGACACCACTGCAGACATGACGAGAATTAGAAATGAAGTGTCACAGCACCGCAACTAAGAGTGATTTATTGTGAGAACGGAAAAGCTGGCGGTATCTTGCTATCTTCTGCAGCCCTTCAGGGAGCACCAGCAGAGCACGGCTCAGCGCCAGCACCGACACTCTACCGAAACACAACAAGCTGGCACATGCCCGTATACGCTTGCTTGATGGTTGCACTTATCGTGACGTATGACAGGCACGCGACTATGAGAATAATTGATAATTGGAGAATGCTATGTAAAATCTCATTAAAGCATTTCACTTTTGTAACGTCTTTAAACATCATTCTGCATTTAGTGCGACATGGCGTGCTTCTGGCTCCTTGCATTAGACACACATGGCCTCCGCGACTGAGTGTCAAGTTCGGAGGCCGCGTAATAACTTGCGCACGTGAGGGTTGTCGCCGTTTTAAAACGTTTGGTGGTGCTTAATAAAAGTAAAGTCCCTTCATATAATTTCTATGCGCTTTTTCTGCTATATATCAGTTAATTGCTGAATGTACTGTACCTTGGTTTTCAGTTACTTTTCCAAAGTTGGAAACAAAGAAGTCTGCAAAAGATCAAAATCTGCAACACGAAAGCTTTGGGCGCATGTACATTCTTCTTTTGCTTTACTCGCTGTTTGCATATTTTGTTCTACTGAAAAAATATACATTTCATGCGCAATTATTGATTTTATGAAGTATAACTGATCGATCAATGTCCAGCAAGAGAATGGGATGTCATATGGACATCCATTACATGTGAACTGATAAGGCGCGATATAATCACACCAACTACAGGCACCAACCGCATAGCATCGTCCGCGTCAAAATCATAGAAGGGCGTATACAATGCGAAAGTTTTGGAGGGCCTACAATGTACGCTTAAACTGCAAACTTTATGGAGGTGCAATGTATGTCTGAAGTACTGTTTTTAGAGACGTTCTATGGACATCCAATATTTTGTTCGCTGTACGTCTGATGAATGAACTAAATGGGTGTTCAGTGGAAATCCAAAACTTTGATGCCTTTGTACGTTTCTCAGATTTATGTGCATTTAAAGGATGTCCATAGAACACCCCCATCTTATGCTGATGTTTGGATCAGTCCGGCACATCTGTTGGATGTTTGTGGCTATCTTGGGTGTAAGTGCTCCGTCCCTGGCACTCGCTGATAAAGAGTTGTATCTTGAGAAGAACCTGATCAATGCTTTGTAATGGCTTGATGTGGGCACCTATCGGGTTCATTGCGCATGTGGTTTTCTCCTATGTGGCACATTCATTGACGCATCCGTCTGCGCATTTAATTGAGCATACAGTGGTTTCTTGCATGGTTTTTCTGAATAAGGCCTGCCAGTTGAAGTCTAAGTGCTCTGTCCTGTCTCAACTTTTTTCTGTTCATCTTTTTAACGCTAGTAACTATGTCTCGGGAAATCGGCCAGTATGACTTTGCGTAGATAGGATAATGATTATGAACATTTTTGGTGAAGGTAGTGGTAGTAGACTGAATAATCGAAGAGTTTAGATATAGATTAGAAGACATTTCATTCCACTGCTAGAATTTTTAATCATCCCAATAATTCTTGTCTTTGATAGTGTGTGCGTGTCGAGTGACTGCTTCCTGATTCAGTGCTTCTTGATGCTTGCTTCTTGCTGACATCATTCTTATGCTGCATAATTCACCTGTTTAATTTCCCTGTTTCTCCAGTACAAACAAATCTACATTCATAAGAAACCTTGTAGATGTTTGCGGAAACTTGCTGATGGAGATCAGAGAGCAGCATGCACCCCAAGGTTAGATATGCATTCAAGAGCCTGGTATCTTGCAAATGTTAAAGATATACCCCTGCTAAGCAAGTTCTTGGCATACTCCTCAATGTTATTTGTGAATACGGATTGGCTAAATTGGGAAAACGGTCAATCTAAAACATGTCAAGCAACATAGCTGACAATTCACACACATTCCAACTGAAATAAAAGATATAGCATCAAATGCAAGAATCATTGGCATAATTCCATTCTTTTAGCGGAATAAAATCTGTCTTCAGATCTAAATATGGAAACCTTTATAATTCAGACTACTAAATACCTCATGAGGGTTACAATGTGAAATATACATTTATTTGTTCCTCATTTTTTTACTGTAAGACCCAATGATGCTTAAACAGCAGGGAAAGCACTGGGATCACAGTACCTAATATTTTATAGTGCTCCAGAAATCAGTTTCTCTGCCGACCGCAGCATCCCACACTAACAGTTTTTGACAGAAAATGCGAGACAGAAGGCACATAACGCTTAGGGTGGTGCTATTCGCTTTGATTGTTTAGGAATGAAGATCATAGTCTACATGTTATGGCCCTAGGTGTCATTGCCTATAAACAACAAAAAGAGGCGTTTTGCATTTCGCATAGCTGCATAGAGGTTTTTGGTGTGTGCCGTTTAATTTAGAAACCTTCACAGCTGATACTAAATGCACTCTCCACAGCGTTAGGCTATACAGGCACACTATTTCACACAGAACACACTATTCACCTCGTCATGGTCCAGGTGGCGATTCAGGTTCTTCAAAGGTGTTTCATTGAACGGGACGGCACATAGTGCTTTACTTATTTGCAGAATATTGCATTTCAGTTGTGTCATATGAGATAAATTCATTCGAGCTTTAACTTGCCCTAAATGTATTACATATGTGTAACGGTAAACTGGCAGCAGCTTGCAGTAACTACGGCTTGTGGAAGTACAATTGCAACTGCCATATTATGTGTAACTGCTAGTTCACAGGCATCTGCAACAATGATGGTTAGGGTGCACTAGTTTCTTCTACTCTGGAGTATGCATCCTCCACGAGAAAATAGTTTTTTCCTCCTCCTCCTTCTCTACCAGATTGGTATTTGTAGATTATACTCTTGTGTAAACTTCATAAGCATTTCTCCTTGTCTGGGCCACAGATCATTGTTGCTGCGACTGTAAAACCAGGGTGCCTGTTCACAGCACCCATAGGGAACAGTCTGTGAATATTTAACAAACAGTAAACATAATTGATAATGAATAATTTTTAGTAATTTTCAATAAATTTAACACTCTTCGCCTTCCACTGTGGTGTTTTTCAACCTCTAAGGTTGGCATGTCTGCGCAAGGCTGCAGGATGTCATTTTGCATGAAAGACTGCGTTTGTGCGCATAACATCTCATTGGCATCGTTCTGCTGTACAGAATGTCATGAGCTTTCCTATGCATCAGTCACCATCTCACAAACTGGCTGCTCCTTTGTTAGTTATTAATGTGAAGCACATTTGATGTTATAACGAAAAGAATTGTGGCCTCTGATCTCCTAATTCTCCTCACTTGATGCGTGGTTTTATAATAGCATGATCGGCACCATGAGAGTCAATATGGTGTATAATTATTGTGTGCATGGTGGGGGGTACAATAATTATAGCAACTTTTCTGGATGACTTGAATCAGTATTGTGGAATGCTGTTTTTTTCTTTCACTCATTGTTACCAAACTTCACTTTGGTTTTGGCAGCAAGCATAATGTAGTTTGCTAGCGCTCCTGCCAACATATACGAGGTGTGACACAAAAAAAAAACGAGACTGGTTCAGTAACTTATTGTACTTACTGAATCAATTCTCTGTGACATTATGACCTTCAAAGTAGTCCCCTTCAGCATTCACACACTTCTGCATTTGGTGCTGCCATAGTTGATAACAGTTCTGGAACGAGGTTTTTGGAAGGCCCTTCAGGAGATTCTTCGTTTTTGCCTGAACC
This sequence comes from Dermacentor variabilis, assembly GCF_050947875.1. NCBI lineage: Eukaryota > Metazoa > Arthropoda > Arachnida > Ixodida > Ixodidae > Dermacentor > Dermacentor variabilis. The sequence continues at coordinate 107,490,018 of NC_134570.1, forward strand.
TCTTCAACTGAGGTAAAATGGATTCCCTTTAAGCAAGATTTAACTTCAGGAAATAAAAAAAAAAGTCGCATGGAGCCAAATCAGGTGAATAAGGAGGATGCCCCATCACAGTAATGTTTTTGCTGGTCAGAAAGTGCTTGACAGATAGGGCCGTGTGAACGGGTGCATTGTCCTGGTGCAACAGCCATCCATCACTCCACAACTGTGACCTCTTCCTAATTTTTTCACGGTCTTTTTAGTACTTCAATGTAGTAGTGTTGATTAACAGTCTGACCTCTGGGAACCCACTCAATCATTAGAATTCCATTAATGTCAAAGAAGACAATTAACATTGCCTTGAATTTTGATTTTGACATGCGTGATTTTTTGGGTCTTGGGGATCCTGGAGACTTCCACTGCATTGACTGGTGCTTACTTTCTGGGTCATAGGTAAAAACCCATGTCTCATCACATGTTACAACAGATTCCAACAAATTTGGCTCGTTTGCAATGCGTTCTAACATGTCCACACACAGGTCTTTACGGCACTGTTTTTGGTCATTGGACAGAACTTTTGGAACAACCTTCGCACTAATCTTGCTCATTCTAATTCGACCGTTAAAATGCGCCGAACAGCTTCCCTATCCAAGTTCACTAACTGCGCCACTGCACGAACACTTAATCTTCGGTCACCACGGATCACCTCACGAACTTTGGCAATGTTTTGGTCTGTAATCGCTGACCTTGGGCGCCCAGCACATTCATCGTCTTCCACACTGTCCCTTCCCCCTGAAAACCGCTTATGCCATTCAAACACACGGGCACGAGACAAAGTTTCATCTCCATAAGCCTCGGTTAACATTTGAAATGTTTCAGTGGCTGATTTCTTAAGTTTCACAAGAAACTTGATGTTGATTCGCTGTTCGGTTTTTCCATCAGACATTTTTCCGGCAGAAGGCAGTTGCACGTGTTCACTCAATGACGCAGCACTTCCAACTGGCGTGACTGGTTCCATCGAAACTGGGCGCATAAAAAGAGGAGGTGTGTGGGATGACGTAAGCAAAACAGTTGTTGCCAACTCCAATCTGTTTTCAAGCTACACACTTAGTCTCGTTTCTTTTGTGTCACACCTCGTATAATGCGTAGGCATCTGTGCTGAAAAATAAAAAGACCAGCTAATGGTTTGCCAGGAGCTAAGGTCCATTTAGACCTTTAAAATTTGAGCTTATACATGTGGATATTACTGCTGAATGAATGCCCGCCTAGCAGAACTGCCCATAACATTTTCTTCCATTATAATGACACTGAAGCTCAGAACAGCATTGAACTTAGACTTGCTTAAAAAATGGCCCATTTCCTTGTTCAAGTAAGACAAAGGTTCCACAGGAAGACAGAAAGTTGAAGCCATCAACAGCGTCATGAATATAAACAGCACTCAACGTTTCGCAATTTACGCCTGGTTGTCATATTGCCCATCCCATTTTTTTTCGCAGGCTTTTCTTTACTGTTTTATAGTCATGTCCAGTTTAATTTTGATGTCCCTATTTTTAATCTTTGGTGAATATATTTTTTCTTCACATGTTGAATACACAAAATGTGTATTCATCATGTGCCTTCATTTGCCATTTCCACTGATCTTAACCAGGTGCATCTTGATACAAAATTTGTTTTCCTTAATTCTTCGTTGCCTTTTTTCAAATGTGCTTACAGTTTATCTTAATTCCTATTTTGACTTCCGGGAATACTAGGTCTGCTGGATTAATAGTTGCTTACATGTGTACATCATTGTCTGTTTTGATCACCCCTACTCTTTGCAAGAACTGACAGCAGTGCTCCACCCGCTCCATCTTGATCACCACTGCTAAAGCATGCCCTTCCTCCCTTTATATTAACATTTCGGCTTCTCTTGACCTAGTATATGCACCAGCTTCTCCTCCCCCAATGATGGTAGGGGCCAGTGAGCTATGCACAAAAAAAAAACGCTGCCAAGGAAAGCAGATGCTACCCTGATGACAAGCACCTTTGTTTTAATGTCGGCTACAGCAACATCCCTTATTCCAACAATGTTGGTCTACATACATGTTTTTCTAGCACAGAAGTTACTGCTTTGTTGTGTTCTGTGATTATCTTTTTTTTCCTGCTTTCCTTGGGATGGAAATTCACAAATACTATTTGTTTCTCCTAACAGCAGCAAGTCTATCCTTGCAAGGCGTTTGGGGTCAAGAACGACTTTCACCAGGAAAGAGTGCAAGACGAGTGATTGAAGAAAATAAAGTTGCTTCATTGATCATTCATAAAGTGCAAAGTGTTTTATCTTTTCAGCTATGTCAGTGTGTTGGCAAGACTATTTTCTCAATAGTGACCTGCTGCTTCGGCTATGGGCTGCCTTCATGACATTTGCATTAAAGGATAGGTACTATCGTGGACAAAAGTACCCTGGAGGTGCGAGTGTAGACTAAATTGCATCTCTGCATTCAAGACTGCTGGAAGCAGTGGGTCACGTATGCACATTCCAAACGCGGATGTTAGTGTGGCTGATCCCAGCAGATGTCGCACCAATAAAGTTTGATCGATGCTCGTGTGTCCTGGGCAGTTTTGACCCCGGTAGTACATTCTGCAAACAATGAATATGCTCTGTAAGACGAAATATGGGAAGCACCTGTACTTTAACGGCTATAGTACAGATTTAGCATACAGAGTCTTTTGTGTTCTGAATATGGGAAGCACCTGTACTTTAACAGTTATAGTACAGGTGCAGTACATTGGTGTGTTCCTTGTTCTGAATACGAGAAGCACCTGTACTTAAACGGTTGTAGTACCTATTCAGCATACAGTCATCCATTTTGTAGATACGAAAGCACTCATATTTTGTATTAAGGTCTCATTTCTACGGCTGTCCGTTCTATGGAAATGACCGTTCTTTATTTACGGAAAAGCATTCGGTCGCACATTACCAGCAGATTTGCCGTAAAATCAGGAAATTTTTTTTACAGTTGATAACTACTTGATGGCAAAAACAAAAAAAAAGAGAAAGCGCGATACAAGACTGAATCTAGTACATACTACAGCTAACAATGCTCTTAGCAAATGCACAATGGTGCAAATGTCGCAATATACATTCCTATACCCACAAGGGGGGGGGGAGTGTTAGCAGAGTGTCATCATCATCATCAGCCTAGTTACGCCCACTGCAGGGCAAAGGCCTCTCCCATACTTCTCCAACTACCCCGGTCATGTACTAATTGTGGCCATGTTGTCCCTGCAAACGTCTTAATGTCATCCGCCCACCTAACTTTCTGCCGCCCCCTGCTACGCATCCCTTCCCTTGGAATCCAGTCCGTAACCCTTAGTGACCATCGGTTATCTTCCCTCCTCATTACATGTCCGGCCCATGCCCATTTCTTTTTCTTGGTTTCCACCAAGATGTCGTTTACCCGCGTTTGTTGCCTCACCCAATCTGCTCTTATCCCTTAACGTTACACCCATCATTCTTCTTTCCATAGCTCGTTGCGTCGTCCTCAATTTCAGCAGAACCCTTTTCGTAAGCCTCCAGGTTTCTGCCCCATATGTGAGTACTGGTAACACACAACTGTTATACACTTTCCTTTTGAGGGATAGTGGCAACCTGCTGTTCATGATTTGAGAATGCCTGCCAAACGCACCCCAGCCCATTCTTATTCTTCTGGTTATTTCAGTCTCATGATCCGGATCCGTGGTCACTACCTGCCCTAAGTAGATGTATTCCCTTACCACTTCCAGTGCTTCGCTACCTATCGTAAACTGCTGTTCTCTTCCGAGACTGTTGAACAATACTTTAGTTTTCTGCAGATTAATTTTCAGACCCACCCTTCCTTCTGCTTTGCCTCTCCAGGTCAGTGAGCATGCATTGCAATTGGTCTCCTGAGTTACTAAGCAAGGCAATATCATCAGCGAATCGCAAGTTGCTAAGGTATCCTCCATCAACTTTCATCCCCAATTCTTCCCACTCCAGGCCTCTGAATACCTCCTGTAAACATGCTGTGAATAGCATTGGAGATATCGTATCTCCCTGTCTGACGCCTTTCTTTATAGGGATTTTGTTGCTTTCTTTGTGGAGGACTACGGTGGCTGTGGAGCCGATATAGATATCTTCCAGTATCTTTACATATGGCTCATCTACACCCTGATTCCGTAATGCCTCCATGACTGCTGAGGTTTCGACTGAATCAAACGCTTTCTCGTAATCAATGAAAGCTATATATAAGGGTTGGTTATATTCGGCACATTTCTCTATCACTTGATTGATAGTGTGAATATGGTCTATTGTTGAGTAGCCTTTACGGAATCCTGCCTGGTCCTTTGGTTGACAGAAGTCTAAGGTGTTCCTGATTCTATTTGCGATTACCTTAGTAAATACTTTGTAGGCAACGGACAGTAAGCTCATCGGTCTATAATTTTTCAAGTCTTTGGCGTCCCCTTTCTTATGGATTAGGATTATGTTAGCGTTCTTCTAAGATTCCGGTACGCTCTAGGTTATGAGGCATTGTGTATACAGGGTGGCCAGTTTCTCTAGAACAATCTGACCACCATCATTCAACAAATCTGCTGTTACCTGATCCTCCCCAGCTGCCTTCCCCCTTTGCATAGCTCCTAAGGCTTTCTTTACTTCTTCTGGCGTTACCTGTGGGATTTCGAATTCCTCTAGGCTATTCTCTCTTCCACTATCGTCGTGGGTGCCACTGGTACTGTATAAATCTCTATAGAACTCCTCAACCACTTGAACTATCTCATCCGTATTAGTAACGATATTGCCGGCTTTGTCTCTTAACGCGCACATCTGATTCTTGCCTATTCCTAGTTTCTTCTTCACTGTTTTTAGGCTTCCTCCGTTCCTGAGAGCCTGTTCAATTCTATCCATATTATAGTTCCTGATGTCCGCTGTCTTACGCTTGTTGATTAACTTAGAAAGTTCTGCCAGTTCTATTCTAGCTGTAGGGTTAGAGGCTTTCATACATTGGCGTTTCTTGATCAGATCTATCGTCTCCTGCGATAGCTTACTGGTTTCCTGTCTAACGGCGTTACCACCGACTTCTATTGCGCACTCCTTAATGATGCCCATGAGACAGTCGTTCATTGCTTCAACACTAAGGTCCTCTTCCTGAGTTAAAGCCGAATACCTGTTCTGTAGCTTGATCCGGAATTCCTCTAGTTTCCCTCTTACCGCTAACTCATTGATTGGCTTCTTGTGTACCAGTTTCTTTCGTTCCCTCCTCAAGTCTAGGCTAATTCGAGTTCTTACCATCCTATGGTCACTGCAGCGTACCTTGCCGAGCACGTCTACATCTTGTATGATGTCAGGGTTCGCGCAGAGTATGAAGTCGATTTCATTTCTAGTCTCACCATTCGGGCTCCTCCACGTCCACTTTCAACTAACCCGCTTGCGGAAAAAGGTGTTCATTATCCGCATATTATTCTGTTCTGCAAACTCTACTAATAATTCTCTGCTATTCCTAGAGCCTATGCCATATTCCCCCACTGACTTGTCTCCAGCCTGCTTCTTGCCTACCCTGGCATTGAAGTCGCCCATCAATATAGTGTATTTTGTTTTGACTTTACCCATCGCCGATTCCACGTCTTCATAAAAGCTTTCGACTTCCTGGTCATCATGACTGCATGTAGGGGCATAGACTTGTACCACCTTCAATTTGTACCTCTTATTAAGTTTCACAACAAACCTGCCACCCTCTCGTTAATGCTATAGAATTCCTGTATGTTACCAGCTATTTCCTTGTTAATCAGGAATCCGACTCCTAGTTCTCGTCTCCGCTAAGCCCCGGTAACACAGTACATGCCCGCTTTTTAGCACTGTATATGCTTCTTTTGTCCTCCTAACCTCACTGAGCCCTATTATATCCCATTTAGTACCTTCTAATTCCTCCAATAACACTGCTAGACTCGCCTCACTAGATAGCGTTCTAACGTTAAACGTTGCCAGGTTCAGATTCCAATGGCGGCCTGTCCGGAGCCAGGTATTCTTAGCACCCTCTGCAGCGTCACAGATCTGACCGCCGCCGTGGTCAGTTGCTTCGCGGCTGCTGGGGACTGAGGGCCGGGGTTTGATTGTTGTATTCATAGCAGAGTGTAGGTTGCACCTAATGAACCCGAGTGCGCGAGATTCTTTGCTAACCACTTCATCAATATGGCGATTCCATGAAATATCCTATGTCAATTAATTCCCAAATATTTAACATGCACCGTTTTGATGAGCATGTTATTTAATGTGTAACGGCATTCAACTGCAGTGTTTGATGTAGTAAATACAATGGCTTTTGTTTTCAAAAGATTTCCATCTGCGAGATTTTGCAGCATTTATTAATTTTGTTTGGATCATCCTGGAACGTGTTAACATCGGAGGTATTAGTGATCGGTCTGTATATCGTGCAGTCGTCTGCAAACAATCGTAATGCAGAGCGTATGTTAGCGTTTAGGTCGTTCACATATATTAGAAATAAAATCGGCCCAAGCACGTTCCCTTGGGGCACACCAGATTTGACTTGTGCTAATTGAGATAGGTGTTGATTTACAGAAACTGTAAAAAGCTTTCTATCCACTTGAGAATTTTCGTGTCAATGTTTAGGTGTGAAAGTTTCTTTAATAAGCGGATATGTGGAACTTTCAAAAGCTTTCTTGAAATCTAGAAACACGGCATGTACTTCCGATAAAGAATGTATGACGTTATGGAGATCAGTAACTAATTCGAACAACTGCGTTTCGCAGGAACGTCCTTTTAGAGAGCCATGTTGATTATGGAAGAAAAAAATCGTGCTTAGTTAGGTGTTTCATAACTGCTGATATATGCTCTAGAAGTCTGCAAGCGATGTTAGCGAAATAGGTCTGTAATTGGAAGCTGTGAAGAGTTGCCGGATTTCAGTACGGGGATAACGTGAGCAATTTTCCAGTCGTCTGGCACATGCCCGGAGTCGATAGACTGCTGGAACAAGGCGGATAAAATGTGGCATGTTGAAGGCTGAGTTAGCTTTCGAAGGTTTGGGCACATGCCATCAGGACCTAGTGAAAAGTTAATTGGCAATCGATGTATAGCTGCTGATATGCCCTGAGGGGTGATGGTTACGTCATCCATGTTAGCACTTAAACATGTAAAGTGCAGGTTGGTTACATGTAAAGTGAAGGTTGGTTGGTTGGCTGTAGGTCACGTCAAGCGTGTGATGACCGTATTGCAATTGAAATCTGCACGCGTGAACAGATGCGGACAAACCTACGTGGCAGCCGAGGACACTATGTCTGCCTCGGCTTCGTATAACTGGCCATCGCTAAGTAAAACAGCAGAAGGCTCCAACACTATGTATAGACCATACTATAGGTCAAACGCATCACCCTGTCTTTATAGATAACATAATACTTCGGACGCATGTGTAGCGCTTTCAGGGCTATTAGCGCAGTTTGCGGTGCCGTAATAAGTCACCCGTAACTTTGTACGAGGAAACATTTACTCATGCATCACAATGGGCAATGTCCACCTTTCCAACTTCCAGTTTCGCAGCAGCGAAGTCGTGTCGGGAAAGCCGGTTTTTCTAAATCAACCACCGCTTGAGCTTGCGATCCTAGTAAAGAAAATAAAGAGAGGCGAGACATTTCAACGGAAAGATGCTGGCATTGGAAAGGTCGCTGCTTCTCGCAACGTCTGCCAGCAGCATCAACGAGCAGCTCCACGCTCGCCAATTCCAGGGTGTACACCGGCAACAACGCCGTGGGAGACTATTCACGTGGATTTTGCCAGCCTGCTTGATGGATGGTCATACTTGGCCATCGCGGAGGCCTCCACAAAATAGGCGGAGGTGAAGGCCATGAAAACGACCACATCACCATGCGTTGCAGCTGCCTTTCCTTCGGTGTGCCGCGAATTATAGTGAGCGACAACGCACCCGAACTTCGTGTCCGCGCAAATCGAAGAATTTTGCACGAGAAACAGCATCAAACAGTACACAAGCGCACCATATCATCTGGCAACTAACGGCCAAGCTGAGCGAATCGTGGTAGAAACAAATCGAGCCAAAAGAACCAAACCGTTCCGCGACCGACGTCGTTAAGCTGTCCAAGAAGAGGCACTGCCAAGTCGGCGCCTGGTCGTCGCGCGCGAGTGGCACCCTGGCCGGCGCGGGTGGGAGCAGCTTTCTGGAGCCTGCACATTCTGTTTCGCGGTGCCGACAGGCAAAGACCACGTTTGTACTGCTAGGAAATAAACAGCTGTTTCTTTAAAAATACATGCTAGTCACCATCATCAATAAACATGTTTATTGGGCTAGTTGGTATGGGGGGGGGGCATTATTTGCACAGTAGCGCAAAAGCACACAGATGGCAAAAGAAACAGATGGGACACGGCGCTAGCGCTGTGGGCCGTCTGTTTCTTTCTACGTCATAATAAATTTCTGCATTTATTTTTTAGTGCGTTTCTTCCAGTCATGTCTAATTCCTGGCCCATCCCCCACAATGGGTACGTGGCATATTTGATGCCCACCGTCATCATCATTGTCATTACCGATTGCCGTACTCGAGGCACCACAGCCTGCAATCGCGGCCACCGCCCTCGCAGCAAAATTCGGAGCAACAATGGCGGGCCCTCAAGCACCGGCCACCGCCGCGAAAGCGCAGGGCATGCCCAACCAGCCTCCTCCGAACTTCTGGGACCCCATCTCGTACGAGCACGAGGAGCCGACCGACGAGTGCCGGCGCAGGGTCGGGTGCGACATCAGGGAGATCGAGTTCTATCGTGTTCCCGGAGTGTTCATCTCCGCCGACGAAAGCGACATCACCAAGATCCACGCGCTTATCTTGGGACCTCCCGGCACGCCGTACGAAGGCGGCTTCTTCCACTTCCTGATGAAGTGTCCGCCTGACTACCCCATCAGTCCTCCGCGGGTGCGCCTGATGACCACCGAGGCCGGGCGCGTACGGTTCGGGCCGAGCTTCTACGAGAACGGCAAGGTTTGTCTAGGGCTCCTGGGTACCTCGTCAGCTGGACCCGCGTGGAGTTCTGGTCAGTGCCTCGGAAGCGTCCTGCTTTCCATCAAGTCGCTGCTGACGACCGAGAACCCCGTCGCCCAAGGGTCCGCTTTGAGAGTCCTGCCAGGGTTGGGAAGTTGGCTGAGTGGCAAGATCTGCTATAACGCCGTGCTGCAGCACGAGACCATCAGGGTCGCGGTGTGCGACGCGGTCGAGGACTGTCTGCGAGGCACGTCGGCGTGCCCACCGCCATTGAGGGACGTGATGCTGAAGTACTTCCCGCAGTTCTACGGCGAGTACGAAAAGGCAGTCAAGAACCGACTGCACCTGACCGGTTCTCGCATGAACGACTCCAACGAAGCAGGTGTTCCCACGTACCAGTTTGACGCGCTGCTTGAACGACTCGTGGAGCTGCGCGAAAGGGTCAAAGTGGCGAACGGAGCGGCCGCCGAAAAAGCAAGCAAGTGATTCGAAGGGACACATCATGAGTCCGACAGACGTGCAGTGGAAAACGCGCTTGGACGTCGATGCTTGCCCCCGGCTATGGACTACAGGAGTGATATGTGTGTCAAGAAGAAGACCTCCTCGAACAACATTTCAAAATAAAATTTTGTGAGTCATGCATGGAAGGCGCTATATAACCGCAGCACTTTCCGCCTACCGAATCTGTCTACTGTACATGGCTGCGCTCTGCAGGCAGCTCCGTGGCCAGGGATGGAGGGAGGGGTACACCGAGCACCTTTGAACGCATTTGAAATAGCCAGAGATTTGCATCAGAGCTCACAAGGCTTCATTTGTCGACAAAGCTCACATTGCGTCTTAACGCAGCTGTGTGTGCTCTATAGATACTACAGGCTTATGGAAACGGGCACGTCGCAGAACAGAGGTACCACGCAAGGTACGGCCAGCTTATTGCTTTATAGGACATTCATCGATGCCTCGATTGGGAAGTGCAATTAATAGTGTACTTGCAAGGGGAATAGAGGCCTGTCTGCCGTTTTGCTTTCAGGTACCTCGCATTTGTACCGCAACAGAAAGTCTACCATACAGTAGGCTTCCTGGGAGTGCCACTTAATGTAGGCCATGACAGCGGGTACAGCAGACCCCTTTAGCCGCAATCGTCACGTAGCACGTTAATTTATGAACAGGCAACTGGCTAATAAGCCCTCCCATGGTAACTCAAGGCGTCAATTTGAGTAGCGCAGGCTAACACTCCCTGAACGAGAGCTAGTACACATACGGCATCGCACGCTGTAATGGTTAGGGTCGGGCATGAAACAGAAGGTAGCTGGCTCATGCCGTCGTCCAACTCATCCACGCTGAAGACGTTGTTGAAGGGAGAGGCTTGTTCTCATCGAGAACGAGGAATATGGGATTTATTTACGGTGTCCACATGGAGAACGTTGCAGTTCATCAGTCTAACATGACTGAAAGAGGAATGCACACTGAGGAGCCGCCAACGGCTCCTTAAATGCACTGTGTCCTCCCTAGATCCCTAGGTGAGGGAAAACGGCCGTTCGACCAAACGCAGCGTCCAAAGACATCGTAGCCGACCCGCCCTTCAGGGGCGGGTCGGACTCCACACAGCCTGCACTGACCACACAGATGTGAGTGGGTTCTCGCAGACACGGTGCTTGACCCGAGAGGCGCCTCTTTATCCCAGAGTCGACCTTGCAGTCAGTGGCCGCGGCGTCTGTCCATTGACTGACGACTTCTAAGCTTCGTAGACGGCACCGCGAAGCACCTCGTCCTCGAAATTTCCCTGCTCCAACCAAACCTTGACGGTGAAGGCTTACACACTAACAATACTTGCTCCGCCGACTACGTCCACACATCTTGGCGCCGTCCCCCGGTTGACGCGGCTCATTCTTGTCTTCACAAAGCAGGTTGTCGCCGCAGCAGACATCCCTGCGCGGAGCGGCTGGGGATGCGGCGCATTGTCCGTCCTTTCAGAGCGAGTCGTCGCAACAGACCTGGTGGCGCCTTTCCATTGGTCGCTTCCCGGAAGATCGCCAGCCCCCGCCGGTCAAACGTAACAACGCGTAATGCAGAAAATAAGAGTTCGGCTCCCACCGAGGGCAATTTGTCTTTTCGTCCAGTTTCATTTCACTTTTCCGTATTAAAACGAAGCTTTAAAAATTTGGAGGACGCTTAAGCTTCGCCTTTAAGAGTGGAACTCGACATCATTAAAAGATCCCTGACTGCTTCTCAGACTTCCCGACAACTGGAGCGTATGTAACCGTAATGTTTATCGGGAAACGCTGGCCGCAAACGCTGTGCACGAAGGTGGGCCTTGTGGTAGAAACACGGCCTCTTGCGTAGGCCGCGATGCGGCGGAGGCGAGCGCCAGCTGGAGGTATTGTAAGGAACCGGGCGCGCCGCCCCGTGGCCCCCGTGACACCCACTCGCAGGCGTGCGCCAATGGTGGAGGCCGCGGTCGGTCTGTGAATTGTGGAAACGATGGAGAATGGGTTTCTTTGAGTTTTCGCGCAACAGAATTGTTTTCTCGTAGACAAATTACAATTAAAGAGCTATCATGCCTGTAGGTTGTATGTATGTCGTAGTTTACGATTTTTCCACGTATTTTAGCTTGAGAAATTCAATTATTTCAGTAAATTCCTTCCGTCACATGGGTGGCCTGGTAATGGGTGGTTCGAAAATCTCTTTTTCAATGCGACGTCGGACACCGGACGCTGGGCGCCGACGCGGGACGCCTGACGCCGACATCGGATTTTCTGCGACACGGACTCCTGAATGTCATCGCGTTAATAAGCTCCCCCTGCGCCTTTCCTGCTTACTGTGGCTGCCGCCTGCTGCTGCTGCTGCTCTGCTGCTGCTGCTGCTGCTGCTGCTGCTGCTGCTGCTGCTGCTGCTTGCTTGCTTGCTTGCTTGCTTGCTTGCTTGCTTGCTTCAGTCGTCGTCGAATAGCTCTGATTCGGATGAATGGGTATGGATGTTATGAGCGTCCCCTTTGGAATGGGGCGGTGGGTTGCGCCACCAAGCTCTTGCTATTATACTGCCTAATGTCCTACCTAGGTTAAACAATAAAAAAGGAAAAAAAAACACTGAACTACCCCACCTAAATTTTCTGATCCCCTATTTCGAACTATGCTTTTGTGCACCTCCGTTTTTTGTCGTTTCCCTACTTTTCTTTCACCAATCCTCTAATCGCCTCTTACTAATGCCTATTGCGGACATGTTTACTTTTCCACTGCTCTCGCTGAACCCAAGTGCTTCAAGGAGACCAGTGGCGCCTAAATCGACCGCTGGGTAGACGTCTTCACATTCTAATAAAACATGCTCCATAGTCTCCCTAGCTCCCTAGTCTCCCCGGGTGTGGGACGGCGGCGGCATCTAGGAGCGGTGGCTCATACTACGCCTACGGCACTGGCAGGCAGACGGGGAAGCCGACCTGCGCATGCGGGTCGTTGGCCGCTGGTTGAGAAAGAAGGGGTCCGCGACGCTGATCTACGTCACCTACAGTAAATTCTAGGTGTCATTGCGCGGAGAGCCGTGATGAGACGGGAGAGAGGGCACCGGAGGAGATCGCCTCACGTCGTGCATGCGTTGCGACGCGTGGGCGGTCGCATCTGCACCTTCAAGAGGACGTCGGACACCCCAAACAAATGGCGCATAAATCCAGCTTGCCTCTTTCAATCCCTACAACTTTGGTCGCGTTCAAAGGTGCACTGCATTTCAGAGTACCTCGTTCGGGGGCATCCTTGAGCCAGATGAAAATGTGCGGGTGAACACTGCTTCGTAAGCTTCACTGCATATATATTACAACAGGGCACGTTGGATCTGCTTCATTTCAGAGAGCACCTCTTAGGCACCCGTTTCTGTGGCAAGCGTCGGCGTTACCGGCATAACCAAGCGAACTAGCAAAGCGAAAGTTGAATCCACTGTTATCTCCCCCTTGCCTTCCTTGGCTTCATCTTTTTCATTGTCTATTTGCTTCATATCTCCTTGATTGTGAACTTGTGACCACTGGTCTTCACTGGTGGTGACTCACAAAAACGACTGACCTCTACTAAACCGAGCCTCTCAGTTCTCCGTCTTTATCGACGGCGTGTCACCTGAAGGCCGAGCATGCTGGGTGCCAAGACTAACTCGTCAGGGATATGCGGAAGTCTCATGGACTGTGTTGTAAAATATTCAAATGTCCTGGAAACCTAAGTGCTTTGCGGCACGCTACTGGAATGCCATCGGAATGTTTCAGTGGGTCTCTAGTATGTACGCGTCTAACCGCGAGGTCATTTTTTTTATTTAATTTTGTTCTTGAGATATTTTTACAGCGAAGCTGTATATGGCTTGCCCGGCAAATTTTCTGCGTCCGTGCGTGTACACCGTCGCGTCGACAAAGAAATTTCGTCTCCAGAGCTAGTGTAAAAGAGAATCTAGTCTTGTAGTTTCATTAGCATGAGTGTCAGCACCAATGATGGATGACTCATTGTTCATCCGAGATTGGTCACACAATATATGCTGACGACCTCACCATCTGGACTACAGGAGGGTCGGCAGGCAAATAGCAAGACGCTCTGCAAGAAGCGGCTGACAAAATGGAAAAGTACCTGGAAGCATGTGGACTGACGTGCGTACCAGAAAAGTCGGACGTCTTGGTGCTAAGAAATCGCTCAAGAGGTCGACAACTGCAGCAGATACCGCAGAACCGGAAGTAAAGGTAGGAGGCATCATGATTCCGCATGCTACGACGCTTTGCATCCTCGGACTCCTGAGAAAGAGGACGGAGCCGGGGAAGTAGAGTTGCAAAATATTCAGGGAACAGTACAACAAATAGCCCACCTGATCAAAAGGGTGACGAGCAAAAGTCACGGGCTTAAGGAAGTATACTACACGAGAATGACGCAAGCGTTGATCACGAGCATCGTCAGGTACGGGATCCGATACGTTGACATGAAGAACAGTTGAGACAAAATCAACACCCTCATCAGAAAAACGGACGAAATTTCCATGGGCCTGTCACCCTCCACGTCTACAGCAAAATTACCCAAAATGGGGGTGCACAACATATGGGAGGAGCTCTTGGAAGCGCCCAACGTCAACCAGCTGGAGAGACTAAAGCTGACAAAGACGGGAAGGGCCCTGCTCCAGGATATGCGCTACAAAGTCGAGGCTGAGAGGCACATATACCTCAGCGTATCCCGCACGAGATCAGAGACAAGCCACACGTCAGTAACATAGCCAAGAACATGCATCCCGAGTACGACAAGGGAATTGGAGACTGGCGAGAATACAAGTGCCCAAGCACATAGTCGAACGAACCAACAATAAAGAGGAAAACCTGACGTGCACGGACACAGCGGCGTACAGAATAAACGACCGATTTGCAATCAGCGTTGTGGACGAGAAGGGCAAAGAACTGACAGTGATGTCCACACGAGCCAAGGACTCGAGCACAGCGAAAGAGCTGAGCATAGCCTTGGCCATCGCAACTTGCAGGAAGACCCTGGTTACCGTGATTACGGACTCGCAATAGGCGTGCAGAAGGTGTATGAACGGAAGAATCGGAAAGGCAGCAAATTTAGGTCTTAAAAGGAAGCGTTAGCTCGGGCCCAACTCCGACGCGGCCTATTCAAACACATGTAAAACGCAAAAACGCTTTTCTGGGATAACCCCTGGACCGATATTAATGAAATTTGTTGCATTTGAAAGAGAAAGTTGGATTATAGTGACTGTTGGAAGCGGAATTTCGATTTAGGGCCTGAATTTTATGATAGGATTTTCAAAATTCGAAAGTTTATAAATATCTACGCATCAAAAATAGACATCGCGGTTCTGTAAATGGCATCCTTTAGATCATTCAAAGCGGACAAATTCGATATGTCATTTTATATCTTACGTGAATTTGTTACGTTTGCGCAAGGGTTCTGCAAAAGCTGTATTTCCATATTACTATTTTTTTTTGAGATTCATGTGTAACATATCAATTTTGTCCGCTTGAGATGTACTATCAGATGCAATTCACAGAATTGTGATATCATTTTTTCCTTGCTGAGTTAGAGAGTTGTAAACTTCATAGTGTCATTTTCTGAAATTTTTCGATGTTTGCCAATTCTTTATAAAAAAATTGACGATATAAATAAAAAATTGGAAACCAACAGTCACTAGATTTTAAGTTTTTTTTTAAATGCAGTAAACCTCGTCAAATTTGGTGCAGTGGTTGCCGAGAAAAACGAATTAACCTTTTACATGTATTTAGGTAGGAGCACCCGAGCTAAAGATTCCTCTTGAATTATGGACGAAATTTCTGCAAGGAAATGACTGGCGCGATTTTGCCGCGCATCCCTGAAACACAATTTGTGAATGACAGAAGCAAAGCCTGCTGACCGCTGAAATACCTCTTCTTTACCTCTGCCTCCTCCTTTCCCTACTCCCTCCACAGTTGTCGCATCTATGAAGCGCAATAGTTCACACAGCTGAAGCAACGTACGTTGACCATGTTCTGCAGCAAAGGTGATGTAGAGGTGTCTGTGAACACCGCCCAGCTGGATGCCTGCGGGATGCGGTCATCGGACAGGGGTGTTGGAGGCTTTCGGCTAATTACGTGGTCATCAGTGTCGAAGAGTAACGAGGTGGGAGGCTTGAGGAGACAGCTGCTTGAACGCCGTGCCAACATCTCTGTCGCGCTCGACTTCGTTGCGGCTAAAGACGGGAATGTCGTCCATGAGGTTGACGACTCCTGTTAGCCCGCTGACGATTTCGGACATGCGCATTTCGAAGTACTTCGGTGCTGACGTTACGCCGATCGAATGGGAGTCTTGCGAAGCGTCGTCAGCTATTGGCATATCGGGGAGAGAGTGATATGGTGGAAGCCTGAATATGGGGCATCTAGTCTTGAAACAACTGTTGCCTCACCTAGCTGTTAGCTCGCCCCTTTTCCGTTCATACGAGTCCTCCCAGTACATACTTTCAGCGTTTTCTGTTTACATAATACAGTCTTCGTTCTTGAATCAAATATGCTTTATTTCTTCTTTCACGTTTTTCGCATTAATTCATAGTACCGCCTTGACGCAAAATAACGTAATATCGAAAGCGCGTCCAACGCTTCGAAGCTGCCTGCTGTTTTCGTGTCCCATTCACGTTCAGTGAAAAATGAAACATTTAATGTATATTATTAAAATGTACTTGTACGGCGCGCTTTCACACACTCCTCGGCAAAGTTGAACTTAAGAGCCTGCCCACCCTGAGCTGCGGCCACTACTACTTCAGACCACCTCGGCAACGTTAAAGCTGATTAAAAAAAAAGAACCGGCTGGAATATCGAGCGTAGCTCTCTTCACTGTGCATTTATTTAACGCCAACTAATCCTGACAAAATTTCAACTCTTTGAAAATCCGCCAAGTGAATGTAATGCTGTTCCAAACTTCAAAACTCGTTACACGACATTGTCGAAAGACGGCTGAACGCCGATAAAAAAGCTAGGAACTAATTACGTCAGTGGAAACCACAAAGATGCTGTCACGTCCTAATGACACGCATAAATTTAAGTAAGCGTGCCGTTTCATTCACGTTAGGAGAATTGTAATTGCTCCAAAGAAAAATTTTGTGACGAAGCAGGCGTGCGCAGTCCGTCGCGCCTCCAGTGCACGCCACGAACGCGCAAGCAGCCGCCTGCGTAACGCATATCCAGATGCGCCGACACAACGTTGCCGACAGCGTCACTCCGACTCGGGCCGGCTCCGGCGGCTTAAAGCTTTACGGCGGTAACTTTATAATTTGAAAGTACTGCCCCTCTTTGGAGCTCTGCCGACGCTGCACCACCTCCTCGCCTCCTCCTCGACCCTTGCGCGTACCCCCCAACCTTTCCTTCCCATCAACTAGAATCTCCTTCTCTCTCTCTCTCTCTCTCTCCGAGGGAACCAGTTTTGCGTCCGCTTTCCTGCACGACAATTGGTCTCCTTGCCGTTGTTGCCCTTGCAAACCCGCGGATCCTGCGTTTTGCTTTCTGGTTGGCGCCATTTTAACGCGACAGCGTTAAGGAGCTCGTGTTGCAGAAAAGCCGGTGTCGTCGGCATCGGCGGCGTTGACCGTGAGCGAAAAATTGGAGGACGCTTAAGCTTAGCCTTCAAGAGTGGAACGCGACAGCGTTCCCGTCGACCCGCCAAGGGGTGTAAGACAATGGGATACGGCGCAGCGACTACGCGCCCCGCATCGGACGCGGTGAGCGTCGAGCAACGCAGCGTTCGGCGCGACAACGATATGTGCGCCTGAGCAAGCGACGCACGCCTGAGCCTTAGAAACAGCTCGTTTCTAAGGCAACACCGCGTTCACTAGAGGCGCTTTTAAACTGCTTCGAAGCATGCAACTCGTGGCTCAGTGGTAACGTCTCCGTCTCACACTCCGGAGACCCTGGTTCGATTCCCACTCAGCCCATCTTGCAAGTTGTTTTTATTCATAAAGTGCCTGCTGGGATTTATCGCTCACGGCCAACGCCGACGACACCGGCTTTTCTGCGACACGAGCTCCTTAACGCTGTCGCGTTAAAAATGGCGAAAGGGTTCTCTCGAACCCTCGTGTTTAGGCGACGCGGCTCCTCTTTCCGCTCACAGCGCGATTCCTAGGCGCAGCGTCCGATGCGGGACGCCTCTGACGTGATGGCTGCGCCGTAGCGCGTCTGGTGGGAAAGCGTCCTCTGCGATGTGTGCCGTGCTGCTGGCGAGGAGTCATGCGTCTGCGTGGTGCTCCTGGAACAAATAGAGAAAAGTTGTGCTTTGGGATTAGAAATGTTGTATATGAAAACTATATATTTGTGTGACTCAAGAGCATGCCGAGTGAATGAGTGGGCGGTGCGAAAGGGGTGCGATAACGCTATCGCGTTCCACTCTTGAAGGCGAAGCTTAGGCGTCCTCCAATTTTTTCTCCTTCGCTCGCGGCTGGCTCGGCGCAGCGAACGCCGCACGCTGTTTCCTGCGCTGTTGTGCTAGCGCTATGCCGCGCATATAATTGTAGCAAGAAG
Source organism: Dermacentor variabilis (assembly GCF_050947875.1). Classification (NCBI taxonomy): domain Eukaryota; kingdom Metazoa; phylum Arthropoda; class Arachnida; order Ixodida; family Ixodidae; genus Dermacentor; species Dermacentor variabilis. The sequence goes on from NC_134570.1 coordinate 107,507,974, forward strand.
CCTGAAGATCGTTATACAGTTTTTTATGATACCACAAGGAAAGCGTGACGGCTTGCATACGAAGCAGTGGCTGCAGAACATTGGTCGATAAACGTTCCGACAAAGAACAGTGCTGTTCGCGAGATAAGGCGTCTTTCTTATTGCTCGTATCGAAACATCCCCTAGTGCTTCATTCATTTTACTCTTCCGGCCTGCTCATCGGCGTTTTTGCTGCCACAATTTGTACATTGCATTAAAATGGGGTCGTCCTCCATATGCTGAATATTCTGCTGGAACTGATGACCTCGTACGTCAATTGTTATTCAGTCGGAAATGCAGCGCTATAGGTTCTGCTTTTCGCTGTGAACAATTATGTGTGAAGATACAGCCTCTCGATCGCACCTTTAGTGACTGTTCAGATCCGTTGCCTGTTTTACTGAAAATCGAAATGGCGGCTTGTAGAGGAAATTTTATTCCAGCTTACTTAGATGTGTGCGTCAGTCACTTAGATACAATGAATGCAGGCCCTGAAAATATTAGTGGCAAGTATACCTGTGGCATTGCGGGTGATGAGTGCGAGCCAGTCTACATTGCGTTTTTAATGCGTAAGCATTCTTTGTCGAGTACCCCAGCCCCTCATGCGAAAAGTGTGGTGTCTTGTACCTGCACAAAAATGCGTGATTTGCAAACTTAAGACCTTTAACCGTTTTAATAGCGTAAAAGCAATGATTACTAGCTTTATAAGTGATAAAGAACAATGTAACCCCCCTTCCAAAAAATACTAAATATAAAAGGAGGATACCTACAGATGTACATAGGGCTAATTAGATCATGCATGGGAAAGCTTATAGTAGGAGTGGAACAACTGAAATTTGGGGGTTGGCCACCTTAAACTTCGGGATAAGCCAAGTTGAAATCTGGTGTAGGCCAACTAATATTTGTGGGTGGGCCAACTTGAAATTTCGGGGTTGGTCAACTGAAGTTTAGAGGTGGGCTAACTTGAAATCTGGGGCTGGGCCAACTTAAGTTTGGGAGCGGGCCAACTTGAAATTTCGGGGTGGGCCAACTTAAATTTGAGAATAAGCCAAGTTGAAATGTAGGCGTGGGCTAACTAAAAATATGGACGTGGTCCACCTTAAGTTTGGGGATCGGCCAATTGAAATTTGGGAGCATACGATTACGCGTACTTAGACACCTCCAGTGGAGTTTCTGCATTACTTTTCAGTTCTTGAATTTAATTTCAATTGGGCTGCCACGCACGCATGAGTGGGTGACTATTATTATTTGGTCTTCGCAAAGATACAGGCAATCTGCAGGGGGTGTTCACATGATCGCGCACGCTTGCTCGCACTGAAATTGCGCAACCGTCCTATTCAGTTTAGAGACCACAGCGCAAAAGGTACTTTCACATTTAGAATATAGACACATGGACGGGCGATGCACTCGCGACTAATTCAATATAAGAAGGCACGCTAGATATAATACCTGCGATGCAAATGTGCGCACAGGCAAGAACAAAAATCCAAACACAGAGGGACGCGCCACAAGCAATACGACAACAGATGCATAAAGTAAAGCACCTTATCATGTGGCACAAAAAATGTCTGAAGTATTGAACTGGCCTCAAAGCTCATTTTACATCACCGTACACCGCTCATACGGCTTTAAGAAGAAACCAACCTCCCCATAAACGTTACCTTTAGCATTGTCGATGCTGTTATCACCATATCTTTTATTAATTTTCAACACCACTGGGGTGCGCAACTGGCCCAAAATCACGCGCCACCATCGAATACTGTGGCCTGTCCGCGGGAGCCAAGGAGAAAGAGTGTGCCGTGCGCAGCGCGCGCAGCTGGCGTGCGAAGAGGATGGATGTTATGAGCGTCCCCTTTGGAACGGTGCGGTGGGTTGCGCCTCCAAGCTTTTGCTGTTATACTGCCTAATGCCCGACCTAGGCTAAAAAAGAAAGAACACGATGTATTCTCATAACCAAATTTCCTGACCCCTTATTGTGAACTTTGTTTTTGTACGTCTGCGTTTTTTGTCGTTTCCCTACTTCCACCAACCTTCCAATCGCCTCTTACTAATCTCTATTGCGGACTGTATCGAGCGTAATGCACACAGTCGTGGCTACAAGAAGAATGCTTTATTGATAAGAAGGGAACGTATTTATAGCTGCGCTGCTCTCTTCATTTGCACAGTGTTGCTATCTTGGTTGGCCGTTGCACGGACGTGTTTATTTTCCCCCTGCTCTCGCTGAACCCAAGGGCTTCAAGAAGGCTAGTGGTGCCCAAACCGACCGCTGCGCAGATTTCTTCACATTCTACTGAAACATGCTCCATCGTTTCCCTAGCTTTATTGCAGCAAGCACATGCTTCTTCCTTCTTATATCTCGCTTTATAGGTGCGTGTTCTAAGGCATCCCGATTTCGCTTCGAAAATTAATGAGCTTCCCTTTGAGTTATCATAAATTGTTTCTTTCCCGATTTCGTTTTTCCTCATAACTAGTTACTCATGGCAGGTTTTTCTTCTTTTCCATTGCCTCCATCCATGAGATTATTTCAACCTCTCTGACATTCCGCTTGACTTTCTTTGTTGCTGTGTTGCTCACCCTACAGGCCGCATACTTGCTGGTAAGCTTCCTAGTTCTTTTTCAATGTTTTTCCTGTAATCAGTGTTTTTCCTATACAAATACCTGAACACTCTCCCAGCCCGTTTACTTTCTTCCGCATTTCTCAGTAGTTCTTCATAATTAATTTTAATGTGAGCTTCCCTCACTTCAAGACTTGTCCAGCCTATATCACCCTGCGCAGCTTTATTTGTAGTCTTCCCGTAAGGAGAATCGAGGAGGAAAGCGCCGCGGGGAGGAGAGTGTCGCTACTTTCAAATTATCGCGGGGTTTTACGGCGGTATATAGGGTAAAGCAAAGCGGCAGTGGCGCGTGGATGGAGAGGCATTAGCTAGGGTGCCTCCATGCGCGCGCCACCGCTGAGGGGCGCGCATGGAGGCACCCTACGGCGGTACGGTCGCGAGCGCCAACAAACGGTGCCCGCAGTAGCAAAGCAAGCGATGTCCCAGGCGCACGGAGGAAGGAAACTCAGGAGAGGCCCTGACGTCACCCTTTGTGAAGCTAAAGTGAAGCCGGAAGTTGGCGTTGCTCATAGCGTTGCTCCACCTATCGGGCCAGCTCTCCTCTCTTGTTTACATTTCTCGCGAAACCACACCGCGCTGCGCGCAACCGTGGTGCTCGGACGCGCGCGCTCCGCAGCAATACTAAACAATCGTTAGCACGTTAGCATGATTCCGCCAAAGAGGGAAATATTTCCCACGGATATTCCTTCGTCTGTTGCCATTGCCGTGGTGCGGTATACATTGCGTACAGCGTTGCATGCGCGTTCATTTCACGAACTTTAGCCCCTCGTGTCCCACCTGGCCACATCAAAATCCCGGAGAGCACGATCCAGCTAACGCAGCGCAACAAAACACAGAGACCAACATGTGCACGAACCTAGGCTGCCCGCACCGCGCCTTTGCCACGGTACGAAACCTACGGAGCAACACGTGTGAGCGTACAGAACCGAAACAAAGCCGCCATTGTGGCCCGAAAAGCGTGGCCGCCACGGCAAAGAAATAAAAATTCAGCAAAAAGGAGGAGAACCTACTACGTCATTCCCTCCACACTTTTCTCCTAGCGCGCGGAGGGGGTAGGGCCTCTCCTCAGTTTCCTTCCTCCATGTCCCAGGCGTATGCTCCAAAAAGTAATTTTCCGACCTCCGTCGGCTCCGTCCAGTGAACAGGATGCGCCACTGCGAAGGTGGCGCCTCCTCTGACGCCAACGGCCGAAACGAGTATCGTCTGCGAATTACCGCTCGCCAGCATAAAATAAACTTCCTCGGCGTAAAATATTGCTCATCGCACCCGCCAGTGTAACCCTGATCATACCAAATGCTAATGCTTGTGGGGATTTGGGGAATTCGACGCACCATTGCGCGGGTGCATATCATCTATGTTCTGCAATCCTTAAGCCACACGGTCTCCTCGCTCCGAACCAGTTGTCAGCGGTGGCGCCCCACTCGCGATGGTTTGCGGTGAGGGCGGAGCTACGATGTCACGAGGCGGCCCCTGGTGGCTATTGTCGTGACGATAGCGTGTCCTCTTTCTCCTTGGGACTGTGCCGGGTACGTACATGCTTCATCTCGTCCGCCGACACCTTTGTGACTAGGACTGAGCTCATGCACGGTGCCTTTGCCCGTGCGGGGAGCGCTTAACTCGTGTTGGTCCTGTCCGACGCCAAGCCATCAAGAACCCACAGGCTGTGAGAAGTCGTCAAATCAGCACAGTTGTGACAAATGCATTTTAAATGTTGAGCAGCTGACCCGGCCGTGGCCACTGGCATCGCATAGCAAGCTGCTAAATGTGCACGTGAAGCCTGATTTACAAAACAAACATTCCTCAAAAGAATGATGACAGAAGCTGACTTACTTTACTCTCTTCACAGCTGCGATCCATTTCTTTCGCTGTTCCAGTTCTTAAGGCGTGCCAGGAAGCATGTACAAATTTATACCAGGCTGGCCTTCGTGGCTGTGAGTTTCTTACGCAGCAGTGTGGCCGGTTCCACTTGTTCTTTTTCGCACCTCCTTAATTTCGACGCTTGCCCATGAAGCGCATGCCATTGCACTGTCGCAATACGTATGGTATCGTATGGTAAAACTTTATTCTGGTCTTTTGGGTGGCAAGACGTACCCCCCTCCCCCCCCCCCCCAAAAAAAAGAAGCCGCGGCGACTTCGTCGACATCGCCGCTGCGATATCAGAGAAGCGTCCGATTTGTATTAAGGCGTAGGGCCCGTAGTCCGCCCGTCCGTTCCGCCCGCGTGCGGAAGCCCAAAAGGCGGAAGGTGTCGAAAAATTCGATGCACGAGCGGAACGCACGCGCACTCCTATTGGGCGACGCGGCCTGTTGACAGCTGGCAACCGTTCGGCGGAGCAAAGGTGTTCAAGGTTGGCAACGACCTTTGACAGCAGACGACACTGGCATATTTTTGCAGGTGTGATTTCAAGTTTCCGCGTCCCGGTGAAAATGCGACTCTAGCCTGCCACATTCTGTTCTGCAGCCGTATGTGTTGCATTGGCACCGTCATCCTTCTTCGAAACATTGCACAGTCGTCTTATCTGCGCCACCTTTTACAGATGTATTGCAATCGCATCACGTCGCAGCACGCGACGTATTCTCGGATGATTACTTTCAGTGCGCGCTGCCTTGGCTGGTTGAACAAAACCTCTCTAATTATCCAACGTGATGCGTTCTGCGTCACGCGAAACTGATAGTGTCGCCGGAAGCGCGGTGGCGCGGTTTCTGTAGTGCTAGTGACAGCTTGCAAGAATACGGAACACACGCACATCTGTCGCGGAATGCATTTGCGTAGGTCGCCAAGACGCACCTTTTTACCACTGAGCACGCGTGTGAGGCTCCGAGTACAGCTTGCCGATGCGCTTGCTCGTGCTTTTTTTTTTTTTCACTCTACCAATTTTAAGAGAGTGCTTAAAGCAGTTGGATGCATGGAATGCCTTTTCCTTAAATGATTTGCTCAGCGATGACTGAAGTTCTCACCGTGTGCAAGAAAAGTTATGCATAAGTGGTTAACTTCACGCAGCAAGGAATTGAAGGTTAAGCATTGAGTGTACAATTCATTATGACTGGCTTAAAGCAATTTGTATGTATAGCGGTGACCTTATGCAGATATATGCATACTCATGAGATATGTTTCCAAGGGGAGTATTTATTTGAAAGCATATAATTTACATTGCTGATAAGAAAACTTATTTTGAGTGAAATCAAACAATTGCATTCTTTCTTGCCAGCCCGCGTGGCCAATATGTTGCCACCTTACTACTTAACATACCTAATTTAACATTTCAACAATGTACAAACATTACCAAAGCGCACAAAATTAAGCAGTACCTTGACAGGCATGCTCCCTCTCTCACCCATGGCACCAAACAAGGATGTTCAACTTGAGACTGTTTGATACTGTCGGCATCATACATGCGTGTTCTATTTTGATTGCTCTACATATAAAAAATAAGCTCTAATCAGGTTATATGAGTTAGTTGGGCATGGGCTGCATGTTGTTTATGTATTTATGTAGTAACAACCTTGCTAGCTCATGCACAGCCATGTTTTAGGAAAATGAAAAATGCATAGCATAACATGAACAGCTGGCCAGTGCCTGTATTTATTTGAAAGCAAACTGATATTATCAAGTGTAGCTTAGCAGTGAGTTCAGTGACCTCTTGTGGTGTGAAAAGGTTGATGTAGTTAGTAGTTTTGTGTTTGTCTTTCTTACTTAGTTGCTGTTTTAACATGCACATGACAATGAAATGAAGGTGTGTAGCGCAGAAGACAGGGCCACACAAAAAGCGAGGAAACATTCATTGCCATTTTTTTATTTCCATAACAAACCAGCGAATAGTTCCTTAGGTTCAGTTTTGTGAATAATGCACAAGGTGTTCTGCGCAAAACTGAAAGATTGTAGTGCTCTATTACCTATTCACTATTCGGGTAGCCAAATGAACGATACTCCCATTAGCACTGTGAGAGCACAGAAATTTGCAGTCCAGAGGCCGTAGTGGCTCAGCCTCTGTGCCAAATGTAAAATTGTTCCAAAAGAAAACATGCATACTGGTGAATTGGGTATGCATTCACATCTACTATTCAAATCCACACATCACAAGTAATCTTTCATTCCTTGGCACATTTCTCACCATTGTACAGACTTTGTTTCAGCGCTGTGTATGTGCAGTAATATAACTTGGTAAATCAAAGCTGTGGTTATTCAGTACACTGAAAGCAGCTTTGCGAGTGGGTTAGATAATATAATGCTCCTACACATGGGCCAGCTTAGTATTATCAGCCGCTTTGTTTACTAGTTCACTGTTATGCCTGAACTATACGGTGCCACTGGACAATGCTGTATCCCTGCAGGCACGCTAGAACAGCTTGGCTATCCACAAACAACCCTTTACATCGCACTTAAATTAAGGTGGTGTAGATTTGCTGTCACAATGTGCTTGTAAGCATAACTGCCGAGCATTCAAAAAAGTGTTTGAAATGTAAGGGTGGATGCTCAGGTTTGCAGGTGTGACGTTTTACATTTATAGTGCAAGGACACACCGATGAACAGGAAGGATACCACACAAATCCTCGTGTTGTGACCTCGCAGTCACAATGCAAGTAGTTTTCTGTGGTTTTTAGCTATAAACATGTGAAGCAATCTGTAAATTCAAAACTGTATTAAGTAAACTGAGACACCATGAAAAGCAACATAACACTAAGGTGTACACATTTTTTTGTCACATCAGCTCTTTGTGGTGCAGGTCAAATATGTATACACGCTATTTGTAGGAAGTAGGAAGCCTATCCAATAAAAGCAAGAAACTTGCAGGCAAGGTAATCACAACAAACCAGCTGAGACGGTGGTACTATTCTACTTGTTTTCGTTTGTGATAGCACAAGTGTTCCCACATGTGCTGCTGGATGGTTGTGACTGATATGCTCACGAAGGTTTGGGTCATTCACATTTCAAGGGATGAGTAACTGTTACATACGTGAATCATCTTCCTCTGCCTATATCAATGACTTAACTATATGTGGCAGGTTTAGCTGTGTGATTATTGGTGTAGCTGAAGTGATGTATCACACATAGTTTCCGCACACTACCCAATTGGCGAAAAGCATGCAGGAATTGGTCTTTGAGCTATTGGTTCAGTGGTGGCTTTCCACTAAACTGACTGTTGAAGAGGCAGATTTCACTTCATCGAAAGGCCCATGTGAAAAATAGCCTAGAACTCATGACGCCAAATACTGTCACCATGTGTGAGTGAAGAACAACACGTTACAGAACAATGAGCAGTGGAATTAATCTCCCTAGTATACAAAGAATTGCAGCTGCATTCAGTATTTCACTGCTGGTATACTAAACACAAACCTTTATATGAGTTGTTTGGATGGCATAATCAACAAGATCCCTCTAATGAGCTGTAGCAAAAGCTAACTAAAACGCTGCTACCCCAGGTACTGCATTGGCCTAAAATATGGATTCTCACATGCAGTGAATACAGTTCTTAAATAGGTTTACATACAGGTATGAAATGTTGTAACTGCACCATGTGATAAAAGTTCAATAAGATCAGCTGACTACCACATAGAACATCTTTAATGGGTATAGTTGGTGCAACGTGCCTTGATATTAGAAGTTGTGCTGTTTTATTGACACACACATGCACATAAAGGCAAGGTACACATACATTTGTGTTCACGTGTTACTGTGTGCATCAAATGAACAGCACCACTTATACTATAAGCCATAAAGATAAATAATTTTTTCGTACCAGTCTAATTCCTATTAGCTACGCAGTGATTTTTTTTCTCACATGCAGCAACTCAACTCCGTGCATAAGTTAAGGCATGGGTGTCATGCCAAGAATATCATAAAATAAAGAAGTGACCATGTGTACGGGCCTCAAATTGATGGTTTGGCAATATCTTGTCTGGCTGGGTAGTAAATTTCTGTCAAAAAAGAACAATTCAGCACACTGACAAAGCAGTGTGGCTAACATAATATAGGGAGCAGACACTCTGCCTGCAGGGTAACTTGAAAATTCTGCCAGCAGTTCGTGCTCATTGGCTGACTTCGGTCACATAACTAATGCTTACATAACTGTGAAAATTCGTGTTCAGGATAAACTCATAGCAGCCAATAGGCACGTTTTATATTGTGATAGCAGCTGACTTCTCAGGGACAACGCACTGTGGCCATGAACATGCTAAAGAATGACAAGAGGCGAGGTGCCCCTTTCTATAGTCTGGCAGCGCAGCTGAAAACGGTTCAGTTAATGTGTGGAACCGTGGCCTATTCAAAATAAAGATCAGTCAGATAGCCACTTATAGCGTCCAACATCCCACACCCATGAATGACAGGTAGCAGTAAACTGACTGGCAGATGAAAGCGCACTAGAAAAACATTTAATGTACATACTTTACAGGCCCAAGTCAGTTTAATGCACATTATTTGCTAATGACTGTTGGCAGAATGAACACGAGGAAAGAAAATAAAGCACTTATCAGGCATATAATGCAGGTACTTGTGCTATTGTTTGCTTTAAACTGAAGGCTCGTGACAAAACAGGCAACACAAACCAGATAATCAAATAGGGTGGATAAACAAAGTAACCACAAACTTTCGCTTACCCATTTCTGCCTGCATTAGTAATGTGACCATGGCTGGCCAGTGAGGAAGAGAGAACTCTGGGCAAAATTTCTTTCACGCAGTTCTGCTGGCTGCTAGCAGAATATTATATAACAGCATACCTGTGACACTTACTTACTTGCTACAACTCGTCCTACGTGTTCATTTTTACATTCATAGTGCTTTTTGTCAGCAAATGTAAAATTTTTAGTTAATAAGAAGGTAGTATCCAGTTCTTACCTATAACATATTCATCTACCATGCCACTTGTGTCTTCACAAACAGACTCTGTGCTTAGTCACTAGTCAAAAACAAGCAGCACAGATTTTTGGCTATGTAAGCCGCTTGCATCACAAAATATCAAGCAATTTACTTCATGAAATTTAGAAATTCTTGATCTTCACACTAGTGTCCACATTATGAAAATCAAGGCTGCCAGAAATTTGCATTCATGACATTAGTGCTCTCAGGCGCGTCCACATTTCACGACAGCGCTGAACGTCTTGACGTATGCAATCATTATGGTGTTCCCTAATTTCCCCCCACCGATAGAAGCATCTTCAACCATGCAGTAACAACTTTTGAAAGAAACGATAGATGTACGATGCAGAAAAGGCCGGTGTGATAGGGCTTATCTGTAAGGGTACTAAATATGAAAACGCGATCGGCAACACTTCTGCACAGTTCACATCTGAGCAAACGCACATCGCGTAGAACGAGCACTTCTACACCCAGCAACGCTGCGACACATCGCACATACATATCACGGTTTGTAGCTTGCGAACACACTTCATGACAGCAAGAACACAGCTCGAACGTCGCGGTCACCTCGGCGCGTCGCAGCCGGCAAAACGGCTCACGCGCAGTATAGCACACGCAGAATGGCAGCGATAACGAGGCAATAAAAACTTATCGCTACTGATCGTATCATCACTTCTGAAAGTTGCGAAGGGCTGGCGTTCACCACTCCGCGGATCGTCACTCCGCGGCAACGATCCGCATACACAGCGCAGAAACCAAACGTGTACGCTGGGTGCGCCAATCGGACGCTACTTATTTCGCCACGCCTTGAACGTGTGTGCTGCTCAGAATGCACGTGTATGTGATGGAGTTCTCGTCTGCGACGTACACGCGAAGCATGGCACAAGAAATCACGAAGTCGACGGCTTCAAATATTTCTTCCGACGCTCTCGTAAACGCAACACACACTTCCTGCGCTCTGTCTGTTTCTGTTGGCGTTCGCACGCACTGATGAGGTCTGGAGGGGTACACCGGCTTGCTGCTTTCGATGACTATCTCCGTGGGTGCCACTTAACTCTAGTAAAAATCACAAAAAGGAGAAAAAAATATACTGTTTCTGACGCGGCTGTAGCTTAGGCCTTACGTCCCCGCTTCGCTTCGAGCACGCGCCATGTTTGCTGTGACGACAGCCGAACCATCCGCCTCGGACCAGCCAATGAGAGACGAGCAGGAGTGCGGACGGGAAAGCTGCGACCGCTCCTTGCTCACCAGTAGCGAGCCATCAGCACGCGGGCGGAACGGACGGGCGGACTGACCATGTACGGGCCCTAAGCCTTTAGTGGCTCATTAGTGTCCAGGCGCAGTCCGTGATGGAAGCAGGAAAGCGGTTATCAGCGGGGAGGGGAGCTAGGAGAGGAGGTCAGTGAGGCTGTGCGAGTGCGTATGGCTGTGATTGCATCCCATGCTCGCGGCCACGGCAGCGTCCGTTCGCAGAATAGTTCAGACAACAGCAACAGAGGCAGTCATAGATAGGCTTTGGCCTATCGCAGTTTGGCTCGGCAACGTGCCCACAGATTTTTAACGCGATAGCGTTAAGGAGCTCGTCTCGCATAAAAGCTGGTGTCGTCGGCGTTGGCCGTGAGCGAAAAAATGGCGGAAGGTAATTCATAAAAAAGAACAACTTGCAAGGTAGGCTGGGTGGGAATCGAACTAGGGCCTCCGGAGTGTGAGACGGACACGCTACCGCTTAGCCATGAGTTCAATGGCTCAAAGCGTGACAAAAGCGCCTCTAGTGAATGCGGTGTTGCCTTAGATACGTGCCGTAGAAAGTTATACTGCGGTGTATATAGGTAATTATGAGCATGTAAATTACAGAAGTCGCAGTTAAACACGTAGCGAAGTACGTTTCCGCTACATTTCTTCTGCGCTTGGCGCACACGCAGAGCCATGTTGCGGCAAACACAGAAGGCCCCCTCCTCGCAATGTATGGTGCTGCCCCGACAGGTGGCGCACCGCTCGCCCGCTTCTCCCCTTCGTCTCGTTTGAGCGCATTGGGGCCGTGCGGGGACCGGTGCGAGGATACCCCAATACCCTTGCGTTTAATAAGTTTTCTCGCTCTCTCCTCTTCCAACTTCCAGCGTGCGTCACTCGAACCCTCGTATTTAGGCGACGCGGCTACTCTTTCCGCTCACAGCGCGATTTCTAGGTGCAGCGTCCGATGCGGGACGCCTCCGACATGATGGCTGCGCCGTAGCGCGTCCGGTGGGAAAGCGTCCTCTGCGATGTGTGCCGTGCTGCTGGCAAGGAGTCATATGCGTCTGCGTAATGCTCCCAAGCGAGATAGAGGACGATCCCATTGAGGCGTCAGCCCCATGATCGCGTCCCCCTTCATGGCGCGTCGCGGCCCGGCTGTCCGTGCCGATCACGACGTTTGGCTCGCGTAGATCGTTTCTCCCTCCGAGACACCGAGTTCTTTGGTTCGTTCCGCTTGCTCAGGCGCACGTTTCATCTTTGTGTGACTCAAAATCATGCCGAGCGAATGAGTGGGCGGTGCGAACGGGGTGCGATAACGCTATCGCGTTCCACTCTTGAAGGCGAAGCTTAAGCGACCTCCAAGTTTTGCCAGCATCAACAGAAAGGACTTGATGAAATCGCGTGGCTGTTCGGAAGGTTTTGTTCCCAGTGAGCGCACGGCGACGAACACGGAACTCGGCACCCATGATCAAGCTGGGATACGAAAGAAAGGCGCGTATTCGAGTCGGTCAACTATTGCGAATGGATGAAGCTAACTTTGTGGACCCACATTAAACTTGTTCAGTTCAAACGTGTTGTAAGATTATTATGCTTGGCAACCAACGTTCTGGTGGAAGTTGACCGATAGAAAAGTGTGGAGGAAATTACGTACTAGGTTCTCCTCTTTTTGCTGTTTTTTTATTTCTTTGCTGTAGCGGCCATGCCTTTCGGGCCACAATGGCAGCTTTGTTATGGTTCTGCGCTCACACGTGTTGCTCCGTAGGTTTCGTACCGTGGCAAAGCGCCGTGCGGGCAGGTTTGCGTTGCTCTCCGTGTTTTGTTGCGCTGCGTTATCGGACCGTGCTCTACCGGATGCTGCTGTGGCCAGGTGGGACAGGAGGAACTAAAGTTCGTGAAATGAACGCGCATGCAACGCTGTACGCAATGTACCGCCACACGGCAATGGCTGCGGACGAAGGAATATCCGCGGGAAATTTTGCCCTCTTTCGCGGAATCATGCTAACGTGCTAACGATTGCTTAGTATTGCTGCGGAGCGCGCGGGTCCGAGCAGCACGGTTGCGCGCAGCGCGGCGTGGTTTCGCGAGAAATGTAAACAAGACAGTAGAGCTGACCCGATAGGCGGAGCAACGCCATGAGCAACGCCAACTTCCGGCTTCACTTTAGCTTCAAAAAGAGTGACGTCAGGGCCTCTCCTTATTTTCTTCCTCCGTGAGGACAACCCACGGAGGAAGGAAACTAAGGAGAGGCCCTGACGTCACTCTTTGTGAAGCAAAAGTGAAGCCGGAAGTTGGCGTTGCTCATGGCGATGCTCCGCCTTTTGGGCCACCCTCCTCTCTTGTTTATATCTTTCGCGAAACCACGCCGCGCTGCGCGTGGTATCGCGCGCGGAGCGCGCGCGCTTGCGCAACATCCGGCAGAGCACGGTTGCAGGTAACACAGCGCAACAAGACACGGTGACTAACGCAAACCCGCCCACACAGCGCCTTTGCCACGGCACGAAACCTACCAGAGAAACACGTGTGAGCGCGCAAAACCATAACAACGCCGCCATTGTGGCCCAAAAGGCGTGGCCGTACAGCAAAAAAATGAGAACCTACTACGTCATTTCCGCCACACTTTTCTCCTAGCGCGCGGAGGGGGTAGGGCCTCTCCTTAGCTTCCTTCCTCCGTGGTACAACCAAAGGAGCCGCCATTGCCGTCTCGTCTCGTCTAGGTACCGGCTCGCCAGTTGGCGCGAGACTAGCCGGCAGCCACGGTTGCCCTAGCAACCCTCGACATCATGCTAGCCACCGCGCGCGACCCTCGAGCGAACCACTTCTCCGCGGTTCCTCTCGTAGCAGGGAACACAGGTTCCTTTCCAGATGATCGACAACCTGTGTGACGTCAACAAAATTTGTCGTCCCGCCCACCAGGGATGACGACAACGAAGCGCCGACTAATGGCAACAACCAGACCGAACCGGTTCCAAAGCGAACCGCTACAGAATACGGCCCCAGTTCTTTATTTTGTAAAGCTTAACGCCCGGATGCCAGATAAACAATCTTCAGAACATCGTACCGCGAAAATTTTAGCAGCACGAAAGCTAGCAAAACGTGTTTCCTCGGACCTTCGCCGTTACCTGGATTCGGATGTACAGGCGCGGCCACTGTTGACAGGGGGCGGGTTGCCGCGCTCCGCGGTGCGCCACAACGTGTGCCGCGCGAAGTATTGGGGGGCAAGCGCACTCATTGCCAGAGGCGGAGTTAGCTGCGCGTCGTCCGCTACGGCTCCTCCCAATTCGCCGCGAAATCTAGAATGCGCGCGCGCTTTGGAGTACGCAAACCCTCTAGCAATGGTGCGTCAAGAGGTAGTATTCTAAATCAGTTATCAAAGCACGCAGGCATGCCGTACACCTAAAATTTTAACTGAGCCTTTTATTTTGAAAAAGTCCCTTTCGTCACGGAGGGCCGATTTCAGAATTCGCTTGCTAAGGAAGTAAAAAATCACACGACAAACAAGGCACATTTATAAATCTATGCTTCAGATTTATTATATGGTAAACACGAAGAAACCCAGACCACTGCTGCAGAAGAAGCTTAGATGAAGGTCTCCTTCCTTTCGAGCACGATGGCTACAGTGTTGTACCAGTGCGCGTGTGGCGAAGCGGAAGAAACCGTAGCAGACGACGCACAGCTAACTCCGCCTCTGGCGCTGATTGCTCTTGTGCCGCAATGCTTCTCGCGGCGCCCGCTTGGTGGTGCGAGGAGCGCGGCCACGTTCGCCGCGTGGCCGCGCCTGTACGCTTGTGCGGCACACCTCATGGCACATGGACACACCTCTGATTGTTGTCACCCGAGTGATACCTTATTAGAATTCCAAGGTTAGATATACAACAATGACGCGTTACATGTATACGTCACGTATCGACAATATACTTGACTCTCCTCCTATTGCGACTTTGGGCAGAGCTGCGGGAGTGCCTGTAAGCCCATCGCCGTTCGATATTGCGACTATATCGAAGCTAAAAGCTTATAGCGTCCTCGATCACCCGCACCGAAGCGCACCGGGGCGCCTTGGTGCGCACTTTCATCCTCGATCAACCGCACCGGTGCGCACCGACCATCGATGGATGGATGGATGTTATGAGTGTCCCCTTTGGAACGGGGCGGTGGCTTGCGCCACCAAACTCTTGCTACTATGCTGCCTAATATCCTACCTTGGTTAATCAATGAGAAACAAAAAAAAAGACACTATGAACTACCACGTCCAAATTTTCTGATACCCTATTGCGAACTGTGCTTTTGTACGTCTCCGTCTTTTGTCGTTTCCCTACTTTTCTTCCACCAATCCTCCAATCGCCTCTTACTGATGTCTATTGCGGACCTGTTTGCTTTACCACTGCTCCCGCTGAACCCAAGGGCTTCAAGGAGGCCAGTGGTGCCTAAATCGACCGCTGGATAGACGTCTTCACATTCTAATAAAATATGCTCCGTCGTTTCCCTAGCTTTACCGCAGCAAGCACATGCTTCTTCTTCCTTCTTATATCTCGCTTTATAGGTGCGTGTTCTAAGGCATCCCGATCTCGCTTCGAAAAGTAATGAGCTTCCCTTTGAGTTATCATAAATGGTTTCTTTCCTAATTTCGTTTTTTCCCCTTAAGTAGTTACTCATGGCAGGTTTCTTTTCCATTGCCGCCACCCATGAGATTAATTCAGCCTCTCTGACTTTCCGCTTGACCTTCTTTGTTGCTGTGTTGCCCACCCCACAGGCCGCATACTTGCTGGTAAGCTTCCTAGTTCTTTTCCTCCACTGTGAATCAATGTTTTGCCTGTACAGATACCTGAACACTCTCCCAGCCCATTTACTTTCCTCCATATTCCTCAGCCGTTCTTCATACTCAATTTTACTGCGAGCTTCCCTCACTTCAAAACTAGTCCAGCCCATATCCCCTTGCACAGCTTCATTTGTAGTCTTCCCGTGAGCGCCCAATGCGAGGCGACCCACTGACCTTTGGTTCCCGTCGAGTCCTGATTGTACCCCTGATTTAAAGCAAACAACCGCATTTCCAAAAGTAAGTCCTGGAACCATTACCCCTTTCCACATACCTCGGAGGACCTCGTACCTATTGTATCCCCATAGCGCTCTGTGCTTCATTATGGCTGCATTTCTCTTCCCCTTGACTGTTATGGTTTTTTCCTGTGTTTCCATATATCCGTTGCCTTCGTTTATCCATATACCAAGGTATTTATATCCTCAATCACCGGGAGCGCACCCTGTTGGAGCGGTTTTTCATTGCCCCGTCTCGCACCGAGAAAATCGGCGGTGCGCCGGGGTGCAATCCCAGCAATCACTGCGGGACGCGCGCGCGCACTGCCGAGTGCAGAACCGCAGATACTCTGGCCCGATAGCTGCCGTTGTCACGGAGTTGACGGAGTTAGCTAGTGGAGATGTCGGCAATGAGAAAGGAAGCGGTGCTAATTGCCGCAATCGATGAGCTTTCTTCAAGTTCGTCCGACAGCGAAGACGATATGCTGATCGACCTCGTCCAAAAACAATGTGGTGAAGAGCGGCCGAAAGTGGACAGGTTCGTTGAACGGGTCGTCAGGAACCGGTCGTCAGGATTATTTATAAAATCTATTCGTGTATGCTTGCAACTAGGTATGTCGGAGCACGCAGTTTTTGACAAGGTTCGAGTGCTTGGCGCAGGTGCTCTCAGCACCTGCAAACAATAAAATGTGCGCGCGCGCGTGTTCGCGCACGTCTTGCGCGCCAGGGGCAAAGTAGTGCTGCATGCAAGCACCCTGCACGGGGTGCAGTTTTGCCCTCGATGTTGACCCTCCGCAGTGCGCCACCACGGCGGTGCAAAGCGCACCATTCTGGTTTCGGGGCAACCCCGGGGCAAGGTGATCGAGGACGCTATTAGTGACGACACGCTAAGAAGTTTCCTAATCCAAACAGCTTGTTGGCACCTCTCGGGAAAGCGCGAAAAACTTTCCACTAGTCGTCGACAGCACGTTCGGCGTGCACCCTCCAGCGCAATCGCAAAATGGCGGCGCCCTCAATAAAACGGTCTGTAGTTTTTTTTCTTCTTTTTTTTTTAGTGGAGGCGTTGGCTCGGCAAGGTGGTGGTGGTGGCAACATTATTAAAATTCTGCTCAGGTAAGTTCTGGCAGGCCCGAGTCCTAGGATGACCCCTCACGAGGAGCGACTCTTTCGGCCCTGGCAACGAGGGCTCTTTGTAGTTTTTGATCTGTCGTTCTCAGCAGCTCCTCCAGCGTCTGTTGTGAGGGAGCTGGCAGGAGCGACCTGGGAGATATCGCCAACTGTACATCGAAGTAACCAAAAAAAGTCACTGATTGCTAAATAGCAAACTTTGCCGTCAACAGACAAAGAGGTCACAAAATCTAGCGTCAACATCGCTAAAATGGCAACACTGATAAAATACTGGTCAATTATAGAAGCAAATTTCATTTTGTGTTTTCAGGGATGGTTAGGTTAGACGGCCTCAACAAACGCGAGATGATGCAAGTGATGGTGGATTAAACTTGTTTTGGACAGCCTAGCAATAGCTTTCTCAGCAATGCAGACTTACAAGGCACGTGCCGCAGGCGTCTCGCACCCCAACTTACGGAGTAACGCGCCATCTGCTACAGCACGTGGAGGCGAGGCCCGAAAGCAGGGGAGACTTAATAAGTAAGTCGTACCCATGTGAGTCCAATTCTGAGAGAAGACTTCAGTTGTTGTTTTGTTGTATTTGTGCAGCGTGCAGCCGACAGTGCTCACTTTCACAAGTGTCTGTGCGTGGGGGGGGGGGGGGGCGAATAAGCGACCTACTTTTCCTTTTCCATTCTGACTGTGGGGAAGGGGAACACCTGCCCCCTAACCGTTAGGTACACCTATGACAAGCATGGTGTCACACACGTACAGGCAAACATATCTCACTCGATGACCACGAGCACCCGCTGTCACAACGCTGACGTGATGAAGACTGCCGGCAGGGAGAAGCGAACGCTTCGTGCTGCCTCAGTTTCACCGCGAGAATGCCTTTAACGACCAAATAAGTGAAAAAATTAAATTAAATTATGGGGTTTTACGTGCCAAAACCACTTTCTGATTATGAGGCACGCCGTAGTGGAGGACTCCGGAAATTTCGACCACCTGGGGTTCTTTAACGTGCACCTAAATCTAAGTACACGGGTGTTTTCGCATTTCGCCCCCATCGAAATGCGGCCGCCGTGGCCGGGATTCGATCCCGCGACCTCGTGCTCAGCAGCCTAACACCATAGCCACTGAACAACCACGGCGGGTCAAATAAGTGAAAGCAGACTTGAAAGTTCTGGGAAGCTCAATTGCACTATTGAGGTTCGATTACACTATATACAGACCAAGTAGCCAGAATCAATGTCTAGAGCAAGACTTGAAAGACTACTGCAGACTTGCAGAGGTTGGAAAATTTACGAACTGTTACCGCGTAGAATCTGTGTTCTATACAAATACCAGTGATGAGTGCGCTGAAGAACCGATGTGGCCGAGACTCCATGTGCAGCTGGTGCAGAGGCCAGACCCCATTATCAGTGCTTCAGGCCATTTCTGTAGACCCGAGTGATCTTGGTTGGGACTCTAAGCGCATATATCCCCGGTTTCAAAAGTGGAGGGTGTAAGTGACGTTCTCCCCCCGTCCTGTGAGAGGGGAGGGGCAAGTGCCCCTCTTGCCCCGCCCCACTCCGTTAGATACGCCTATGAATGGTTGCGGGTTCGCGTCCATTGTGAACATACCGGAAAACGTCCCATTTAGTGTGCTTAATTTTTCGCTTACTTCGCTTTTAATCTCTGAAGGGTACCGTAATGGAGAGAATGTAATTATCGCTCTCAATGTTTAGTTTGGAATTCTCCCAGATGGCATTGTCTATGTTCAAATCAGGCGAGGTGTTTTGACTCACGCTATTGCCTATGCGGGTTGATCTTTCAGGGTCAACCAGAAGAGTAAAACCGAGGCCTTGAGTGGTCTCCCAGAGTTTATAGTGCCCTTCTTTTGACATTTTGATAGCCCCAGGCCGAATGCTGTGCATTTAAATCTCCGAGCAGCACGAATAGTGCATGCTTTGTAGCTTTATGTGCTTTGCCTATAAGTGTAGCTATTGCTAGGAGGGCCATATCCCTAGGAGAGCTATAAACGTTCAGAATGTAGAGCGTTTGGTCGGATCGTCGTTTTGGCAGGATTTCAACGAAGGTGTATGACACTGCCGTGAATTCTAGGTTTGACTGGTTGGCGGTCAGATTTCTGTTCACCATGATCGCCGTGGCCGGGAGCTAAACTGCCTGGAGCGGTAATTTCGTTATAAGCCGCAAAACCTGATAGTTTCGCCGCTATCCCAGTTACCTGGAGGGCAACTATGTCAAATTTAGTTTGGTGGTTTTGAAGCGTGTATTCCAGAGACCTGCGTTTACGGTGGAAACCTCTGCAATTCCACTGCAAGATTACGATTGGTGCGTTGGCCATCACGCTTGTTTGTGCGGTTCCATGCACGGTGAAGCCATGCTAGGTGTTCTTGTGAGCACTCCGGCAGCGCGTTGAGCCACAGAGTTGCGCAGAATGCTTGGTTCTGGCGTTGGCGCAGGCGGCGTTACCACCTGAGGCTGATGGTGAGGTTGGGATTGGGTTTGTGCCGCGGTTAATACAATGTGGGACATAACCGCAGTCACGGCGGAGCTAAGAGCGGCAATGCTCTTCCTCGGCTGTTCGTTTTGGGCGGCTTGCTCAGCAACCGTGCTCTCGATCACGCGTCCTAGTCTTGAAATTCGGGAGTCCGGCGCGGCGGCGCTCTCCGCGGGTACTGCCGCGGGACCTACCGGCTTCCGTTTAGTGCGGCGCGCACCATCTAGCTCCGTGTCGCATTCTGCATCCGCTCCACGCCTACACAAGCCACGATCTCGCTCGCGTTTTTTGTGCTGGGGTCGTTACTAGGCGTATATCCGCTTTCTAATGGTCGAATTTTGTTGTTAGCCGCAGCGAATTGTTGTCGGGGTAATTTAATTTGCTCCGCCAGCTCCCTCACCTGCGGGTTTTGGGGCAGCTTGTTCCCAGGCGACCTTTGTGCTCTTGGAGCTTGAGCGGTCTCCAGGTGACCGGGACGCCGACCGGTCCCTCCCGTTCGCGGCCGCGAAGTGGTGGAAAGGATTCGGTACGGCTCTGTTCGCTCACATGACACCGCTACTGTGGTCTGGACGTACCCGTCGACGCCTTCGTGCCCTTTTCGGCTCCTCCGCGTGGCGACGGCGAGGTGTTGGCTGGCTTGGCGGGCTGCTTTTTTCGGATAAACCGATATTTGCAACTCCCGCTGCCGGCCGGGTGGCTTCCGCCGCATACTACACAGGAGGGAGAGCAGGCTGGTTTTTCACCGTTGGGTGACGAAGGGTGTTCTTCGCCGCACCACCGGCATATCGGTTCTGTCGGTCGGGGTTGAGGGCACACGTCTGCTCGGTGCGCCAGCTTCCAACAGTTGAAGCAGGCCTCCGGCCGTTCTCGGAACGGGAAGGCTTCAAACGTGAAAGCCAGGTAATGTACGAATTTCGGGAGCTTGACTCCGGCGAAGGTGATCACGAAGTGGCAAGTCACGCCCATTCTCCGCGCGTTCACAATCGGCAGGTCGGGATTTCTGTTGCGAAGCTCGGCGTAGATCGCTTGGTCCGTTTCGTAGCTGCACGCCCTGTACACCACCCCTCGCACCGAGTTGTCGGGCGCCGGAGTGTGTTGTTGTCACACGCGTATCAAGCTTCTGCTGTGAGTTCTGCAGTATTGTGATATTGCAGTAAGCCTCGTCCCGTTGCCGGTTCGGGGTGCTGACCGTGATCGTGTTGGTGGGGTGGACCCTCACCTGTAGTCAGTAGGGAGGGCTTGGCGAACATCGAGGTTGGCGGCGGCGCATACCGCGTCTTCGAGTACAGCTGGCCCAACTTCGGTCAGGTTGACGGCACCTTTCGGTCGACGAAAGACTGCCTTGTAATCGTCCACTGGTAAGCGTGGCCTTGGTCGACGGCGCACGATCGGAGGCGGGCGGGCCCGTCGTCGCGGCATCGGTGTTGGCTCACCCTTTGGTGAGGCTTCTCGGTTGGCGGGCCTCGATGCGGCTCCGGTCCGGTGTCCATATCTCTGCTGCATGTCCAGGGCCGTCTTCCAAGTCCCGTCGGACAGCTCGGATGGGCCAATGGTTTCGCCTTCTACCGCGTACTCCACGGTTGGTCTCGGTGAGGCAACAGATTTGCGTTTGTTTGTTATTTAGTAGACGACAAAAGACTCATTTTCGCGGCACAGTTGGTTCTTAAAAGACATGGTACTGGAACTTTTCCGGTTGAGCCCGAGTTCACTGGAGCCCATTTTCGAGCCGCTGCGGCCGCATTTTGATGAAATATGAGGAGGCGATGAAAATGAAATAGGCGAGGAGGAACGTAGCCTCGAACCAGCGCGCTGCATCGCCACGGGTATGTGCGGATCCCGTTTTCTCTCAGCGACAGCTCGGAAAGGTAGCGATTTAATTGGGAATTAGTGCGATCCTAACGGGTTCTGTCTGCTATTTCTTCGATGTCAGATGACTCAAGGTCGACGGGCTACCACTCTGCTGTATTCGGCTGCAAAAATAAATTTCGGAAGCAAGCGTGGAGTGCATATTCAGCCGCGGCGACTTCGAGGACACCGCCGCTGCGATAGCAGAGAAGCGTCTGCTGTGTATTGCGAGAATAAACAGAAAGGACTTGATGAAATCGCGCGTCTGTTCGGAATCTTTTGTTCCCAGTGAGCGCACGACGACGAACACGGAACTCGGCACCCATGATCAAGCTGGGATACGAAAGAAAGGCGAGCATTCGAGTCAGTCAACTATTGCGAATAGATGAACCTAACTTCGTGGACGCACATTAAACTTATTCTGTTCAAACGTGTTGCAAGATTATGATGCTTGGCAACCAACGTTCTGGTGGAATTTGACCGATGACGTATTATGAAAACAGTACGTGACTAAGAAATGAAGGTGTGCTGTTTTCCATTCTGTGACCAAAGCCATGCCTACCGTGTGCCGGCCGGCCCTAGTTCACACGGGCTCTCCCGTGCTTCCGAAGCTCGCCGGCAAGCTGTCGAGTTCGCTCATCGTGCGCGGTATTACTGCAGAAAATAAAGTTGCTGTCGCAAAGAGTAGTTGTTCGTTTTTCAGCTCTCTCGAGTAGGCGAGATGCGCTTGCACGCGCAGGCACCCTTCGAGACCTAAGAGTGCGCATAATCAACGCGTGCGAGTGTCCGCAGTTGATCGTGACATATTCGCAGCCACTGTCATCAGCTCACTCTATCCATCTTAACAGCCCTTTCGATCGAGTTATATTACAGTTCTTTATTTTGTAAAGCTTGATGCCCGCATGCCAGATAAACAATCTTCAGAAAAGCGTACCGCGAAAATTTTAGGAGCACGAAACCAAGCTGTGAAGACGTAGTTCCTCTTAGCTTCGCCAAGAGCTTCCTACATCTTGGATTCGGATGTACGCTTGTGCTGCACACCGCATGGCACTCGGAGACACCTCTGATTGTTGTCACCTGAGTGATACCTTATCCGAATTCCAAGGCTAGACACACAACAATAACACGTTACGTGTATACGTCACGTGTCGACTGCTTAGACTCGACTCGCCTCCTGTTCTATACTGTGGGCAGAGCTGCGGGAGCGCCTCTAAGCCCGTCACCGCTCGATATTGCGGCCATATCGAAGTTTAGCGACGACACGCTAAGGAGTTTCCCAATCCAAACGGCCTGCTGACACCTGTCGCGAAGGCGAGAAAACTTGCCACCCGTCGTCGCCGGCACGTTCGCCGCGCACCCTCCAGCGCGATCTCAAAATGGCGGCGCCCTCAATAAAACGGTCTTTAGCTTTCTTTTTTCTTTCTGCTTCTTTTTGAAGGAGCCATTGGCTCGGCCTCGGCAAGCATGTAGTATGGACCATTATTAGTATGAAATTATTATTATTATTATTATTATTATTATTATTATTATTATTATTATTATTATTATTATTATTATTATTATTATTATGTAGTTACCAGTATGAACCATGTAGTGCTCCACGGCTCGCGAGCATGCCAGTGTTGCTCGACTGTTATGCCCCCCCATTCGGGTCTTATATATATATAAAAAAATCAATTACAAATTACGTGCTGGCTCAAATGCCCTAAAATTTTGCCAACGTGTTTTTGAACGCACAAGGATTACCCCAATAGGGAGTTTTAGGTTAGGGGACGCAAGCGACGGGCGTACACAACAACCAATACCGTGGCCCCTGGTGGTTCTGCTTATAGTTTCCTAAAACTCCATGGTTGTGGTAGTGTCGTAGCGGGTGCGTCAGGAGTCGAACCTCGCACACATAGCCGGCAGTTGTGTCGTCTGATACCCTAGTTCTCGCGTACGCAAGCCGCTAAAGAAACTCTATATTGTGATCGGAAATTGAGTGTCGTGTTCTTTTAAAGAGTGTATATATGTTAAATCGTGCTCGAGCTCGTGGCAAGCGAGATTGGTGTAGGCGCGTGGGCCTCATTCTAGGCCTCCTTGCGATGCATCAGCCCTTCTATGCCATGGCCGTCAATGCAGCTTTACAGCAACAGCAGCAGCAGCACCACGGTTCTCCTGCTATCGGTCCTGCAAGCGGCTCTAACCACAATGCTTGCAACGGTGGTATCGGCGGCGGCGGCAACAACAGTGGCGGTCACATCAAGGAGCCTAAGAACGCGCACTCACTGTGGTCGCGCGCGCATCGGCGCAAGATCGTGCTGGAAAATCCCGACGTGCACTACCAGGAGGTATCCAAGCGTCTGGGCGCCGCAGGGAAGCAGCTAAACGAGGACGACAAGCGGCCTTTCATCGACGAGGCCAAGCGGCTACGCGAGCAGCACAAGCGGGACTACCCGTACTGCAAACAGCCTCGAAGCAAGCCCAAGCCTCCGACGTCCAAGAAGTCGGACCAGCCTTACGGCATGCCGGCTGGCGCGTACTACGTCACGGACTCGCACAGCGCCTACTTGCACCACCATAAGGGGATGGCCTTCTTCCACGACGCGTTCAACACAGCTGAGACAGCCGACGCTGCCCCGCGGGAGAACGTCTGGAGCGTGATGCCTGATCGGCAGCCGCAGCAGAGTTCGCCGCATTGTTTCTCGAGCAGCCCGGCGCCGCCTGACACCTACTCGCCTTGCCTTCCGGAAATGAAGCCGTACAAGGCGGAACCCTACGAGGAACTGTGGGATCCCATGCAGGCCTTCTTTCACGACGCGTTCAACACCGCTGAGACAGCCGACGCTGCCCCGTGGGAGAACGTCTGGAGCGTGATGCCTGATCAGCAGCCGCAGCAGAGTTCGCCGCATTGTTTCTCGAGCAGCCCGGCGCCGCCTGACACCTACTCGCCTTGCCTTCCGGAAATGAAGCCGTACAAGGCGGAACCCTACGAGGAACTGTGGGATCCCATGCAGGCCTTCTTTCACGACGCGTTCAACACCGCTGAGACAGCCGACGCTGCCCCGTGGGAGAACGTCTGGAGCGTGATGCCTGATCAGCAGCCGCAGCAGAGTTCGCCACATTGTTTCTCGAGCGGCCCGGCGCCGCCTGGCACCTACTCGCCTTGCCTTCCGGAAGTGAAGCCGTACGAGGCGGGACCCTACGAGGAACTGTGGGATCTCATGCAGGCCTTCTTTCACGACGCGTTCAACACCGCTGAGACAGCCGACGCTGCCCCGTGGGAGAACGTCTGGAGCGTGACGCCTGATCAGCAGCCGCAGCAGAGTTCGGCACATTGTTTCTCGAGTAGCCCGGCGCCGCCTGGCACCTACTCGCCTTGCCTTCCGGAAGTGAAGCCGTACGAGGAACTGTGGGATCCCGTGCACAGCGGACCGGGATCACTGTTCTCCGAAGTTTACGGAGTGTACCAAAGCTCGGTACTCACCTCTACCGTTGTGTCGACCGGATACCCAGACGCGGCTGCCGCCACTGCCACCGCGTACACGTACGGCGGAGGACCCGGTTACACCATAGAATAAAGCTCGTATCCCCGTCGTGCCTTTGTGCTTTCTGCAAGGACGTCACCGTTAATTGGTTACCGAAAGCCACTGTCTCATTACCACCAGCTAGCTGTTGTCCATTCTTCTGCATGGCCACAAAGCAATGTCACTGAATATAAATATCGCCCATGGAGTTTCATGAAAGTTTGCATCCGCCCGAAAGTAGTATGGCTTCCAGCCAGAAAGACAACCGTGTAGTGTTCAGAAATTGTTATACAAACCGCCATTGCGGGGCAGTCGCTCTGCCAACTAGGTTAACTGATATGCTGGCAGATGGTAGAACCACAGAAGTAACATTTGCAGAAAAAAAGCAGGGAAACGAAGTGTAAATTACGGAGCTGTACATTTTAATAAATAAACGAAGAATTGAGAAGAGATAGGCAAAATGGTAGACAATGATAGATGTAGTAAAACCTGATTATATCAAACAGTCTAGGTATGGTATGGTAAAACTCTATTGAGGTCCTGCAGATCCCGAGTCATCACGAAGTGGGCCACTCCCACGTGGGAACTGTTGTGGGAACCACAATGTGGCCAAGCCTCTCGGCCACATCGTGGACCTGCTGGACAGCCCAGAGTTGATCAGCCAGAAGAGGGCTGCGGAGAACCGCCTCCCATCTGGCCAAGCTGTTATCTGTGATAGAGCATGACCAGGCACACCACCAGGGCATGTGTTCTAACGTGGTTATTTCTCCACAATTGCGGGAAGTACCATCAGTGTAAGTATCTGAATAGATTGTATGTAAGAGCGATGGATTGGGATATGGTATTCGTTTGTAGTTAGCGCTTGAGCTCGATTGATTGTCATCTCTTTCGAAACGGGGCAATGACAAATGGCCACAGTCTAGGTGGTCATTTGTCATTGCCCTGTTTTGAAAGAGAGAATGATGAAGATGATAATCAATCATCATTGCATACATTGAGGAAGGAAATAAACAAGGAGAGAGCAATTACATCATGCAGCCAGCCTTGGCCATCTAATTCTCCCTGAAGCCACAAACTTTGCACGCACATTGCAGATCTATACACCAATCATACTGCCACTCAGCATTTCACACCAATAACTGCACGCTCAATGCCATCATCTGAATGTTCTGAACCCACGATTCTCGCGGAATCAGCAAAACCGACAGAAATCGCACAAGTCGATGTACTGCAATGGCAGTTTCTAGCAATGCAACAAAGCATCCAGCAACTGGCAAGTGTAATTGAAGAAACACGGCTCGCAAAAGATCAGTGACACAAGAAAGTGAACACTGGCACAACAGGAAGTAGAGCAGGGACACCCTGCCGATCCACCCGTAAGCCAGAATGAATAGTCAAACCAACCACAGGAACGAAAACCCACTCCTAATCTGGTAATGGAATTGTCGCAGCTACAAACGCAAGCAAGGATCATTGAGACAGTACATAAGTAACGCCAAAACGACACCAAGCATAATCGCATTGCCGTAAACAGGCACACACCCAACTCAAACTGGCTACAGCACACATACCACCATGCCTGAAAGCCGCGTGGCCACACTTGCAGCTAAGACGCTCACAACACACAATAGACGGCAGTGACGTCGATCATAATCTAATTGAGATCCTACTGCTTTAACGAGGCCGAAAGAGCTTTCTCATACTGAATATCTACAGCCCACCCAAGCAGAAGCAGGCCAAGTTCGACTACTTGATCACTAAAGCAATTGGCATAGCCACAATAGTCTGCTGATTGTAGGAGACTTCAATGCGGCTCACCAGGCATGGGGCTACACGACAGCCACATCAAAAGGCATTGCCCTCCAGTACACGATACAGCAGCACCGTCTCACCATCCTCACAGACCCCACATGCCCCACACGTCTAGGAAAGGGCATCTCCCGAAATACATGCCCCGACCTCACCCGCCTTGACCGCACCCTTTAATCATCATTGGGAAGTGGGTACGCTACCAGCAGG
Organism: Dermacentor variabilis; assembly: GCF_050947875.1. NCBI lineage: Eukaryota > Metazoa > Arthropoda > Arachnida > Ixodida > Ixodidae > Dermacentor > Dermacentor variabilis. The sequence goes on from NC_134570.1 coordinate 107,534,697, forward strand.
CTGGAAGCACGCAGACATCATACTCATTCCTAAGCCAGGCAAACCCTCCAGCTTAGAAAATATGAGACCAATATCACTGACGTCATGCCTAGGCAAGCTTCTGGAACATGTCATTCTGAACCAACGTCAGCCTTACCTAGAATCCAGCGACCTCTTTCCTGAAACAATGTTTGGATTCCAGCCCCACCTTTCTACCCACAACATCCTTCTTCAGCTGATGTATGGAGTCCTTGAGCAAATCTCGCCACACAACAACGGAGTGATTCTAGCACTTGATCTCAAAGGCGCTTTCGACAATTTGGCTCTCCATACCATCCTTACAAACCTAAGTTTCACAAACTGCTCCTAATACTTACAATTACAAATGTGCCTTTCTAAGCAACCGCACGGCCACAATAGGCATTGGCTCACTCAGAACCCCGACGTTACCTACCCGCAACAAAGGAACCCCACAAGGTGCTGTTCTATCACCCACCCTTTTCAACATTGCTATGATGAAATTACCTGACAACCTCAATGCGGAACCAAGAACCGGGCATGCAATGTATGCCGATGACACCACTATCTGGACCACCACTGGTTCCAAAGGAGAGAAACAAGACGCCCTTCAACAAGTGACCGACGTCGTCCAGCAATATGCAAAAACAAGCTTCTCCGGTGCTCCCCCAAGAAGTCAGAACTATTAGTCCTTCGACAAAAATCACGAAGAAAGCTCAATGAAATACCCAACATCACACTCACCCTCGATGGCAAGGAAATACCCACAGTAAACCATGTCAGCATTCTCGGCCTCCACATACAACAGGACGGCGGAGGCGAATACCCCATCCAACGAATCAAGTAGACCACCTTCCAAGTCATGCGAATGGTCAGCCGCATTACCGCCAAACAAAACGGACTGAAAGACAACACAACTCGTCCAGGCCCTGATGATCAGCCGCATTGCCTACGCTACCCTGTACGTACCCCTCACTACCAAGGAGATAGATCAATTAGACGTACTTCTTCGGAAAGCATTCAAGCAAGTGCTCGGCCTACCACCGGGAACAGGGACACTCAAGATTGAAGCCCTAGGAGTCCATAATACAATAAGAGAAATTATACATGCCCACCTCACAAGCCAACGAGAACACCTAGCCCTTACACCAACAGGAAGAATAGTCAACGCCATAGGCTACCCCACACACGGCAAAGGCCACAATTAAGCAATCCACCTGGCCCCCAATTTCCGGGAGCACATCGAGGTAGCCCCTATTCTCAGAAGCGTGCACCCGGAACATCATGCCGGTCGTTGCCGAGCTTGCGCAAACTCTGCAGATAAAATATGGCAGTCTCCCCACCACACTATACACAGATGCCGCGCAGTACCTCCAAAAAGCAGTCGTGAAGACCAGCGTTGTCGGTCATAATCTACAAGAGGTGGTCTCGATGACGGTCCGCACTACCAGCGCCTTCGTAGTAGTGGAGACAGCCATCACCTTGGCCATCACCTCTAGTCTGACCAACGAGTACGTCACAATTATTACAGATTCCCAGGCAGCTTGCGCAGCTATGCGAGAGGCAGAATATCTTCAATTGTCCACTGACTCCTCAAACAAGCCTCCCAATTTCCGGACGTTGAAACAGTATGGACTCCAGGACATGAGTCCCTCCGTGGAAATCGGTGCGCGCACGCTGTAGCCCGAGCTCATGCCTCCCGGGCGCCACAAGAGAGGGATACGGCCGCATCTATGGAGCCCGTACCTTCACAATACAACGCCATACTACAACACCACAGATTGAACCGACGACAATACCCACCTCCACACAAGACCCCCTAATGTGAAGACGCCGTAACATGGGGCAGTTACAAGCCAATACATACCCCCATTTAAGCAGACTATACGCGATACACCCTACACTATACTCATACAAATATCCCCTAGGTAAGGACTACGCCTCCCTATATCACACCTCATGGGTGTGCCCTAACGTGAAGGCAGCCCCGCAAATACCCAACTCCACACCCAAGCAGTGGGAGGCCGTGATGACTAGTTCGGACCCTTGTAACCAGCAGCAACTGGTGCGGCGGGCCCGGGAGACAGCAAGAGCCACAGGAGCCCTGGACTAAGGGCGCCTCCCGCATAAGCAGACACACCTGCTTGTCCTTTTTTTTAATAAATGTTTTTCCTCCTCCTCCTCCCTGAAGCCACTCCCATCTGTTCTTTTTCCCCTCGCAGCATCAGCCCAACTCCTGACCAACGAGACTCATTGTATTGACTGGGAATATATTTTACTGTGAAGCTGTGGTGGTCTAAGATGCAGAGTTTGTGGTGCCTGTGTGCAAAAACTATCATGTGGGCCGATCCTGGTGATAGTGCAGAAAGGGTCCAAGCTCAATGGCACATACCCCTGTAGGCTCGGGCACCTGTAACGCACCCTTGAATACCCTTGTCACACCTGGGCCTCAAAGAGGTCACAGGCACACGGGTAAGAACAGATGTTTTACAGCGAAGCTGTATAGGGCTAAGATTCAAGGTTTCGTGGAATCTGTGTGCATAAACAATTATGTGGGCCGATCCTGGTGATTGTGCAGAAAGGGTCCAAGCTCAATGGCACATACCCCTGTGGGCTTGGAAACCTGTAATGCGCCCTTGAACTACCCTCGTCAAACCTGGGACCCAAACTATCGTCATCAGCAATGGCTCGAGCATTGCAGTCTTTTTCCACAGCTGGCTTGTTGCCGCCCCTCGGTACAAGCACGCGAATGCACTCGTGCAACTGCTCACGCGTTCCGTCTTCCACTGCTGGCTCCATTGCAGCTTATCATTCCAGCAAGGAATTTCACTTTTCTGTCGTAATGGAGATATGAGCCATTCATTGTCTTATGTGATAGACACATTTATTAAACAGAGGTGATACGCAAATGTGTGCGTGTACCTATATAGTCACGATAACCACAGATTAGGACAATAGAGAGATTTAGATTAGGGGACACAAGTGGCTTGCGTACGCAATAACTAGCGGCCACAGTACTGCACATGCGCAGACCCTCAAGTCTGGGTGCGTGCATGCGCAGTACCGTCGCCCCTAGTTCTTGCCTGCGCAAGCCACTTTTGTCCCCTCATCTAAAGCTCTCCAATAAATATGTTCGTACCTTTGTTCAAAATTCTGTCACCTCTGTGTTGTGCACTAAACAGCCTCGCTGGTCACCCACCTTCACAGAGTGGAACGGCTCATGAATTTTTGAAATCAAGGTGCACTTGTTCAGCTGCCCCGTCTGCAGCTTTATGACATGGGCTTTATTCTCGACACGCACAGCAGCTACACGGCCGCCGTTATTCGCCATGTTGACACTCTGACTGGCTGTTGAGAGGTCACGTGTTCCGACATTTGTGCCGGAAAGTTTCGAAAAATGCAATTTTGTGTTTTCATCACGATGACGAAACATGACGTGGAGCTGCAAATTTTATTGACTAATACTTTTTCTGGCCCTTGGCAGCTAGTTGTGACATTAGCACTTTAAAAAAAAAAGAGAACAGCAGTGTGCAGAGGCCCGTGCAATGCATCTGCAATTTCGCGAATATGTAGTGGCAGTCCAAGATAGCTGCCATGTCAGCTTGCTGCTTGGCTGAAGAAATGTGCCGTGAGGAGTGTCGCAGGAAAGGCCATTTCGTAAACGTCAATGTGATGTTTCGTGACGTTGCACCGGACTGCCATTGCGGAGATGTTCCGCCATAACTTGTGGTGCGGCGAGACATACAAATTATGCTAATGAGTGGCCATATGCGATGGTGGCCGAGAGGCATGTGTATCGTTGCACTTTCCTCGTCGTTTGGGGCCATGAAAATCTCTTGTTCATAATGCATGCTCACAGCATTTGCATCGATCACGGGTGGTACTGGCATTTGTGTTTTGGGCCATCACTTCTTTAGAAAGCACATTTATTTGAAACAATATTGGTTGAACAATACAAATCTTCTGCGACCTTTTGCACTTTTCACTGCTGCATTTGTATTGTAGTCAAGATTAATGACTTTCTGCAACATCAGAGGTTATGGCAAAAGCAGCCTTTTAATTTATGAAATGAAATGCATGCAAGGCAGTGCCTTGAAGATTCCTCACATGGTGCTTACTTGCACCGTGTGAAGAAGCTAATCCAAATCATTCTTGTGGCAGAACACTTCTTAGGGAGCACAACTTCTAGCTTATAACCAGGATTCGGTATGTGGCCTAGTGAGGGGCCCTTTAACAACACCAGTCAGAGGCGCATACAGAGCATCGATAAATTTTTATTGCGCTTCCTTGATGAAATGCGTATTATATAAGTGCTAAACTATATATACTACACAGCCTTTTATATCTGCTACATGACAGATCCACCATGTCTAGCAGAAAACAACTTAAAAAGCATTTTTCTCGCTTTTCTTTCGTCTCGCTCTGAGTACAAAAGCAATATCGGCACATGCGACATAAACACGTCATTTGAAAATCTCGTCTTGGAGGTTCAAAATTATCTTTTTTTTTGTTTTTGTACACGACAATGGTAAATAGTGCTTTTTTTTTTCACAAGAACAAACACAATAACATTCAACTGGAGTGTGCTGTAGCAGCCCAGGTTCTGTGATCTAAAAATTCGTGACTTCTTCTGGTCCACAGGCCCGATTGAGCGTCCAAGCTGCAAAGTAAGAAAATAAAAGCAGGCTGTCATCAATGTTTAGCACCTCAAGGGGGACAGAGTAAGCCCCACCTTTCCCATGTGGGTGATTCCACGAGAGATCAACACGGGTCAAGAATTTCATATTTTAGATTTCATTGAATATTTTATATTTTATGCGCATATCACCAGGTAGCACTAAAGTGAACGTGGCTTCATTGCCAAATGAATATTTTAGGAGGAAAAAAATTACGAGATTCTTCAGTGTGGAGGTGCCTATTTAATGCACAAGGCATTTTCACAAATTCACAACGATGTGAAATACAATATGTTACAGCTACAAAGAATACATTCTTGTGTGTAAAACCTAGACGTAAAGAAGGGTCAGCTAGCACTGTTTCAGGCTTCCGTGCAAAACGGAAGTGTTCTTAAAAAATTGCTTAATTTGCTACAATCTTCAAAAGTTGCTATATTTACGATTTTTTATCAACTAAACCAATACATGTAGCCTTTTGAAATTTGCTGGACTGCGAGACCTTAACCTATTCAACAATTGTGCTGAATATTCTTGCTGTATCACAAATTACCATTTCTACAATTCGCCTCAAATTTGAAGTTTTGACAAAAACGAACGCTATTTAAAAATGAAAATAAAAAAACACCATCGTTAATTTTTCTAAAAATCTCGTAAACAGCTATTCACAGGCACGTGAAAAAGAATATTAAAAAACATGTTGCATTATTTTGTTTGTAATCACTATACAGGTGGTAGAAATGAGAGCTTTGCCAGAATGCAGCAAGGTGCTGAGGAAAAGGAACATCGGGGTAAAAAGAGCGTGCATAAGACTCCGACTTGCCTAAACTTGACCGTAATGGCAACGTAAAGCCAGTTTTGACCTTATAATTAATACTTCTGCATAAAAGTGCGTTTAGTACACTACTTATTCGCTTGAATGGGAATAACGAGCGTCAGCGTAACCATTACGTGGCTCATTTTATTTAACAGCAAGTGCGTGCGCCTTGCAGCGTAGATAATTTGCGACTTCTGTTAATGCAGGGTTTTTATTTCTTTGTGTGCTACAGAATCAACAGTTAACTCTGTATAAATGTACACAGGTAACAGAATGTACGGCAGGTAAATGCCTCTAAAAATGTCGTACTGGTCATTACATGAACGTCGCTATACAACATAAGAGGCGGTGGTGGGAGTGGTGATGGTGTTCGTTAAGGCATGGTTAGCTGGCAGATAGTTCCAGCGATTGCTTATTTTACCGCCTCTGAAGAAAAAGAAAGAAAGGAACTGTTAGAATACTATATAATCAAAAGTTCACAGTCCCTAAGGACCACCACTTATCAGAAAGTTCACAGTTCCTTAGAAAAGCTGGAAAGGAGCACGAGACTTCCTCTTTCAGATACTTGAATCTTTTGTGAAACATTACCTGGTCCGCGTACTCTTGAGGAAATTGCCTTGTGTGCAAAGCCTCAAGTAGAGCATTTATTTCTTCACTGAAGTATTGGCAGGACCAGATGAACTCTCGGCCAAACTTGCTGGTATACAATGTATGGGATAGTTGTTGAAGCACCACTGATGAATGCTAAACGATGATAGCGTGCTGAGAACACGTCCTAAGTTTACGAAGCGCTGCAGTACTGGCAGCTCTTTCCACATTTTTCTATAGGACCAGCTGATCCAGAGGGCCAGATCACGCAGTTCTAATGGAGCGAATCCAAGACGCAGTGGCACAGTTGCTTGCCTGTTGACTTACTGACCTGTCAGTGCACACTTGTTGATGATCCGCACATGCCGCATGGAGGCAGGGAGAGGGCACAAGGAACTTCGAGCATACCCGCTGTATACACTCAGAAAGGCTTGATCCTTTTCCAATTACCTGCAGCAGTGCGAGACACTAATACAACGCGATCGAAATTGGTGGCGTCAGGCTCGCTTAGCAAAATGTGCCATAACCGTATGCCCGGAACACGTGGCAAAGATTTCCACTGGTTCCTTTTGAGGCGGCGAAAGTTCTCTACATCATCCACATCTGCATAGAGCAGTTTTACGTTTTTCAGCGTTGCGGCCATCTGCGCCGCCATTTCAGAGGCTGACCAAATGACTGTAGTGCTGTCTGCTCCGAGATTGCACATCGAGGCTTGGTGCTTTACTAAGCCACCAACACCATCGCAAGCGTTTTTGTCATGTCCTGTGGCTGAAAAAAGCTACTTTGTTGATGTGTGCTCCATCTGTGACAGCTGCTAAAGCTGATACTTGTTTTTGAAATAGCTACTGGCGCCATCAGACACGTATGTAGCATGTTTGCCAAGCTGAAGTTCTTCCTTCATGCACTCATAGATTTTTTCCAGCGCAAAGCAAGCGTGTGCAGCATCATGACATACGTCATCACTCAGAACCGCAAAATATTGAGTGGATCCGCTACTCGCGACGACACACGTAAATAGCGAGACCTGTTCTTTTGTGCCAATGGTATGGTTGTACGTCATTCGGTACAACAGCTGTCCAATTCTCTGCAAAGTCAAAGACACGGTGTCCGTGCTGCTGATTCCGTTTGGCGTCGTGTATTGCTGATTCTTGAATGCCCTTATATAATCATGGGTGATCCACTTGACAAGCCATGCACCAAGCTCCTGGAGAAAGGTAGTAGCCTGTGCTGTCTTTTTGACGAGGTCGCCATTTTCCCATACCACATTGTTTACCTCTGTCTCTTCGGGGATTCCCAAAGTGGTAGTGATTCCCAAAAAGCATCCTCATTTGCACAATAATCACAATCGTCCAGGAACGAACCGGTCATGGGCGAGGTGCAAAGACATAGTTCTTGGAGGTGGGTAATTGTGTAGGCACCTTCAATCAGCTCTTCTAGCGCGGAAACACACTATGTGGCGTTGGCGCAATACATGCAAAGGTACACTTCTTGTTGTAGAGCAAGAAGAACCCATTTCGGCCGGAGAGAATAAAGCTTTGAGAGACCAATAGATGTATCCGGATTGGCTTCCTTAAAGAGACCATATGTCTCCCGTACCGAGCGGGTCATGAATCTCTTGGCAGCATACTGTTTGTTTCCATCAATCGAAACAGATACTACGTCCTTTTTAGTTGAGACTCTGCCGAGCACATCCATGCTCGTCTTTGGTATAATATTCCACAGCGGTCTAAACGTCTGTTGGGTTCAACCGTGTTCACTCAGGTGCGTCTGGTGTTGACCATATTCCATGTTTCTCGCGCCAACATCGGGATTTGTATGTCATGTAGGCTGACAAATCTGGAATGAGAGCTTGAACTTTTCGGTGCTCCAGCTGGCTTCGCAGTAGAGTCAACAAGCGCATTCGCTTTTGGTACGAAGAGCACATGTCATAGGTTTCTATAAATTTGGCGAACCATTCGGAGCACATGCCGCATTTGGTACCTGAGGGGTCCGAATGGCGCTTGCACTATACGAAGTAAGATTTGGACCTTGCAGTGCGACCGAGTTGAATTTGCTTTAGCACCGGGCGAAAGTTCCTTCGTCGCGAATCCGACTTCTGCTGATGAACGTGAGGCAAAGTTTCAAGTGGATGTAGGCACTCCTTTCTACCTCCCAGTTCGTCTTCTTCCGGTAAGAATTCATCGCCTCCCGTGGATTCACTTCCCATTCTTCTACACTCTATCAACTTGATCAAGAGAGACGATTTTTACAGTAGCTGCATCTGAAAGCGTGAACTAAATATGGGCGCCAATGATGGCCGAGGAGAGGCATGACTCCACGAATTTATGTCGGAAATTCAGACATTTTTGAAAGGCGTGGTTGAAATAATTATAGTTTACCAAAACTGCCTTTACGTCGCCATTACGGTCAAGTTTAGGCAAGTCAGAGCCTTATGCACGCTGTTTTTACCCTGATGTCCCTTTTTCCTAGCACCTTGCTGCATTGTGGCAAAGCTCTCATTTCTACCACCTGTATAGTGATTACAAAGAAAATAATGCAACATGTTTTTTAATATTCTTTTTCACGTGCCTGTGAATAGTTGTTTACGAGATTTTGAGAAAAATTTACGATGGTGTTTTTTTTATTTTCATTTTTAAATAGCGTTCATTTTTGTCAAAACTTCAAATTTGAGGCGAATTGTAGAAATGGTAATTTGTGATACAGCAAGAATATTCAGCACAATTGTTGAATAGGTTAAGGTCTCGCAGTCCAGCAAATTTCAAAAGGCTACATGTATTGGTTTAGTTGATAAAAAATCGTAAATATAGCAACTTTTGAAGATTGTAGCAAATTAAGCAATTTTTTAAGAACACTTCCGTTTTGCACGGAAGCCTGAAACAGTGCTAGCTGACCCTTCTTTACGTCTAGGTTTTACACACAAGAATGTATTCTTTGTAGCTGTAACATATTGTATTTCACATTGTTGTGAATTTGTGAAAATGCCTTGTGCATTAAATAGGCACCTCCACACTGAAGAATCTCGTAATTTTTTTCCTCCTAAAATATTCATTTGGCAAAGAAGCCACGTTCACTTTAGTGCTACCCGGTGATATGCGCATAAAATATAAAATATTCAATGAAATCTAAAATATTAAATTTTTGACCCGTGTTGATCTCTCGTGGAATCACCCATGTATTTTGGAGCATATTGTGGCACACTTTCCTCAGCAACTAATAAAGATAGTGGCAAGGTATTTACTTCATTTTGTTCAGAATTTCACCTTCTAGTCGCTCTACCAAAATTATTTTAGTATACGAGAAATGAAATTATTAGTGATTTTTTCACTTTCTACATACCAATTTTGACCAAATTTTGTACATATGCTTATCGTAACATAAGCAATCTTATTCGCATGCTGATAATTTTGGTACAATAAATTGCCACATATATGTACTATATGCACAGAAAAAATCAGCTTGATATCTATTGCCATTTCAAAAATAATGGTACCGACGTAACAAAAAAATCTTGTTTTGAGAAAACTGAGTTTAAAGTTAACAAAACCTTAGAACGACAGAAAGCTGAGCTAGTTGGTAATGATTCATTATGCAAAATAGAAGTGAGGCGTGCAGACAGGACACAAGAGTAGAGAAGTGGACAACACTTCTCTACTCTTGTGTCCTGTCTGCATGCCTCACTTCTATTTTGCATAATGAATCATTACCAACTAGCTCTCGGCGTTCGTGTTGTCCACTTCTCTACTCTTGTGTCCTGTCTGCATGCCTCACTTCTATTTTGCTTAACAAAACCAACATGTACTCAGAACAGCACCGCATGGAAAACACGTGTAAGCTGCGCAGCAGCATCTCATGCTTGTCTTGGCTAACAACTTGGATGGTTGCCAGAGAGCTTTCTCTTTCAGCTAAAATTAGGAACATTCCGTGTTTTTAAAAAAATTTTTCGTAAAAGCGCAGAAAACACTCCGCTCGTAAAGGGGGTGCATCGCTGACCATTTTGCATTCAGATAGCTTTTTCAGGTTGGCATAAGTTGCACAGAATGGAGTGTGATGCATCAAATGATGCAGAAAAGAATGTACTTTCATATTTAGAAAAAAACTAAAAATTGAATTTTTTCAGACTTTTTGCTTACCCTGGTCCCCTTAAGCTAGAAAATAAAAAGTATGCGAAATTCCCTTTCATACAGCACTGAGTGTCATATATCGAGTCACTGATGCATAAAGAAAGAAAGAAAGCAGCAACAGAAACTTGCAGATATTTGCTTGTGGAATAAAACAACCTGAAAACAATTCCCTATGCAACAAATGTGGGTACAACTATAGAACTGATACACATTACAAGATAAGGCTTGCAAAAGTAGTACTTTAATGCGTAATGCAATGGGAAATTTCCAAAGTTTCATTTAAGAGGACGAAATCATTCAAAGTGTTTCACAAGTGGTAAACCTGCTTTGTACATATACACAATTTGGTTTCTACACCACAGTACATGAATACCTATGGCTTGAAAACAAATTTGCTGTTCCTTATCATATTTATTGTATATTGCTATCGAACGTATGTAGTAGAACCTTGTTGATATAATCCCGTTTCGTATAATTTCATGGCGCCAATGTTTGCGATTCAAAACACAAAAACTAGCCCAATATAGCTATGCTTCTTCTTTACCAGTTGGTGCGTTCCTGGAAAACACAATCTTTTGGCACCAACGCTCGTTGCATCACCAAACTGTGATCATACAATATGTTTTCTTTAGGATGCTAGACCCTATGTAAACAAGAGCAGGCACAAGGCATGTGCTATCGAGAACAGTGGACTCCGCCGCAGCAGCGTTGGCGCAACCAACGCCGGCGCACACTAAGTTACCTATTTCGGTGGAAGCAAATCTCCTAGCAAGTCGTCGCATGCCGCATTTACAGCTAATGCTTACCTATCCATGTCACAGTGGGCATGGTGCCACTGGAAGCATACTGCAGGCATTTTTAGGCAATCACTCAAATACTCCGCCGCTCCCTGCTGCAGGTGGCGCGAAGTAAGCGTCATGTTTTGCTCTGGTGGCACTGTATTCTGGTGTTGCCCACTAGCACAGTTTCATCTTGCTTTCCTCTCGCCGTCTTCGTACATTACACCAATAGGAAAACGACAACGTTCTTCGAGCCCCACCAGATCGACGGGCGTTGCTGTCTCCTGCCACAACGATTCGTGCCAATTGAGCAGATCAAAACTTCCCGTCAAAATGCCCCACCCGATGAAGCTGCCGACCCAGGCTGAATATGAGGAGCGCAAGCATAAGCTTGACAATGCGTTGACGTCTCATGCTGGAACCATTCGTGCAAAGCTTTGCATTATATAGATGTGAACTACAGTCGAGTCTGCCGAACCTTTTAGTGACTTCGGGTCTTGCATTTTCCTGGCTAGTTTGTTTGTCGAATTTTTCTTTCAATACGCACTAATGAGGTTTACTGTATTTCGACTTATCACTGCTTTACTGGTTGAAATTCAGATGAAAATTAGGTAAACTCTAATTGTTCTTGCAGTTGGTACAGGCATCTCAGTGCCCACTTTTATTCAGTTCCTTGTAAATTGCCACATGATGTGTTCGCTTCCATATCTTTCGTATCACAGCTGACTTGCTTCCATGTTCATGATTATATTGCGCTTAGTGTTACACTGACGAAACTGAAGGACAGGACGTGGACGTACGTAGCGCTACGTACATCCACGTCCTGTCCTTCACGTTCATCAGTGTAACACTAAGCGCAATATAATCATGAACGTCCACCAACTAGGACTGTTCACTGCTTTACTAAATGCCTTGCTTTTATGTATTTCTTATCACAGCTGACATATGGTCCTTTCACTTATGTTTCTAAGTGTTGCCAGCTCCTCTGGAACACACAGCAACCCTCCTGAAACAGCTGCTTTCTGCAGCTGCAGACATGCGGCGACTCAAGTTTATGCTAGAGCCACCTTCGCAGCACATGGCTTTCCCATAGACAAAGTTTACTTACGATTTCTTTCCCCCCTTAAGTACCAGGCAAAAGTAAGTGTGCCAAGTATTACGTTGATCGATCCAGACTGCAAATTGTAATCTTTCTGCAACATTCCAGTAAGAACAGAGCAGCGGTAAACACAAAATCATTTTTTCTATTACTTTAAGAGAAAAATACACGTCCCTGTATATGAGAAACTAGAGGAAAAAGAATAGCAAGAAAGAAAAAGACAAGACTATTTACGATTTTAAACTACCATTTACAAGGGTTGTGGCAAGTACTGTAGTAGGGAAGTACAGCTAAATACAAATAAAGATACAGAGGAGGAGCAATCACTCCACGCTAGCAGCGCCTTTCAGCATAGCTAAGCAGCTTAAGATCTAAAGGTGCATCATTCAGTACATCCTCATTTAGAGCGCATCACAAGATGGGTGACCATTTTTACTTATGCAGGAAAAAACATGCTCAAACGAAAAAATTTTTGTGCCTACGAAAGGGAGCCTTTCAACAGACAGTTTTCGATTTAATATATCTGAATGCTGATTATTTGGACATTGCATGATTTTGTACAGTTTTGCAGCCCCTCCAATGGCCCCATAGATGTAATGTGTAAGGACAAATGGTATTTCACTCGCCTTACAGTGTGCCATTCAATAATTAAAACTCTGCCTGCACAACGGCATGCTCTTTTGACCAACAGGATAGGGACAGAGAGATGTTTTTGTTTTGATACGTTGCCAGCGCCTCCTTGAAACCAAAAAATAACTGGAGTATCTGCCGACTATACCCAGACCACAGGACGAGCCGAGCCACTAAGTTGTCAAGGCAGAACTCGTGTGTTTGCCGTGTGTCCCACTCATGTCTAGATTTTTTACGTTTTACATCTACCTTTATGTTTTCGTTAACAATGGTGAAGCTGTCTCAGGCAACTTCGTTATTTTCTGTTACTAATTTTTGTCCCTTAGAATAATCACGTGCCACCAAATACGCCAACTCCACTCTTGATGTCGGCGAGGGGGGGAGGGCAGGGGTATTCAGTAAGTGTTCACTTGACATGCTTTCAATTTTGGTTGGTACAGGGTATGATCAAGAAAATAGCCTTTCACAGCTAGTTTAATTCCCGCTAGTTCAGCTCCAGTCAATCAGCGATGGCCAAAATGAACAGTTCACTAGGTGGACACTTACTATTGCTAAGTAGACCCACAATCATTTCGTTGTTGGAGTGCATTCGGCCTCTATTCAAGATGGCAAGAGACAGATTTAGTGCATCCACTGACCATGTTTTTATTTATTTTTGGCGATGGAATGACAACATTCAAAATTCAGACTGACCAGGTCGCATGCATGAGTATGAGCGTGAAGCAATGTGTTTACAAGCCTTTCTGGCCAATTGTGGAACAAAGAAAGTTACATTCTTGGGAAATTCGTTATTTCAGATTCCCAATTATTCGGACTTTTCGGCAGTCCGTTCGGAGTCTGATCTATTATTCGGCTAAATGTAGTATGGAACATCATGGTACCGATACACTCATTCTAGACAGCAGTATGCTTCTTTATTCTGGTGGCTTTGGTCAAGGTACATTGCAGTCGTCGACTGATTTTCCGGACTAAAAAAATTCGGACATACTCGATTATTCGGTCTGCTTTGCGGCACTGCCATTCTCCCCATAGACCATAATCTATAACAACTGCCGAAAGTTCGGACACTTTGCAACCTCTTGTCTGATTTTTCGGGCACTCCTTGAGCCAACTCGATCGAGAGCACCATACACCGACTCTGACCGGTGCATGGTTTGACTAGCTGAGCACCATTTTTGTTTTGAACGGAGCCTCCTTGCTGCCCCACGAAGTGGCGCTACTGCAAATCCCCGCTCATCATCATTGTTTCTGCCTGGTTCGATAGAGTTGCTACAGCAGTTCCGGTCTCAGCTTAGTAAGCCACGTCAAGGCAATCCAGCAGCTGATTTGTTTGTTTCTTCGCGCACGACGCTGCGCGTAGGCTACGTTTTTCGTTTGTGCGACTAGTGTCGACGTGACGGTGTGGTGGTGTTTGCATTGTGTGCTGTGTCGAGGTTGCGGTGATCCAACGCGGCATACGGAAACATCGTATCTAGTGTCTAATGGCGCCGACTGCGCTGGGGCATGCCGGCAAGCGGGTGCCGGGAGGCCTAGGACTTGTCGCCTTCCGATGTGCTCCCCACTGACGCCAAAAATGTTATGCAGGGACCTGTGCAGTGGTTGCATTGCGATTCCGGAGACTGTCTCATTTGAGAGTTTCACATGTGCTGACATGCTGTACTGACATGCACAGAACTCGATGATGGCGAGATCATTCGTCAGGTTTCTGCTGCACTGCCAGACGATGACTCCGAGTCGGGAGATGACGCACCATGTGCTACACTGCCGTCGCATGTGGAGCTAGTACAAGCAGTGACTGTGCTTTCTGCCGCCTATAGTGATCGTACGACCCTCTCCGAGATTCAGGCTTACCTCATTGCGCATAAACAGAACAGCGTGCAACGGCGCATTCGCGATTTCTTCAAGCCTACTGCCAAGCCCGAATAAGTGCGTGGAAATAAAGGATTTTTTTGTTTTTCTTAATCTGCTTTTTCGGACACCTGTTTATTCGGACATTTCCGCAGTCCCTGTGAGGTCCGAATAAACGGTTGGCGACTGTATACATGCCACAAGAGTGTTTCATTTACCTTTGATCCAGTGCTTACACATGTGAAATTTCAAGGAACACTAATTTATAACCGGGCAAAGCATGGTAGGAACCGCAGACAGCACATGCCCATCCAAGAGAACACTCACAGTGAGAGTCACATAGAGTCTTGCTGGGTAGAGGAAAAGACCAGTAAGTGCTCTGTGCTTTGGCTGGGCGAGTGGTAGAGGGACACGTCCGAGTTGCACCGAGAGCCAACATCTTCAAAGCATGCCAATTCTGTCGAGTGAACACAAGGAACAGGAGTGATTAAACTAGGTGTACCTTTTTTCGTCATGCATGTAAGTCAGTGGGATAGCAAGTGCAACATTCCTTTGTTGTTCATGACGAAGTTACCTCATAACATTCTTTATTGTGTCTATTAGCATAGTTAAGACACCACAGCCTTCCTCGTTAATGAGATTATGGGTTTTTCACGTGCCAAAACCACGATCTGATCATGAGGCACGCCGTAGCGGGGGACTCAGGAAATTTGAACCGCTTGGGGTTTTTTAACGTGCACCTAAATCTAAGCACACGGGTGTTTTCGCATTTTGCCCCCCATAGAAATGCGGCTGCCGTGGCCGGCATTCGGTCCCGCGACCTTGTGCTTAGCAGCCCAACACCATAGCCACTAGGCAACCATGGCGGTTGCCTCGTCGTGATTTGGAATGCATCTAGAGTAAAAAGATCTGCTGCCTATTTGTTTACTACGCTTGGTAAAAACTACTCCAAAGGGGTTACAAAGCCTCAAAGGACTCCCTGGTCCATGCACAATCACAGTACGAATAGCTCATGATATGCACATATAACTCATTTTATGCATAACCCCTACTTCCAGGCACATACCTACGAGGGAGCCCAGGAGGCGGGAGAAATTAAGCAACACCCCCCTCTCCCACGCCACCACTCCTCACACACTCTTCATAAAGCGCCGCCAAAACAATCTCGAGACTTGACAGCTATTTGGCGGTTATCATTTTGCTGCCTTCTTCTCTCCTTTCGGATGGCGGTAGTTATCGGTCTCTCCTGGGGTGTGAAGGCCAATTTTCTCATTGATTCGGCACCTGCACGATTAACTCGAGATGCGCTCAGAAAAACCATCCATTGGAATGATCACGCGTAATTGTTGTTGCTTCGTTAGTTCAACCTTCTTTGTTTAGACTGATCCAGAGACCAACAAAGGGATTCAGTTCGTAGTGAGCTGGTCTGTATGCTTGTGGAAAGCATTGCGGCCGGAGAAAACGACAGTTGCGTTAAGGTTTTCCTTTTGCTTCATTATTTCCTTGAGTGACAGCTCACTGCGACGCTGGCAGGTCCTTGGAACCATATACCCGTTATATGGGTTAGATAAAGTGGAAAATAAAATCATGCGGAACACCGTCCATCGTGAAACCCTGCAATAACCGTTAAACCCATAAGCAATATGAATGTTACCCGTCACCTCGTCTCTTTCTTTCCCTATCGTACAGCACTTTTAGTGCGAAATTGGCAACTGGAAACGAGTCTCAAGGAGCTGAGAAATTAAGTGATCTACTGAGGGAGAGGGCCAAGGCAACAGCCAAACAGGAAGGAAAGGCGAAAATTAAGAAATTTAACCGTTGTTTGTGAAAATATTTATGGAGCAACATCATTTTTATTTAAGAAGGAAGTATATAAAACACCACCAGAAGTGGAGAATGATTCTGAGTGTGTTTTGAATGATGCTTCTACAGTTATCAGAGCTGCCTGGTGTAGCCACTTCTCCGCTGTGCTTATGTGGATGTTTTCCTAACCTTTCGCGGTTGGTGTGGTACGTCTAGAACTGCAGTGTCCTGCGCTCTACATGGTTGTACGAGATTGGCGGCCACGCATCGTTACGCAACTTCCCAAATAACAATACGAGTTGGTTTTGGCACTTGGTAGAGCAGTAAATGAGGGATCCAAAATAACTGTGACTGCTCCACAAATATATATTTCGTTATAGTTCTTCCAGAGGTAACTCAAGAAACGCTACTAGAAATCTTTATTTTACACTTTCGCTTGTTTATGTGTTGTTGGCAGTGTTCTTCCTGCACTTCTTTTCTGTGCGAGTCCATTTGATGTGTTTCCTTGTTTCTCAAGTAAAGGAGAAGTGTACCTCACGGGTGTGCCTGAGAAGATACACCTTATTTCATTTTTATTTTGTGGGTTTATGCGTCTTCATGAACGGTGGGAACATTTGTACTAGTAAAGGTACTTCCCCTTTCATTTGCATAAAAAAGCTACCCTGTGTCCCCCCCGCCCCATGAAACAAAATCCTAGGTTCATGCCTGCCTACCTCATATAGACTTGAAAGCTCTAGAAAAAGAAAAGTACCGCTACATATAACAGCAAACAACAATGCTTAACTCTTTGAAAAAACAAACCAGTGCAACTGGTTTGTTTTTTTTGAAAGCAAACAGCCAGAGAAAATTTTCGTTTCCCATGTTCACTAACCGGGGCCCCTTTCAGTGCTGCTATTGGCTGAATCATGTTGAAGCCTTCACAGCAATGTGGAGAGCATTTAAAATTGAATTTAGCATCAAGTGTGGCTTCACATGAATGTTGCCTTCAGGCTATGTTGCAAGGCTGCTCCTGAACGCTAAACTTGCATATAACATGCCACTCATATGTGCACTTTATTATAGCAGTTTTAGTACTGCTTATAGTATGTGTATGTGTAAAAATACAGTAATACCCCCATTAACTAAAAAAATCGGCTAAGCCGAAATTTTCTGCGGCACCAAACCATTTCTCATACGTGCCATGTATTTATCGCCCTTTCTCTTTTTTTCTCGCAGATATCTTGAAATCTTGTTTGAGAGTGGAACAAAAACTCCGCCACCGAAACATTTTAACAAACTTCGCACAAGGCCACCACACCTACCATGAAGTGGACGTTTCCCCCGAATGCCAAGTCGGAATATAGTGGCATAACAACTTTGTCAAGCAACCATGTGGCACGTCATGTGACGGGAGTCATGTGCACAGAAGCAGGCACACTTGACACAGTTCGTTTTGGTCACTTTATGCAACGCACGTGATTTATCAACAGAGGCATGATTTCTGTTTTAACACGAGTGTTAAGGAGCCCGTGTCGCAGAAAACCCGGTGCCGGACGTTGCTTCGGCTAAAAGATTTTCAAACCACGTATACCTAAGCCCTCCTTGTGACGCAAGAAATTTACTGAACTGATTGAATTTCTCAAGCTAAAATACGTAGAAAAATTGTAAACTATGACTTACACACAACCTACAGACATAACAGCTCTCGGACTGCAATTTGAGTATACGAGAAGACATATTTCTTTTACGCATAAACTCAAAGAAACCCCTTTTCCAGTGTTTCTACAATTCACAGACTGGCTGTGGTATCCGCCATTACGGTAAACATTATGGTTACATGCGCTCCAGTTGCCAGGAAGCGTAAGAAGCAGTCAGGGACCTTTGAGTGCTATCACATTCTACTGTTAAAGGTGAAGCTTAAGCATACTCCAAATTTTTTATTTTATTCTACGCAGTGCACATGGCACAGATTTGTTATTCTACGCAACATAGTATAAGAACACACGTGCCACATGTGTTCCGACACATCCTGCCCGCATTGCGCATACTCATGAATGCTCACATTGCTTGCGTATGCAACGCAGGTGGCACAGACTTACTGCGAACGGTGCCACAGAAAGCGACGTTAGCATTCACGAGTACGCAATATGCAGGCAGGATGTAATGGGTGAAATTACTGTTGCCGAAATCACTACGATGGCTACAAGTAGAGAGGACGGTGAGGGTGGCGACGACGAAAGACCTCGAGAGGTGCCAACATCAGCCAAAGCAAGAAGCATGCTTCGCTTGCTGTGAAATAAAGTTGAATGCAGCAGTGGAAACAATCAGCTCCTGCTATGTGTGAAGCAATTCGAGGACACCTTTCTAGGTCCAAGTGCTACCATGAAACAGACCAGCCTCACGCAGTTTTTATGCACCGAATAAAATGACAGTGTTGAAAAAGGGAACTGGTTGATATCGCTGGCATTTTTTTTTTTTTACACATTTACAAAAGCCAGTTTAGAAGCTCCTGTTGAAAAGATGGTCAGTAATGATTAATAAAAAAAAAAAAAAAACGACTTTTCACTGCAATTTCAGCAGTTTTGCTAATCAAAAATCCGATTATCTCAAAATGTTTTCCAGTTCTTACTACTTCAAGTTAACCAGCTATTACTGTACAGCAAATAATACAGGGATATTATCGCAAGCGGAGCATCTAAAATCTTTGCTCTCTAGACATCTCAAGAAATCTACACAATTCTTGAAAGCTTCAATAATCAATCTCACGCAATATCGCCTCCCTACTTCTGATTGCCAAGGCTGAGCACCAAACGGCAAACCAAAAACCAAATTATGGAGTTTGGCATCCCAAAGAAATGCACAGGCTATGAGAGACATCGTTTCAAGGGGTTCGAATTAAGTTCGACCACCTGGGGTCTAGTAAGTGAACATCTTTCCATTTAATCTCCAATAGCACGTGCCTGCCAAAGAAGGAAATCAATGTGGCAGCTTCGTCATCAGTAGCTGAATGCCAGAGCCACCGCAGTAGACGAGGCAAATGATGAGAGCATTATGCACTAGAAACAAGTGACTGCCATGGCTTGATGAGTCAACCAGCTTTTAATTAAAGGGCAGTGCCACCACTCACCACTGCCGCTAGAAGTGCGCGCTGCTTGTCTTTCCTTGTACGGCGACTCATTCATGGCGTCGGCGATCCTTTCCATGAGCTGCTCCTGCCCATTGGCATGAGAAGAGGCGCCCGAGCTGTCTGACCAGTGCCCGCACACTTCCAGAAGGCTAGGCGGCCCTTCAAAGCTACCTGATGAATCCAAAAACCAGGGAAGGATGTAAGCAGCAGCACCCCTGAAGATGGACTTGGCATTGGGGTAATTCATTCAAGTAATACCTGCTGAAACAATAGCCGCTAAGGGTAAAAGTTACGCCATGGCCCAGTTCTCCTTCTTCAATCATTTACATACACGACAACTGTCCCCTTTCACAAAGGAAAGGAAATTACTAGGGGGGAGCAGCACATGACAAAATTGAAATAAAGAAAAGTTGACCCAACATGGGATCATGTCGCAATAAGTTTTAGTTTCTTCTATGGCCGTGTTCAGCACATGCTGTTCCGAAAAAAAAAACAATGGGTGCAACAGCAACATGTGGCTGCCATACTTACATGTTGTAATGAAGGCGAAAAATTTATACGCTGCAATAAATGAGTGAAGATGCACAAGCATATCAGGAGAAAATGTGCACAGAGCGGTTGGCAAAGCACCCAAATGAGTGTGCGTCGATTAACACCTACTGGAAGCCAAGCACACTGGGACAAGTCTGCTGGGCACAGGGTCACATTTTGGGCCAACTTTTTGAGAGCGAAAAGGCAAAAGGGATGGGTTCAAAGAAAGTTGGCTTGCAAAGGCTGCCTGCATGAAGCAATGCTCCTTTCTATTTAACTGTATAAACTTGTGTAAGGGCCAAACTTTCCTTTGCAATTTTCATGAGATGGGCCTCTCACACGGAACCGGGCCATTTGGTCTACTTTTTTTTCAACTACATGTTAAGGGAACTTGCATGCATTTCCACGGGACACCTCCCTAGATTTGTTCATTGCAACGAGGTCCTCTTTCTGCTTCAGTCACCAATGTACGGACTTGTCGTCAATGCTGAAGCTGCAGCCGGCTGCTTGCTTGCCGTGCACCTTGGTGTATGTGACACACATGAGCTTAAACGCAGTGTCGTCGCCATCAAATGCTTTTTTTTCCATTGTGGACTACCGGTAGCTGACAGATGAGCCAAAGGAGCTGGCTGAGCTGGCTGCGAAAACTAACCGCACAAAAAAAAAGATAGCGCTGCTGACGCGCGATGCTAAGGAGGCTTCTCAGTGTTCCTTTGATTGCAATAGCATTTATATGGACACTCCACACACATTTCTGCCTTCGCTGTCAGGTTCCGTATAAAGTCCAAGGGCGATAAAATCATTGCCGTGCACCATACAGTAGTATCTAGATGATATGAATTCTTTGGGAGCACGTGAAATATTCGCATCATCCCAAATTCATATGAGCCAAGAGAAGCCAAGCTGAACATGAAGATGAACACCAACTTTATTGGGCACAACTACTTTTGACCAGAAAAGTCTCTAATGTTCTTTTGCACTTTCTTGCCCTCAATGTCGCTGGCAAAACCCGCCTGAAAGGCATAAAATCGTGCAGCGGTTTCTTCGCTCACACTGCATGCATTTACGGTGCGGCGCAGAACATTCGAGAGTGTGAAGGGTTTCTGACGTTGATGGCAGTTGGTCACGCACGTCGGCGTCTTCACCATCAGTGTCAGTCTCGATTTCATTCACTTTGTCGACCAAGTCTTCAATGGACCTTAACCCGCAGGTCGCAAAGGTGTCGTCCGCGGTGACGAAGTCTTGAGCGGTAAGCTCGAGTCCCCAGACTTTCACAGCCTTTAATCATCAAGTCCTCATCAAGCTCTTGGTTATCTTCCGTCGAAGTCGGATCCTGTCCCGTGCCAAATTCACAATTGCGAAAACAGTGCGCGATTGTCTTCGAGATTACATTGTCCCAAGACATGGCCAAGAAATGCAACGCATCGAGTTGACTGATCAGGAAATTCTTGTCTTTCGGAAGATTGGTACTTCGCCATTTAACTCTAGATCCGAGAAAAAAAAGAAAGAAAAGTGCTGTTTTTTGCATGCATTCATTTTTTTGGACTGCCTGAATTTTTGGACGTTTTTATGTTACCTAGAGGGTCCGAAAAATCGGTCGTTGACTGTACATATATATATACATATGCGGTACTACACAGCTAGTCGTGCCCGCCATGTTGCCATTGTGGTGGCGTTTTTTCTGGAGATCATGCTAAGCGCAATGCACCAGCTGGGAGACGAGGCACGGAAAGGTACCTTGCCTCTCCGCATGCAGCAGTGCCAGACGTGGGCTTCGAGTTGAACTTCCCTGATACCATGGCTCTTGTTCGTGCTACAGTGGTCGTCGCTTTTCGCTAAGGGTAAAATTAGGCATCGGCTTCACTGTTTTGTGTCAAGAATAAACTGTGGCGGATGTATTGAGTCACTGGCAGCAGTGATGTGCTCGGACCAGGTGGCCAGCTCCCTGCCATTAACTTTGCCTTCGTGCAGGTGTGTGTGTGTGTGCGCATGCGCTCTAGTACTAGAAAACCGACATTTTTCATCAACCAATGGTACATAAAACAAAACGGAAAATGGTGGACATAAAACGCCATAGCGCGTGGTTATACAGTCATTATGTAAACCCATTTACCTGTAGTTATTTATATTAATTTTGATGTTCTTATCATTTTTTCAATCACGGGTTAGAAAGTGGTACTATATGCAAAGTTCTGCCATTTCACAACATGCCGCAACCCTGATTTTGAACAACGGACTTCGAATATCAGGGACCTTTTTCGCTGGATTATCATGGTCCGCTGTAGCAAGTGTTGCCTGCATACACGCATTAGGAAGCAAATGTTTATGCGCCTGCATTTGGACTTACACGTGCACTGGTAGTTGAGCGCTTTAGCTGTTTATAAATTGCCGTTGTTCTAGTCCCTGTAAATTGGCCAGAATGTATGTTATCTCACACAACTGCAACATAAAAAATTTATGATCAGTGGGTGACTACACCTAGCGAGTTAAAAACGGGACCTGTTACATTGGGAGAGCTGGTACAGTATTTTCAGAGTGACAGAGCCAATTGTGTCCTATGAATGTTATACATTTTATCACTTTAAAAAGTTCAGTTCTCAGTAGAAATGATACACTGGACAACTTGGGACACTAATTTATTGATTTTGCTCGACTCGCTATTTGTGTTTCAGCTACAACAAAATGTTGAACCAGAACGGTGCTTTGCTGTGCCTTACCAGACGTAGCCTCAATCAGGAGCGGAGGAAAAGCGCTGTCTGAGAGGTAATGACTCATGGATGGCACAGCTACGGGAACCGACATGGGGCCAGAAAATCTGCAACGGAAAGGAAAAAGTTTTAATTCACATGAAACTATATTACATGCCAATGCGAGTCATGTGGGGTCTCCAGTTACAACTAGAGGAAGCAATATTTACTTTTCTGTTTACTGTCAAAGTTCCGTTTAAGTGAAACCAGATTTGCAGACACATATTCATTTAGCCTAATGGATTAAATACTTTGAAGCAATGAAATGAACTCGTCTTGTTTCAATTAGGTTTTGAAAGAATATATGAGTGAAATGTAGGTACGCTAAGTTTCTGTCAGATCACACGCTGGACACCACTGACCTGTAAAAAAAAAAAAAAAAAAGAAAAGAAAAAAAAAAAAAGAATTCACCAACGATTACGACACTCCCTAATGCAAAATTTGAGCACAGCTCTAGACATGTTTTCATTTCTCGATATAATATTGGCTGGCAAGGAGAATCTGTCTCGTGCAGCAGGTTCCAAACGGAGCGAAGCGTTGCAAAACAAGCAACACTCAAGCACAAACGATAGCGGCGAGCAGAGTCAGCGATTGTACAAAACCTGATCTGCAGGCCAAGTGCGCGGGCTTTTATACATGACTCGTCGAAGGTTAAAGTGCAAGCGTGGCTTCCAGAAAGTACCACACAATTCGTGTCACGCGTACAATTGGATTACAAATACTATGGTGCCATCTTATAGCCTCATGTGGCACTCTGCTTTACTCTTCACCCTTTCATCATACTCTGTTCCTCCATTTCCTGCTTCATGCTTTCATTGTAGCCTCCTCCTCCACTTTCCTTCTCACGCTCTCTTCTTTCATCTCCCACTGTGCTCTGTGTTCGCTTTGATCTTTTGTTGTGCTCATTTGCTCGGTTACGCGGTGGAATGACGCTGAGGCATGCCGATGCTCAACACAGGAACAACACAGGAATTTTAGAGCTGTGCTCTAAAATTTGCTGCACACATGAAGGAACATCTTGTGCAGTGGCCTTTAGTGGTGCCTTTTCAAAGTAATACCGTACTTACTCGAATCTAACGTGCACGCTTTTCCTGATAAAACGGGCCCAAAAATCACACACATCTTAGAATTGAGCATGACCCTAAATCTGCATTACCATATCTGCCTCGTATGCGCTTCATGCCTAGCTGCCGTAGCTTCCTCCATGTGCTATATATAGTATATGGGCTTAGGTTAGTCCACCGTCCGGCTTCCCGTATTCTGCGTTTGCTCTATCAGCATGGAAGTGCTGACTGCGAAGACGCACCGAGTTTATCATGATGCCGCAATTAAAAGGAAAGTGATCACGTGTGCAGAGAGGTAAGGAAATTGGGTTGCCTCACAGGCGGTGTTTGGAGTTCCCAAAACTTGCGTACGGTACTGGCGCAGACAGGAGAGGCCTTCTACTCTGGTGGCTGTGCAGCCCCTATCTTGAAGGCGATTTGCGATGGAGACAGACTCTACGCATCTAGGCGCACCGTGCTGTGTTCTCGTCGCTTAGTTCGTGTTGAAGCGAGAGGCCGCACAAAGGTAAATTTGCTTGCTCCTGCTGCTGCACTTCACCACTCCAGCATTTGATAAAAAGTTTCCGCAGTCATCGAGTGAGATGTGTTCATGTTTGCTTGTGTGCGCGTGACATGATGCTTGTTAACTTAGTTATAAATGAATGTTCAAAAGTTTATATGACCGATAAAAATACTAATCTTACTTTTCATATCATCATCATCATCATCATCCTGGTTACGCCCACTGCAGGGCAAAGGCCTCTCCCATACTTCTCCAACTACCCTGGTCATGTACTAATTGTGGCCATGTTGTCCTTGCAAACTTCTTAATCTCATCCGCCCACCTAACTTTCTGCCGCCCCCTGCTACGCTTCCCTTCCCTTTGAATCCAGTCCATAACCCTTAATGACCATCGGTTATCTTCCCTCCCCATTACATGTCCTGCCCATGCCCATTTATTTTTCTTTATTTCAACTAAGATGTCATTAACTCGCGTTTGTTCCCTTGCCCCAATCTGGTCTTTTCTTATCCCTTAACGTTACACCCATCATTCTTCTTTCCACAGCTTGTTGCGTCGTCCTCAATTTAAGTAGAACCCTTTTCGTAAGTCTCCAAGTTTCTACCTCGGACGTGAGTACTGGTATAGATATAGCTATCTACTAATTTGCTATCAAAATCTGTGCTTTGCCTTTCGGGTGAAACTGCGATTTTTAAAATTTATTGCAATGTTAGTGCATATGGAGTAAATCTGTTTTTTCAAATGAGAGAAAGTTGTATTTCTGTAAGAAAGAATGAGTTGCGCACGACTGTAAAAGACTTTTCTTTTTTTAGGTCACAGAAAACGGGTTTATGCTACAATCGGGGGCATCTTTCTTTTCCCCCTTTTTTTTTTGGTCACAAAAAACAGGTATGCGTTACAATTAAGGGCGTGTTCAAATCGAGTAAATATGGTTATGTGTGTCAACTAAAGCTAGTGAGTACATTCAAAGCAGCCAAGCAGACAGGCACAGGAGGAAGGGTAGGTGCAGTCAGAGCAGCAACCAGCAAAAGAACAGAGGTTGTGTGGTGAAACTGTCAACTTATGCGTTAATCTCAACATGCTCTTAAGCATTGCAGATATTCAAATGTGAAAGAAACGACTAGAGGAACAGGTACATTGTAGTTACACTGCGAAAAGTGCTGCAGAATGTGAAAGTATGTAGATTCAAAAATGTGAAGCTGAAAGACACAGTGTGGCAGCCATTGGACAAGAAAAGCATGCTGAGCAATATAACCACACGCAAGAAAATTGAAAATCGACATATGGCAGCTATGAAAGACAAGTGTGTGTCTTTCTACGTGTCTAGTTAAACAAGTAGAGTGAGAGAAAAAAGATACTAGACAGTCGCACATAATCAAATGTAGACCTGAATGCAAGACCAATGCTAACATTTGTGTGCACATTTGCATAATCATCTACTAAACCGTCGCTAAACACCAATTCCCACAGTGCATGGGATTCACTAACTTTTTATTTAGGCCGTAAATATTACAAAAACTGACAAAATAAAACAGAAGCATAAAGCTTCTCTAATTTAGCAACAAAAAATTTGAACACAATCCTGTAAATTGCATCTATAGATTTATAAAATGGAACCCCATTGATACTTTTCTCCCTCTAGCATTTTCCCAGTGGCTAAGTTGTGTTTTCGTGGTCTCGACCTAAAGTCGATTGACTCCTATGTACTCCCATATTTGCATGACTCTAACGCACCCCCGAATCTTATGTACACCCAGTTATCCCGGGCTTAAAGTAAGAAAATAAAAGTGCCCCTGAATGTACCATGCAGCTGAATGTAACACGTACTTGAACCTAACAGGCGCCTGATCTATGAGAGAAAAATGTAGCATGTCCCCACGTTCGCTATCAGAAAAAAACGAGATGTGCTGAATTTACTTTCCACAGAAGGAAAGTTTTCATAATGAAACCGGTGCATCATTGTCGCCATTTGCGCTTCATTCGCCACGAATACCAAGCACACAAGGTGATATTCTCGAGCAATCACTTTTGGAGGTGCTATTACTACATCCCTTTCACGAGACTTTGCGCGACTCTGCATCGGACTTGTCAAAACGTGCAGCCGAAAGTGTTCCTGACACTCTGCACACATGGCGAGCTGGGCACAGAGCCAGAAAAGCTGGTGGCCATATGCGCCAACGCATCCAGTGCCGAGTCACACGAAACCTCACGAAAGTGATAGTATGCCCAAAAGTGACCGCAGCTGAGCACAAAATAAACCTACAGTAACCTTCAAGGAAACGCGCTCTGCCCCCATCTCGTGATGGCGATGATGCTGCATCTGACGGCTCTGACAGCAGGCTGCTGCCAACACAGCCAACGCAGTTCTGGTTTCGTATGCGATTGTATCGTGCCGGCAATTTTCGGACCCGCTTTCTTCAGCAAGAAGGTGCACACTAGATTTGTGCAAATACGGTATGTCCCCACTTGATATGTTGCCATTCTGTGACATTCCTGCGTCTTACATTTGGTTTGAATAATTCAGCCATCACGTAAATTTAGCAGTGCGGAGGCAAATTTGCTCTCGGATGTTGCTATGGAGACAATAAATGTATACTCGCGGTTAAGCCTGTCAAGCCTCCACATCGTCCTGTGCCGAAATGCTAGAAGTGCGCAATCATCAGTCCCTATAAGCGTGTTACTGCACGACTGAAGTTGTTGCTGGTTCCCCAAAGCCAGTTTCACAGCAATACAGGCATGTGCAAAGGGGCTACCATCACAGAACACAGCAGTGCACGTCCTTTAATTACACACGTGTGCATGTGCCGGCTCCAATCACAGTACGTGTGAAAATGCGCCTAATAACTGTGCTGAAAGTCATTCAGTACTGTTTCTGACGTTACTGGAGTGATTTGGAGCCTTCCTCACTGTTCATTTTCCCAGCTGTTACGTTTTTCCCCGCATTCCCTTGAAAAACGTAGTAACAGTACTAGTGGAAGACGATTGAGACGTAAGGCTAATCAAAATTTCAGATGCCTCGTAATGTGCCATTAAATATTTAGGACTGCCTGCATGACAGCATGCTAATTCAGCAGCCAAGACAAGCAGAAAAGCTATGGCTTCATTTCAGTGTGTTGCCAGCACATTTTTTGAAATGAAAAGTAGCAAAAGGATGCTAATGTTATGGCCCAGTAAAACCAGTAGCCACTGACTGTGCTCGAACTATGGGATATGCCAAACCAAGCATTCAAGCTGTCAAGCCTGCATCAGTGTGTTCATGTGCATCCTCTCTGCACATAGTGTTAGCCTCTTTACATGTTAGTAGTTATATGGCTTTGCGCGACTTCACTGTTTGCTGTTACAAATTTTCGTCACTCACTGTCATCAAGCAGCTTCAAGTGTGCCCGATTCTATGCTCACTGTCTGTGCTGGGGGGTACTGTGATGAAGTGAGGGGGGGTCCATGGAAATACA
The DNA here is from genome assembly GCF_050947875.1 of Dermacentor variabilis. NCBI lineage: Eukaryota > Metazoa > Arthropoda > Arachnida > Ixodida > Ixodidae > Dermacentor > Dermacentor variabilis. Next base: position 107,562,451 of record NC_134570.1, read on the forward strand.
AGACAATGAGACAAGTCGCAAACAAACCGGCAATCATTTGCCCAGTACAGCGCAGTTGACTTTTGTTCCCAGTTGTCAAGGTACAAAGATTTGGTGCAGACACTGACTGTATCGCCATCATGTCCAAATAATTGGTCAGCGACTGTAGCTTCTAGCGGAAACAAAGGGAGTTGGACATGAACTAATCAACAATGTTAAGTGCTTATACTTTACAAGTGATGACACTTTCAGATAATGTTAATGTTTCCCTGTGTGATCGTCACTTGGTGCAATCAGAAAGAGTTAACAAGTTCTCTCTGTATAAACTTATGGCCACCTATGTACAGCTTTCAAATTACATGAATGAAATTGCAAATTCCACATTATTAATTTCATGGGAGTTGACTGCATACATTATTACACTGCTGCAGCCACGAATTATCATATTTGAGGAACATGTCAATGTGTTTTGGAACTTCAGAACTAAACACCACAACTAAAGACCAAGCTCGCTTTAATGATTCAGAACTTGGTTCATCGTGCACTGTTAGAAAAATGTATTTGTCGTGCAAGAAGGCTAACCCTGGACTATGCACGTCGGAGTCTTCCCCAAAGGAATCGGGGGTAAGAGGCGTGTACTTCTCAGAACCCTGCGAATGCTGCGATGACAGGGGGGTGCTCGCGGGGGTTTGAAGAGTCTTGAACGAAAACTGAGGACCCATCCATAGCCTCCGATGCGGGCCCACATGTGTGATGATCTCAACCTGAAACAGTACGATGACACAGTTTCGGGAGTAAACCAGCTGTTACATACTGCGGGTTGTACCGCGAGGCGGCATCAACATGAGGCAGTATCGGCAATACCAATTTTACTGCCATCACAAAAACCAACCACGGAATGGGGAAACTGGCTAACACAAGTGAATACATAATACTTCTGTACCCAGGAGATGGTTCTCTCCATAAACAGGGTCCACCGACCATGTTCCACTTACTTGCTGAACTCAGCAGCCAGGTTCAGTGCACAACACCAGCGGTGCTCAAACTTTTGATTGTCACGGACCTCATGACCAGTATAAAGGTCATTCAGGGAAACAAAGCAGCCATTTTGGCTAGTCAGTTGCGCAGCGTTGCATATACGATGGCTCCAATGTGCCCTCTGCCCTTTCTTCACAGTGCTGCAGTGCTGCTAACCCCTACACATCTGCCACTGTTTGATGAAACACTGGACGGAGTGCTTCCTTTCCCGCAGCATAAGCAATTATTTTCACTCAGTCTGCGCTTGTGCAAAAGGAACCAGCTGCAGATATCAAAGGACTACACACGGGCTGTCTGTCTTAAAGAAAAGCAGATGGTGGTTTCCACTTATATTTCGCTGTTTTTGTATAAAATTTTGTGCAGTAAATCTTGTGCAACCACCTGAATAACAGAGCACAGACATTTGGTAAGGGACTACGCACATGTGCTATCCCATTAGAAGGAGAAGAACTAAGGGGCCGATTTTTTTTGTTACAGCCAACAGATATAACATGTCTATCGGTGTTGTATCTATTAATGTATTTTATTTATTTACATACCCTAAGGGCCTAAAGGGCATTACATAGGGAGGGGCAGAGCAAACAGCAGTAATTTTTTATCACTGACACGTCACAGAATGCATAACACCCTTAGAAAGTTATACAAACATTTAAGCATACTAAAAAATAAAAGGCTACCGTAAAATCCAGAGAGATCCCACCCCCGAAAGATAACCCACCCTTAAGTGCTCCCAGCATAAAAAAACTCAAAGTTACCCACCACACTGAAAGTTAGCCCACCTCATATTTTCACTTGATTTTCTCTCGATTTTAGGTAGGCTATATCAGGACTAAATACCTCACTAGAAATACAGACATTAAAATACAAACTAGAAAGTGCATTTTCCTCTCGATATTCATTACCATGTGATAGCAGAGTTATTTATGTCGCACACACTTAGTCATGAGGCTAGAAGGTTTCTAGTGCGTGGTTACATCATGATTCCACATAACAGCTTTAAGTTATTAGGCATGAGAGGTGTTCTACTTTGCTTCTTCCCAATTGTGTTTCATTGCAACATGATAGCACTCTCGGCTGTAAACATTGCCCTGTGTATCAAAAGCGGCAACAGGGCGAAAGTTCATCAGCCTACGTTGAAAAGCGGTGGGGCATCCTTGAGGCCAGAAAGCCAGAGCAGCCACTAATCTAGAGAACTCGAGGGGTGGGTATAAAACAATTCGCGGCAAATCTTAAAAGAAGCTCCGAAGAAGAAATGAAATGTATAACTGTGCCAAGTTGGGCAAGTTGGTACAAATGCATGTTCACCCACAGCATGAAAAAAAGTAAGTCTAGGATGGCACTGCACAGCACTCGTGAGGTACTATCCTTCCTACGTGTAAAGTCTGTTTTTGTTTGCACTGTAGGTAAACATGCTCAGGAGAAATGCCACCAGATTGTGTAAGGTAACCATCGTTACTTATTACAGAGCACCTCAACTGCATCAAGTATGGTAACCCACCTGTGAAAGCCAGCTGTCATCGTTCTCCTTCTGACTCAGTCCGGAACCTTCCATGTGGCTCATTCCATTGATATCTGTTTTCAGGGAGGGTGCACACAATTAGAATGAGAGAAAGAAGAGAGAGGGAGGTGGAGGAGGGGTAAAATCATTAGCATACTAACAAGATTTCTAGACGTATCGTATAGATATTTGGACAAAGACAGAAGCTATCAATGCTTTCACAAAAGGAAGGAGAATGAGAAATGCGTGCACATTTAATGACCATGCTGGCATCATTATTTCACGAATTAATAATATTGCTGGTGTATATTAGAGCAGTGTATAATGCCTCAGCTTTGTTCACTTGGGATGTCCTAATTCATGGAGTTTACAATGTTGCGATATTCGCTTTCATAGCAGTTCTTGAGCTGCAGACATAATGTTCGATACCGAACAAGAAACTGTGATTTCCAGCAATTTTTACAGGAAGATTTAAACCATAAATAAAGACACTGCTCAACAACAGAGGAGGTAGCTTTTGACCTACTCTTTTAAATGCAATAAATTTCTCAAAATTGGTTCAACGAATGCCAAGAGCAAAAATATTTTTTTCAATTTCAACTGGTATTCGGATGGGAGCCCCTGGGGTACCTTATCTCAAGTCCAAACACGAACCAATTCATGGCTCAGACAGGGGCCATCCCACCCCAAAAGCTGTTCAGGAAGGAGCTGCAGCCACCAACCTTTGAAGGACTGCTTCCCAGTAGGCACGTTGGTGGCCAATTGTCCCATCATGAGGGGGTTGTTGCTGCTGAGTGGCTGTTTTGTATCGTGGCTCATGGGTGGCCTGGGAGCACCGCCAGTGACAAGAATAAGAACACCCTCAACAGAGCTGAGGTGATCAACCCAGTGCTTGAGCTAAATTGGCAATGAATGAAAAGCACAACTGCCATTTGATTGATTCGTTGAGTTTAATGTCCCAGAGCGACACTCAGGCTGTGAGAGACTATGCAGTGGACGGATCTGAATAAATTTTGAACACTACGTGTTCTTTGACTTTCAGCTGAATCTACGTAGAGCTGGAACATTGTTATGAGGAAGTCACATACGACACAAAAGTATCTTTGTTATATCCAATGTTCGTTATGAGCATACATGCCGATGTTGGCAACAAAAAGATAACTAAATAAGCTTTTTTTTTAATGAGAGTCTTAGATTAACTTAGCTATATCCATGTTCACTATACTGAAGTTCAACTGCACCAAGCATTTTTGCATTTCGCCTCCATCAAGATATGGGAACCATGACTAGCGGAGCATACTCTATTCAAGAGCAAAATAGAACATGCTATCTAGAGGATGTAGCCACAGGCACCTCAGGCACATCACGACTTTCTCAAACTTCTGTGACATACACGATTCTCCATTTAAGGGAAACTCTGCATTAGTAGTGCCCTATTTACTTGCATAATGATCGCACCCCGGAATTTTGTCGTCAAAATTTGACTTTATTCCCTTTCCCGTGTAATGATCGCACCCCAAACTTGCCACAGCGATATGTCGTGTGCCAAGTCTAGCTAACGACGATCGCGCTTACCATCTGTCGAATGCTGTCGAATGCTACACGAACGACCCTTCAAGACATACAAAGTGGTCTGCACGCACCGAACATTCTTAAGCAGATGCCCTATTTCATTCCTTTCATCACTTTCCGCACTTCCATGAAAAAAAAAAGTTGCAACCAAACTTGCCTTAGCTTTATTATTTGTAGGCTTTATAATGTCTGTGGCCAACAACAACAAAAAAGGCGCTTTTCAATTCTTCTCGTCTGCACTCGTGGGCGCATAACAAATCGCGAGCGGCAATGATAGTAGCCACATTTACACTAATACGTTAGAAGTGTACCCTATTCATATGCCGCTGCTTTTAACACAGCTAAGATATTCGCCCAACCATAGCGGAAGCGTGCTCGCCATGGGTTTCTGTCACTGGCAGCTAAGCGCACCTATCTCTGTTTCTGTTCCCTCAAAGTGGTCATGGCTACGTTATTGCCGCAAAGTTGCCGATAGTAACGATATTATTCATTACCGATACGGAAGAAACTGTTTCAATGCGCGTAATGTACTCACGAGAAGAAAAAAAATTGCGTTCAGCGATTTCGGCTCGCTCCGCTGGCCGCCATTTTTGTGTTGGTGTCCCGCACAGTTACAGCAGCAGCCGCTTATCTGTTGACCTGTTGTCATCCCGCAGCAAATGTGGGATGAAAAAAAAAATGTTTTTATATTCGCGGGAAATTTAACCCGCGTGATGATCACATCCCTGAATTTGCGTCAATTTTTTTTACAAGTAAGTGCGGTCATTATGCGAGTAAATACGGTACGCACTTGGCACCTTGAAGTTAGCATATCCATAATTGTATGCCTGTGGTGGATGTTATATTGACCACTCACTCATAGTAAAAGTAGAACAAACATTCAAATTATACTCACCTGAATAGCAATGAAGTGTTTCTTCTGACAGTGGATGATATTGTGCAAGTCCCACATTAAGCACAAATATGCAGCCACTCACCATTTGAAAAGATCAGAGTTTGCTCGTGAATTCTGTCTACAGTCTGGTGTGCCACAAAGGTTGCACATACTGATGGTTGTATATTAAATTAAATTATGTGGCTTTACGTGCCAAAACCACGATCTGATTATGAGGCACGCCGTAATGGAGGACCCCGGAAATTTGGACCACCTGGGGTTCTTTAACGTGCACCTAAATCTAAGTACCCAGGTGTTTTCACATTTCGCCTTCATCAAAATGCAGCCACCGTGGCCTTGATTCGATCCAGCGACCTCGCTCTTAGCAGCTCAACACCATGGCCACTAAGCAACCATGGCGGGTTGATGGTTGTATATAAATAGGAGTGCCTGGTGTACACAACTGTTCCTGCAACACTGCTGGTGCTTTCACCCTCACATTTCGCACAGAGGTGGCATTTTTCAGTAAATTTTGTTTACAAACTGAACCCCCCCCTCCCCGGACGATGCCGAGGCCTCCTTCCTCCCCCCTTCCTCGCACACACACCTAACGTGCCATTACCAGAGCTTTGTCAACTACCACATCATATGAAGATTCTTTTGACTTGCCTTGACCTTTTCATTTGAAACATTACTGGGACTAATAGCTTACAGCATCATTGTTGGAGTGGACATGCACAGCTTTTAATTCATACTTTCGCTTTATTTCTGTAAATCCTGACATTAGGAAGACAAGCGCATTAGAAGCACTAGCGGCGGCTGCCTCATCCGTATTTTCTCACTTCAACATTGCTTTAAATTTCCACTGTAAACACCATGCACATACACAATATATTTAAATATACACACAGGAAAAAGCTTATTATATTTTTGAAAGAGATGGAGGTAGCCAATTAACAATTGTTTCTAAAGGCATCGATAGCCCATGCTGTATGTTTGCCTGCTTCAAATTGCTTCGCATGCTTTTTTGAGCTTGAAAAAAACCTATATACTTCAGTGACCCCTTCGGCAGAGTCTTTTATCAATGGCATGCATGTGGAATGTATGTGAACATTATGTGTCTCAGTTGCTTCTCTTTCCAGTAAGCAGTGCTAACGACTCAGGAAAAAAACATTTCTAATAATTTACAACATTTGTAAGGGATGGAAATATTGTCATTTGCATGCAAAGGTCATTAATATATGAAGGGTGTAACTATCATGCACCAAAATTAAAAAAATATATAGCAATGCGTTATTCGAAGAAAACCTAGTGCATATTGCTTCCAGTACAGTGGAGTAGGAGCCAGTAATTTTTTCATTGCTGATATTTAATTAGATAATTGCTTTAATAATATCACTTGAGACGTACTATCCTAATTATCAGAGTGTCAATGAGGCATTTGAAGGCACAGCCAAGGGAAATCTAACTGCGGTATTTTCAGTGACATACTAATTGCATACTAATTTTTCCCGACCGATAAATAAACCCTGCGAAATATGGAGAATACCATGTGACTGAGCTCCCACCCAAACCATAAAGCAGCGCCCTCAAACAGGCTCCCTCTGAATTATCCAGAATGAAATAAAGGAAATGAAGAAGACATTGTGATCAAGCTATTGCCTTACCTGCCGTGCCCCGGCCGAAGTAACACATTGTGTTTGGCATTAGTTGGAAACAAACTGTGATAGCGTAGATAAAGTGCCTGGATTTATTTTTTTGCCACAGAACCTATCACAGCAAAAGCAAATTCACAACGTCAGTGTAAAGGTTTAGAGGTGCGTTTTGTTTCGTCCCAGTTGCCATTCCTTTCTCTAATGAGCAGAAGGTAAACATGATCCTTGTCTTGGGATCTGCAAATGGCAGCAAGAGGAAGGCCGCAAATATATATATATCAGACTTGGAAGTGTGGCGGTAGACCAACCGCATTGACTATCATCAGAAATTATGAAAACCTGAGACAAACCAGCAGCTTCAAGAAACAGCAGTGGAGGACTCAATCTTTGAGTCCTAGCCTACGCATAGATGTTCTAGCATTTATGGCTTCAAACCCTCATGCTAGCGTGCGGGACATGGCCGCCCAGGTACCAACGTCCAAGTCATTAGTTTATAGGATTCTAAATGACAGTCTTTCACCTGTACCATCTTAACCAGCACCAATGCTTAGAAGATAGGGACTTGTAGGATGGTCTAGATTTCCCGAATTGGGTCCTCACAAAAGCCGATGAGTCACTGGACTTTTTGAGCAACATCGTGTGCACAGCTAGATGAAGCCAATTTTCGCAGAAACGCCTAGGTAAATTTGCATAATGCGCAATCGGCACCAGTACCAGTGGTCGCTCAATATGTGGTTCGGAATTTGCGCCGGTGCTCTGACCGGTCCCATCTTCTTCGATCACGCACCGACTGGGCAGCATTACATGAATGAAATCCTTGGAGAGTGGTGGATGAGTTTCTCAGCGAAGTACCGCTGTCACGTCTTCCACTTCTGTGATATCAGCAAGTTGGGGCACCCACACACAGCAGCAGCTGAGCACGAAACTGGCTGAATGCGACTTTTCATGCGCAATAGATTGGAAGGCACGTGCCCGTAAATTGGCCGGCTAGGTCACCTGAGCTCTGCCCACTCAATTTCTTTTTTTTAGGTTATGCGAAGGATCGTGTTTACATGATCGAGACGGACGTCAGATTAGTTCAAGGCAAGGATAACGGACGTCTGCCGTAAAATTTCGGCGTCCCACTGAAGATGTACTAAGTTGCACACAGTACTGTGGAGCTGCAAAAAGAGACCTATTCGAACACGTCCTCTAAGGCTGTTGTTCAACGAAGCTTACAAACTCATAGATAATAAAAGCACACTGAAATTCTTTTTTTTTTCAGAATCCTGATTGCCAATTCGACTCATTTAAAAGTGGTATATTTACTTTCTTGAATGCATTGGCTTTGCCTTTTCTCTACACGTTGGTCACTTCCCGACCTGTTTATTTCAGTTTTATTTTTTGCCATGACCTTGTAGTTGCAGCAGGTATACACTCTCATGAAAAATAAAGCCATCACTATAATTTCGCCTTCGGCCGTAGCAAGTTTCTGGCGCGAAATACAGCTACGCGCACTCTTTCGATGCAGTGCAAGCAAAGCCAGGATTCTGAAACATTCTATGCCTATTGCATCGCTTTGTGCATTTCATGCGTGGTCAGAGCAGTGCTTCAGCCGCGTTATCAAGGGGCTTTTGTTATCAGTGTGATCACCGGCCTCTGATGTAGAAATTGAGAGGAAGGAATAGCTGCGAAGCCGTGAAACCTGCTGTTGGTGCTCCTTCCGTACCATTGTCAAGGTGATGTGCAGTCTCTTTGGGTTTGCGACAGGCAATGCAGTTGCTTTCAATGAGCTTATTTGAGGGCGCTGCTTTATGATGCGGGTGGGCTCACGTGGTATTTCTCATACCTCGCGTTTCTTCTTTTTTTTTTGCCAGTCGGAAAAATATTGTATGCAATTAGTACGTCACTTAAAACACTGCAGTTAGATGTCATTTCGGGGTGCCTACAAATGCCTCATTGACACTTTGAAAATTAGGCCGGTACTTCTCGAGTTAGATAAATAATTGCAATTACCGAATCAGATACCACTAACGAAAGAATTACTGGCGACTACTCCACTGTACTGGAAACAATATGCACTAAGTTTTCTTCAAGTAACACAACTGCTCTTTTCTGAAATCTTGGTGCATGATAGTTGGGGAACACTGTATAATTCACTCAGTAACCAAAATGAGGCCGAGCCGGATTCACTCGATATCAGAATTAACAGCAATCAACAGCAGTCATGCGCAGGAGCGCTTATACTTGGACTCACAGAAAAAAATAAATAAAGAAGACAGAGAGAGGCTGCAGTTTCGGCGGAAAGGCAAAGCAGTATTAGTGATAGCCAAGTATGCGACAATTACACGAAGGAAGATTACACAACCGAGAGGACTCAGGCTGTGAAATTGAACTGTCTCCTACTATGAGGTCTTGTACTATATGGTTATATAGCGAGGTAATTCTTCGAGGTCACATGAAGTTTCTTCAAATGCAAGAAATATACATATATGGAGGTCAGAAAGCTAGTCGGGCCCCAGTCCCGCCAGAAAAATAAAAACTCTATTGCTGGATTGCTAAGCCTATGGCTTAGCAATTTTGTCTACAATGAAGCTGGAGGGGTGTGTGTCAATATCAAACTTTTCAAATACAAATTGAACATGAATGCTTAACTTCGATTATCGAATAAGGTTATGGGGATGCATTTAATAGTATGTTTATTCAATCTATAATGCCCAAACACAGTTCCAGATTAATAAAAATTATAATAACTTATTCGCCTTTATTTCTGGACATGGAGAGTACATCTGCACACACACAAAAAACAACAATGCGATGTTTTTGAGGCAAACCTAAATCACTACATGTACTAATTAATGAACCAGTAATTGGTTTGCTGAAACATTTACAACTGACAGCTCATTCCAGCGTATCAACGACACTATAGGTAATGCATTAGCTTTCCCATGCTTGAATACGAATACTGAGGTGTCGAACTTAGTGCAGCATAAATGATATGCTTAGCATTACAGGGCTAATCCTCTTGTTAACACTTTAACATAGAGGGTTAACTTTTTGACATGCTTGAACATTGTAGTTATGTTGCCAATGTAAGAAGTATGATTAATAAGCTATTACAGTAAAAGTTTGTTCATGACCATGTTAACTCATAAAATTGAGTAATTCACAGCCTAGTCTCCACAACCTGAGCATTATTACACCATCAAAGACACGCTGATTCTGAGGCTCTTGGCCCTGTGCCAATTGTCACTCAGCCCGTTTGTCATAAAGCCAAGGCCTGAGCAGCTCAATTTAAGCCAAATGTCAACAAACCCCAACAGAACCCACCTGAGCAGGTTCCACTGGGCGTAAGCAGTCACGTCGAGCTCAATGGGCGAGTCCTCAGTGACTTTGTTCACGGAAGAGCACGGCCGAGGGTCGATAATGTACTCGGTCAGAGCACCATTACACGTCATGATGAAAAGGGAGTCGACCGGATTCTTTTCTGCATTCAGCAAAGGAAACAAGGCGAGAGTAGCGTTCACCAGGTGAAAGATTAAATTTTAAGGAATTTTTTACGTATTCAGAACAAACAAATATAAATTTGAAAACACATATCGTATTTTTCTTTTTTTTGGCGAGCAAGTGCATTGCCATGAACAAGGCTGACAGCCAAGAGAAGTCACAGATGAAGCTTTTTTTTTTTTACAGTTGCCAACCAATTTTTATGGGCCATCGTCGATGCCAACAAGTGTGACAGAGCCCTTATAAATTATTGTAGTCAGTCCGCGGCACTAAAGCGTGTTTTGTTGACATACTGCCCTCTGTAATGCCTTGGCCTCGAGAGAAAACAAATGAAATGAAATGTAATGGTGGCACTCTCACCCTTCTTGTCACGAGACGTGCTGGGGCTTCCTACCAGCCAGGCCCGGGGCGGAGCGAAGGCGGCTGCTATGCTAAAGGCCTCCTTGGTGGCGGGCCCCGAGGGACGGCGCCCCCTGGGGGGACTGTTCTGGGGGGCGCCAATGCCGGCCACCGAAAAGGCGGCCCCCTGTTTGATTTGGGCCAGAGGGGAGACCAGCGTTGGTTGTGGACCCGAACGCCGGAGGCTGCCTGAGGCGTACTTCTCCAGGCTGCTGCTTGACGAGCCTAGGTGGGAAGAAGCATGTGAATGCGGGCAAGATATGCACTAGCGTAACCCTTTTTCACCATTAAAAACCTGACCAAAGATGCACCAGATAGACAGACAAAGACATTGTGATCAAGTTGCCAAGAATTTTGTTGTCTTTAAAGCAATACAAAACCTGCAGTTTGGACAGCTTTGTTGTGATTAAGAAAGAATCATAGCAGGTGTAACCAAATCAGAGCAATTCGTCTAACAAAGAGTACAAAGCTGTATAAGTGAGCTCTATCAGCCCTTGCAAGCCCTAGTTATCAGGTAGGCCCCTGCCAAAGACACTTCACTACTTACATACAGTCCAATTCCTTTGACACACCAGTCTCTTCAGAGGCTTCACTATATCCAGGCTTAGTACTCATATGTATTCTCCGCTATATCCAACATATGCATCTGTTCGTTGTGCCTGCTCTGCACTGTGCAATGCCTGTGCCTCCTCAATACTGGTCACAGCACCACACACTGACAGCGCTGCATGCAAACTGTTGCAAAACTCCCCTATTTAGCTTCACTGTAGATTGGTGCCTAAATCTCTTGGTCTCGGAACCCCATGCTGCCTCCTTCACATGAAGGACCCAAAATCTGTATGTGTATGTAATGCTCTACAAATTAACCTATGCCAGTGGTTTTACTTTTGGTTCTGAAAGCTGTCACTTCTCTTGCAACAAAAAGTAGGTGAGGCATTTACACATACGACTGTTGGCCTGGCCAAGCAAAATAGAAAATTAGAGCATAAAATGCTACCACATAGGCCTTCAGAGCCATCTCATGTAGAGTGCTGTAACAAGAAGCAAATTCAAAAGTTATTTTTGCTAGCAGCTCCGTTGCGCTGGAGTTCAGCCTATGTTGACATTGGCCCATCAATGCCTGCTCATCTTTCCACTGTTCACACTCATGGTAGATTCGACTGATCCCTATCACAGTATGACTCAGTTTGCAGTGATGCAGGATCCTTGAGAGATTGGGGCCAGGAGCCTGATGGAGTTGGAGTTGATTCCAGAACAACTGGAAGGGACACATGACAGGAATTCTGTCGAAGCTCGATCGTGCTCCCAGCTTGAAGGTGAAAGTGCTCCCCGAGTGCTTTGAGCTAAAGTGCGGCACTGAATGAGAACGGCCGATGTGTTCCAAGTGCTAAACTTCAACTGGCTGAATGTAATGTTTGTGGCCAGTTGAATGCACCGCCAGACATCAGCATGCATTTTATTAAATTTTTGGACTATGCAAGCAGGTGCATGAGGCACGTGCTACTATTTTCCTAGTGTTTCCGAACAGGTTCTCATACGCTAACGCTCCAGCGAAGATCATGGTAGCCACAAGAGGGAACTCTCACTGGAGATGCTTGAACAGGAGTGCAACTTGCCATGGTGAGAAGGATCCATCTATGCCAGTGGAGCAAGAAAAATTAACAGAAAAATAAACAAGGGGGAGAGGGATCTCATCAACGTGATGCATTGATAGGAAGTGGTTGGCTACATTGGCTACATTGCAGTGGGAAAAGGGACTGAAAGAGATTGACTCACAGAAAGAGTAAGAAATTGTGTGCACACACGCGACGAAGCACGCCGACTATTCTATCCTGTCAACCAATCCTTGCGTCCCAAAAAGAGCACAGCGTAACACTAGCCACAGGCATCTGTCCTAACCAATGTCCAAAAATGCCTTTCTGAAATAAGGGGCGAATGTCCAACCTGTCTAGCGCAGCTGTGAGCATTTGTTTCTGCATGCTATAGTGAAGGCACTTTGCAAAGCAGATATGTCTGAATTCTTCTGCAGTGTGATGAAGGGCTGCAACATGCCATGACAAACCAGGAATACAGCATGGAACAAGACAAAGGAGTTGACAGAAAGATAAATACATAATAGAATTCACAGTGGGCACACAAGGGAAGCCTCAATTCAGAACCAATATTTCAACAAGGGAACTTGACTTTGTCAGGACGCATTCAAGGTGTCGGGTGCCTCATCATTTTGAAGGCACTGACAATGACAAGGAGAACACGGCGAATGCGGGAGGATGGAAATTCAAGACGATGGGCAAAACGTGAACAAGGTGAATGCAGGAGCCAACGTTTCGACAAGTGAACTTGTCTTGACAAGTCCACTTGTCGAAACGTTGGCTCCTGCATTCACCTTGTTCACATTTTGACAACGACAAGTCACACTGAGTCGGGGCTGAGGCTTCCCTTGTTCATCTGTTAATTAGTACGTAAAACAGACTCTTGATGGCGTTCACAGAGCTGCTTTCAAGTGCATTGCACAATAAACACTGTTGAAACAGCATCATCAGACATTGTTAAAAGATTCTCAGGGGCTTCTATCACCCGCTTGCACATATTGTTGCTTAGGGGCACACATGATGTGTAGAGGAAGACGCTCTTGTTTCAAAAGAAATCAAATAACTACCACAGCTCATATCTGTTAACTGTATGCAAAGTGGTCCTTGAGTGTTTCAGCTAAGGCAAGTTGACCACACAGGTAGTGCAACTCAACCGTGATCGCTGACATCACAATGAGCTTGGCCTCTGCGAACATGACGTGCGACTTTCCCTCAAGACTTTGGTTTGTTTAGCGTGCAAGATGGCGGACATCCATGCAACTCTAACCTCTCTGCAAGAGCACATACAGTTAACTTTATTCTTTACCAGGCATTTTATTCACTGAACAAGGCGAAATTCACAGGATCGTGCCCAGCACACAACTTTCTACAAAAATTGCAAAAGGAAACTGTGCCACCAATATCTAGGGGTGCTAAAAGTATGGCATTGCAGCCAGAATGGCAATGCTCGGTAGTACAGATTTGCTAAAGTTTCATCTTTCTGACTTCAACAGGCCTTGTCACATTGAAAATAGATCATTTCCAATGAAGTTATACATTAAAAAATTTCCATGATTCACAAAGACTTATTGCTTCATTTTATTTCAAAAGCAATGATTGCTTGAAACTTTAGAAAGAGCACAGCAAGTAACGCCACAAGGATGGTTAAAGACACAAGCACAGAGATTAGACAAATTCATGTACAGTTGAGCCCACTTATAACATATTAAGGAGACAGGACAATTCCGTTGTTATAATCAACAACTGCTTTAACCAGGTTGCATAAAAAAGGAATGGGGGATGGCACAGCTGTAGTAAGAAAACTATAATGGCGGGGAGGCCAGCGCACCTTCACACCATCTTCCTCCATCTGGCTGCCGATTGTGTTGACTCGCTTAACTCTTTAAATCTGCTTCCTGCCCACTCTGATCATGTGTGATAAGCTGTAGCTGTCAGCATGTCAGCATTCAAGAATTGCACTGCTATAACAACTGCTCTCTCAGGTGGCAAGGTGGTCACAGGTGGCAAGTGACATGGAAGCTCCGCTGAGGCCGCTTAGTTTTGGGCCGCAAGCTCTGCTTAGTGGCCCAAAAGGGGCCTTTCCCTACCACATTATCGCTGCCAACGTCACTGTCACTGTCACCATCCCTATCCGATGCAAGTATGTTCATGATGATGGCCTTATCGGTAAGAAACTTTTCACATTTTTAATGCATCTGCATGTAGAAACTCTCAGTCCTGAAGCATCTTCATCAACTGCGGACCGAAATTCCGGCATCACTTCGTTGGTGGGAGCTTTGCAGGCTTTGTATAAGTCACTGCTGCCTCGTACAAAGCATGCTTTCCTAAAGCAGTTCCACACCGTAATAGCATTTGCTTCAGACCACGCACCAAAGATAAACTGCACGGCCATCGCTAGATTGATCTTCAAGTCTGGTTGCTCCCTGCTTGTCTGCCTGGCCATGTCCATCAACAAGACTAATTTGTTCAGGACGCGGTGACAATGCATGACCTTAAAATTGGCGATCACGCCGGCGTCCATGGGCTGCAAGCCTACCGTTGTGTTTGGCAGACGGAAAAAACTTTCACGCTTGAGAGCTTAGGCATGGAGTGGTGGGCACTACAATTATCTAGGATGAGCGTTACCTTCCTCTTAGATTGCTCTACATGTTGATCGAACTCCAAGAGCCACTCATGAAAAATTTCTCGCATCATGCATGCCTTGCGATTGTGACAGTAGCGTACCGGTATCCTGGCAGCACCACGGAAGCAGCGGGGATTTTTTTATTTCCCAATGACAAATGGAAGGACACTTATTGCTTCCATCCATGTTGGTCCACGAAAACAGAGTGAGGCAGAACTTGCTTTTTTTGCCACCCTTACATGTGTCTTCTTAGAGTGTATGCATCTTAGATGGCAACATCTGGAAGAACAGTCCTGTTTCGTCACCATTATATACGTTGGTGTTAACTTAGTTGCCGAGAGTGTGGGGCAGCGTTTTCTCCCCCCACTTCTGCTTCGCCTCCACATCAAGTGAAGCTCCCTCACCGGTGATAGCTTTGTAAACAGTGCCGTGCCTCTTTTTAAGGCACTATACCGAGCCACCACCTGGTCGGAAGTCTACAATGTTGATGAACAGGGCAAATTGCTTTGCCTTTATGGCCAGAATTGGCCCTGTGATGGGCAAGTTCATGGCACGGACACTGAGAAACCACTTGTAGAAGGCCTCTTCTACTTCTTTATAGGCACCTTGTCGAACATGTTTCCGCCCGTTGTCTACCGAGCAGCTTTCTTTGTTGAACTTCTCTGCTGAGCGAATGACTGTCGACGATGTCGGTTGCGATAGTCCATACTTCTTCACTAAGTCACACACTTTTCTACCATCTTTGTAGTATTTCACGATACTGCACTTCCGTTTTCAAATCTATAGCAGTGCGCTTTCTTTTCACTGGCAACATCATGCACTGCCGCTGATCAACCAGCAGATCAGCCATCTCCTGTTTCGGTGGCGAGTCAAACAAGGCGGAGAAACCATGTGGCCAGGAACGACTTCGACACAACTAACAAAGACGAGCACGAGCAATTTATTTCATTGGCACAAGTGCGCAGAATGAGGGGCCAGCGAGCAATCTGGAAGCAGTGCTGTCAGTGCAGTTGGTGTGGTCCATTTGTGTTTCAGAGGGTGGCGCGGCATACAGCTATGGGCACAGCCAATTCATGTTCGGAGGGGTGGAAGGGTGATGAGATAAGAGGCGCGTGAGGCTGGGGATGCGGAGAAGGCTGGAAAACAGGTTCTATTGGAGGGGTGCGCAGCAGCCGTTGGGGCAGCTGGTGAGGGTGCTCGAATTTCTATTTTTCTTTTTTATTTTCAAGGAATTCGCATTCTATTACCTTTTGGCATAGACACCTACCAACCAGACTTAATCGTTATAACCGACAATGTGACATGGGGGCATTGCAGTAAGCGGGTTATTTCACCACAGAAAACACAAAAGTTGACGGTGCAGCGGTTTCTCACCAATATATTGTTAAAACTGGTATCGTTTCATAAGCGGGTTCGACTGTACCTGCTATCCTTGCTCCCAATGTAGCTGAACGAATGCAGCGTCAAGAGTTTTCCATCTTTGTGGTACCCAGCACTAGACTTTCTACCGGAGTTCTTTCAACTCTTCTCCAATTATGCAAAATTGATAAACCACACATTTCTACAGGCCAATTAATGCTTTGGCGTTCATCAACCCCAGCCACAACTTTTGATGTCAAAAGTTTCGCACAATGAAACGAACCACACTTTCACAATGCATTTCAGCTAACAAACACTCAACATGAACATGGTGTTTTATGGCGCCCAAAAAAGAAGTGCCATCAAAGGGTTGACATAAGTAATAAAACTTTTCTGCCCACAGGTAAGCAGGCTGTCCTTTTCTCGATTACAAAGGATACCCATCAACAACTGCAAGCAGCCATGTGGTTCCCATTCCATTTCAGGGTGTCTACCAAGTTGACATTTCCAAGTTCCCCGAGTTTTCAAGGTTTTCCTTGAGTGTGTTTACAAAATTCCCTGCTTGACGCAGAACTAAGTCTTATGTCAAGACGGGCTGAAACCATGTCGCCTGATGCATTCAGTCTCGAGTAAGCATGTTAAAAACTTCTTTTTAAAAAGACCGACTTGATCCAGTTTAATACTAAGGGGTAGTGTTCATTTTATTAAAAAAACTGAACAGAAGGGAGGGGGGGGGTTATTAATATGCACAGCAAATAAAACGTCTTCGAAAAAAATTGCAAATCGGGTCGCACATTCTCAAATACAAATAAAGAGGAGATGCATACAGAAGCAAATATTTTTGACATATCCTACTGACTGCAAATAAAGACGGGGACAGCGGAAGAGAACACATAAACAACAGGGGCGGTAACCTTCAACATATTTTCGAATGTGAGCTATTTCTATCAACTGACAGGAAGCTCTGGTATGGGGCCTGAACTTTGTCACAATTGAGATTCTTCCTCAACAGCTCGCAAGTCAACTGCAACTTTACTGACATACTCTCAGCCCATGTCTGATGCCTCAGTGTCGTGTTTCACTGCTTTAAAGAGTTTATTTTGGTTTGGATGAGGAACACCTGCATCTTGGCATCTGCCAACACTTCGTTTTTTGAGTTCAAGCTCCTTCAAAATGGCGGCAGCATGGTTCCTTTCCCCCCGTTCATTCCTCAATGCAAAGGTCCTCTCTGTTCTCATCCTCCTTCCGCCGCTCGTTCACCCCACGAACCATTTGAAGCATGTTCTTGGTGAGTTGTACAATCAACGTCCGATTTTTCGAACTCCCTAGGGGCAGCGAAAATGTCAGAAAAATCGGCCAGTTGGAAAAAATAAATGCATGTCTTTACTGCCCTCACAGGGCCCCTCATCAGGCCCCATAGAAAATTTTGGTAATATGCTGCAAGCTGTTACATGTCCTCTGGGGAACGTTCTGCCGCAAAAATTTTTCAAATCGGCTCATTAATAGCCAAGATAGAAATATTTCAGTGCCGCAAACCTGATTTCAGCAGGTGGGCTCCACTGCCAAGCAAGCCGCTCTCTTCACTCACTCCGTCTAGCCTCCGCAAGCGAAACTCCTTCCCTGCATTCTCGCATACCAGACCTCGAGGATCGCATGACGCATACGTCACAGGCCCCGCCTTCATTGTTTTTTTCTCCTCACTTTTTTTTTCCCGGCGCTACGTACTTCCGCTGACAGTGTCGCATGGGAGCTGTTGTCTCATTCGCGCAGCGCATTATTTTGCACACCGTGCACAAGGAAACATGGCCAGCGGTATAATTCAGTGCTACACGAATATTGAGGCAGAACAAGCGGATTGCAGAGCATAGTCGCGTGCTCGAACACGATAGAAAATGGCATAGTTTTGGCACCTGCGCACGTGACCGCACGACCGTGGGAACAAGCAGACGAAGCGGAAGTACATCTCTCTTGCTTCGGTGCAAAGTAAAATAAAAAAAGCATGCAGACATTCTGTTTGTGTGTTTTATTTCTCTACACTTCAATTCGTCAATACAAGCAACAGATCACACAGATAACAGATATTGTCTTGAATAATTCTCGAAGACATGTGTCACCACGAGCGATGTCACACTGTGGACACCAGTACATAGGCGCAGGCACACGAGTACGTCATCCTCCGGCTTGGAGCGCGGAGGCCACGAGTAGAAGGAAAAACGGCATTTGGTTTGAAATTTCAGATCTTTCCGTGGCACATAGCGATGTAATACTTTGCAGACACGATCGTTATTGCACAATGTATGCTCTGCACATGCTCTGCACAGAAATTTCGGATGCAAGAACCCTCCCCCGTCCAATTTTCTGGATTTTTCCATGACCAAAGGTCTGAAATGGCATTAACCAAAGTAACCACCACTGCCCTATTGATTACCTCGCCGCCTCAAACCGGCGCTCTCGCACGCAAATTCGCTGGCAGCAGTATCCACCACCACAGCAACGCTAGGCATAGCTGCTTTGATGTTCGCTATTATTAAGCTCCTTGCCATTTGGTGCCATGTTTCTTATTGAAAGAATTCACCGCTGTCAGCAATGGCGATGATTCTGCCTTGTAATTCTCACCATTGGCTTTGAAGCTCGGAAAGCATAATGTGTTTCACAATGCCGGTTCTCAAAAGCCAGCCCCACTTTAACACATAAATGTTACATGATGAAGCATACCAAAACTGTGAAGGGGCAATTGTCACGACACACACTATGTATTCCCAAAAGGACCCTGAACCACCTTTTGGGCTTGGTGAAATAACATAGTCCACGGGTAGCATACACTGCTGTGAACATCTCAGCCTAGTTTTGCTGTCATACACAGTGTGTGGAGCTCGCAAGCGAACCACAAAGTCACCTTTCTTTCAAAACGCTCTCTTTTCAACAGAAGGTCCTGTCCTCACTCTCTTCTGGATGCTTTATTTTGTCATCAGACACTTTATTTTGTCATGCCCTTAGATGGCTACTATTGGCCGATAGCTGACATCAAGCTGCATCAGGCTACATGGCGTAGATACTGCAGCCACCTTGGGGTGCCTCCATGAGTCCACTGGCTAAGTGCACAGTGGCTCGCCGAGGACAACTGCGTTTGGCTCAAAGGTGCCAGAGGCGAAAGTCGTGGTGTCTACGTTAACATCCAAAATTAAATTTGAACTGCACGCCACAGTGACATTTAGATGGCAAAGCATTGTGGGCACACCCCACTGCGCCATAGCCTTTGCGTGCATTGCGGTGCATTGAAGAAGGTACGGGAGCACAGCGGAGGCAGTGTTTGATTGCTAATAACTCTGCTTATGCTGAACACATTGAACTACCTTTTTGCCGCAAAGTATTTCTGAAATATCTCATTTTCATTTCAAATGCCTTTCTGAATTTTGGTAAAAAGTGGTTCAGGGCCCCTTCAAATATACGCACGTGCAATAAGTGTATTGGCAGGCCTTTAGAGCTTTTTCGAACATGCCTGTGCTGATTTGAGTTTTTAGGGGCAGTAAAAGGCATGCATTAATTTTTTTGGCCTGCCCGATTTTTTGGCCGTTTTCGCAGCCCTTAGGGAGTCTGAAAATTGAACATTGACTGTACAGCTAAATTTCGATATGACAAAGGAAAGTGCTGAAGGGTTGAAATCTGGGCCAGTTGGTACATACTTGAACGAAAAAACCAGTCAAAAACACAAAGGACAGGAGGAGAGGTTCACACCACAACGACTGGTCTATCAATTGAGGTTTATTAGAATCGGTGTAGTCCCAGCAAGGCCAGCAGAGCATGCGCAACTGCATCATCGCTAATCACATAGCATGAAAAGACAAGAAACGCTTCTATTGTGACCGACCTAGAAATTAGTAGGGGCAAGGGCAAAGAACGAGAAATCTTGGAAGCGTACTACATCAGTTTATTAGGTGATGACTGCGTTAGTACAACCTCGGTGCGCTTACTTGAAAAAGAATTTGAATTTCTAGGTCGGTCACAATAGAAGCGTTTCTTGTCTTTTCATGCTATGTGATTAGCGATGATGCAGTTGTGCATGCTCTGCTGGCCTTGCTGGGACTACACCGATTCAAATAAACCTCAGTTGATAGACCAGTCGTTGTGGTGTGAACCTCTCCTCTCGTCCTTTGTGTTTTTGACTGGTTTTTTCATTCGTTAAAGTGCTGACTTTACTGACTTCGTTATATCGAGGCTTAACTGTACTGCATAAAGCACGTAAAGGCTCCAGCACCACCTTAAGGTGCGTGACCAGACCAGCTTGCTTGCACAGAACAGCCGATCGAACACAATAATAAAGTATGAGGAGGCTTCTGCATGCTCCCCAACCCGACAATCATTGGTTCAAGAGCCTAAAGAACGCAGTGAAAAATAACCCAGACGCTTGCTGCACCGAGTAAAAAAAGTTTTCACATTTGCAAAGCCATTACTTTTTTGCATTGCATGGGCATCACTATGGCTAATATTAAAGGCACCAAATCTGCGTATTCTTCTTTTTTTTCGTGGTCTAACTTACAGAAATTGCAAACCAGGAGCAGGGTGCATATGTTTTATATTCCAGATTTTCTTTTTAACTCTCAGCACTTACTAAATAAGCAAATTATTACTTTCATTCATGCTTCTTGAGGTGATTCTTTGAAGTTTCACATAAGAAATCTCCAAAACTCCTTGAGCAATTATTTCTGCCTTACTTTCATTCAGCACACCAATGATCAGGATATAACTTAATGTATTACAAGTGTATGCTGCCACTAATACATATTTAAATAAAATGTTAAAACATAAAAGCACAGAAAATCAGCACATTTATAGCGGTAAAAGAAGAGGTAAGGGCTTCAAAGGCTTTGAAGATGGCAGTTTCCCATTCAAGGGTTTTTGAAGGGTTTCGAGGACCACTAAGAACCCAGTGCAGCTAGCCAATGCCTGGCAAGATCTGGCAAGAACCTCACAGGAGGTCTAGTCCAGAGTCAGTGCTTATAACCATTTTTTTTTTCCCCATCTTGACATGCCACACACAGTGCCTCCTTTTGTTTCTTTATAGATTTGTATGCTACCATGCAGTGTTTAGCATGCACAGTCTCCTGTAAACAAGATTTCATGCAGAACTAAGCTTTGCGAGTTTAGCTTTTTAGCACCTTTCTGTAGTAGGTTGTTGCATAAAAATCACTGAGTTGGCATTCGAAGCACAGATCATGTTAAAGCTCATGTGCTTAAAGCAAGGAGAGGAAAATGGCACGTGCATACATGCTTCCTGTATTGTGCCCCCCCCCCTCTTTTTCTAATGCAAGTTTCTTACACTGCAATTCGTGCAGAAAAGGCAACTTAAAAATACCTCTGTCACACAGGAAAACTTATTTTGAACAAAACTGATGTTCATCGTAACATGAATACTTTTAACGTGACGAACAGTAGTCTCGAACATGTCAGGCTGAAGCCGACATTCTTGCAAGGGTACCACCTTCGCTAACACTTGGCAACAGATCCCCTTGCTGAAATGTCAGCTCCAAGCTCGAAATATCCCTTACCTGCCCACTGTTCACCTACAAAAAAATATAATGCCATTTGCAGGTACCGACATTCACACAGCAAATTACATTAGGTCCTAGCAGTACTACACAACAAAAATAATGTCATTGGTGTAATATGACAGCCACGATGGATCAGGGCAAATGACACAGAAACAGTAACGTTCGTGCGTGTGAAACTTTCCGAAGTATAGCAGAACCTCGTTCATACGTTTTGGAGAAAAAAAATACGAGAGAAAGAAATGTACTACTGAGAAAAAGTATGATCGGAAGTCAGTAGAAAAACTGACAGATTCCAAATGCGGTTGACATCTACGTAATTCAAAGTGTTGCTTGTTGCACGAATTATTGCATGAGTGGCCAGTGCATTGTCGTTTTTCTAATGTGAATGTTTCAAGACGACGACGGTAAATACATATTGGTGAGCAGCATCGGAATACGATGCCTACGATGCCACCAGAGCGATACATGACGCTCCCTTTGCGTGGCCTCCAGCAGAGAATGGTGGCGCATTTGCGTCATTGCCTATTAAATACATGCAGTAGACTTCCAAGGGCACGACGGCCCATGTGCAGTGAAACAGATAAGTGGAGACGCTTATCGCAACAGGGTTGGCGGTGATAGCCATGAATGCGGTGTGGTGGCAACCCGGGAGATTTGCTAGTACCAAATAATTAAGTTAGTACGCACTAGCATTTTCACGTGAGACAGGCAGGCAAGTATTATGAGAAAGCTGCTGCAAAGGGCAGCTACTGTTCTCGATCACATGTGCCTCACACCTTTTCTTGTTTAAATGGAATCCAAATTATGGGGTTTTACGTGCCAAAACCCCTTTCTGATTATGAGGCAAGCCGTAGTGGAGGACTCCGGAAATTTCGACCACCTGGGGTTCTTTAACGTGCACCTAAATTTAAGTACGCGGGTGTTTTTGCATTTTGCCCCCATCGAAATGCGTCCGCCGTGGCCAGGATTCGATCCCGCGACCTCGTGCTCAGCAGCCCAACATCATAGCTACTGAGCTACCACGGCGGGTTTACATGGAATCTAGCAGCTGGAAAATGTGCCATACGATTGCAGTTTGGTGATATACTGAACAGTGGTGCAAAAAGACAGCGTTTTCTGGGAATATATGAATCTGTAAAAAATAAGCATAACTTAATTGGGTCATTTGTTGTGTTCTCGATCGCGAACATTGACGCTGGGAAATTGTATGTAACAGGATCATATCAACGTGGTTCCACTGTACACATATTTTCGTCAACGTCAATTTTGCATATTTATAGTAATCGTAAAACTTTCAAGTCATGTTTACGTAAGCAGTCAAGTGACACTTATGCGTACGAAGTCTAGGCAAAATTCGAACCAGGTACAAGTCTAATGTGTTGTCAATATGGCCGGCATGCCACAACGGAATGAGCATGCAGAAGCAGTTGACTGTCGGTGATCATGTAATACATATATCAGCTTAGTAGTATATTATGACAGAACAATTTCTTAAAAACTCAACAATTGTATTTTGTATACTGTATTGCTTTGGCTGCTCCTGCACATTTGTTTCCCAATACTCTCCATTGGAGAGTACGCATTAACTTCTGAAACATGTTTGAATTAGCTGTTCGAATTAGCTAGTTCGATTGCATATGCTGGTTTCATCTATTAATATTAAATATCCCCATGTACAGTAAATGCAAATGGCATCAACTCTTCCCATGTGACAGGGGCAGAAATTTCTCTGAACATCTCCTGGTTTTTCGGCATATCTCAAACAACCGAAGATAGCTTACATTATGTGCTTATGCTTAAAAGGCAGCCCATTTCAGTGCATCACCACATGTTACAGCTTGATGAGTAGTTATTGGGGCAGTTCCAGAAAATTCCACAAGCAGCAATTGCAAACTGAAAATATACCGTAAAGGAGAGCTTACACCAAAACAGATAAGCTGCTGCGTCAGCTGCAAAAACGAAAAAACGAGAAAAGAAAGAGACAAGACTCAACACGTGTGGCAACATCAAACGACACTGCCGTCAACACACCACAGCCAACAATTAAAGAAATACTGCGGAAAAAAAAAATAACGTACCTTATATTTCATGTCTTGTTGAACTAGACAGACTCCACGATTTAACTTTCCCTGATTTAACTTTTGCAAATCCTAAGAAGTGCGCAAAAAATTTTAGCAAGAAATACATCATGGTGTAAAAAGGCAGACATACAAAATGCAGACACGAGGAAAACGAAAAGGACAACACCAACGCCATTCGGGTTCAACATTTGTGTTGAAACTGCCACCACAGTCGAAGTTTGTTATAGTGATGTTGCATTAGACACAAAAATAGGTTCATTACATCCAATATTCATTATAAACATATATCTATTACACTGTAATAGCAGCGCAACAATTTTTAAATATACTTTGTTATATCTGATATTTCATTATAGCCATGCTCGTTATGTCAAGGCTTTTGATAAGCTGCATTCCCAAGAGCATGTGCAGATAGTTTTTGTGTCTCTAATCTTTTCAACCAGTGTGTGACCGTTCAGTTAATAGTTGACATTTGTGTTGTCCTTTCAGTTCCTCCTGTGTTTGCGTTTTGTACGGTTGCCTTACGCACTACAAAATCGTACCAACTCCTTCAGGGCTAAGATAACACACCAATTTTGCAGTTCGTAAGAAATACTAAGCTTTAATTTAACACAGTAAAGATAAAATCTATTACAATGGTATTCCTTTCTGTACGTTGTCAGTGGTCCTAGCGGCACTCCGCCCACATTATCACTGGAATCGGGAGGCTGTGAACGATGGATGATAAAGAAGGAATAGAATCGAGCAAAACACATCCCTACATTACACTGGCTTAGCTTTCTGTTGTCGTAAGAAACATGTGACACCAGGCCAGAGAAATTCATGAAATTCAGTAACCACACATACAAACAATGTGCCTGCGTTTTCCGAAATACAGTCAATCCTAGATACACCAAACTCGGATATACTGAATTATTGTCTTTGCGGAACAGTTGTATGATCCCCTTGGAAATCCAATGCAAAAGTATAGTGACATACTATGTGCACATCAAGCTCCGGTTCACAGCCACATTCAATATATTGTAAGCTACGCCGCGCCGTGCCCCTGGAAGTGGGCTTTTTGCGCCATCGGAAATATTTAATGCCAACAAATTTGAAATGGCACTGTTTTGGCAGATGCTGTCAAACATGAGATTGAATTTGAAAGGCAGTGGAGGAAATGAGCAGGGCGCCCTTAGTTTTGTTCGATGCAGATATGGATGGCTTGTGCAAACTACAGCCATTCGTTAGTGGCAAGAGCAGATCGCCACTGTGCTTTAAGAACGCTAAAAGGCTTCCAGTCCGATACATGTACCGCAAGAAAGCGTGGACGACATTTAGGCGAGTGGCATTGGGCACCGAAAGCCAAAATGGCAATGCTGTGCTCACGGCTTTTTCTGGTTGTAGACAAAGACTTTCGCCGAATGGCATTTTAGGATTCCACGAGCAGGAAAAATGAATCCGACCCCAACTTCCACTTGGACGCATGTTTACAGTGAAGTTTGAATTTAACAAAACCCCCACACTTCATGGTAACAGTGTTTTGAGAAATACAGCCAATCCTAGATACATCAAACTCATATATATCGAATTACTGTCTTTGCGGAACAGTTGTATGATCCCCTTGGAAATACAATGCAAAAGTATAGTGACGCACTATGTGTACATCATGCGCATTGCTTATAGAAGGATTGTGTCAACGGCATGCAATACTTATAGCTTTGCAATTTGCGTGTCCGCGCTGAATGCATTTCATTTGGCTCATACAGTTACACGTCAGTGGGAATTGACTTGGACGTTCGGTAAGCTGAAGTCGACTTTCAAAATTAACAGCATGTGTGTAGTGTTGGCAGTCACCGACGCAGGGGCCGGAGGGGAAGGGCCAAGAACAAAGGGACGTACCAGCTACGAGGCACAGGAGTGCTAAGCGGCACACAACTAGAAGAGACACGCAGACTTTTTAGGGCAGTCGAGAAGCTATAGTGACTAGTTCCAACTCGACGCCGACTTCGAAAACTGACACAAGTGCTCTCGACTCGTTGCCCACATACAACAATTGTCCAATTAAATGGTGCATTGTAACGAACACGTGACCGGGAATGTTCAAGTGGTACAAGTTTGCTGATGGCGGCATGCGTCTATTTCACCTGGTGCATCCATTTGGTGCACCCAGATTGGCGCTGTGCATCCATTTCTACCTTATCTTGAATGAAAACACACAACAAGCACCTCAATGTGCAACGACCCGTAGTCTCGTGTCAGGGCGACACAGGCTTTTAGGGGTAGTGTTGCAAATACCATTACGCAGCAGGAGCGACTTGCAACGTTCGTGAGGAAAAAAATAGATAAACGTTTATGGCTTCAACTGCGGCCTAGGAGAAGCAAATCACTTTTCACAATCTCGGGAAACTGTGCGGAAAAAATTGTAAAATTAAATTATGGGGTTTTACATGCCGAAACCACAATCTGATTACGAGGCACACCGTAATGGGAGCTCCGGAAATTTGCGCCACCTGGAGTTCTTTAACGTGCACCTAAAGCTAAGTACACGGGTGTTTTTCCCATTTCGCCCCCCATCGACATGCGGCTGCTGTGGCCGGGATTCGATCCTGCGACCTCATGTTTAGTAGCCAAAGACCATGGCCTTACTAAGCAACTATGGCGGGTAGGAGTGCAAAATTCTCAGATAAGCTTCAGATAGGCTTATTTCATATTTTGAATTATCAATATTTCATACTATTTCGCGATTCTCTTTGAGTACTATATATCCGGAATTGACTGTACTTCAGCCACAATATAGTAGGACATTATAGCATATGCTTGAGACAGTCCTAACGAGGAAGGGAACTCCGTGAAAAGAAGGAATAATGGCTGTGCTCACTTGAAGAGCTGGGGCTTCCCGAGAGCACAGGGCTGTTGCGGCCGGTAGAAGGGGCAGACTGGATTTCTTCCAAGCCTGCGCTCTTGTGAAACCTGCTCAGCCGGTTCACAACTCGGGGGGAGGTGTGGGTTCTCCTGGTGATGGGGCCTAAGGCAGAGAGAAGAGCAAGAAAAATTTTTAAAAATTGCTGTTTTGCTCAAAGTACACAGGATTCGCCAGCTTCCGCCACAAAAAACAAAGCAACGATAGCGAGTGCTGACACAACTCCAGAGGCTCACTGCCTTACAAATCTTACTTTGTTCTGCATGGTTTCATTTCGCATGTCAACAGTGCTTCGTCCAGTTCTTAAAGTGGCACGAAAGAGAAAACTCGTGCGAGCTGTATTGGTAACTGCCTCTTGAACAGTACCAAGAAAGCTACTTTTACCATGACAGAAGCCAGGAAGGACACTACACTGAAAGGCAAGTGGAACCGCCACCTTGAAATTCTCATACCTCTTCCCCATGAGGTCGTGGATTTAGGGGTGGTGGGCCTGCTGCCTATATTAGTGCTTAATGTTCACTCTGCATATACATTCCAAATCAAGTGCACTGACTGCAAAGGACAAGCATTGTACCCAACTCTTAAGCAAATAGCCAAATTATTCTGGAATTCTGAATGCATAAGCATTTCTATGCTTACCCAATGATAAAACTGTCTGTCTATCCTGTAAGACGGTCGCTTTCAACATAGCACCCGCAGCAGCAAGTGAATTCAACTTTGTGCTGCCTCTCACTTTAATGCGAACTATGCGGCAAGAAGACAGAGCACATGAATCTGTCCACACTTGCTGCAACAAGCCCCCATTGCAGAACACTTTCAAGATTGGGGCCCACAGGTCTCTCTCCGCTAGAACTCAGCGGCGAGAACACAGAGCAGACGAGACTGTCAGTAGTCGGTGCTCTCTGTCGCCATCGCAGGTAACCTTCAAGATACAGCCCTCGCGGCCACGCCAGACACAACCACCGTCACAGTGCGGTTGATCACGGTTCATGATGGTTTGACACCCATGTATAGGGCATTGAAGAGCAACAATGGTTTATAATGATCGGAATGTCATCAGCACGCCTGGCACCGCCACCTGCAATAGTTTGCTTGCATCATCAATTCACCTTATGCCACCATGAGCAACAGTTCGTGTCGCCGCAGCGCTGCCATTTGTACTGGTCGGATCAAGTTTCGTAACAGTGATAATGACAGCAGGCTGTGTGGAGATGAGCAAGTGGCACAATGTTCACGCATACTTAGACACCTTCCAGAGGAGTTTCTGCATACATTTTTATATTGTTATTGACATATACAGAATATGCAATGGCACACTACTGATCAACAGTGGTGGCTTTCTAGTAGGAACTACATATACCAGGGCAAGCTATATAATGCATTGAAAGTTATGACACATGGCAGCTCCAAACGCCCATCAATTACAATGAAAAGCTATCACTGTCAAAAGATTATCGGGGTGAATGAGTGGCCTTGACCTCCAGACTCTGCTTTGCGAAAGGGCTGCCAAATGCTGGGTTGGGTGTTGAATACGACCTTAAAAAAACTGATTGCTAGACCCTAGTCGACTGTATTTTTGGCTATCATGGCTATCTAACCTAGAACGCGAGTTGCAAATCTTTGAAGTCAGTATACTCGGAAGAGTGTTATTCTGGAAGTCTTTTCTTCAAAGCCTTGTAGCTCTTGTTCTAGGATAGCCAGAGCAATAATGTTGGTCTTATTGGTTTCCTCGAACCATACGGAACCCCACTGTAACCACGCTTAGTGAGATGCGAGGAGCAGATTTCTCACAAATATTTCCGGAAAATTACGTAAAGGAAACTTGCATAAAATCGGAACTGAACGAGATAAAAAAAAAAAGATTGACCTCATATTTGAAATAAACACACAAAATTGCATTTTTTAAACCTACCAGTCTAACCCCTAACTCCCTTTAATGCATTGCAAAGCCAACTGCTGTAACCAACTATTGTCATCAGTGATACTGCTATAAACAAACCACACTGCAGTGACCGTGCAAAAGTATAGCATCCTCACCTCCATAGGGGGTAATGGGGAATATATGAGTGGTGCCCCTGAGGGTGCTCACTGCGACCCACCGACTGTCCAACGAGAACGCCACATCTTGTATCTGGAGGAACAAGGGCACATGTCTTAAATTATTTTATAAAATTAGCGTGCAGTCAGATGCGCAACAACGTTGCTCCTGTTGGGCTAACAAATTCAAACGACATGACAAGAGCCTTTCAGGAAGATTCAAAACTGGAGTGGTCAATGTTCAGTACACATTCAAAAAGGGAGAAAACACTTTTGTTCTCACCAAAAAATAATACAGCTTGATAAATCAGAAAGAAGCTGGCACTTTCCGGAGTTTCATCACATCAAACTTTGAAAGTGCACAACATTCAAGTCTCGGGGCAGGAAACACGAGGAGCAAATTCTCACTGGCGCCTCCATGAGTAAACAATTGAGTAGCTTCATGCAAAGAAAACTGCAGTAATGGACGAAAGATAAGGAAGGAACTGATAAGACATAAGCAGGCTTGGTTATCACAGCAAATGTGGCAATAGGATGGTTGCAGGTCTGTTGCTTGTTTTTGCCACCACAAGATGCTAACAATGCAATTTTCACATTGCAACGAGCTGGCATTTCAGTACATTGTAATGGAATGCCAAGGTATTTGCCCAGCTCGAACTGCAGGGAATATCTGCCTTCCAGAGGCACTGGGATTCAAAGCTGACAAGAGCATTAACTGGTTAGACATGGAGATAAGCAACACATGTTTACACAGTATTGGTGGAAAATATAAAAGGGATAGATAGGGATTCTCACAAGCATAGGTAACGTTAAAAGCTGAGATAGGCAGAGTGGTAGATTACGACATGGTAACACTTAAGTAGCTCGCACAGCCTACGTTACTATTTGCCCCCCCCCCCCCCTCTATCTTGCTTTGAAGAGGATTCCATCAGAAATCATCATCACTTCAGAGCTGGTGCAGTGGCCTGTGATATCTTTCTCCTCTGTAAATTAGGTACACCCACTGGAGGGTAAATGCTGTTGTCCTGAACATTTTCCACTCTCTGCAGATGATCGACAACAGAGCTCCTGCAGTACGTCGCCGAGACTTACCTTAGCGGTGGTGTCACCCCGGTGGAGGGTGTACAGGTGCTGGACACTGCCGAAGGTGGGTCCACCCGGGTGAGGCATGAGGTGAAACAGGTGGAAGTTGTGACCCAACCGGTCGGCTGTGAACAAGAGCACGCCGCTTGGGTCAAAGTGGAGCGCCGACAGCGGCTCCCCATGGTGTGCCTGGAAGTGTGCCACCAAGCCCTCGGTGTCGGTGTCCTCTTCCGTGCTGAACGACCCATTTGCCACACCCAGCACATCTACAACCGACACCACACCGGGACAACACGTGGCGATCGAAGCACCAGCTGCGCCACCCAGGCCACCAGTCAGAGCACCTCCCAGCCGGTGGCAGTCCTTCTTGGAGCTGGTGGTTGTCGACGGCACTTTGTGGCCCGTCAGGCTCGAGGCCACAGTTTCGCCGAACAGGGACAGCCCTTTGCCCAGCGTCTACAAAGGGAACAGAAAACAAAGACAAGGGAGTTGAAAGTTGGTTTACGTTACTGCCTCTATAACCCAAGATAATGACTTATGGCTGCTCTTCATGGCTTATCAAATGAAAATCAAATAATACGGTTTAATGCCCCAACCCAACACACAAGCCATGAGGGACAACGTAGTGGGGCGTGCCAGATTAATTGCACGCCCTGGGGTGAAATAATAAATGTAGAAAAATTAGAATGAAAGTATTTAAATTATTCAATAAATGCAATTATATTAAATCACGTAATTAGAATTCAACAATTATTATGCACCTAAATATAGGGTGCACAAGTGTGTTTTTTTTCCATTCAGCTCCTAATGGAATGTAGTATCAGAATGCGGCCAAGAATCAAAATCACAGCCTCACACCTAGCAGCAGAATGCCGCATCCCCGAAGTCATTGCGGCGGATTAAAATTGTCTATGCCATATCCTAGGTTTCATCTTAACTATGTGTGCAGTTCAATTCATGACAAATTCAGGCCATAAGAGCCCGAAGACAATAACACCAAGAGGTGGTCTTTTTGAACATTCTTTCACTTGATCACTTCAAAAAACAGATTCTCGTCGGGAAAAACAAACAGCTCTTATCCAGCCTACCTTGGCAGCATGTATGACTGTTGCTGTGTATGACTGTGTGCCTTCGCCAGCGACCCCACCTCTCGTCTGGTGCACTGGAAAAAGCTGGAATAATCCACAGAACAGCCCAACTCAGGTAAAAGACAAAGGGCCAGCAGTGAGATAAGAATGCCCTGACTGACATCAGGTGCGACATTTCCTATGCATCATTCAAACTGCAAAATCATGACATGAGTCATGTTGCTGACCACCACCATTCCTCCATATGCAAATCAGCAACAGCAATAAAACTAAAGCTACCTACATTCAAATGGCCTAGAGAGAAATGTACAGTACACTCCGCTGTTAAAAGGAACACCAAATCTTTATTTTGTTTTTGATTACAGATCAGTTTTCACATGAACACATTAGCAATAATTTTTTACCTGTAAGGTCTAGCTAACGCACCATATAAAGCACATTTTCCAAAGAAGTTGACATGTTTGTTATGTTGGTTTGTTTACTTATTAGTTTATCTTTTTAAGAGTGTACCATATTGTATACTTCTAGGGACGAAACAAAGACTCTCATGCCCCCCTCTCCTAATGTGCAAAGCTAGGCAGTGTTGCCAACGACAGCATATTTTCTGCTATATCTAGTGGATCTTTTGTATTCTTGTATGCATGAGGGATGCTCATATTAACCATCCGTACATTGTACAGTAAAACCTCGTTAAACCGTGCCCACTTAAACAGTAGTTTCGTTTTAAAAGTAGTAAAGTCAAATCCCCGACTCAACGGCCATTGAACATAACGTGTTTCGTATCCGCATAAACCGTACCAGCTTATTGCGTATGCATCGGTTAAAACGTAACGTTTCAACTTTTCGTCGCGCAAACGCGGCGCTGTGCCGTCTCTATCGGGCGGCCCGGCAGAACAACACACCTCAGAGATCGGAACAACGGCCTCCAAGCGCCCTGTGCGTTTGCGCGTGAAGCCACATCAACATCATTTCGACGCGGTGCCAGAGAGCGTTATGGCGTTGTGCAAGCGAGGGCTCGTGTTGTTCCGAAACTTGGATAAAAAAGATGCTGGGTGTTCAGCATAGAAGAAAAATTAGACATTGTCCGTGCTATCGAACGTGACACGAAGAAGTCGGCGCTGACACGCAACAGGGATCTGCTGCTGACTACAGTGTGTGGCATTTGGAATGCGAAGTTGCTCGGCAGCGCTGCTGCGACCGCGAAGATAATGTCGGCTACGAGGTTCGACTTTTCGTCATCGTTGCCTGTGTTGTTGCCGAAGTGTCGACTAGCGACAGTGACGAGGACGACACGGAAAGCGATAGCACGGGCGATTCAGGCCCGACAGTGGCATAAGCTGCTCGTTACGTCAGCCTCATGAATGCAATCATCGCGACAATAGGGGCGCGATAACGTAACTCTATTCCAAATGAAAATTATTCCGAACTCCGGCACCCGGCAATAAAAAAGGCGCCCCCGGGACTTCTGCAGCACTACTGCGCAAGTGCACGGTGAATACGTAACGCCAACGAGGAATCTGCCATGCGAGTGTTTGCCGAGAAGAGGAGGCTGGCTGAAAAGCTGGCACGCAGCTTCAGTAAGTTTGAGGCCGCTGTCGTCCTCGTGCTAGGCGGCCGCGGCATCGAACGAAAATAACGCATTTAAAAGTGAATAAATACTGCATGTTTTTTCCCCTTTCATCGCACTGTCTCTGAGTTCCGTTTTCGACAGGTAAGTGGGCGATCTCATGGTAACCGGTTAAACAGTACTACCGTTTAGTACGTACCTTTCCCCAGCTCCGGTCAACTACGGTTTAACGAGGTTTCACTGTATAGAGTAGTGTATGATGCTGTAAAGCCTCACACAATCCCCAGAGAGGATGACAAATAAATTAAAAGGATGTTGTACTGCCAGAAGTCAAGTGTACTAGAATGCCAGATGTGAAATGCATTAGGAATTGAGCAATCGCAAATGAGTTGAAGGAATTGACAGCAACAAGGACGTAAGGAGGCAATTCAAGCAAGGTCAACTCCCTAGTTGAAATTGTTTTTAACGACAGAACGTGAAAGTTGGTGCATTTGAGCAACAGGTGCATTGAATGGAGGGATGATTCTATGAAAAAGGGAAAGCATTGATCTTACATCACTTGAAATATATACACCTCACTACTAATTTCTGACATCCTCATAGCTATGCAGTACCCCAACATTTTGTTTAACCGCAAAAGGATTAAGTTAAGCATCTATAAAATTGGCTATTCACTTCAAAATGTATTCATCACTTCCAAGAAAGCTTATGTTTCCCACAACAGTGACTCACCGCTTTGTCCGCAAAAGCTAGCCATCGAGTATGTAGAGCAATTGGGTTGACATTTGGCCCCGACACAGGAAAGCAACCTGCACATTTAGAGTTCATAAAAGCATAAGTGAGCACATCTGGACATTTCTGTTAAAGGAAGCACACCGGAAGAAAGGTCATTTTTTTTTCAATAAAGAAAGAGTGTACTCTTTTCATCAGACACAATACCAGAAAAGAATTATGTAAAAAAATAACAAAAAAATGCCTTTCCTTGAATCACGTACTAGAAAAAGAAAAGCATGTGACAAGAAAAATAAAGGACAAAATGGAAATACTTACCAGTAATACAAAAGCGTTCTTTAAAGGTGCAAGCATTGTACACAAAAATTTTGTCTTGGAAGGTCACGACCAGGACTCTGCAGAGGAAAAAGGAATGCAACTAGAACAAACTATACAGGGCACAATAAAGTAAAATTAAAAGTTAAAAAGTAGGTTATGGGGTTTTACATGCCAAAACCTCGATCTGATTACGGGGCTTGCTGTAGGGTGAACTAATTTTGACGACCTAGGTATTTTAAAAATGCACCTAATTTATGTACACAAACATTTTTGCATTCTGTCCCTATCACCCTGCAGCTGCAACGGCTGGGAGTGAACCAAAGACCTTGAGCTCGGCAGCGCTATACCATAGCCACTAAATTACTGCGGTGGGTGAAATTAAAAGTGCTACCAGTAAACCCTCAATAATAACGAAGACATTGGGACAAGAAATGGACTTCGTTATAGGGGATATTTTATTCAAAGTAAAGCAGTCCTAAAAAAGTCAAACTAATGCAGAAAGTGCCGTCCAGCACCACGAGAGCTTGTAAATCAAATCAAATCATTCTTTCTCAATTGGAACGTGGCTGCTGCGACTGCGAATCGAACCCATGACCTTGCGTATCGTATCAGAACATCATAGCTACTATGTCACCGTGGCGAGTAGCATAAGGACAGTCGCAAATTCCGGTGACATCCGCGGGCATCTACCTCGTCAGTTGGCCATTATCAAGTGGTACAGCAAGTCCCAACGAACTGCAGTGATGTGCCAGTACATCTTTTACAACACTCTTTGGCGCTCTAGACTGGTATGAGAAAAAAGAAAGACAAATTGGAATAGTTTTACATTATCCCAACCATAGTCTAACCTTGTTATAACCAAGTCATGTACAACACAAAAATATTATTAGTGAGAAACCTTTTAGACTTAGTACTTCATTACATTTGATAATGAAGGCCTGATGAAATACTAGGCCCGTGTTTGTTACATCGAAGTTCTGACTGTACCTTGAATAAAGTGGTTGCATGTAATGAGGGCCTATTATCAAACAAAAGCAGATTTGTAGCACAGTGAGGCTTCGTCAATACAAATGCGTGCATTCCCAAATAGCAGTGCCACTGCGAGTGTCTCACCTCTTATTGGCTCTAATCTCATTGATGGGTTCTTTGAACCTGATGTTGTGAACCTGGTCCATGGTCTTCAGGGAAACGATGCTAACAGAACAAAACTGCTGCGCAGGACTGAGGTAGCCAGGGGAAAATAAGAGGAGAGAAGGGTGAAAGCAGGTCAATGACTGTCGCGAATGTGTGGACTATAAAATGGTTTTCATGTGCAACATCATGCTGTTAATTTGCTGCAGCCGACAGGCACGAAGAAATGCATGTGTCAGTTAATTTACACACACACACACACACACACACACACACACACACACGCACGCACGCGAGCACACACACGCACACACACACACGCACACACACACACACAGAACAACAACAACAACAACTGCAACAACTGCAACAAGAAGTTGCGGCCAGTTACCTCGAGCTGTCGCAAAGAGCCACGAGTGGCCTCTTTGATGCAAACGGGTCATTGCCACAACTGCCTGTTAATAAAAAAGAAAATAGCAACATGTGACGAGAAAGTTTCCTTTATTTTTTAATATAAAGGCAAAGGGCGCTGTACTTCATGGTATTACACAAACAGTGGGTGCACCATGCAGAGCAAAACCTCATTAAGCCACACTTAATGTATGGACAAGAAATGCATGTACAAACAATAGTATGAAACTACAGTGTAGGCCTAAATACCAGTAAGAAGTGAAATGAGGAGTACATTAGGAAATGAAGCAACAAGCTTCTATGTGATGCAAGTGAGGGAAATCAGCTGTTTTTGCCTGCAACTGTTGTGGCGCAGACGTGGGGTGGTCGTTTAGTAAATTCTGCTTTACCCACAGTGCCAATTGCTTAAGACCAAAAACACCTAGTACAAATTGTGCATGTACACCTCTCTCTGTTTTTCCTTTTACTTACTATATATATATATATATATATATTGACGCAACTATATTTGGCAGAACGATAATTCAGCGGGTATGCGCCAGTGGGGACGACGCTGAAGTAGCGCGGGTTTTTAGGTGAAGCGGGGGAAAACGAAGAAGACGTTGTTGTTGTTCCCTTGGACGACTGATAAAGTGCGTTTCTTGGCGGTGCTGCTACGCATACTCGTTGATCCCACGTCGTTACACTGGTGGAGGTGCGGGGTATTCTTCATGCTTGGCACCCCTTCGCGGAGCCGACGAGCGAGCCCGGAATCACCATCGCGCATCGAAACACCGGTCCACCGCTTCAGTCGTCGCCTGCTAGGCTTAGCGCCCGAGTCCAGTCCCCTGCAAGAAACTTCGAGAAATCGTTTGCCTCCTACAAATAACATGGCCACCGCAGCTCCATCGCAAGTAACACTACAGAATCCTATGGTCCCGGAGAGCTTTCATGGTGATGCCTTTGAAGACGTCCAAGATTGGCTCGACCAGTTCGAGCGCGTCGCCCAGTATAACCATAAGACCAGCTCGGCGGACAAACTCTCGAGTGTCTATTTCTATTTGAAGGACAATGCTCGTACGTGGTACGTAAACCGGGAGAGGAGCTTTGCCACGTGGGACGACTTCCGCGCACAGCTGCTGGATACCTTTTCAAGCATCGACAGGAGGGAAAACGCGCAGCGTCTCCTTGAAATCCGCGTTCAAAAGCCCAATGAGAGTGTTGCTATGTTCTCGGAAGACATGGCCCGTCTTTTCCGTAGGGCAGACCCAGACATGCCAGAGGAAAGAAAGCTGCGATATCTCCTGCGAGGAGTGAAGGAACAACTGTTTGCCGGCCTTGTGAGAAATCCACCGACAACAGTGGCACAGTTCACAAAAGAGGCTACAGCCATTGAACGGGCCCTGCATCAACGATACCGCCAGCATGACATGGGCAACTCGACGGCGAACACTTCCGTACTGGCTGCGAGTAACGACATGTCTCTGCGTGAAGTTGTCCGCGAAGTGGTGCGAGAAGAGCTTCGGCAGCTCGGCTTTGTGGTTGCGCCTACGGAACCGACGCCAGCGTTATCTTTTGTTGCTGATGTCGTCCGGGAGGAAGTCCGGCAAGCTTTTTCAGCGCCAGACTGTGGCAACGTTCCGCGGCGCCTCACTTATGCGGAAGCTGTTCGCCGGCCAC
This sequence comes from Dermacentor variabilis, assembly GCF_050947875.1. NCBI lineage: Eukaryota > Metazoa > Arthropoda > Arachnida > Ixodida > Ixodidae > Dermacentor > Dermacentor variabilis. The sequence goes on from NC_134570.1 coordinate 107,599,084, forward strand.
TCAACGCAACTTCAACGCCGTTGACACCCATAACTACAACACCACCTACGCCACAACTAGAGCCGACATCGTCACCCTCGTCGACTCTACCGACCCCGCCGATCATGCCAGCACAAACAACGCCGTATTTTCGACATGCGCACGCCACCCCTTGGCTCCATGGAGAGTTACAGCCGAACTACCAGCGTCGGAAAACCGATTTGTGGCGCACCGTCGACCGTCGACCAGTGTGCTACCATTGTGGTGAAGCTGGACACGTCTATAGAGTTTGCCGCAAATGGAACAACTATCGCGCCGCTCAACAACCAAGCTTCCCTGCCAACTATGCTTATTCTCCGTACGACGGTCGACGCGCTTACAACGACGCTCCTGTGAACAGTCAGCCACCAAATACGACGACGCCCCGACCACGTTCTCCTTCTCCATCTCCGGCGCGCCACAATTCGCCGACTCGTCGCAGCGTTGCCGACGTCACTAGGGGCAGATCGCCTAGCCCTCGACGGGGAAACTAGCCGCAGCGACCTCCGGGGGTGAGGTTGCCAATACTCTAACTGCTCCACATCCCCCGTTATCGACGAACGACGACGTGAAGACTACATTGACGAAAAAGACGCCCAGCACAACGACGAATACGACGAATAGAAGTACGAAAGACGTAACTGACATCGTCAGCGCCGAGCTCATCGTTTGCATTGACGGCCACGAAATAGCCGCTCTGGTTGACACTGGCTCGCATTTTTCAATCCTTAGCTTACAGGTCGCTGACAAACTGAGGAAGGTGAAGACACCATGGCACGGGCCCAACATAAGAACCGCCGGAGGTCAGTTGATGACACCTGTCGGGAAATGCACGGCCCGACTCCTAATCGCCGGTTCAACCTTCGTCGTCACCCTCGTCATCCTTACTGAGTGTTGTAAAGAACTTATACTGGGCATGGATTTCCTACGGGAGTACGGCGCCGTGATTAACATCCGTGACAGAAGCGTCACATTTGCCACGAGTTCGGATAACGTCACCCATGAGAAGCCACAACAACCTCGCTTACGTATTGCCGCGGACGACGTCATACTTTTGCCGCGGAGTTGCTCCCTCGTACAGGTGCGCTGTGACAGCCTGCAAAGTGGGACTGGAGTAGCGGAACACATCAGTGCGCTAGCACTGAATTGCGGTGTGTCCATTGCCAGAGCACTTATCAATGTAATCGACGGAAGCGCCGAACTCTTGCTGACAAATTTTAGTAGGGAGCGCCGACACATCGTTAGAGGCACTGCTGTCGCCTATTTCGATGAAGTGACAGAAATACAAGACTGCCACTTAGCGCAGGAGTCGGCCTCTACAATCCACACAGCTGCACCTATTGTAGACGTTAATCCGACGTTAACGGCCGTTGAGCGGAACCGTCTGCTTGAGCTCATCAAGCAGTACCAGGGCTGTTTCTCCTCTGCGTCAAGAGTTGGTCAAACGCCACTTACGAAACACCGCATCATTACTGATGTCGACGCCAGACCCATCCGACAAAACCCTTATCGTGTGGCCCCAAAGGAACGCGAAGCAATACAAAAACAAGTGAAGACGATGCTAGAAGATGGCGTTATTCGACCATCTAATAGTCCGTGGGCATCACCTGTAGTTTTAGTGAAGAAGAAGGACGGTAGCCTGCGCTTCTGCGTCGACTATCGGAAGCTCAATCAGGTCACAAAGAAGGACGTTTATCCACTGCCGCGTATTGATGATTCCTTGGATAGGTTGCGAAACTCGTGCTACTTTTCCTCAATGGACTTGAAAAGCGGTTATTGGCAGATCGAAGTGGATGAGAGAGACCGTGAGAAAACAGCCTTTGTGACGCCTGACGGACTTTATGAATTTCAGGTACTTCCTTTCGGTTTGTGTTCGGCGCCAGCAACATTTCAGCGTCTAATGGACACTGTGCTCTCCGGACTCAAATGGCAAACATGCCTGGTGTACTTGGATGACGTGATTGTCTTTTCCGCAACGTTCGACGAACACTTACGAAGGCTGAAAACTGTTTTTGAAGCGATACGCTCTGCCGGTCTTACTTTGAAGCCTGAGAAGTGCCATTTTGGTTTTCATGAGCTCCAATTCCTCGGTCACGTCGTCAGTAGCCAAGGAGTCCGACCTGATCCGGATAAAATTGCCGCCGTCGCTAATTTCCCGATTCCATCAGACAAAAAAGCCGTGCGACGTTTTCTTGGACTCTGTGCATATTACCGGCGATTTATTGCGAATTTCTCGCGCATCGCGTGGCCGTTAACTCAGCTCACCCGAGAAGATATGCCTTTTACTTGGGGCGAAGACCAGCAGCGGGCATTCCACGAGCTCCGGCAACGCATGCAATCGCCTCCGGTATTAGCACACTTCGATGAGGAAGCCCCGACGATATTGCATACAGACGCTAGTAATGTCGGTCTAGGGGCGGTGCTAGTACAATGGCAGGGCGACAGCGAAAAGGTGATTGCTTACGCCAGTAGGACACTATCCCGAGCCGAAGCTAACTACTCCACCACTGAAAAAGAATGCCTCGCAATGGTATGGGCAGTTCTGAAATTTCGTCCGTATTTGTATGGTCGGTCTTTCACCGTCGTTAGTGACCACCATTCCCTCTGCTGGCTCATTAATTTGAAAGATCCTTCCGGCCGGCTCGCACGCTGGAGTCTTCGACTCCAAGAGTTCGACTTTGTTGTTACATACAAGTCGGGAAAACGGCACGCAGACGCTGACTGCCTTTCTCGGTCTCCTGTTGAGCCGGCAGCACAAGACGATGACGACACGGTTTTTCTGGCACTCGTGGATACTGCCGATCTTTCACGCCAGCAACGGGATGACATTGAATTGCTGCCGCTTATTGATTACCTCGAAGGACGAACCAACCGCGTGCCGAGGCTCTTTGCAAGAGGGGTGGCATCATACTGCTTGCGTCGCAACGTCCTCTACAAGAAGAACTTCTCGCCTAGCGGCAGCAACTACTTACTTGTTGTTCCATCACCGCTTCGACGTGAAATCTTACACGCCTGCCACAACGAGCCGACTGCTGGGCACTTGGGCTACACTCGCACATTGGCACGGATTCGGCAGAATTACTACTGGCCGAGACTTACTGCGGTCGTTAAACGTTACGTTCAGACATGTCTGGATTGCCAACGTCGTAAACCGCCATCCGTCAAACCAGCCGGCTTACTGCACCCTGTTGACGTACCGGCCACACCATTTGCACAAGTAGGCATGGACTTTCTGGGCCCCTTCCCCACGTCTACTACTGGTAATAGGTGGATAATCGTTGCCACGGATTATCTCACTAGATATGCCGAGTCACGTGCCCTGCAACGGGCAACAGCAGATGAAGCGGCACGATTTTTTCTGGAATCCATCGTTTTAAGGCATGGCGCTCCCGCAGTAGTCGTCACGGACAGAGGTACTGCGTTCATGGCCCAGTTTTTAGATATTGTTCTACGTCTAAGTGGTACCGCCCACCGGAAGACAACAGCGTATCACCCTCAAACGAACGGACTGACAGAACGACTCAATAGGACATTGGCTGATATGATAAGCATGTACGTAGATGTAGAGCATAGGAACTGGGACGAGGTTTTACCTTATGTCACCTTCGCGTACAATACCGCTCGTCAAGAGACCACTCGCAAGACGCCCTTCAGTCTCGTATACGGCCGTGAGGTTACAACTACATTAGACGCAATGCTCCCTCATGAATTTGACGACAACGAGACGGGTGCTGAAGAGATAACACACCGAGCAGAGGCAGCTAGGCAGCTTGCGCGTCTGCGAATCCACGAACAGCAGGACATTGACGCCAGACGCTACAATCTTCGGCACCAAGCCGTAACATACAACATCGGCGACAAAGTGTGGGTCTGGACACCTATTCGACAGCGTGGGCTCTCTGAAAAGCTCCTACGTAAATACTTCGGGCCCTACATAGTTCTCCGACGCATCAGTGACGTCAACTACGAAGTCGTTCCAGACAGCTCGCACTGTTCAAAGCGCCGACGGCATTTACCCGAGGTCGTTCACGTGCTGCGTATGAAGCCGTACTATGAGGACTGCCAAGACTGCGCAGTTCTTTACCGCTGCTTTCCAAGCCTCTATCATCGGGACGATGATCTTTTCTAAAGGGGGAGCAAATGACGCAACTATATTTGGCAGAACGATAATTCAGCGGGTATGCGCCAGTGGGGACGACGCTGAAGTAGCGCGGGTTTTTAGGTGAAGCGGGGGAAAACGAAGAAGACGTTGTTGTTGTTCCCTTGGACGACTGATAAAGTGCGTTTCTTGGCGGTGCTGCTACGCATACTCGTTGATCCTACGTCGTTACAATATATATATATATATATATATATATATATATATATATATATATATATATATATATATATATATATATATATACACAGTCGCTGACTGATATTTCGGACTCGAAAAATTCGGGCATGCTCAATTATTCGGTCTGCTTCTCGGCACCACCATTCTCCCCATAGACCATAATGTATAACAACTGCCGAAAGTTTGGACACCTTGCAACCTCTTGTCCGATTTTTCGGACACTCCTTGAGCCAAGTCGATCAAGAGCACCATGCACCGACTCTGATCGGTGCATGGTTCGACTTGCTGAGCGCCATTTCTGTTTTGAACGGAGCCTCCTTGCTGCCCCACGAAGTGGCGCTACTGCAAATCCCGGCTCATCATTCTCGTTTGTGCCTGGTCCGATGGAGTGGCTGCAGAAGTTCCGGTCTCAGCTTAGTAAGCTATGTCAAGACAATCCAGCAGCTGATTTGCTTCTTTCTTTGCGCACGACGCTGCGAGTAGGCCATGTTTTTCGTTTGAGCGGCTGGTGTCGGCGTGACGGCGTGGTGGTGTTTGCTTTGTGTGCTGTGTTGAGGGTGCGGTGATCCAACGCGGCATATGGAAACATCGCATCAAGTGTCTAGTGGCGCCTGCAGACTGTGCTGGGGAATGCTGGCATGCGGGTGCCGGAAGGTCTAGGATTTGTCGCCTTCTGATGTGCTCCCTACTGACGCCGAAAATGTTCTGCTGAGACCTGCGCAGCGGTTGCATTGCGATTCCGGACATCGTCTTGTTTGACAGTTTCACGGGTGCTGACGCTGCTGTACTGACATGCGCAGAACTCGACGACAGCGAGATCATTCGCCAGGTTTCTGCTGCACCGCTGGACGATGACTCCGAGTCGGAAGATCACGCATCATGCCGTCGCATGTGGAGCGTGTACAAGCAGTGACTGTGCTTTCAGCCGCCTATAGTGACCGTACGACCCTCTCCGAGATTCAGGCTTATCTGATTGCGCGTAAACGAAACAGTGTGCAACGGCGCATTCACGATTTCTTCAAGCCTACTGCCGAGCTCGATTAAATGCGCGGAAATAAAGGATTTCTTTTTTTTTTTAATCTGCTTTTTCGGACACCTTGTTATTCGGACATTTCCACAGTCTCCGTGATGTCCGAATAAACGGTCAGTGACTATATATATATATATATATATATATATATATATATATATATATATATATATATATATATATATATATATATATATATATATAAGCCATACATGAAAATGAAGCCTGGCAATGCTTTGATCAACCAAGCACCTAAATGTTGGAAGTCAATTGACCTAAAACCCAGAGTGAGCACTCAGTCACTGAACAAAAAGAAGGTTGTTTTCCATAAGTGCCATGCGAGACCTACTGTCTGGTGCTGGCAGAATGTTCAGTGCCCTCACAGGCCCCTGTCTCCAAGACAAAACTTCTTGAGCTTCACCACTGGCCTGCGAGAGATCAAAAATTGACAGTGTTGCCTCAAACAAAAGTTGCCTCAGACAATCTGACATTTACTACATTTCCGAGACATGCTGCTTGGTACTCACCGAAACAGACCAAACTTGGACTCCATTTACATAACCAACGACAAGTAGCAGTGGGGGTGCTGTTCCATTGTAATCTCTGCTGCCATCTGTGCAGGCAACAAGAATCAATGCGTGTCACGTCAGCCATTTCGTAAATAAATGTATGACAACTACTTCATCAGCCGGTAGTCATTATTTCAAGTACGCATTACCAAGACAGACAAACAGGAAAGAGAGGTAGTCTGCGGCTAGCATGCTCATGCATACTTCGTTTTTAAGTGTATAACCCAAACCAATTACTTGTTACCATTGTACGTGTGAAGTAGCATTGCAAATTATGTACACAAATGTTTTGCTCAATTGAGGCTTCACCATAATGCACTCAAATAGCAGTGAGGCAGAACTAAAGACAAAAGTTCAGACAAAATATCAAGCAGCAGCTAGGCTTACCATTCACTTCTGTGTATGCAAACTGTACCCACTGAATCGTTTCTTTTTCTTCTGCTTTTGAAGTTTGGGTGTAAGCCTGGAACAAATGAACGAGTTTCAATATAAAGTAAGAAAATTCAAATCACAAAAGCAGTAAATACTTCTTAAACTTTAACCTAACAAAGCATTGCCATAGGCCATTGCAGCTTCTAATGTGATGCAGTAGGTTGGGGGCCAGCGCGGGTAAGAGTTTAGGATAGAAATAAGCCAGAGGGCTTTTCTTCTTATTAAATTTTATTAAAATGTTTGCTTCTACCTTTCAGGTGTGAATGAATTTGGTAGGCCAAAATCTTGATTTCAGCACTTTTCGTGCACACTCGGCATCATTAACAACAGACACAGAAAAATAAACAAAACAATTTAATTTTTTTTCCAAACAAATTCAGTTGCACTTACGAGTATGGACACTGCAAACAATTAAGAAATCCAGGAATGAAACAGGACCATTTCACTCGCACTGTACTCAGAAATCCCTCAGCCAGTGAATAAAGCAGTTTCACACAAACAGTTAAAAGTCAAAAGTAATGAAAGGACAGAACCTACTGCATGACCGCATACCACCAGCAAACAACCAGATGTCCTTTTCTAGTGTCTTTTCTTTTTCTTTCTAAAGCATGTCGCACACCTTAGCAAACCACAGGCCTTAATCAGAAGTGCTTTGCGGTGCATGCAATGCATTTTAGATATTATTTTTGTCATTAACAATTGCGATTCTAAGATTTTCTTACGCCCTTGTAGGTTGGTTGCCCTGCGAAGCTCTCCACGCTCCCGCAGAAACTTTAGTACAGAAAATACATTCCTAGCTCAAGTGCAGAACACTCGGTGCAAAACCTACTGAGGTATCAATATACAGGTGGGTCCACTGCTAGAGAGAACACGCAAGCGCATGGCTGATGCGTCGTGTAGCGCCATGTACAATTAGCGGCAAAAATAAGTGCATGCGCAAAACGACGCAGGGGTGGCGCATGGCCTGCGTCGTCTGCTACCGAATCACTTCGTCGTTTTGCTCACACGCGGCCGCCTAGCCATGAAATTATACATCAGGAGCCCCTTGCTTATGGAGAAATAATTTTGTGCACTGCCATCCATGAGAAGTAGAAAGCACACAAGTACACTCACTTCTTCTACAGTGTCGTGGGATACAAATAGGCAGCTGAAATATTTTACGGAGACGGCATTTTTGGACATGCCATATATAGTCACTGTGCTTCGTGTCGCACGAGCATTCCGCAGACAGAATCCTATTCCCAACAACGTCTTCAACTGCAACTTGTTCTGTCTCTATTTGCTTATATACCGTATTTATTTGAATATAAGGTGACGTTTTTTTTTTCCAGAATCTTTAGCCTCGAAGTCAGCCCCCGCCATATCCGCAAATATTGCCCATAGGTGTGGCTTCGTGGCAGCGCGAATTAACCTTACAGTGTGGCTTTGCTGCAGTGCGCACCACGATGCCGTGAGGCCACACTATAAGGCAACATTTTATTCTCTTGTTTCCTCCAACTGGCACTCTCGCCTTATAATCGAATAAATACGTTATGCTAGTGCCACTCCCTCACTGGCATTTTGGAAGAGCGGTACCTTCAAATGATTATGGTTGTGTGTGTGCAGGCGTGTTTACATTTCTGATTCACCAATGGTAATGAAGTGCAGTAATGTGGAAAGTTGGTCGAGTTGGTGATTATCATCATGGTAGCTTTGCATGGTATCGTCCAGCAAATCGATAGACTGAGCGCGACGTATCAAGACATCATCACTGAAACAAGCCGTGCACAACAGTGCTGAAAACAAACTGTAGTGTGACCTGTGCTCTTTGGTTGAGTCATGTGCCACGTTCCATCCATGAAATGTGGCTTTGTCAGTCGTGGGATAATGTCCGAACATGAAGCTTCCACCAGAAAAACAAAGCTTGACTGAAAGCTCGATCATTTAGATTCTCTTGGCAACCAGATTGCTGGAAAGAGAGGCATAACTTCTCTTCTTTAAAACCACAGCTCAAGATGTGCTGTCATCCAGCCAACCAGGCGCAGGCCACATGTAGGCAATGCAGAGGGGTGGTTCGGTAGCAGACGATGCGTGGCTTGCGTTTGGTTTTTGCCGCTTCTTGTACACGGCACTGCAGGAGCATGAGCCATGCACTCACGTGTTCTCTTTAGCAGTAGACCCATCTATACCTTCCGGCCTTTTTTCCCCCTCTTTTATGTCCTATTCTAGAAAATTTGGTGCTGTTGTTTAGCACTGGGTACTTCTTCAGTATTAGGTTGCAGTTAGGGTTCTCTTGAAGGGCCACCACTATGAGCATTGTGCAAGGCAGCCAGTGATGGTACTGTTGTGACTGGGAGTCCAACGACGTGGGATCCTCTTTCCTCGTGGAGGGGTAAGTGAACATGAGGCTGGGTCCGATATTCAGGACGTTTGACAAACACGTATATATTTACATATGTACAAGAAAATGCAAAGTAATACAGAAAAGTTGATGAAGTGGTAGTCGCCGATCACTCCCGCCGTCAGTTGCACCTTTTATGCCTTGCATGATCACCGTTCAGTCCCTTCCCCCAATCTGGTGTCAGCAGACCAATAACATCAGGTCCCACCAATCCAGAGGTAGGTTGCCCTTTCCACTGACTCCGATCGTTTTCAGGTGATGGCCGTGTCATCGCATGGACCGTGTCTCCGGCTTGGACATGTCAAATTGTGCGGCTGACAGGTGATGGCTGTGTCATTGCACTGACTGTGTCTCCAGCTGGTACGTGCCAATTTCTGAGGCTGACAAGTGATGGCCGTATCAAGCTAATTGCTCAAACCTCTCCTGAACGAGGTACTCCCACGCCGGTCATAAATCACCCGTGTCGAGAACCATTTGGACGAGGCCGTCAGCCCGTTTCCCATAATCATGAGAGCTGTGACCGAAGGGTGTCACGGGGCGAATGGCCGATCACAACAGTACACAGTCCAAAGCATAGGGAGCTATCCGAGATGAGATGGGCAACCAGTGCCGAAATTGTGCACACCAAAAGCAGTGCCGTGACACACGGTTTGGTGAGCAACAGATGAAACAGTTCTCAGTAGCACATGCTGCGATTTCGGGCACATGTGTCCAGTGTCTCAACTAACTAAATTGTTATGTCTTCTTTCCTTTTTCTTTCAGGGGGGGGGGGGGGTTCTTTCCTTTGTTTTTCCGATACAATTATTCTGCCAATATGAATGACACATTCAACAATTTTTGCAGTTTGGATGCATTAAACAAAGAAATGTTAGCGAACAACGCAGCCTACTGCCATCGCCAAGCATCATTGGGATAAAGAAATGAACAGCTAACCGCTGTCAAAATGCCCATCAGCCCATAGGAGCGCTTCCTGTGCACACGAGACAGTAGCAAGCAAGTGCAATGCCAGTTCTTTCACTTTTCGCTTGCTTCTTTTACTTTTAGTTTTGCACAGCGACAGACAATGGCTATGATGGTACCAAGATGACAGCGGTATGTCAAAAGAAGGCTACGTGACTCACGGTGCCACTTCCCTAAATCCTATTTTGACCCTATTTTTCTCAACAGCACACTAAAAAAATGCAATTTTCTCCACTTCTATTTCTGATTTCTTTCTACTATTTCTCCACGTAACAAAGGAACACCTGGGAATCATGACAAAAATATCATAGAAGAATTGCAAACACTGACCACATCCATCACACTAGTTGCCGAGTCCCCCCAAAAGGGGTGGGCAGTTAACTGGTGTCGTGGGCAGCATTTACATTGCCACTCACCCTGGTTATAACACTGAATACATTGTAGCCGCACACTCAAAATGCTATAGTGCTTCCTGACTAGGGCAGGCTCCCCACAGCATTCATCTTTTGCTTTTTGGATATCAGTACAAAAGGGAGTCTTTGGACTACAGTTATTAAGAGTCTGCAGAGCTCTGAAAGACAGCCAAGTTTAAGAGATGTTAAATAGTTCCACTGTATGCGCAGCAGCGCATGAAAGCATTGCATGCATTTGAAAGCAACTATTCTCTTAGTTGCTTGCTGCCTGCAAGGTAAAGCCCCTTTTTTACACGGAAGCCATAGATGTCTCATTCTACACAGTGCTTCACCTTTCATCTGAAAGCTGCACCATGCTAAACTCTACGTGCAAATTGATTTCTGTTGTCGCACTGCAAGCTTACTGCAGCAAAACATACTCTGTGCCAAAGGCAAGACGAAAAATATAAATAAATAAAAGACAAAAAGACAACAAGAATAAGACGCTACGAGGCTAAGTCTATTCCAACTTGCATGTTCTTCAACGCACTGATTACACCTTCAAGGTGGAGTAGAAGCTGGCCCTGAGTCTCAATCTAAACGATGACAATATCTCAAAGCAAGCCAATGGCTAGCAGAGATGCCGCATGGGTAGGGGGGTGGGCTCTAGATGAATTTTGAGCCCCTGCAGTTCCTTAATGTGCACCTAAACATAAGTAACAGAAGCCTTTTCTCCTTTCCACCCCCATTGGAAAGTGGCTACTACGGCTGGGAATCAAAGCCCCAACATTGTGTTCAACAGTAAAATTCCACAGCTACTGAGCCAAGTCAACAGGTCCGAGTCTCTGCCTGGGACAATGGTTTTCCTGACAAGGCCAAGCAATAACTCTGGATTATTCATGGCTTTCATGGCTTATTCATGGCTTATTCATGGCATTCGTGTGCGACGGCTTCGAGCGATGAAATGGGCTGTGGCTTGAACAGATCACTCGGTTCTGGAAATCTAGAATGCGTCACTCGTCGCCCGGAAGTGCTGAGTGACTAGCCAATAGTGCGAAGCTGGAACTGGATGTACATGACTCAAATACTATCGAATGTCATGCAGAAGGAGCAAACGACTGAACTTTTATACGTGCAAGAATAAGGAGCTACAGCAACACCTTCAGAAATATTTTCTGCTGCTTTTTAGAGTAAGATATATGAACTTAAATTAATAAAGCACACGTCACGCTAGTTTCGACATGTATTTGCTGCCTTCATACCGGCAACACCGGGGAGAGGTCACTAAAAATCGTTGCTCCCATGGGGTACGACATGTATGCGACAAGCGAACTCAACAGCCATCTCCATGGCATCACTGTCACGTGCAAGATCGCTTGCATGAGGTTTATACTTTAATAAAAGCTGGAACAGTCCTTAAATATACAGAACTGCTGGCAAATTTAATTACCGTACATAATGGCTCAACTATATTAGCATTTAGCTGGGACTTCATGTGTAGTGTAATGTGGCCTAATGCTACAGGCAAGAACAGAACACTTGCAAAACACAGCATCATACTGACCAATTTTCTGTTCTTAAGCATGGTGTCATTTTGCTGTGTGATCAGCCTCGCCAACGGTTTTAAGTCCTAGATTGTGTGTGCAATGCACAATTCCAGGTTTCTTCTTACTCCTTAGTGCATTACAAGACACGCAATATTACAGCAATTTCTGAATAATTGGAGATGAAAACTAGCATGCAATGGCTATAGGTGTCCGAAATATGCATGGTTGAATGCACTGATATACAAAGAATATATTTCTACAGAAGTACAAGTGACATCTACCTGACCTCCCCCCCCCAATGAGGTAGTACAGTAAAGGAGATATCTCGTGTATTCTGTAAGCGCTCATCTTTGGTAAAAGAAGTTTGTTATGAAAGAAGCTTCTACTGATGTTTGTGTAATTATTTCTTTCAATGAAGAATATTTGTAGAAGCTGCCCCCTCCCTCTAACTTCGAAAAACCCCATGTGCGCCTGTATACATGCATGTTAAATATAGGAACCAGGGCACACACAGCTGATAAACAAGGCGACCCGTTTACTGATAACGAGTTTTTTTTATCAGTAGAATGAATGTCTCTATCGTCATGCCACGGCTTCTCTTCCTTAAAAAAAAAGGAAACACCATGTACTTTGGCCACAACGATGCAAGTGAACAATATCCATGCAATTTCCAGGAATGCAAGTGAGCTTGCACAATTTAATGTGAACTTTTTTTTTTTGCAATGAACACTTGCTTCAACTTTATTTATATGCAACATGTCATCATCATCATCATCATATGCAACATGTAATTTTCTTTAAAAGCCCACGCTTTGTGCAAGCGAAATTTTTTTGTTTAGCGCGTAAACTAGCATGTGCTTGTACCACCAGAACCAATTGTGCAAGGGAAAAAAAAGGAGACACAAGTACCAAGAACATGGTGCTGCATTTAGGTGCACCAAAAGTTTTAATGTGATGTGGCAGTGCAATGTGCGCATAATGTAAAAAATAATAAAGAAAAACTAAAGCCTGCCGCAACGCCACACGGCGATGAGCACCGCGGAGCCAAGTTCTGTCACAATGCCTTCGGGCATGTCGCAATGCACTTTTTTGTTGTTTTTTTTTTCTGCTTACCACGCTCCGTTCACGTGTTTAAAACGAGACATTTTGTCGAGCTCACTTACTTGAGGAATGACTTCATTGATCAGATCAACAACACTGCCCATGTAAGACTTGTCACTGAAAGGAAAATCGACACGCATTATTTAAATCAGCTGGCACTCGTGCAAGCGAGCTGTGTTACTAGGGGTGACTAAGCGGACTACAACGCGGCGACGCAACAATGCGCTTTCGTTGGGAATTTTATTGGCCAAAAACGAGCATTCTCGCCGAATAGGCCGCGTTACAGCGAAGCTGGGGGCTAACGGTCAACCGTAGGAAACTCGTCTGTCGTCAGGGCGCAGACGATGCATGCAAACGAAGGTCAAGCTCTCGTTTGAATGGCACCCCGGAAACAACGGAAAGCGAGAGTTGTTTCGAGGCGTGCGCATGCACGGAACTCGGTTCGCGACTATTCGTGAGTTGTTCTGCGTCGCGTTGCCACCGAGAAAGCAGCGAAGCCCGTAATTAACCCGACCAGTGATTCGTACTTTTATTAGGGTTAGGCATTACCGGATGTTGCATAAAAGGTGAGCAGACAAAAGTGAGCTGTTCGAGAGCAGCGTGGTTACGGAAAAACGAGGCGCCAGGCGACCCATTCGGCCACGCACGGGCGCCATCGGGTCGAGAAATGTCTTTCGAGAGTGGAGGTTCAATTTGAGTCGGACGAGTACTCGAGCACGACAGCGCGATTTCAGTGTCAAGATCGGGTACTGCGTATTTTGGTGTATTGTTCTTCGAGCACCTACTTGATCACGGCTTGTGGTCGCACCACCAGGCCAGATGGCTTGACACCTCGCCTGTGAGACTCCGCTGCCATGTCGCAGGCAAATGAGATCCAATTTTGGCATACGACTGGCTAGTTGTTCGCACAAAATCAGAAGAAATATCAAATGACCGTCCGCGCAGATGTCTCCATCTTGTTTACAAACATCAGCTGAAGCCTGACGTCACACAAGCCTTATCCCCCGACTATGCCCCGACCGTGAAGTAGACATGAAAGAACGCGTTTAGCAACAACTATGAAAAGCACAATGAGTAGCTAAAAAATTTCAAAGATTGTAAATTTTATATTTGTACAGTTATATTGTTACAGAATTAGTTCAAATGTAGCTATAATTTTGGAAGTATTATATAATGATGTGACATACAGCGCCACAAAGACTTATCGGGATTATCAGGACCTATGTTTGCATGAGCATCTTGCGATCTGCTGAAAGTGAAGTGGCTTACAGTTTGCATTGTAGTTTAGCTTCTGTTTTCGCCGTCCCTGTCGTAGAAAGTAAAACCTGTGACTGTTGCATGCTGAAGCTTTTGAGATAACCGCTATGTCTGCGTTCGTTGGTGCGATGCCTGCTCCTGCCTGCCAGCAGCTGTCTTCTTTCCTGTTCGTCGACTCGGTCAAACGTCTCAGCATGGAATAGCCACGTAGAGTCCAACAATTATGGGTGCCGTGCGCGGTGGGGGGGCCATGTAGGACGGTATGGAACTCTGGTGTGCGTGTGTCACCGCCGCTCGCCTGCATAAAGCCCCCCCTCGTCCACCGTCCGTCAGCCGACCAACAGTTGCGCAGTGACGTGGTGCTGCCTGCCATACAGGCGTATACCTCGCATCGCGTAGAAAAGAAACAAACCATGGATAGCGCCTGTCTGCAGCACACACCCGACTGCACTCCGAGGTGCAAGTCATCGGCGCATGCCGATCTTGTCCTCTCCTCCATCACCAAGGGGACAGTGCCGGAGATACAGACATACTGTCGCTACCTCTGCCACAACTTCTGGTGCGTCAGCGATTCGATCGGTCGAACGGCGCTCCACGTAGCCGCATCGTTGGGCAAGGTTGAACTCGTCAGATGGCTACTCGAGCAGTGTCACGCCGATGTGGACGCTCGCGACCGCGAGTCCGGCTGGACTGCCCTGCACAGGGCCGTTTTCTACGGACAGCTTCACTGCGCCAAGGTTCTGCTCCAGCACGGCGCGAGCATCACGACGTCCGACTACGAAGGTCTGACACCCGTGGACCTAGCGGTTCGCGACAGAATGCCGTACATAGAGTACACTCCGTCGGACCCCTGCGAAGTGTACGTCTGGGGCTCCAACAAGAACTTCACACTAGGTCTCGCCACCGAGCAGTCGCCCAAGGACCCCGAAGTTCTGGAGTCGTTTCGGCGAGACGGCATCTCCGTCCAGAAGGTCAAGATGCAAAAGTTCCACTCTGTTTTCCTAACGAACGCCGGCGACGTGTACGTATGCGGACATGGTCTCGGTGGTCGGCTTGGGCTGAACTCCGAGAAAACGACGTTGAGCGTGACGCAACTCCCGCTTTCCAAGGTGAACAAAGGAAAGTGCGTGGACATAGCATCAGGACAAGACCACACTGTCATGCTAATGGAAGATGGACAAGTCCTGACATGTGGTTTAAACACCTACCACCAGCTGGGCCTCATTCCACCGCCCCCGCAAGTGCTGTCTCCGAGGCCTATTTCAATGAAATTCCTCAAGGAAAAAAAGGTGGTTGGAGTCTGTGCAGCAAAATACCACACTGTCATCTACACGGAAGATGGAGTGTACACGTTTGGCCTGAATGCTGGGCAGCTTGGTCATCCAAAAGGAGACAGACTGCAGACCGTTCCGAGGCAAATCTCCATGCTAAGCCATCCTGACATAAGATTCAGCCATGTTGTGTCTTCTGATGGTGCTGTCGTCTGCGCAACAGTGAAAGGTGACATATATGTTTGCCAGGAGTACAAGTGCCGCAAAATAGCATCTAAGCAACTCGAAATCAAACAGCTGAGTGTTGTTGGCGGTCAGATCGATGATTCTGGTGACACTGTTAGTGGCAGCGGGGACGGAGAGAAGCAAGCACTTAAGGTGGCAATGCTAACCAAATCTGGAAAGCTATACCTGTGGCAATCTTCAAACCTCACACTCACTCGCTGTCTCTTTAACACCCATCTGCAGCCCAAAATTGTGGACATTTGCCTCAGCACCAGAAACATAGCTCTTGTCTCAAAGGATGGCGAAGGTTACTTGGGAACTCTGGCCCCAAAGAAGGAGGTAAAGAAGATCTCTGAAAGTAGTCCTCAGCCAAGAAAGACAGCTTTGCCATCCTCTAATGCTTGTAGCCTGGTCAAACTCTTGGAGTGGAAAGAGTGCGAGCATATCAGTTTGAAAAGGCTTCACTCTGTTAACAGGGCAACAAGAATCACCTGCAGTTGTGCTGGAGAGAGCTTTGCTGTGCTTCAGAGTAATCCCAAGGTGGGCCTCTTGTACGAACCCAGCGTCAAGCACTCGGAATTGCAGAGCCACATGATGCAGCTGTTGGAGTCGGGCGACTGTGGAGATGCTGTGCACGACATTGTTGTCAAGGTAAAGGGCAACTCCTACCCCCTGCACCGCTACATTTTGGCATCTCGCAGCGAGTACTTCCAGAAAGTTATAAATGAGATAGAGCCATCAGGTGTTCATGTCATTGACAACATAACTGTAAAGGCATTTGAAGAGGTTCTCTGCTTTATCTACACAAACAGCTGCAACATCCTTGAGAGTGAGAGTGCACGCGTTATTGTAGGGTTGTCAAATAAGTACAGTCTGGGAAAGAGGATCACGACTGCATTTTTGAAAGAGGTTCACGACGCCTCCAAAAAGCTTGGAGTTCATTCCCTCAAAGACTGCCTCAGCAAAGCAAGCATTAAAAACAATGCTGTGGTTCTTGGAACTGTACCACCAATGACCAAGTACCGCTTCTTCAGGAACAAGTTCGATACCTTCTGGGATGTTACCCTGGTGTCTAGCGACAGCGTGAGTTTTCCATGCCACCGGTGCATTCTTGTGGCCAGGTTGGAGTATTTCAACAGCATGCTGTCTTTTGGCTGGGCGGAGTACTCAAGCAGCCAGTTGTCCCTACCCATAACTTCGAAAGTTCTGGATGCCATCCTGGAATTCTTGTACACGGATGATGTTCCTAAGTTGAAGCACTCCAGGGACATTGAGTTTCTTTGTCAGGTTCTTGTAAGTGCGGACCAGCTGTTGGCGACACGACTGAGGCAGATCTGTGAGGCCACCCTTGGGGACATGATGACACTGAAAAATGTTTCAGACCTACTGGAAGTGGCTTGTATGTACAATGCAGACCAGCTGAAAACACTGTGTGTGCAGTTTATGTGCATCAACATTCCTGCCATTCTGGAATGTTCCCTGGACTCTCTCAGTGATGACGCTGCCACTGACCTCGCGTCCTGCTACAAGGAAATGGTGCCAGCCATGTCAAGACGTGTCGTAACACCTTACATGAGTGACCCCAGCAAGGAAGACATTGAGAAGGTCCAGGAAGATTATGGGGCACTGTTTGATCACGCTGAATTTGTGGTCACTAACACCCCTGATACAAAAAGCAAAGCTAGACGGAAGAGTGCCCCAAGGAAAATTTCTGAATCTTCTGCACTAAGTGTAGTCTCCACTTCCCCAGCAAAACCCGTGGAAGAGCCCCGTGTTTCCAGCTTTGGCGATTTTGCTAAGCAGAGCAGTGGCTCCGCCACCAGGCCAGTTGTCCTGCCGAAACCATGTCAGCCATCAGCAACAGTGGAGGTTACTCCTACTAAGGGTCCGGAGCGAAAAGTAAGAACGCTCTCCGAAGGTGCTACCTCTCCGCCAGCAGTGTCAGCCTTCACATTTCCGAGCCTCGGCGAAGTCATGGCTGACAAGAAAGGGCGCAAGTCACCAACGGAGAGCAAGCATGTCGAGGCTGTGCGGCCAATGGTAAAGCTGTCGCAAAAGCAGCGAAAACAAATGAAGGGCAGCACACCTGTGAACATACTTGCACCCAAGACGCCACCACCATCCAACTGTCCATGGTTTCAGAATGCGTCGCAGACAGCTCAGGCTTCATCCCCTCCCACTGTGGGAACTAATGAAGCAGCTGCACACAGCACTTTCCCTTCTCCATCTTCACCTCCTGCCGAGGTGCCCAGAATGATAGACATACTTAGGTTTGAAGAACAAAAGGTACAGAACCTTGAGAAGGTGAAGCCAAAAGCGCTTCACATTATAAACATGGAAGACAAAGCAATCGAAGAGTTGCTGAAGCTTTACAATGCTGAAGACAACGCAGAGGAAAGGATAACGGCTTGCAGGGTCCTGCCAGATGCATATGCTGCCCCTGTATGGAGGAAGAAATATTGACTTGCAAGCAGAGGAGGCTTTGTCAAGAACATAAAGAGACTTGTCTAAACTAGAAAGTGAGCTTGGATGCACATCTGCTTTCTTTATTTCTCTCATGAAGTGCAGTGTCGAGCCTTCGCAGGCAGCCTTGCAGCCACCTACGGTTTTTAAATCTTCAATGAAGTTCATCTAGGCATTAATTATTATTCCTTGCACTGTTTTGTTGATAAAGTTTTATGTAACACCATTCCTTTGTGTTTTTGTGTCGTAATTTGAATCGGGCATAAATGTGCTGAAGAAAAGTGTAGTAAGGAGGAAAGAAATATT
Organism: Dermacentor variabilis; assembly: GCF_050947875.1. Classification (NCBI taxonomy): domain Eukaryota; kingdom Metazoa; phylum Arthropoda; class Arachnida; order Ixodida; family Ixodidae; genus Dermacentor; species Dermacentor variabilis. The sequence continues at coordinate 107,617,374 of NC_134570.1, forward strand.
GGAAGGCCATAAGCCTGTCTTACAGGGTAGCTTTCTTGTGTTGCTGTCAAATGTATTTGAGCAGCAGGTGCCTGTCATCCAAATAAGTTAATTTTCTTGTGATCCATAGAATACATTGTACATCACTAAAAAATTCTAAATTTGATTTTAGGAATGCTTTAGATAGCTTTGTTTCAATTGTAATCATTGACTGATAGCATTGTTTATATTGAAATGGTTTGCTTGTGAAACGGCTTCCAACTGACACATCTGGGGAGCACTTTTAAATCCGGTTTTATTGATTGCTTCAAAGTGACAGTGTTAATGTGCTGATAGTGCCTGTTTGTTTTGTCAATATAGCTTAGTGTGTTCACTGTTAAGTCATTTGACTCCTCGTAGCAACATCCAGTTTATCATATTCCTGAAGTTTCAAATACAGACTGATATATTCTAAGTCTGGAAAGTATTTATTCCTGTGCCTCATTTCTTAGCATGCAATTCCAAAGTACAAGAGGGGTGAAGCTCATGAGATTACCTGATGTTTTCTTTGCATTACAGTTGAAACTAGATTTAACAGAGTCATGACCATGCTCGAATTATTTCATTGAATTAGGAAGGTAATAAAACCGAGAAAGGAATTTTTTGTTCCTTTGAAATATAAAATTGTAACGTAGCAACATGCAAAGGCTACCGTGGCATTGTATTTGCCACTAATTCAGCCACCTGTCGCATAAACCATGAAGTAACGAAAGCAACCACCGCCGCCCCTACCAAGGCGGTGTCGAGTCGCCTGTTCCGTGCATGGGCGCAACGTGCAGCCTCGTCAAAATAGAGCTAGGGATGTGACCATGGCACCTAGATGTTTTAATGCAATAGCTTTAAAGCACACACTCGAACAAGAACCTGTCTGTGTCAAAATAAGAAAAAAATTGCCGCTTTTTTTACTAATTTATTTCAGGAGAAACTTTGTTAAATTGAGTTTGGCCAAGTTTGTTTTGTTAATTCAGGTAGATAACATTGAACCCTATGGGTACCTGCCGGGAATGTAAATTTCTTCGTTAGATTGGGAAATTCGTAAAATCTGGTTTCGTTAGATCGAGTTTTAACTATATTTCGCTTAACCACTGAACTACAAAACCCGAGCGGTACTCATCCTAGCTGTTTGTACAGACTTCACCATGGACACGCCGTGCTTGTCCATGCTACAGTTGCTTCTGCTTTGTTTGCGGGAAACAAGTTACTCTTGTCAAGTCGGTTTGCGTTGTACATATGAGTTTCGGTAGTTGAACATATTCTTCAATATTTTCAATTCTTTTCATAATTATCTCTTACAATTATTACATTCAAATTTTGCACATGCTCCGAGGGAGAGTCTCCATCTCAGGTTATTGACTGATATTTTGGGTTGTTGAGACATACTGCACTATAATGCACTCTGCAATTAGGGATGTAATGCACAATAATTTACTGGTAAAGAAAAATGGCAAATTAAGTATGCTTTCTTACGAAAGAATTGGGGATGTTAAATGATTAAGTGCAAACAAATTTTAATTAGTTTTACACTTTAGTACTTGTACTGTCCTCTTTCAAACACTTTCAAATATATTTGCCACTGACATGCACTCATTGCACCACTCTTTGAGTGATACGTATTCGCAAATGCTTTCTATAAGATGTAAATGCATACTTGTTGACTGTACTTTCAAATGTAAAGGCAGTTGTAATGGCTTACTGTACTTCTGATAACAGCACATGATACTGGGTTGTACACACAGTAAGAAAAAAAACTTTTTCATGGAGTTTTAACAGCATGTACGAAGCATGCGCAATAGGAAAAAGAACTCGTTCATAGAATTTTAGTATAGTGTGTACAAAGGGAGTATTTCAAGGCCGTTGGTGACGCCAGGTTACGGGGTAGGTATGGTATACCTTCCTTTCGAAAAAGATAATGGCACAAAATCAGGTTCGTTGAGCAAAGCAAGGTGTAGTCTTCAGCCAGGCCTAAAGGTCTAAGGTGTGCGAGCAGTCTCGAGGTCCATGTGTTGTAGGTTGTAGCTGAGACTCCTGTGCATGGCCAACTGGATGATCTCGCTTAACATGGCGGTTACCCAGGGAGCCGCCACATGCCACATAGGTGGGAGACTCGTCGGTACCTCTGTTTTGTCTGCGCAGTGCTACCATTGCATAGACATCTGTTCCGTGGGCTTACAGCAGCGTGCACGTGCCTCCGAAGAGAACGGTGCACAAGCCTATCTGAGGAAAGAGCGGGGGCAGATGATAGCCCAGATGATAACCCTTCATAAGTTGAACACTCACTAATAGTCATGATGAGTACAGTAATTAGTTTTAAGTATGTACTGTCACTAGTGGAATAGATACAGAAGTATGCAATGCATTTGTATCACACAATATGAGTGTGATGTTCGGGCAAAGAAGAAGACTGAAGAGACAAGAACAGGAGAGGGAAGAAGAGAAAGAAGTGGTCACGATGGATCCCTGTAAATAAATGAGTGTATTTTAACTCGTACTTTATATTTGACGCAGCCGACCACTAGCTTGAAGTAACATTGGTAAGAAGAACAGGTGGGCAGGCGACCGTGTGAAGACCTACCAGCTTGATGGCAAAGACCCAGTGCTTCTTCAGGAATCGGCGACTTCATCGGAACTGCTTTGCATCATCACTGAGAACAGTCAACTGAACGAAGCGGCCCTCATTGAGAAAGGTGGGGTACGAATCGATGCTTCTGTGTCTGAATTTGAGGTTATGTTTCTGGGACATTCGAGGATAGATTCCAAAAACGAGACTGAGCAGACGAATAACGCCTTGTTGTAAGTGCTGTTGCAGCAGCAGACCACGCAGTATGAGCAACAGCGACCGATTCTCAAAGCAGTTTGAGACTCACTAAGAGCACAGAAACCACATCAAGAAGAGTTTAAGCCTTGATGGGGTGTCCGATGCCGCCAACTTGTGGCTCAGATTTTATGAATACGCATGTGCGCAAAACCACTGGACGTCATTGGACGACAATGTCTGTAACAAGCGCTGTTTTTTATCTGGTAATGCCAGAAAATGGTGGGACAAGCGAATTGCAAGTCAATGCCATGATTCATGGCACAAGTAGAAAGGTAGTTTTGTTTCTGCTTTTGAGCGAAATCTGGTTGACAGATGGCACGACGCAATAGCTTTCAGACACAGAGAAGGGACAGTCATGGATTATTTTTTTGAGAAGAGGCGTTTACTCTACATTGCCGACCCTAATCTACCAGACTCTGCAATCCTTCCGCTGATAATCCAAGGCTTAACTAATGAATCGCAAAGAGAGGTTTGTGCACACCGTCCAACCTCCACGGATGACCTACTTGCTTGCCTTAAGTATGTGTCCAGCAATTGTCTGATCGATGGTCCAATCAAAAGGCATAGTACCCTACCACTGAGCATTGACGCACATGGCGAAACGGTAGAATATTTCAATACCGAGTACGACCATTGTGAAACAATGGAAAATGTATACCTTTTGAAATCAAATCTTTTATTTGTTAAAATGATGGTAAATGGAAAAAGTGTGGACTCCCTGGTTGATACTGGAGCATCCGTAAACCTGGTAAATCAGAAAGTTGTCCAACCGAGAAAGGTGTATGGAGGAAGAATAGTTAGTGTACAAAGCTATGATGGAAAAACTATAAGGTTGCAACACTGGACAGAAGTAGAAGTTGGATTTGGCGGACATCACCTGAAAGTAGATGCCCTTGTCATGCAGGGTGTTGACTTCGTGTTTATTTTATCTAGACCTCGTATGAAGCGATTGAAGATGAATATTTCTTGGAGAGACGAAGTGACCATTGACGGATCATTTAAGCCTAATTTATGTGGAATTGAAAATTTGCATCGAAGGGTTAAAAATGCTGATGAGATACTGACAAATTTTTCCAAACTTATTTGTGTTGAGACGTACCCGCCAGCAGAAGATGTCCTCGAGGTACCGTTTAAGCTTCGTGACGTCACTGTAGTACGTAAAAAGCCGTACAGTCTCCCCACGAGAAAAAGATCTGGCTAAAGGCCAAACTGCAGCAAATGCTAAATGCCAGTATTATAAGGCCATCAACATCCACTTTCGAGTCGCCAATCACCATAGTACCGAAAGACGATGGCTCATTTCGCCTTTGCACAGATTACTGGCAAGTAAATGGCCAGACTGATTTGTTTTCTTTTCCCATGCCCCAAATAGATGAGATCATCAATGAAACTGGTGGATCAAATTTTCTCTCGGATCGACCTCTGTAAATTAGAAGAGTTAACTGCTGGGCTAGTTGGTGATCTTGCATTTTGAAAAGATTTTGCGCCAAAAAAACAACACACACCAGAAAGACGACGACACCACGGGCGCCTTTGTAAAGGATACTGGCAGGTGCCACTACAAGAAGATTACAAGCAGTACACTGCTTCTGTAACACCTTTCTATGTGTATGAGTACAACCGCTTAGAATTCGTTTGGAAGGATTCTGGAGCTCGGTTTCAGAAAATTATGAATGGCATTCTTGATGAGTTCCTGGGAAAGTTTTGTAACGTATGCACTGATGACATCATCATATACTCACATAAACTAGAAGAACATGAAAAACACCTTTCATGTGTGTTAGAAGCCCTCAGCAAGTCAAAGTTAAAGATTAACAAGAACAAGAATGAATTTTTTCAGACGAATGTTGTCTTTCTAGGAAGAGTTTTTGATGGCAAAACTAAAACAACAAAAGAGGAGTCTGTATAAAGGATGAAGAAGCTCGTCAAGCCATATGACCTACACTCACTTCGTGTTTTCCTTGGACTCGCCGGTCATTTTCGTGCATTCATAAAGGATTATGCTGCAAAGACACGATGCCTCACCAAGCTGACGCAAAAGGATGTGCCATTTATGTGGAGTGAAGAGTGCGAGAAAGCGTACAAGTACGTGGTTGAAGCTATATCGTCGGAGCCTGTGCTTGTTCTACCTGACTTCAACAAGCCTTTCGAACTGTGCATGGTCCCTTCTATATCAACGAGACACAAAGGAACAGCAAGGACGGCAACTCAAAGTGATTGGCTATTATTCTTCTACGTTCTCAAAAGCTCAAGAGCATTATACGACCACAGAAAAAGAGGCTCTGGCAGTTTTGATGGCACTCCGGTATTTCAGAAGCAACATAGAGGGTCGTCATTTCAGGCTTTTTACTGACCACTGAGCGTTAACCTACCACTTGGGATTAACCCAGCCTAAAGGCAGGGTGGCACGTTGGATCAGTGAAGTACAACAGTTGATTTTCGATGTAAGCCATCGACCTGGTGATGAGCTCCCTGATGCAGATGATCTTTCCAGGCTTCACATCATAGAAGTGAGAACATCTGATCATGGACACGTTTACAGCTTGTGGGAAGGCACCGAAAACTTGACTTGTGATAATGGCGAATTCTGCGTGCCAGGAACTTTGATGAAAAAGGTTTTGAAGTTGTACAATGACAGCCCAGAGTCAGGAGGGCATGATGGATTCTGTAGAACTTATTGTAAGATAAAAAGTCGATTCACATGGAAAAATATGAAGAACTATGTGTAAACCTGTCACCACTGCCAGATTAACAAGGCCAAGTATCGTCCAAGAGGGAATCAAATGGTCATCGCCAATCATTCCAAAGTACCATTTGAAGTAATTCATCTAGATTTTGCCGAAATAAAAAAGCGAGGCGAGGGAGTCAGTAAGACGGAAGCATTCCTTGTCGCAATTGATGAATGCACACGCATGGCAGCTGCAAAGCCAGGAAAGGAAGACACCAATTCTGTTTTGACGTTACTAGAGCGGAATATGTTCAAGAACACAAGGGTGGTGGTGTCCGACAACGGGCCAGTTTTTGGCAGTAAGAAACTTCAAGAATGGGCCCATGATAGAGGAATTGCCCCGAGATTTGCTGCACCCTACCATCCAGAAGGAAACGGCCTAGCTGAGAGGCTCATTCGGGACTTGAAAACATTCATCGCAATTTACCATGATTTCTGTGGAGGATGGAAGTGTGCCTTGGAAGCAGCAGTCAAGCACCACAACCATTCTCATACCATGGGATTAGGATGCACGCCTAACTTTGCTGTATCAGGCGAAGCAACTTGGCTGCCTGCAGACTATGACCTTGGAATCGTTGGAAAAGTAGATCTGCAGGAAAGGCGCAAGACAGAAGAGTAGCTTGCACGCTACAGATCAACCATGAAGAGACCACTATGATCTGCGACATAGCTTGAAAATGCCTGTAATAGAGCTTGGAGATACAGTTTTAGTCCGGAGGAGTTTAGATGGACCGAAGTCGGTCAAGATTTTCTTGGCCCTACACAGTGACAAAGACCATCAAGCAACAAGGAATTTTGAAATCGCTAAGCTATTTGGGACTGGAAGAAAAAACTGAAATAGCAACAGTGGGAAATGTCATACCCTATCATCCCAGGAGGGATGAAAACCAAAGTCCGGGAGTATGTGATCTTCCGGCAAAGAAGAAGACTGAAGAGACAAGAACAGGAGGGGGAAGAGAAAGAAGTGATCAAGATGGATCCCTGTAAATAAATGAGTGTATTTTAACTCGTACTTTATAATGAGCATGCATAAAAAGTAATAAAGAATACTGCATACAATAATTCCTACTCTAAGTGACATGTAACAGCAATGGAATGAAGGAACTTTACCTGGGACATAATTCACTGCTAAAGATTGAAGAACATTCTACATAAAGGACTAGCGGTCCAGAATAAATTTATGTAATTGACTTGAATTAAGTTGGTGTCTACCAACCGAGAAAACCGGGAATTCTCAGGGGTTTTGAATAGTTTGAAGAAACTTGGGGGAAACTTCGGGAATTTGTGCAAATATCATAGAAAATGAGCAGCAATTTTGTTGAAAGGGGACGAAAGTCGCGTGAATGAAGGCTGGAGTAATAGAGACAAATCGTAACGAATCCTCTTTGACGCCTTGTCGTCCGCTGGAGGAATTGCCAGTGTGCCGTCAACGACCGACTTTTCTCGGACGGCTTCGCGGCGCCACCACATCCGCAGTAGAGTCAATGTATAAGAACGTCTGAAATTTCGCACGCGAGAACACTTCGCCGTCCGAGCCTTCAGCTTTTTTGCCGTGACCGCCGGTCCGAAACAGCATTACTCAAAGCCGCCACCACCATCGCCGCCATTTTCATTACCTTGCCGCCTCGAACCGGCGCTCTCGCACGCACATCTGCTGGCAGCTGTAGCCTAACAACCCTTGCATCTACGCGCCACCGCCGCTTTCTGGTCGGCGGAAACGTGTATGGAGGGGCTTTACTGTAGCCACCACTGCGGCAACACTAGGCCTAGCTGCTTCGACGTTCGCTATTAAGCTTCTTGCCGTTCTTAGCCGCTGTCAGCAACGGTTTCACTCCGCCTCTGTGGTCCTCGCGATTTGTTTCGAAGCTCTGAAAGCACGACGCCTTGAATAATGCCGGTTACCGAAATTCAGCTTTGTCTCATTATAGCAATGTTAAATGCTGAAGCATACGCGAAAGTATTGCGGTGAAGCATAACAAGCGGGGTAAAAGGGCATGCAATTGTCATGGGACACGGTATGTATTCCTTAATTATACGCGCGTGCACCCACCATTTCCTGTCACAATACGATATGCCTAATTAGTTGGCAGGCCTTTTGAACTTTTTCGGATGTGCCTACGGCGATTTGAGCCCTGAGTGAGTGAGTGAAAAACTTTATCAGCTCTAGATTCGCTGGTCTTCTGCGGTCTTCAGATGGAATCGTCCATCTTCTAGCGCAACGGTTGGTTGCCCTTAGTCCAGGGCTCCGCTGGATGCTGCTGCCAGTTGTGCTCGCCGAATCAGACCTTCTTGGTCGACCTGGCGATCGCTGGAGAGCACTCCCTCCCATTGCTCCGCACTCGGGTTTGGTATAACGGGTACCACGTCTATCTTCTGGCATGCCCACGTTATGTGATACAGCGTGGGTGTTTCGTGGCACCAGGGGCATTTGTCATTGTATTGTGTGGGATAAATTTTGCTGAGTACGTTTAGGTTCGGGTACGAGCCCGTTTGTAGCTGCCTCCACGCGACAGAGTCCTCTCTGCTAAGGGGGTTGTGCGGTGGTGGATACCGCTTTCTGCAGCCCTTGTAGTAATTTAGTATCGCCGAATAATCTTGGGGTACAGGTTCGGTCTCCTCGAGGTCGCCTACGTTGGATGCTCGGTAATAAGTGTACCCTCGAGCTATCCTGTCCGCCTCTTGGTTCCCTGCCACTCCCGTGTGTCCCGGCGTCCATACTATCGTATGCCTAATTGGTTCTTCTTTTGTTTGCCGTTGTGTTATGTGGTCTCCGGAGCGGAGTATGCGAAGCGCTCCGTGCCCTATTCTGCCGCGTAGGTAGTTGCGGCACGCTGTTTGCGAGTCTGTAAGGATTGTTAGAGACCGTTTAGACCGATATCCCTCCGCTGCCGCTAGAGCGACGGCCGCTTCTTCAGCCTCGACTATCGTATCGAATCTAAGGTTCGAATCAATCACCGTTGCTACCGCGTTGCTGTTGCTCTGCCCCGCTGCTCTGGCGTACGTGGCTGCGTCCACGTATACTGTCGTTTCTTGGGGTTCTAGTGTTTTTTGTAGGTATTCAGCCCTCGCTTCTCTGCGTGCTTTGTGTAGGTTGGGATCCATGTTCCGGGGTATGGGTGCTACTTTTAGTGTGTTGCGATACTCGTCCGGAATTGTTTCGGTCCTCTGTATCTCTTGAAGTTGATCGGCGCAGCCTAGTTTCTTCAGGAGCTGAGGTCTGAGGTTCTCAATTTGCAGTTTCTTGCCCTATTTAGGAATCATCACTACCTCCGCATGCTTCCACTCCTCGGGAACGGTCTCAGCTTCCCAGTGTTTGTTGAGAAAGTCGGTTAATTCTGCGACTAACTCTTCACTGAGCTTGCGGATGAGTGCGTTATTTATCTTGTCTGCACCCGCGGCTGTGTTTCTGGTTGTGTTTCGAATCGCTGCGTAGACCTCTTCTCGCGTAATGGGTCTGTCCGGGTTAACGTCTTCTCTTCCGCGGTAGCGCTCTGCGTAAGCTGCTGGGTTTATGTCCCCGAAGCATTTAACGCGTACCTTCTCCAGGAGTTTCGAGTCTGGTCCCTCGAACTGGTGGATGAACCGGTAGATGGTTTTGTTGTTTTCTGCCTTGGTCTTGGTCGGATCTATGAGAGCCTTGAGGATATGCCACGTCCTCGCTGTGTTCAAAGTTCCGTTGAGGGAGTCGCTGAATTGCTGCCAATTTTGCCTTGCCCTGAAAGGGTCCCTCACCAAGTCTGGCCATTTTGAGCTAGCTGACAATTAAACGCCGTGCATACTGTGCGCGCTATATCGCTAGGCGCTGCGGAAAGAGCTGAAATTTCAAACACACTGCCGTCTGCCCTTCTCCTCGTGGGCGCCATGCTCCCAGTCGTAGAGCGGAAGTAACAGTGCGAGTACGCCTACGTACATCGTGCTGCTGTGACGTCGCTCCTCGTGACACGTGTCTTCGAGAATTATTCAAGGCAACATCCGTTGTTTCTGTAATCTGTTGCTTCAATCGATGAATTGAATCTTAGAGAAATAATGAAACACACAAACCGAATGTCTGCGTATTATTATTTTACTTCGCACCGCTGAAAGAGAGATGCACTTCTGTTTCGTCTGTGTGTTCCCATGTCCTGCAGTCGCGCGCGCAGACAAACGACAGCATGTCATTTTCTAAATTGTTCGAGCGTGCGATCATGCTCTATGATCCGCTTCTGTCTTCCTCAGTATTCGCGTAGCACTAGCTTATACCGCTAGTCAGGTGTTCTCGTGCGCAGCACACAAAATCCTGTGCTGCGCAAAACGAGACAACAGCTCGCGCGCCACGCCGTCGGTGGTAGTGCACCACGCATAGCGGCGTAGCTAGGTCGTCTGGCACCCGGAGCCCATAGGTCTTCTGTCAACCCCCCCTTCCCACCTCCGGGTGTAGTCGAGGAAGGCGAGAATATCGACAATTTCCGGGTGCCTTCAGACGTATATGACGCCCCCCCCCCCTCTCCCCCCCGGTTCCTACCCCACTGACCACGCAGCTAAATAAAGCGAGGGGAAAAAATGAAGGCGGGTCCGTGACGTATGCGTCACGCGATCCTCGAGCTCCGGTATGGGAGAACGCAGGGAAATAATTTCGCTTGCGGAGGCTAGACGGGGCAAGCGGAAAGAGCGTCCAACTTGGCAGTGGCTCTCGCTTCCTGAAATCGTGGGTTCGCGTCACTGAAATATTTCTGTCTCGGCTATTAATGAACCATTTTGAAAAATTCTTGCAGGAGAACGCTCCTTAGAGGGCACGTAACAACTTCCAGCGTATAAGCAAAATTTTATCTGTGGCCTGGTCAGGGGCCCTTTAAGGGCGAAAAGACATGCATTCCTTTTTTCGAAATGCCCGATTTTTCGGACGTTTTCGCGGCCCCTAGGGAGTCCGAAAAATCGGACGTTGACTGTACAACTGACTAAGAGGATGCTTCAAATGGTCCGTGGGCCGAACGCGCGGCGGAAGGAGGACGAGAACACAAACGACCTACGCATTGAGGAATGAACGGGAAAGGAAGTGTGCCACGGCTTCTTTGTAGGAGCTTGAACTAAAAAAAAGTGATGGCTGACGCCGAGACGCAGATGCCCCTCATCCAAACCAAAATAAAATCTTTAGAGCAGTGAAGCGCAACACTGAGGCGTTGTGCGCGGACTGAGAGTATGTCAGGACAGTGAGGTTGACTTACCGACTGTTGAGAGAGAATCTCACTTGTGACAAAGTTCAGGCCTCATACGAATGCGCTGATAGAAATTGCTCATATTCGAAAATATTTGCTTCTCTACGCATGTCCTTTTCATTCCTATTTGACAATGTACGACTCGATTTACAATCGTTTTTACCATTTCTTGAAGATATTTTATTCACTGTGCATTTTAATAACCCCGCCCTGCTGTTTTCATTTTGAATGAAATAAACACTAGTCCTTACTATTCAAACTGTATTAAGTAGTTTTTCTTATTTTTTAGTTTGCTTACTAAAGAGTGGCCGCATCGGGCGACATGGTGTCAACCCGTCTTGACATAAAACAAAAGTTCTGTGTCACTCAGGGAATTTCGCAAAGACACTCAGGCAACTTGGAAATGTCAACTTGGTAGACACTCTGGGTTTGTCCAATTGTTTGTTTTAAGATGAAGAAAACATTAGCGTAGAATACCGCAGAAGGGCCCAGTTTCGCAGAAGCGTCCATTACTAAGATTTCCGATACTTCAGAATTTTGTAAAGTATATTTGAGCGGCCCCCTCGAAAGCGTCAACATAAGCTGAAATAATTAGAAATACCTATACCCAGGCCCTCCGTGTGGCGCAATAAAGCTACTGAATTGAATTTCTCATGTTAAAATTCGCAGAAAAATCTTAAAGTACGACTTACACACAACCTACAGACATGATTGCGTCGGATTGTAATTTAACTATACGAGAAAACATAGTTCTGTTCCACGAGAACTAAAAAAAAACCCTTTTTCCAGCGTTTGTACCATTCATAGACCAGCCACGGCGTCCGCCATTTGCGCGCGCCGGCGCGTGAGTATCTCGAGGGCCACGGAGCGGCGCGCCCGGTTCCTTGCAATACCTCCAGATGGCGCTCGCCTCCGCCGCATCGCGGCCCACGCAAGAAGCCGCGTTTCTACCAGAAACACCTTCGTGCATAGCGTTCGCGGCCAGCGTTTCCCGGTAAACATTACGTTTACATAGGCTCCAGTTGCAGGGGCGGCTCCGGGATTATATTACTGGGGGGGGGGGCACCCGCGATAAGTGGGTTCATTCGGGGGGGGGGGGGGGGGCGGGCAGGGAGGCGGCAAACATATGCATTGTGTTTTGACTGTTTAACTCTCTTCCACTTTGATCTCTTATTTTATACATGTTCAAATTAATCAATAGGAAGTCCGAGACATGGCCCCTACGCTTCCTTCAGTCGCTCAAGGCTCCAATAAACATGCACAGTGTTCTGCTAAGGTAAGTGCAGCGTAATAGATGTGGAGGCTGCGCATGTTCAATAGATGTCAATCATTGCTCAGCCCAACTCTTCTGTGCCTTAGAATTTCTCCCATTATTTCTGAACGTGTTTCTTAGTTCTATTGTCTTTAATTGAACTAACTGAACTTTGTAGTTATTCGGCGTGCTTTTCTTTGCGTCATTTAACAGTGAAAGGATGTGAAGAAAAGAAAAGCGAACATTCATTTATGCATGTGCAACACACTCATCCGAGACTACAACATTGTTGCGATGCAGATAGCAATTGCTCGATGGCTAAAATCTAACAACAGCTTGACTGCGCTGAAGGCCTTCTAAACACATCAGTGTGAATAAGCCCTTATTCCAGCAACACAGTAAGATATCAATTAAAGTTCAGCATATTTGCACAGCAGTGTTCCTGCTAAGAAAATGAAAATTTATATAGTACATGGTACAGCACATAAATAAAAACACTAATAAATAAAGAACAAGACAGGTACCACGCAGTGACAAAATAACATCAGTTAACTAGATTACAGTACAGCTTCATAAGAGTAATTTCACAGCAGGAGAGTCAACACCACTAGGCAATGTGCATATCAATTCCAACTTTGGTAAAGACGCTCTAGATTAGAAAAAAAAAAAAGAATAGACACCCTTGTGGCGCCGGCTGGCGATTCGGAATGTTGGAAATGGGAATAGAATAACGAAAAGATATGCAGATCCCACGAACTGTGGGAATCGATGTAAGCGAAGCTTTCCCTGCTGGATGCTTTGATTGATGATAATTAGCGGTGATGTTGACAGCGAAAGCTTAATTTTTTTCAATGTTTAGTTTATGAGTCTGTGAGTACCTTGTTTAGCTTTTGTTTACTTGTGTTATGCTTTGGTTATTGTTTTTATTCTTATAATTTTTGTGCTTTGCTTTTGTTTATCTGTGCTTTGCTTTTGTTTATCTGTTCTTTCCTTATGTTTATCCATTACTTGTTTCTTTTCCTTTGCTACTTGAGGTAGACATTAGATTTGATTTTTTTTAAATTTTAGTAGATTTAGTAACAACACTAGACATGATTTAAGCTTTCTACATATGTACAGGCGCCGACAAAAGTGGTGTACTCCATGCAGCGGGAGCTGGAGCAACGGCAAACTAAACTGCATCGCAACGCCATCTACAGGCAGCATCTGGGATCGAGACAACCAATGGTTGCCCTTTATTATCTGCAAGCATGTCGCTTGACTCGTGTCAATGTTTCGTGCTTCAGCTCGCCAAAATGCCGAGCGACGCCGCTGCAGTAGCAATCTGCATGGAGTATACCACTTTTGTCGGCGCCTGTACATTACACAATTCTGCACTTTCAGAACTGTTTAGATCGATCTAAGAAGTCCCGCTTGAATCAGGCGTCCGCTCCGCCGGTCTCGGGTAGCTGCCGCTGCAGCCGCCTCACCTCCGCTTCTCGTTGCCGCACCTGGGGCCTGTTTCACCTCCGCAGCGGGTCGGGCCGGTATTTCACTATATTCGGGATCGGCCCACGTATGGGGAGTGCTTAACGCCTGCTTCACCTCCGCCGCGGGTCGGCCCGGTATGCACTGTCTCCGGGATCGGCCCACGTATGGGAAGCTTTTTGCTTACGACATGAAAATTTCCTTGGTTGGTAGAGGTATACAGCTGCGCTGTAAAAGTCACAGGCCTGCACAGCACACGCAGCATAGTCACAGCGTAAGGTGGAGGAGTGGCTCAAGGAGCTTCCATTTGTGGAAGTCCCAAAGACCTTCGATGCGGCGTGTGAGTGCACGTTGAGCATGATCAACAAGGATTTTGAAGAATTTCCCTAGCATAGGACAAACTTCTTCCTTCTACTCCAAGCTGTTGTTACTCACTGCTTCCCCGCACTTCTGAGCATCCCCCCAGCACAGATCAAGCTCGTCTTAGACTTTATCATCTGGGCTTTCAAGCACACCATGAGGAATGTGGCTGACGTCGGTCCGCAGATCCTGTACCAGCAGCTTCAAAACATTGGCCAAGAAGAAGTGGCATCACAAAGCTTCTACCAGACGTACTACACAGACATCATGCAGCACCTGTTCTCTGTGGTGACGGACACATCTCGCACAGCTGGCCTGTCGATGCAGGCATCCATCCTGGCCTACATGTTCAGCATAGTGGAGGCAAACAAGGTCACGGTGCTACTCAATCCAACAATGCAAGCCAATGGGATCACCAACGTGGTCTACGTGCAGGACTTTGTGGCCAACCTATTGAAGACTGCGTTCAGCCACCTCTCCGATGCACAAGCGAAGATTACTGTTCAACGTTTCTTCAACCTCAACCAGGACATCCAGGCTTTCAAGGAACACCTGAAGGATTTCCTTGTCCAAATAAGGGTGTACACTGGTGAGGACGACAGCGACCTGTTCCTTGAAGAGCGGGAAGCAGCACTGCGGCAGGCAAAGGAAGAGAAGCGCAAGATCCGCATGCTCGTCCCCGGAATCCTCAACCCCTACGAGATTCCCGAAGAGACGCAGGGCTGAGCCACCATTGTATTTATATAGAGCTCTCGTTCCTTCCCTACCGCGAAGTCCCTTCGCTTCGTTTTCACGAGAACGATCTGAACTGTCCGCCCGGCGTCGACGGCGAGCTGCGGATTGTGCTGCAGCTTGTCATGCTCTCTGCACAGCGGTCTGCTGAACCCGATGTTGCCTGGTTGCAGTTGCGCGCGTAGCTCTACGATTTGCTTCTTCAGCAGCGTTTGTTACCTAGCGAGGAAGCGCCATAACGTGTACCGAAGAGTAAACACAGGTATCCAGACTACGTCGCACACATGTCACATATATACCTTCAGCAGTGGCATGGTATGTTGCTGTTGTTGACGACGATGATAATGATGGTTTGTTGGCATCCCCTTCGAAACGGGATGGTGACAAATTGTCGCATAGCCTGCTTGAGTTTACCAGGTACAGCTAAATGCAGCATGCAACTGCTATTAGCGGCGAGTTGGAGTGGCGCCCTCTCGCGAGTGACGTCACAGACAGGACGCCGGTCGCTCCGGCTCACTCGGCTGCCGCGCACGCTCGTTCCCTTTATTGTGCATGCTTGGGGTTGCTGGTGGCTCAAGCCGCACTTATTGAAGGATATGTCGACTTCTTTCTGCTGTCATGCCTGAGCCAAATTTTTTTTCTTCAAAACCGCGTGAGTCGAGAAAATTTGCGGCTTGGATGACGCAAGTTATTAGCGCTGAAGCGGTCTATTGGTTTGGCAATGTATATATGCGCCATGTCCGTCCATAGATTTTGCGTAAATAGAATGTCTGGGAATTCAACACGCAAAAATTATGTGTTATGATTCGCTATTAACGCCAGTGGCGTAGCAACAGGGGGAGCCGGGGGGCCGTAGGCCCCGGGTGCACGGGGCCAGTAGGGGGGGGGGGGGGGGTGTCATTTACGTCTGAAGACACCCGAAAATTGTCGATATCCTCGCCTTCCTCGACTACACCTGGGGAGTGGGGGGGGGGGGTGACAGAAGAGCTAAGGGCCCCGGGTGCCATACGACCTAGCTACGCCACTGATTAACACTTAACGTATTATTAGTAGTTAGCTAGAGAGAGATCGAGTTTTACGTGGGAGAAAAATCTTGGTATTTGGTATCAACGTTATAAATCCGTGTTAGGACACTGCCCAGCGTACTTTCAACATGATTCTTATTGCTCAGGTCAGTTGTTCTAGTCAAACATGGCCACTTTATTAATGCGCAAAAGGAAGAGCTAGGCGCGCATTTTGCATGAAAAAGTTTTCTACTACTTCCATCGTTCTCCGAAACAGGCACCCAGAAAACGCACAGCTCATGGCTGTTAACACGACGGCGCGTCATGTACCGTATGTATATAGTTTCCGCGTAACACAACAAGAATCACCTGAAAGAAAAGTTTCGTGATTAAGGCCGAGAGCCAATCAATTGCAAGCTATGAAATGTTTCATCATGGCCCTCAGTAGCCTTTATCGACAATATGGCACACTCCTCACGCAACGGAAGCAACCGACTGTCGTTATGGCGAGGCACGCAATGTTTGCGAAACCCATCAGTTCGCTACTACTTCGAATTGAAACCATGAAGCAGTTTCTCTTGCAATGCCTAAAGTGTACTCTAGGTGCTACAACGAAGTTTAGGCTGCCTTGAATTGAACTGAGAATTATTCGCTTCATCAGTATACATAAAAGAGAACCAGGAAGACACCACAAGAATCACGCGAATTCACTAGATTCTTTACTTCCACCGGGGAACATTGACATCTCCAAAATGTTCCATATTAGTAATACATGAGGCTTCGGCTTCTTTTTGACAGCAGCCACACGGTGCAAAAGGAAAAATACACTCAAATATTTAGGCCGAGCAGCCTGTGTCAGCTCGCTAAACAGCTTCGTCATGTCTGTTCCTCAAGCAACACGCTCCGGTCAGTTGCTCAGGTCAGTTGAACCTGAAGCACGGAAAAGGAAACAAGCATCGGTATATTCATCTTCATATGCTGGAAATTGCTGCAAGCCTCAATTAGCTATACCTCAATTTACCACCACTTAAGTTTAACAAGTGAAGAACGGCCTAATTTTGAGAAGCACTTAAAGACGCAAGTGGTGCTGGTAGAATACAAACTACAGTGTTAGTTAAGTTCTCGTGTGACTGCCGAACGTTTCTGTGAAGAAATGCAATAATTCAGTATTATACCATGAACTACTCGTCGTGAGCAAACACTTTTTAGCGGATAATATCAAGGTAAATGTTGTAGAATTCATATATAGCCAGTGGTTGTGACATGCTTGTTGCTTCGCTAAAACACGTTGGCGGGCTAGTTGGTTAGAATCCATGATAGAGTGCATACGCGCGACTGAACGGGGACGTAGAAAAAAAAACAGACACACAGAGACAGCGCTGTCTCTGTGTATCTGTTTCTTTCTACGTCGTTCAGTCGCGCTTATACACTCTATCATGGATGCTTGTTGCACCACGACAGGTATGGTATCCTAAGTGGATTCTTATGTGCTATGTTATTGCGCTTATGCTTTTAGTATTCACGTGAGCTACCGCTGCAATCTGCAGATCCGCGCATGAAAATCCCGCAGTGGGCTGGTCGGAGCTCCATCGGCTGGCACTGTAGCGTGGCCTTTGAGCAGTATATTGCCGTCTAGGAAATAAGCTCTTTGAATAAATTTTCGTGAACGAAGGCGTCGTAAAAATATGTTTGCGACGACCATCACAAGTGTACAAGCATAGGGAACGACAGCTTAACAAACGAAAACCCTGCAGAATGCGCCCAGACAGCACCCGAACTGTAGTATACGACAGGCACGAGTCCGTGCACTGACGTCACGTGAGCGGCGATCGCAGCGCCCCTGTAGGTCGCTCTCGCGGCTAACACGCCACTGCTACGTGTCGGGACACCTGAAGTATTATAACGGAACTGCAATACAAATTTTATACGTATCGACGGAACTGGGCGCGCTTGTCAAACGGCACGATACGATGGCAATGATGATGATGATGATGATTTAATGATATCCCCTTTGAAACGGGATGGTGAAAAAAAAGATATGCAGATCCCACGCAGTGTGGGAATCGATGTAAGCGAAGCATTCCTTGCTGCATGCTTTGATTGACGATAATTAGCGGTGATTTTGAAGGCTAAAGGTTAATTTGTTCAACGTTTAGTCTAACGCGAGAATTGTGAGGCGGTGTTAAACGTTACCTTGCAGGCGCCACTGCTGTTTGTCTGCGTAGTACAGAGAACACACAGGGAGAGGTGTTTGCTTGAGGCGTTGTTGCGCGCCATATTTGATAACCACTGAGAGGGCTGAGCATAGTCATTGCCTCACATGGCACGTCGCATTGTGGCAGAAGTATTAAACTTCAATTGGATTAATGGGCTGCACGTGCCAAAACCACGCTAGGATTATGAGGCACGCCGTAGTGGCGGACTAAAGATTAATTTTGACACGGTGATGTTGTTTAATGTGTCCCAAATCTAAGTGCACGTGCGTTTTCTATTTCGCCCACGTCGAAATGAGGCTGCCGCAGTTGGGATCAGATCCACGGCCTCTAGCCATGGCCGCAAAGTTAACGCGGCGGGCACAGAAGTGTCGATCTGACAGGTGGACCGCTTCCGTAGTGTCGCCTGGACCCTGCGGTGCGCTTTGATTAATGAGGCTCTGCTTCTACACGCCCTGCGTATTTTGTCCGCTTGACATATTTGCATGGTGTTCGTTTTTCATAAATAGCAGCAACGTACTGCACCGTACCTTGAAAAGCTTATCCAGTTTCCCCGCAACCGCCGTCGTATAGCAGTAGGGTTTGCTTGCCTTCTCACGTAACCCTCCGCCCCCCCCCCCTCCCCTGTGGACAGCAAGCTAACAATTTAGGTTTGAAATTTAGTGCTAGAAAATCAGGTGTTATGGTATTCAATGAAAACAATGAACGGACAGTGGCAATACAGGGCTAGGAAATACCTCGTGTAAGAGAATATAAATATCTTGGTATATGGATAAACGAAGGCAATATGTGTATGGAAACACAGGAAAAAATAATAACAGTAAAGGGGAAGAGAAATGCGGCCATAATGGAAGCACAGAGCGCTGGGGATACAATAGGTACGAGCTGCTCCGGGGTACGTGGAAAGGTGTAATGGTTCCAGGACTTACTTTTGGAAATGCGGTTGTTTGCTTTGAATCAGGGGTACAACCAGGACTCGATGGGAACCAAATGTCAGTGGGACGCCTCGCATTGGGCGCTCTCGGGAAGACTACAAATGAAGCTGTGCAGGGCGATATGGGCTGGGCTAGTTTTGAAGTGAGGGAAGCTCGCAGTAAAATTGATTATGTAGAACGACTGAGGAATATGGAAGAAATTAAATGGGCTGGGTCAGTATTGAAGTATCTGTACAAGAAGAACATTAATTCACAGTGGAGGAAAAGAACTAGGAAGGTTACCAGCAAGTATGCGGCCTGTAGGGTGGGCAACACAGCAACAAAGAACGTTGTTGGAATCTCAGCGCTGACGCCCGTTGTTGCACCTGGGTCGCAAGCCCCAAGGGTAGCGTTGGCCTGGCGGCCTGGGGCACAACTGGAAGCATTCGAAGGTCCCGGCAAAGCATGAGTCGACTGGTAACAGAACAACTTGTTTATTCTAGCATCGCAAAAGAGCGGGCGGTCAGGTCGACCGAAGTGGAGAGACGGGAGAGCAAGTTACTCAACAGAAGAAATCGAAGCCTCTCTCGGCGTCCGGGGGCAGCTGCTTTTATACTCTCGCAGTTGAGGGCAAGAAGGAACGCCTCTATAGACGCGCACGTGACGTCGCCGCTCGGGCACGTTGGCACGAGTAGGTGACGCATCCGCCGGGCCGGCGCCGCTCGGGCACGTTGAGACGAGTAGGTGACGCATCCGCCGGGCCGACGCCGCTCGGGAACGTGGAGACGAGTAGGTGACGCATCCGCCGGGCCGGCGTCGGTCAGACCTCCTCGCCTCACAGTTGGGGGAGCCCCTCTCCCCGGCTGCCGCGCTTCGACAAGCGTGGGCACCAACATGCACACACACACACACGCGCACACGAAGACACGTGGCATTGAAACATGCCTGGACGCGCTTGGCGGGAAGCGTATCGGCGGCGCTGAACGGCCCAAAATGTCTGCCGCTTTGAACGAAGCCCCGGCGTCCGTTGCATCCGCGCCGGCTATACCGCGCGTCGTAGGCGAAACGTAACAGACCGCCCCGCCGGGGGAAGGAGATCCCGATGGTCAGGGGACTGCATCCGCTGTCCGGAGGGATGTCGCTCGATGATGCTCATAACCGAAGTCGGGCGTCCCTCGACGTTTCTTGAGCGCAGCGCACAGAGAAGGCCTCGTTCTCTCGTTCAGGTTCACACAGGACACTGCAAAGTGACTTCGGGAGAGTTCACATTTTTGTTCTCGTTCCCGGCAAGCGTTAGAACTACGCCGAAACTCAACCGCTCAGTCAGCAAGCACGGCACAATCCTCACTAAGCCCTGCCAGGCTCTTTCCCCTTTTATACCACTGCCTAGTTCCTTACAGTAGTCTAGCAGCACTCAGAACGCGTCCACAAATTGGAAAATTGCACTAGAAAGCACATCATCGCTTTGAAACACTACGCAAAAGCAATATGTTAAAAATCCTGCCTCAGGAAGAAAAACATCAGTAACAAACAATTTTGAGGCTGATTCCTACGTTAGGGGCTTCGACTTAAGCCATCGGCGTTACCGTTGAGACTCCCCTTTTTGTAACGCACCTCAAAGGAATATGGTTGCAAAGCGAGGCTCCAGCGCAGGAGACGGCCATTTTTGGGAGAGATGGTCTGCAGCCATTGGAGAGGGCAGTGATCCGTCTCAACGATAAACCTCGAGCCGGCTAGGTAGCATGACAATTTCTGAACGGCCCACACGATACACGCACACTCTTTCTCGGTGGCGCTGTACGCCTGCTCACGACTGGTCAGCTTACGACTAGCATACAGGACGGGGTGTTCTACTTCTCCATTTTCCCGTTGGCACAGTACAACGCCCATGCCTCGCTCACTAGCATCGCACTGAACAACGAACCCTTTTGTGTAGTCGGGCGATCGTAGCACAGGCTGGCTTGTTAGGGCACTCTTTAGGGCGCTAAAAGCTCTTTCCTTTGTCTCGTCCCAGACGACTGTTTGCGGCTCTGTCTTTCTTAGAGCATCCGTCAGGGGAGCCGCGATATCAGAGTACCTGGGGATGTACCTCTGATAGTAGCCGGCGACACCTAAGAACGACCGAATATCGGTCTTCGTGCGCGGTTGCGGGAAGTCTCGCACAGCGGCCACCTTTATTTCAGAGGGGCGGCGACGACCCTGACTAATCACGTGACCGAGGTAGACAACCTCGGCCTGTGCTAACTGGCACTTAGGAGCCTTGACTGTCAAGCCCGCTTCGCGCAGGCGGGTTAATACTGCCCGCAAGTGTGCCATATGCTCAGACCAGGATGCGGAGAATATCGCTACGTCGTCTAGATACGGTAAAGCGAATTCTTGCTGTCCCCGCAACACTTTATCCATGAGGCTTAAAAAGCAGTATGGCGCGTTCTTCAAACCAAAACTCAAAACTTTAGGACGGAACGTTCCCATTGGTGAGATGAACGCCGCATACCTACTAGCCTCTTCTGTAAGTGGAACCTGCCAATAACCCCTGACAAGATCTAGGGTGGAAATAAACTGAGCGCTACTAACTTTCTCAAGGCGCTCCTCGATGTTAGGGATCGGATAAATTTGATCCTTAGTGATGGAATTAAGCTTGCGGTAGTCGACGCAAGGACGAGGTTCCTTGCCCGGTACCTCAACTAAAATCAAAGGGGAGGTATAATCACTCTCACCCGCCTCAATAACACCGAGCTGTAGCATTTTCTTTACCTCAGCCTCCATAATATCACTCTGGCGGGGTGACACCCGATACGCCTTGGATCGTACTGGCTCTGGGGAGGTAAGTTCTATGTCATGAGTAAGGACAGAAGTCCTACCAGGCCTCTCAGAGAACAGACCTTGAAACCCTTGTAAGAGCTGGTGTAGTTCGGTTTTCTGCTCAGGCGACAGCGATTAAGATTAAGACAGCGACACTGATTAAGTCACTAATGACTTGATCGGTGTCTTTCCTGTTCGTCACTGAGCCTAGTCCCGGAAGCTCGACCGGAAGCTCTTCAGGAACGTTTACCATCATGCACACCACTGCTTCCCGTTGTTTATAGGGTTTGAGCAGATTACAGTGGTAAACTTGCTGTGCTTTCCGCTTTCCTGGCAGACTCACCACGTAGTTGACGTCCGACAGTTTTTGAACAATTCGTGCTGGGCCCTCCCACTGCACGTCTAGTTTGTTTTTTAGCGATGTGCGCAATATCATGACCTCATCGCCCACCTCAAAACGACGGGCCCTGGCTGTCCGATCATAATAAACCTTAGCCCTCTGCTGGGCCTTTGCCATTGCTTCACCTGACAACTCCTGTGCCCTTCTTAAGCGTTCGAGGAGCTTAAGCACGTAGTCCACCACGACTGGGTCGTCGCCCCTGCCTTCCCACGATTCTCGTAGCATGCGAAGCGGAGATCGCAGCGAGCGACCGTACACCAGCTCAGCTGGCGAAAACCCCGTAGCCGCATGCGGCGCGGTCCTTAATGCAAACATCACCCCAGGCAGACACAGCTCCCAGTCAGTTTCATGTTCAAAGCACAATGCTCTCAACACGCGCTTCATGACGGAGTGGAGCTTCTCAACGAAATTCGACTGGGGGTGGTACACTGAGCTGTGTAACAGCTTTACCCCGCACCTTTCGAGAAAGGCTGTCGTCAAAGCGCTAGTAAACACTGTGCCCTGATCTGATTGGATTTCCGCAGGAAAACCAACTCGCGCAAATATGGACAGTAGTGCATTGACTATCTCAACTGAGCTGAGTTCTTTAAGCGGCACTGCTTCAGGGAACTTTGTCGCTGGGCAGATCACAGTCAAAATGTGTCTGTACCCCGTGGCTGTTACCGGCAGAGGTCCCACTGTATCAATAACGAGCCGTCTAAAAGGCTCCGTAACGATAGGTACCAATCTCAACGGCGCCCTCGATTTGTCCCCTGGTTTGCCCACCCGCTGACAGGTGTCACATGTCTTCACAAAGTGGTCTGCGTCCCGAAAACACCCTGGCCAATAGTACTCTTGCAAGAGACGGTCCTTAGTTTTCTTAACTCCTAGGTGTCCGGACCACGAACCCCCATGCGACAAGCGCAACAGATCCTGACGGTAGCACTGAGGCACGATCAGCTGATCGAACTCCACTCCCCTGCGGTCTAGATACTTCCGGTACAGGACCCCACCTCTTTCCACAAAGCGAGCATTTTTCTTGGCGATACCTTCCTTGATAATGCAGCGTATGTTTTCTAGGCTGCCATCCTTTTTTTTGCTCGGCTATCAAAGCCGACCGGCTGACTTTTAGCAACCTATTAAGTCCGTCTGACGTGGGCGCGATGAGCAAATCTGCAGATAGCCCTTCTAACTTTCCCGTGTCGGGCATTTCCTCTCCAGTATCTGGTGCCTTTAACGTTACAGACTCAATTTTATTCAGTTCGGGCGTGCTCTGAATATCAGCTTGCTGCGCCTCTGACCCTTTTTCATTGTTTGACAACGTCGGCGCCGCAACTACCGCCTTTGCAGCGAGCTCCCGAACCTTCGATCTGGTTAAGGCCTGAACGCTAGCCTCACCAAACAAAAGCCCCTTCTCGCGCAGGAGGTGATCGGACCTGTTCGAAAATAGGTACGGGTACTGGGGGGGCAGCATAGATGACACTGCGGCCTCCGTCTCAAGTGCTCCGAAAGGTCCTTCAATAAGCACTTTGGCTGTGGGCAGACACACGCTATGAGCTTCCACGGCTTGCTTGATCCATGCGCACTCGCCCGTGAACATATCGGGTTCTACGTAAGAGGGGTGAACTACATCCATCGTAGCTGCGGAATCGCGAAGCACTCGGCACTCTTTCCCGTTCACGAGGAGGTCTCGCATGTAAGGCTCGAGAAGCTTCATGTTCTCGTCAGTGCTGCATAATGATAAAAACACGACTTTTGTTTTTGTTTCCGGACACTGTGCCGAAAAGTGACCCGGCTTCTGGCACGTATAACACACGCGCGCTTGCCTCGTCTCGAACCGCTTTCTGCGTTGGGCTTCGGCTGCCGCCGTCTCCTTACGTTCTGTCGGACTGCTTTCACTCGCATCCGCACTACGTGTGTCCCCCTTTAATCTCATGGGCGTGAACTTCGGCCTCTCAAACTTCGAGCCAAATTCACCCTTTTGACCGTCCTTAGCTCCGCGAGCCCGACGCGTCACAAACTCCTCGGCTAGCTCAGCGGCTTTAGCCACTGTACTAACGTCTGGCCTATCCAAGACCCAGTACCCCACGTTCTCAGGTAACCGACTATAAAACTGTTCTAGCCCGAAACACTGCAGAACTTTCTCGTGGTCACCAAACGCTTTCTCTTCTTTGAGCCACTCCTGCATGTTTGACATTAACCTGTAGGCAAACTCTGTATATGACTCACTTCTGCCTTTCTTATTTTCCCGAAACTTCCGACGGAAAGCCTCCGCTGACAGCCTGTACTTCTTTAGCAGACTCGATTTCACTTTGTCGAAATCCTCTGCCTCCTCTCTCTTCAAGCGAGCGACTACGTCGGCCGCCTCGCCGGGTAACAAAGTGAGCAAGCGCTGTGGCCACGTTTCCCGAGAGAACCCCTGCTTCTCGCAAGTTCGCTCAAAGTTAACCAGGAACAAACCAATGTCCTCTCCAAGCTTAAACGGCCGCATCAGGTCAGTCATTTTGAACAATACTCGTTCTCCTGCACCGTGTGCCTGACTTCCATTACGAGCGCGTTCCATCTCTACCTCGAGACGCTTCATTTCCAAAGCGTGGTCGCGCTCTTCTTTTTCTTTCTCTTTTTGTTCTTTAAGTTCGCGCTCCTGTTTCTCTTTTTGCTCTTTAAGTTCGCGCTCCTGTCTTTTTGCAGTCTCCCTCTCCTCAATGGTCTCAAGGCATTCCGACAGCTCGTCATCCTCAGCTTCTAACTCAAGAATAGCCCTTAGCAGTTCTGGTTTTCTGAGTTTGTCCGAGACATCCAGACCCAACTCTCTTGCAAGCTCCAGCAATTTCGGTTTGCGCAACGACTTCAAATCCATGGCTGCTCTGAATGCTGCTTTCTCTACTGCCTATTATTGTCTTGCCGCAAACTAACCCGGCAGCAACGACAACCACAATTACCAGCTCTGTTTCTGACACTAACAAAAGCCTGGCAAAACTCAGAAGAAGAAAGTCCCGCACTCACCAAACCTCGCAGCCAAGAATTCAGCGCAGTCGTTCCGCTGCAGGCAACCAGTCATCACATAGGGCTCGTTGCACTGCTCCCGGATGGTCGTTGTGCTGCTCAGCATACAGTCAACTGCATATCTTCGCTGCTGGCCTCCGTTGTCGCGATCTCACCGCTGGCAGACAGTTGTTGGAATCTCAGCGCTGACGCCCGTTGTTGCACCTGGGTCGCAAGCCCCCAAGGGTAGCGTTGGCCTGGCGGCCTGGGGCACAACTGGAAGCATTCGAAGGTCCCGGCAAAGCATGAGTCGACTGGTAACAGAACAACTTGTTTATTCTAGCATCGCAAAAGAGCGGGCGGTCAGGTCGACCGAAGTGGAGAGACGGGAGAGCAAGTTACTCAACAGAAGAAATCGGAGCCTCTCTCGGCGTCCGGGGGCAGCTGCTTTTATACTCTCGCAGTTGAGGGCAAGAAGGAACGCCTCTATAGACGCGCACGTGACGTCGCCGCTCGGGCACGTTGAGACGAGTAGGTGACGCATCCGCCGGGCCGGCGCCGCTAGGGCACGTGGAGACGAGTAGGTGACGCATCCGCCGGGCCGGCGGCGGTCAGACCTCCTCGCCTCACAGTTGGGGGAGCCCCTCTCCCCGGCTGCCGCGCTTCGACAAGCGTGGGCACCAACATGTACACACACACACACGCACACGAAGACACGTGGCATTGGAACATGCCTGGACGCGCTTGGCGGGGAGGCGTAGCGGCGGCGCCGAACGGGCCAAAATGTCTGCCGCTTTGAACGAAGCCCCGGCGTCCGTTGCATCCGCGCCGCCTATACCGCGGGTCGTAGGCGAAACGTAACAACGTCAAGCGGAAAGTCAGAGAGGCTGAAATAATCTCATGGGTGGTGGCAATAAAAAAGAAACCTGCCATGAGTAACTACTTAAGAGGAAAAAATGAAATCGGGAAAGAAACAATTTATGATAACTCAAAGGGAAGCTCATTACTTTTTGAAGCGAGATCGGCATGCCTAAGAACACGCACCTATAAAGCGAGATATAGGAAGGAAGAAGAAGCATGTGCTTGCTGCGGTATAGCTAGGGAAACGATGGAGAATGTTTTATTAGAATGTGAAGACGTCTGCCCAGCGGTCTATTTAGGCACCACTGGCCTCTTTGAAGCCCTTGGGTTCAGCGAGAGCAGTGGAAAAGTAAACATGTTCGCAATAGAGATTAGTAAGAAGCGATTGGAAGATTGGTGGAAGAAAAGTAGGGAAACGACAAAAAACGGAGACGTACAAAAGCACAGTTCACAATAGGGGATCAGAAAATTTGTTTGTGGGAGTTCATAGGGTTTCTTTTTCTTCTTTTTTAACCTAGGTAGGACATTAAGCAGTATAATAGCGAGAGCTTGGTGGCGCAACCCACCGCCCCGTTCCAAAGGGGACGCTCATAACATCTATCCATCCATCCATCCGATAGTGTCCCTCCATGGCGTCCCTGGATATGCTCCCGCAGGGAGCAGTGTCGCATAGGTCCGCCGTTATGTCCCCGCTCTGCAGTGAAGCAACTCTTCGAGCGTTCAGGAGGCAAATGCAGCGCTAGTGTTCCATTTGCTTTCTCTTCTGCTGGTCGTGAGCTACATGCGGCAATTGTTCGCAAGCGGTGAGCAAGATGACACTTTTTATTGCAAACTACGCTCGACCGATTGGCGCCGCCGGCGGGGTGCCAACTCCCCGAAATATTTAGTTTGTATGTACATATATACACGCACATATACAACACACGCACGAACGTAGATATAGGAGTAGGACGCCCCTTGAAATGAAATCCTCACTACGCCCGTGTCTCGAACAGCTCAAACATTCGCGTGCAAACGCACATTACTTTGCAACAAAAAAGCGGTGAGCACATTATGTGAGCACATTTTAGCTGTCGAGACCTGACGAATAACGATCGTGGCCAAGAGAACTACCGTGCCTGCAGTTATGTCAGTGACCGTTAACCGTGGCCGTCATTCATCACGAACCGTCATTCACAGCTGCAGCACGTTTTCGATATATGCGGTACAGACGCGTAGATATAAACGCATTTCAAATGTTCCCATGCGCACATTTTATGCAAAGCTTATTTTCACGATTCATACCGCAAACTTAACAGCTGCTTCGTAGAAGCAAATCTGCAAGTGGAAAAAGATTCAAGATGCATGAGCTTCTCGATCAAATTTATTTCATACAAGGGAATGAATGAGCAATCGCTGGTGGCAGCAGGGGATGAGTGCTGGTTCTTGGAGCCTTGGGGGCAGAATTCAAAGCCACTGGAAAGGCAACAATTAAGTTATTAAGAGTAAGAGCAGGTTATTTTTATTGCAGTAATCACATAAGATGGAAAACTTGCAAATTGTTCACACATTGCCTACTGTAATATGACAAAACATTTTTATCACTTCATGCTACTCAGGTTAATTTACTATAACACAGCGCTTATTAACCGTACAAAAATAATTTCACACTACTCACATCGACCAAGGCTGATGGAACAAACAACGTATTGCGGGCGGTAAATGCTGAAGCTCTCACAGCTGTCTCATCAGCGGGAGCGCACGATGTTTTCGCATACTACAAAACAATGAACACGAGGACATTGATCGACTTTACATGAAAAATCAGAACGCCGACAAAAAAAAAACAGAGTAGAAAAAAGCCAGGATGCAGCGGGCAAATTGTATCTGCTAGTATTTACTCTGTTTAGAACACACTGTTATAGAGCCGCATAGTCAGAACAATCGTACGAGCTACACAGCGAATGGGGCGAGTTGGTAAGTTAACATTCTTGCGCGTATGTGCAGCGCGACACAGACGTGCCGTCCATTTTATGTCCGGCGTCTCTGCCGCGCAGCACGTATACTCCAAAGATTGCACAAGCGAACAACCTCTCATGCCAGGCGTACGCATTTCAGAGTTGTTGCGTTTGGAGGCTATCCCACCGTTAGCAACCTGTTTCTTGCGTACTCCAGGGTAGCGTACCGTACTGCTGCCGAGAAGTAGCGGCGCCTGCCTGCAGCCCGCCGACAACGCCAGCGACCCAATAAGTAATGTCGGTCGAGCTTCGATAGGCAGGCGCCGCTACTTCTTGGCAGCAGTACGGTACGCTACCCTGGAGTACGCAACAGCGTGTACAGGAGTGTTACTCGAGATAAATGCCGCTTTAGTGTAAACAAGCCGAACTCACCTCTGTAAACAAGGCGAACGCACCTCGGACATCCTGGTCCCGTTCGGAGCTGGCCGGTCTCGTCCGTCCGCGCGGCACCGAGAAAAAGCTTTGCCACCTTCCGTGCGATTTGTGAAGTTTGGTGCGCTGCCCGCCGTCATACTGGAATACAAGCGTCAGAATGATGTGTTTCGTACCACTTCAGCAAAGTTAGTATCGTCGAATACCGTACCTGCAACCCGGAGCCGATCAGTGCAACGCACGCTCGACGGTCCGCTGATTGCAGTTTCGATCGCATTGACAGAAACGAGCCGGCGTCGCGCCCGTAAAGTTGGCTTCGCAGCGGCGCAGGTGAACATTTGACATCATTTTTGTACCACGTGATAACGCTCGGCGAATAGCGGTGCGAGCGGCGCCGGAAAAGTTATGCGCAACTCTGCTCCCTGTGTGAGCATATATGCAGGAACACTAGCACACGAGATATTCATTTGAGGGATCACCAGCCGTTTGTGCGCAGGCCGAGTAAGAGCGGGCGTGAGAAAGAAAATCCTGAGGGTTTTTGCTCCTTGAATGAGGGCGAGCTCCATCAATGGAAAAACTGGCGCCACCGTCAGCGTGACGTGGCATGAGGGATCACGTGGACACAGCGGCCGCGTCGACTGCTTCAGAAGCCCCGAAGCGAGCTGAAAACGAAAGTTTGAAATCCCGCCCGCTCTGCGGTTCAGATTAAGTGGTGGGGCTTTCCCGCCTTGGGTGTCTGCTTGACAACATTTGAAATAACTATAATCGGTAGTGGCTGCTTTTGGTGGCGTGCAGCATGGTAGGCTACCGCTCGGTGTCACAGTGCCGGACGTTCTAAACGGAGCCTGGTGTCAGCCTTCTTCCCACATAGCCGCAGGACAAGAAGCTGCGTGAAGCTTGGCTCGCGAAAATTTGGACCGGCAAAATCGCCTACAACTCGGGCATGCAGCAAGCACAAACGCGAGGAATATTTACGGCGCCGGGGCTGCGATGTTCGGTGAGTAGCAGAAAACGCGCACTGAGGCGTTCGCCCGCGCTCGCTGCCCGGCTAATGCCACTACGGTTTGGTCTATGAACTTGTTGATGCTATAGACACTGGCAAGTTTACTGGAATGGAAAGGGAGTGATAAGAAGCACATTAAACAAAGGCATGGCATATGGTCATGTTTGTGTTATGAATTAACGCACTGGATTACGAAAAAGAAGCATTGCGAAATCGCCCGCTGATTGCATACAGTGCGACACAACTTTAGAAATAATATTGAAACGTCCAAGAATTTAGAAGAAAAAAAATATTGAATCGTCGTGACCGCACATCACAGACGCCGTAGGCGTCGAAGTCCCTTGTTAAAACGAAATTGTTTTTGGTAACGTCCACGCAACAATGGTTGCTTGTGTACTGTCAAATGTTCATATTCTGCGGCGTAAAGCTGACGGCACGGTGCGAAAACGCTCTCAGTGAAAGCGAAACATTGTGCGCGGACCCGCATGGAGACGCGCGGTCGGTCGCCGCGAACCCGTGCGATTGCTGCATGCATTGAGGCTTGGTTCTGTTATGCGCCATTTGGTTATACAGGTACCGCCCACTATAAGAGCACATTTCACATAGTTTGCGCTCAGCGATTGCCGACCTTTCACGCAAGACGGTTCGGGAGACTCCATAGCGGCGACCGTGCGCGGCGCCTTTCACTGTATACGTGTTCGGTAAAGAGATGGCGTCTGTAAACGATTTTGTGCTTTCAGTCTGCCCAAGATTATTATTTTCGACAGTAATAAAGTTCCCTTGTTTTGAGAGTACTTACAGAAATGCACAGGAGTACTGCGGCGTGGTGTTCCTATTAAGCGCCGTAAGCGAAACCTATATGAGAAGTGCGCCGCGTGATCCCTCATACTACGCAAGGGAGGCGCTTCCGACAGATGGCGACTCCGTAAGTCCTCGCCCCCAATATGACCGTGCCTAGGCACTATGGAGGAGGTTACTTGGCGCCTGTTGTATGTGTTGGACCCCCAGACACGCCGGCATTCCGGAGTGCGGTCGAGTTTACTCTCCGCCGCTCGCTGCCCGCTCGGTGAGCCAGTAGCCACGGACGCCCCATTTAGTGATCGCGGTGTCTGAAGGGGCACGGTTCTGACTGGTGTTCTATAAGTAACGGGTCACTTTTTCGGCGCGACGATAAATTATATTTTTTACAAGCACTGCTCCAGGTGGGGGGCACATGTAACCGGCAAACGGAGGCCTCAGGAGAGCACCTGAGGTTATAATAAAGCAGGCGGCGCAGGATCTTCAGGGCACCCAAGGGGTAGCGGGGTGATCAAAGCTGGAAGCAGGCTGGCCCGTGGGTTGGGGCTGCGGACGCCGAAGCGTGCCTGGAGGTGTTCGCATAAAAAATTGGCTGTCCACTATCGCGGACAGCCGATCTTGTACACCCATGGCACGCGCAGGCCTCGGGGAGCCCCAACCCACAGACCACGCCGGGTTCTAGCTTTGGTGTCGACATTACCGCTTTGGTGTCCTAGAGGCGCCGCCAATAATGCGAAATAATGACACGTTGTTAGAATCAGCAAAAAAAAAAAAAGCCGATCCCACGCACTGTGGGAATCGATGTAATCGAAGCTTTCCGTGGTGGATGCTTTGATTGACGATAATTAGCGGCAATGTTGAGGCTAAAGCTTAATTTCTTCAACGTTTAAGCTAACACGAGGGTGGTGGGTTGATGTTAAGCGTTATACCTCGGGTGCACCACTGCTGTTTGTCTGGGTAGTACACAGAACACGCAGGGACATGTGTTTGCTTGATGTGTTGTTGTGCGCCATATTTTATAACCTCTGAGAGGGTTGAGCGTTGTCATTTTCTCACATGGCACATCCCATTGTGGCAGAAGGATTAAACTTGAATTGGATTATGGGGTTGTACGTGGCAAAATCACACTCGGATTATTAGGCAAGCAGTAGTGGCGGACTCCTGATTAATTCCCCCGACCTCCTGCTTAGCAGCCCAACACCATGGCCACTAAGCAACCGCCGCGGGTCGCGAAGTATTTGTCACAACAAAGCGAGCATGTTTAAGACGTCGAGCTCAAATTAAGTTAACAAATCATTGTTTTATGCCACTTAAGTGAGCAAATACGGCCGTGGACGTTTTTCAACTGTCATTCGTCGCTTCATTACTTGGAGCGTGCCTTGCACCTCACAATTGCAAAGGTTTTGGCGAATTGGCAGGTAAGTGCTTTTTTCTCAGTTGACAAAGTGTCTCGATCATATTTTGGCCTTGTCGTTCGGGCTCGAATGTGAGAGGGCACTACCGCTGATGCATCATAGACAGCAATCAGCTGAGACTAAACAACGTGAAGACTGAACAAATACGGGCTAGCAAGCGCGAGAGAAATGCTAATTTTCGAATACTCGACGTGTGTTGCAGTGTACTCCAACCTTAGTTCTGTTGTTCTAAGCGCGAGAAAGCATCGGCACGAATGAGCTCGGTTCCAGCATTCGCGTCTTGATCTTGGCACAGGAAGAAGCACAGAGCTTACAAAGCTCCAGCACGGAGCGCTTACGAAGCTAGATTTGACGCGTAACAACCACTGGGCGTTTCTTTTGGAGCAAGACGAGCTAAACAATTATCTAAACTCATTTGCAACAGCGGAAATCAGTTCACGCGTTTTTATGCAGTTGACGCTTTATTATGTGTTTTTACGAATGCCTCCGCTGGTTCTTTTTTTATTTTTTGTCTTGTTTTTGCTTTTATGTCTTAGTTCGTTTAACAGAAATTCGCCAGACCGACACGAACTGCGACAATCCACTTGAGCCGCCTGGCTGCTTCCCCCGGTTTTGAAGGGAAGCGGTACAATATGATGCCTACATCCTCTTCGCGGTTGTGACATCCTTAATCGGCGCTTGTTCTTTGTGTTCACACTTCTCACGAAGGAGCTGCCAAGAGGCCGTGGTGAATCCATCGGAAAATTGGAAAAGCAGGCTTTCAGGCAGGCCTGCGCGCACGACGGACAATGGTGAAATGACGGTGAGGGCCTACCCGCGGGTGCTCACCGCTACTGCTAGGTGGCGCGACATGTACAGGCAAACTTCATTGCAGTGTGCGAAACTAACGCGGCGGGCACAGAAGTGTTGATTTGACGATTGACCGCTTCCGTAGTGTCTCTTGGACCCTGCGGTGCGCTTTAATTAATGCGGCTCTGCTTCTGCACGCCTTGCGTAAGTTGCCCGCTTGACATATTTGCATGGCGCCTATTTTTCAGAAATAGCAGCGCCGTACTGTGCCGTGCCTGGAACTTAAGCTTAGCCGGTTTCCCCGCAAGCGCTGTCGTATAGTAGTGGGGTTTCCTTGCCTTCTCACGTCACCTCCCCCCTCTCTTATATTACACCTTACTGCAGTAATTGTTTTTCTTCCTTTGTAAAACTATAGTGAAGGGTGTTCAGGTAAAGACACCTGAACAAACAAATTTTCAGTCAACTGCCTATTGCGTCAAGTGTGTATGAGATGAAATTGCTTGACTAACAGCTACGTACTTTTTTGGGCTGTGCTAAAAAATTCACAGCTCGAATATTAAAAGCTACTGCAAGTCTGGATTTTTTAAAAAATAATGGAAGCACGTAGAGTTATACAGGAGATTTAGGTGGAATTAACAGTTTTCTGCATGTGATGCACCACACTGCTTTCACAGAAGTGTCGTAAAAAAGCCAGCTCACATTTTCATGATTATGCACTGCTTGGGTTGTTTCTGAATATGAAAGAGGTTACTACTAAGTAAATATATTTAATCTACTACAGCTTATGTGAAGCAGGATGCAAGAGGAATGAATGTCGTCATTTAACATACGGTAAGGGCCTAACTGTGTTTTGAATTATTCCCTATAATGTAGCTATGTCAATCCTGTGAGAAAAACTTTCGCTACACTCCCACAGAATGCTACTTTTGGAATCCCTGCAGTGAAAAGGCACATAATGAAATCACACTTGCAGGTGTAGCTGATATCCATTGCTTGCTGGTCAATGGATATGTTCCTACACAAGATCTAATGGGTTACCAGAGTCGAAATATCAATGGTTGGTCATTGATTGACCAGTAATATTTTAGACTGGCTACATGTTGAGAGCTATGGCACATAAGCAAGTATGGGCCTCATTATATTTAGTACAGTTCCCTTTGTAAAAGAGCACCACTTGATAAAGCTCACTACATCAAAATATTTGCACGCACATACACTAGTGTTTTTGTTTTTTCTCTGAAATTCGCATTGTGATTTAATTGCCAAAAAAGAGGTAGTTGCGGCTCGGTGCTTTTTGTTACTGTTTACATGCTAAAAGAGCACTGCACTGCTCTTAGTAGCGTATTTATCTCTGTCGAAATAAAACCTGAGTGCCAAGCAGTATTCAAGCGAATGAAAGTTATTAACGTATCTGATTGTTCACCTCAGTTACTAAAGTTTGTCCAGTTCTTCATACGCTATGTTATTTCGAACCTTATACTACCTTGTGAAGTAGCTTTTTCGCACAAAACCTTTTGTAGGATTTCCGGAATCTATAAAATAACATCACCATATTCCCTAAGTTTATTCGGTGCGATCTAATCGTTACCGTCGCGGTTCACGAATGCTGCATCTGATCGGCGTATATAGAATACACAATCTATTCTAGATACGCGAGTGCCCATGCGTTATTAGGGCGGAGAAAGTGCACAGGGGAATGCAAGTCCAAAAAAACAACTAATATACGCGCTGCATCTTACGCCGCGCGCTAAAAAAGGGCAGCGCCTTTTTCTTCACAATCTAATCCAGTCAGCTGTTTCGATGCGCTTTGTTTGCGATTAGGCGGAAAAGCGGTGCACAGCGATGCAAAAGCGCCCACGGTCGATCGACGATACGCTAGGCATGTCGCCTGCAAAAACGGAGTGCGGGTTCGCCCATAGACTTGGTTGCTTCTGAGGCAAGATGGCGGACCTACGCGCAACTCTGCTACCTACGGTAGCATATACAGTAATTCTAGGAGGTGCTAGTGTTCCTGTATATGCTCCCGCAGGGAGCAGAGTTGCGCATACCTTTTCCGGCGCCGCTCGCACCGCTATTGGCCGAGCGCGAAAACTGACGTCAAATGATCCGCGCCGCTGCGAAGCCAACTTTACGGGCGCATCGCCAACTCATGCGAATTTGTCGTTTCCGTCAGTGCCATCGCCATTGCAATCAGCGGACCGTCGATCGTGCGTTGAGAGGAGCAGCTGCGGGTTTCAGGTACGGTATTCGACGATGTGAAGTCAAGGACCTTGGTGAAGTGATACGAAACACATCGTACTGGCACTTGTATTCCAGTATGACGGGGAGCGGCGCACCACACTGCACAAACCGCACGGAAGTCGGTTTGTAAATAGGAGTAAATGCTTCAGCCAAGCAAACTAGCTGGAGACACACTGATACTATAGTGAGAGTGTTGTTTCTAACAAGTCTGGGCTTCTTGAGTTTGAATGCACCCTTCAGAGTTTAAAATTGAAATGAGTAATATGTACCTCTCTCGTCAACCGCAATTTCTGAAGAGCTAGGACATCGTTGCAGAAAGCACACTAGGGAACAAGGATAAAACGGGTGCTAAGTTGGCATATGCATATTTAGCTCTCGGGCTGTGATAATTGTAATATATTCCTTCTCCGTGTGAAGTTTTGAGAACAGTAAAATTTATTCTAGTCAATTTATTGTCTTGAAGTGCACAGGCTTATTTATTTTGTTAACTAATTGCTGCCATAGAAGCTAAGCCGCAACTGTATGTGTGCTAGCTTGTGAGCATCATGTATCGGCCAGTGGAACAAAAACTTGTCGTTCATTTAAACACGCTAGAAATTTACGTTGTGCTTTGGTGAATGCTGTTTCATGTGGGCGGGAGTGGAGTGAATGCACTGTTCAATGACGTAAAATTTCCTTGCCTCTGATGCGATAGGTCACAAAGCTTTGTAACCTGGCTTTTTGGCCAAAAGCTGCTTCAGTGATTTCATTGATTTGATACAGTGTCTTCAACTACTGGCTTTTTTCCGAGTGGTAAGAGATCAAGAAAAATGTCTTGTCAGATTACAGTCTGCACTGTGTGAATAATTACTCTGCAAGTTTGCCATCTTGATGTGATTAGTGCAATAAAAAATAACCTACTCTTAATAGCTTGTTGCCTTTCCAGTTTCTTTGAATTCTGCCCCCAAGGTTCCAAGAACCAGCACACTTGGCCTGCTGCCAGCAGCCGTTCATGCATTCCCTTGTATGAAATAAATTTGATCTAGAAGCTCTTGCATCTTGAATCTTTTTGTACTTGCAGATTTGCTGCTACTATATAGCTGATTAGTCTGCGGTATGAATGAATCGTAAAAGCAAGCTTTGCTTAAAATGTGCGCATGTGAACATTTGAAATGCGCTTAAATCTGTGTCTGCACCGCATGTATCGAAAACGTGCAGCTGTTGTGAACGATGGTTAGTGATAAATGACGCTCTGTTAACGGTCACTGACATAACTGCAGGCACGATAGCTCTCTTGGCGACGGTCATTAATCGGCTGGTTTCGGCAGCCAAAATGCGCTAAGTGTCCACCTTACGTGTGTGAAGTTTTAAACACTCTTTAAAACATTTCTTGCTTTCTGACAGTGATAAGACAACTTCATATACATGCTGAAAATCATTGCACCGCGTTTTGTGGCAACGTACTGCGCGTTTGCGAGCGAACTTTGGAGCTGTTCGAGCCACGGGAGTATATTATTTTGTGGAATGGAAGGCGGTCCTACCCCCTATTTGTACGTTCATGTGTGTGTTTGTATATGCGTGTTTACATAGGTACATACAAAGTTTCGGTTGGTTGGAAACCCACCCCCTACGACTGCACGAATGACTCGTTCGAGCGTAGCCTGTATTAAGAAGTGCCCTTTGCTAAGCGCCTGCGAACAATTGGCGCTTGTAGCTCGCGACCACTAGAGAAGGCGGAACACCGCGCGGCATTTGGCTCCTGCGCGCACGAGGAGTGGCTTCGCTGCAGAGCTGGATCACGACGGCGGACCTATGCGCAACTCTGCTCCCTGCGGGAGCATATACAGGAACACTAGGAGGTGCTGTCGAACAGCGCCGCGAATGGCAGAAGTCGGAGCACTGGCATGTGAAGCAGACGACGGGACGAAGGCGCTGTCGGTTCTTCCAGCGGGTTTTAAGAGGAAGCTTTAGCTCGGGCCCAACTCCGACGCGGCCTATTCAAATACATCTAAAACGCAAAAACGTTTTTATGAGGTAACCCCTGGACCGATTTTG
Source organism: Dermacentor variabilis (assembly GCF_050947875.1). Classification (NCBI taxonomy): domain Eukaryota; kingdom Metazoa; phylum Arthropoda; class Arachnida; order Ixodida; family Ixodidae; genus Dermacentor; species Dermacentor variabilis. Next base: position 107,653,745 of record NC_134570.1, read on the forward strand.
ATGAAATTTGTTGCATTTGAAAGAGAAAGTTAAATTCTAGTGACCGTTGGAAGCGGAATTTCGATTTAGGGCTTCAATTTTCTTAAAACGTTTTTCAAATATTTGACCGTTTGAAAAAAATAGAAGCACGAAGTTTACAAATTCATAGCTCTGCATCAAGAACTGATATCGCGGTTCTGTAAACGGCATCCATTAGATCATTCAAAGCGGACAAATTCAATATGTCATTTTAAATCTTACGTGAATGTGTTACGTTGGTTACAATGGTTTTGCAAAAGTTGTATTTACCTATGATTAAATTTTTTCTATATTTATGTGTAACATATCAATTTTGTCCGCTTTAGATGTACTATTAGATGCAATTCACAGAATTGTATTATCATTTTTAGTGGTTGAGTTACGGAGTTGTAAACTTGATAGTTTCGTTTTTTGAAACTTTTCGATTTTTGCCAATTTTTAATAAAAAATTGACAATCTAACTCAAAAATTCGAAACCAACAGTCACTAGATTTTAAGTTTGTCTTTTAAATGCAACAAACCTCGTCAAATTTGGTGCAGTGGTTGCCGAGAAAAACGAATTCTCCTTTTACATGTATTTAGATAGGAGCACCCGAGCTAAAGCTTCCTCTTAAAGGACTGACGAACCGGAGAACGCGTTTTCGTGTGTCTGCTTTTGAGATAGGTCGCCACTTGTACGAGGCAGGCCACATTCACGGCACCAAGTAGCACACAAAGTAGAAAACTAGCGCAAATTGCGATGCAAATGCACCCCGCCAACTGAGCTCACCGCGGTATAAGCTAAGACGTGGAGCTCCAGCATTTATATTCCAGATGGTATTTTGCTGTGCACGGTAATATTGTCGCGTGCTTAATCATGTAAACAGAAGACGAGCACTAAAAAGAATTCACCGTCAATGTATCAAAAGTGTATAAAATACATACCGTTGATACCGAACGGTACGAATTTTTATACATTTTTGATACATCGTCGGTGAATTTTTTTTTTTTGTGCTCTTTCCCCATTGGAAATCATGGGGCCGCTAGGTGTGTGTGCCACTGGGTGTGTGCCCCACGAGCCAACAGGCATCTGCCGCTCATCAATGAACCTTTTTTGAAGTTAGCATGGGTCCCTGTAAGCATCCCAACAATAACACACCTACGCGGTGGCGTTTACGTAATGCGATTTTTCTTGCGAATGAAAGTTGGCGTCGAATTTGTGTTTTTTTTTTCAGCTCTCAAAAGGTGCATTTACGCCAAGTATGACCTTCAACATCGCGTTTGTGCTCTTGAAGGGCTTGCGTAGGAGATATTGAGCTAAAAGGCTTTCGCAGCTACCGAAGCAGTGCATGAAAACTGTTCCGAGTTTCTCGTAAATCATGCGATGACGAAATATTTGTCAGAAGACTACAAAGATTGCTAGAGTGACTGCTGTGGTTATGAGCGATAACATGTAGGTTTGCGCGTGTACTTCCGCCAAAGTTTACACATGGTTTACATCGTCCGCTCTAACGAAAGTTTGCACCCTTTGGGGTGCATATCTGCCACACAACAATAATCGTCGTCTGCCTTGACGCGTTTCCCTTCTTTAACGCTGCGAGCCCGGTACTTTCCAGTACCGAACGGCATGCGCGTTATCAGCATGACATAGCATTTCCGACAGGAAAGTAGCGGGCGCAGCATTTTCAAGAAAGGAAACGCATCAAGGCAGACGACGATTATTGTTGTGTGGCAGAGATACACTCCAAAGGGTGCAAACTTTTCTTAGAGTGTATTCTCTTGCGTGGCTACGTTCACTCTTAAAGAAGTTTACACCTCTTAGGATGTCCCACAACACTCATCTGCCTTGCTTGCGTTTCTTGAAAACTCGCCGCTCTCTCCTTTCCTGTCGAGTATGCTGCGTCAAGCTGATAACGCGCAAGCCGTTCGCGACTAGGAAGTACCGGGCTCGCAACGTAAAAGGGAGGAAATGCGGTCAAGACAGATGACGATTATCGCTGTGAAACAAAAATACAACCCAAAGAGTGTAAACATTTTTAAGATTGGACAATCGTCATCTGCCTTGCTTGCGTTTCCTTTCTCGAAAACTCAGTGCTCGCTACTTTCCTGTTGAGAATGCCGTGTCACGCTCATAACGCGCAAGCCGTTTGGTGAGTTATTGGATTGGAGCCAACTTTATTTGTGCCTGGATGTACCGGGCTCGCAGTGTTAAAGAGAGGAAATGCTGTAAAGACAGATGACTAGTTATGGGACAAGACACGAGCCGAAGGGTGTAAATTTTTTTTAAGATTGCATTATTTGCTCCAATAGCATCATCCTATCCTCAGCAATGCCCATCGAACCACTGACACGACACTTGCAGCATCGCAATGTTTATATACTCATGCAGACGCCAACTATATGCCGTTGAACTCCTCTTTATGGAGATGTGCGCTGCGCGACGTTTACAAGGATTTTGGGCGCCCCAAACACTTCGTCATAGAGGCGTTTTACTGTATTATATACACTTCTTTGACACGACTGACACGTATGCCTCCCGTCCCACATAGTACACGATAGAACACTTGTGTGCACTCTAGCTTCCATTCGGTCACTAGAATTAATGACTTTCTTCCTTGCGTCACGATCGGGTGCGTGTGAGTTTGTTCCGTTCTAGCCTCGTGGAAGCTAACGCTTCGGAACACGGTTAAACTACACCCCCGACTTCGAGGTGGGCAATCATACCCCAGTATTTTTTCCTTACCACGGCCCCGTAGCTGAACGCTATGAAGATGCTGCGAGACTTTGTACCGCCTTCGGCTTCAACCCACGTTGTACCGCTTCTGAAGTAAAAAGAAAATTGCTGACGATTACGATACTACCTAATCCGAAATCTATACGCGTTTTCATTTAGCGATATACAGGCTGGCGTGGACAATCTGTCTACTGCGGCCCACTGCAAACGGAGCGAAGTGTGGTGCGACTACATCGCTAATCGAGAGATCGCAAGAGGCAGCGCGCGGGTGACGCGTGGGCGTGATTCACAGCAGCCGCTCCGCTCATGCAGCACTTTTTTTCCCACATGATATCGGCCACCGCGCTCCCCGCATGCCGTCGGTGAACAGACGAAGGCGCACTACTCTGGCGCCATCTCGTAGCGGTCGCCGCCGCAGAGCCCGTCTTGCGCGATGCTACGCTTTTGTTCTCACGCTTTCACCATATCCTCCTCCTCCGCTTTTTGCCTCGCGCTCTCTTCGCTATTGCCGTCTGTATGCCCGGCAGCGCTCCGTGACCGCTCTTTCATCCTTCGCTGTGCTCGTTCGCTCGGTTGCGCCGACAGTCAAGGCAGGAACGGGTGCCTAAAAGCTGCGCTCTAAAATTGTGGACAAAAAAAAAAAAGACCTGGGTCTCCCTTCTTGAGCTGTTTCGCCGATCACACACGTTCTCTGTCCGTTCCAATAATTTTTATCTTTGCAATGCTTCGTCATTCCTAATGTCTTAGAATGTAGCCAAATCTTCAGTCATGGTCCATTTCACACAGCTTAGCGTGACGAGAGCTGCCGGTGGCGGCAAGTGTGAACATGCCGGTGCGTTTGCATTCGCGCCGATGCGCAGCAAACAGTCATGTACCGGACGCAACTAGAGCTTGGAAGCGCGGGGAAGTAAAAATGCACCGTAAAAGGAAGACTGGCATACACTAATAAGACGGCAAAATGGCGACGAACCAAGCTCCTTCGTACCCAAGCTGAGGATCCGTTACAGCTGCGGAGGCGAAGACAGGCAATTCCCATGGGATACGAAGCTCTTGCGCATTAACGGCTCCTTTATTAATGGAAACATTTTCCATTCAGCTACCTGACTTCACGCCTATCTTTCAGGCGGAATTATTGGCAATTGTCTTAGCTTTGTGCAAATTACCGTCATCTCTGTAATGAGCCGTAACTTTATCTGTCTGTCTGTCTGTCTGTCTGTCTGTCTGTCTGTCTGTCTGTCTGTCTGTCTGTCTGTCTGTCTGTCTGTCTGTCTGTCTGTCTGTCTGTCTGTCTGTCTGTCTGTCTGTCTGTCTGTCTGTCTGTCTAACCACGTCCAAATTGTCAGATTTATTAGAAACTGTCTATTCTCTTTTCCCAAGACACTTACGTCTCGTTCGTTTACTGTGGGTGCCAGGCCACAAAGATCCAGCCTTAAAGGAATATGCACATGCACTCACAGTAGCATCCCGCGATGGTCCTATAATCCCCATTTTACCTACGTCAGCTTTCATCATTGCGGCGCGATTCAGAAACTGTACTATACTGCAAATAACTTCGCGCAGTCATCGTCGCTGGCTTTTGATTTCCCGCATCTCAATTTTCCTTGGAACAACAAATGGTGCTACACTAGAAAAAACTCAGTGCCCTTAATTCCACTCTATGAAGAAGGATGACCAGCGAAGCTGTGTATGTGGGACCCTTAATGGCGAACTGCACCTCAGCCGCGGGTCGGCCGGACATTGCACCATCTTCGGAATCAGCCCGCGTATGGGGAGTGCTTAAAGCCTGCTTCACCTCCGCCGCAGGTCAGCCCGGTATCGCACTATCTTCGGAATCGGCCCACGTATACGGAGTGATTAACGCTTGCTTCGCCTCTACCGCGAGTCGGTCCGGTATTGCACTATCTTCGGGATCAGCCCACGCAAGGGGAATGCTTAACGCCTGCTTCACCTCCACCGCTAGTCGGCCCTGCATTTCAGTATCTTCGGGATCGGCCCACGTATGGGGAGTTTCGTGTCTACACATGGACACGATCCTGGGGAACTATAGCCCTTAATATATGCACCTTCGCTGTAAAGAAAATTAACCATTGCGAGACTACGGTGCCGAGTCACCCCACTGAATCTTTATCTCTAATATACAGGTCTGGTCTGGCTGTATCACCTTTGTGTCCTTTATGCAATGAGAGTGAATCTCTGCAACACTTCTTTTTGATATGCTGCCGGTTCATTATTCGAAGGAAAAGATTTTTTCAGGAACCCTTCCAAGACCTCGGCTTGAATTAACTCTTCCAGTAATCCTTTCCTTTGGCGCTACCATACTGGGTTACAGCCACAGGAACGTTTGTGAAGCCCTTTGCATCTTTCTGCGTGAGACGAAAATAAATGCATGCTAAAATTGTTCGTAATACTTTTTATGCTCGCATAACCTCTTTCTGTAATACTCAGACATTTGGTCATTCATATCTGCAACAGCAGACTCTTTAAATACCATTTTCAAGATACTCAATTTAACCTTATTTTCCTAAGAAAGATTATAACAGTTTTTCGCCGCCCGATTCAGGGCCAATCACCCAGAGTGGTTTGCGCCATTTCACTAGGGAACAAGGACAAGAACAGCATCGTTTGGTGTCGCGGGTCAAAGGACGTGACATGTGCGTCGCCTAGTCTGGATAACTGTGTTCACTCTTCGGTACACATTATGGCGCCTCCTCGCAAGGTACGAACCGCTGCTGAAGAAGCGAATCGCAGAGCTACGCGGACGGCTGCAGCCAGGCAACACCGGGCTCATAAGACCGATGTGCATAGAGCAGGACCAGCTGCAGCACGAGCCGCAGTTCGCCATCGACGCCGGACGGACAGTTCCGATCGCTCGCGTGAAAATGGCGCGAAGACACTTCGCCCCACAGACACTTCGCCGCGAAGACCCTCTAGTGCACGCCGCCGAAAATGGAGCTCCTATGGAGCCGCTCCTCTAGCTTACGCTTTGACTGTGCTCCGTGTGATGCGTAGGCCCGTGGAGTTTTTTTTTTTTTATATATAGCTCCGGCCATCATCCAGTAGACACCACTTAGCAGTCACCGATTTCTGCGAATGAACACAGGGTGAGTCATTTTTTGGTGTGAAGCGGCCAATAGCGCGTTGTTCAGCTCTTTGTCATTAGATATTTTAGGGCAAGAGCAATTATAACGAGTGGCCGACATAGCGAACACATTTTGCCCATCGGAGGTGTTCGTTGTACTCAGGCTCGACTTTATTTTGTTATCGACATCGGTGCCCTTTTGGGCGAAACTGCAAACTTTCTTTTTTCCTACATTGCTCTGTTGTTGTAAGCCATACGAAACGAGAGCAGTAATTTATGGCATGTCCTCCATGCCGTAGATATTGTAAACTACTCCTGTTTGCAGCATGTCCTGCCGGAAAGGCTATGCGCTTTTGTAAGGGAGCTGGTTTGACGACCGAGTTTTGGAGCGAAGAATTCGCTTTAATTGCAGAAAAATGCTGGCGGGGCCAATTGTTGGCCGCAACCCATAACCCCGTCTATATTTGCCACATCACTCCTTGTATTGAGTGCTGCACACGGTTGCACATATGCACCTAAACCGTAAGCACGCAGAAAAAGAAGAAAGAAGAAGACATTTAGAAAACAGACACAGAAAAATACAGGATATTGAAATTTTAGTATCCCTGAATGGTGCCATTTTATCACAGAACGATTTTTAAGAGCTATCGTTTCTCACAGGAAAGGCGTACAGCTTCAAAGAAACGAAATGTCTGGAACTAAAGTTTAACAGTATCTAGTTACTTGCTTTCCCCTACCCACGCAGTGAGAAATAAAGTGAAAATGATGTTGGTGGTAATCTCCATAGCGATATGTGTATGGTGGCAAAGCCTGCCTGCCTGCCTAAAATCCGATTACTCTCGGGAAACAAACTCCGGCTCCGGTGTCGTGAAAGTTGTTCATAACGGCAACATATACGTGAACTGGGCATTTGATTAAATGGGATAATACTATCTTGTTGCTCCATGCCGTAACACACGATTTACGTGTGTGTATGTACATGTGTGTGTGTATGTGTGTGTATGTGCGTGTGTGCGTGTGCGTGTGGACTAAACAAGTGGCCCAGGTCGCTCACAGCTAACCGCCACCGTGTACATTTGAACGAGCACCGCCGAGCGCCCGTCCGCACTAACGCGGCGACGGTGCTGCCACCTATAGCGCGAGCTCGCGGCCAATAGGGTCAGATTTTCTCCCACTGTACACCCATGTCCGTTGTCTGTACACGCATACTTTATTTCGCCATATCAAAGAAAGAAAGAAAGAAAGAAAGAAAGAAAGAAAGAAAGAAAGAAAGAAAGAAAGAAAGAAAGAAAGGAAGAAAGAAATAAATAAATAAATAAAGAAAGAAAGAAAGAAAGAAAGAAAGAAGGAAAAGTAAGTCAGTCAGTCAACTTTTTTTCTTCTTCTTCCTGGTTTTCCTTCAACAGCAACGTTCCTGTGTATGCATTCATAAGGCTGCTTCGCCGCATGCTTACTCACGTGCAGGTGAAACAACCTTCTCAGTAAACGGCGTTCATATTTTGTACGCTGGACAAAATATGAGTACAAATATGAGTATAAGTGTGCTCGAGTTCACACGTCGAGATAAAGAGCCTCGTGGAGGCGTGCCCCGCAGGGCCAGTATAGCTGCAGACATCAGGTGCGTTTTTTCGCGAACGCGCAATGTCACTGTCGCTGCGTGCTGAAAGAACTTACAGGAATAGTTGGCTTCGATGTCGAGGAGTCAATATACGGTGAACACTAGCGGCAATGGCAGCTGTGCACGTCGGCTTAAATAATCAAGCTACTTGGCGTTCCATCAAGAGCTCTTGGAGCCCTTCTTTACGTTCAGTTTTTCTTGAGCCAGAAACACATTTCAAGAGTAAACCAACTAGCCCAACGTCGCATTATTTCGAGAGGTAATTCGCTTCTGCAGTAAAACGTCATGTGACTCAACACACCACGCAGACGGAAACATAAGTTTATTTCTTATTTGATGGCTCCTATTATGTTAAGTATTATGTTAAGCTAATATCAAACGCGCAGCACTTCGTTGTGCCCTCCCGCTATAAATTTAGAGCACTGTATAGCAATTGCTCAGAATGCACTGCCCATGAACTGCATGCCGAACTCACATTAAACCTCTTAGGCCACGAAAACTACCTCTGTCTTCAGCCACGTTCCCTAATTCTTACGCGCTCTGCCGCCTCGCGGGCAAACCAGAAAAGGCGAGCTGATGCTTTGCAGGGCTCGTTTGGGTGTCGCCCTATAGCGACTCACGTCACAAAGAAAAGTCGGGAGAAACAGCAGCGCTGGTGATCCCAACAAACTGGCCGTTAGCTGCCCCCTCTGCCATCAAGACGATGAGCACGTGGAGGCGTCACACTTTCCGGGGATCGAGTTGCCCAGCTACTGCAACTGTTTGTCGTCGTCACGTCGCCCGAACCAATGTCATCATGCAGGACGAAAACGGCGTGCAGGCACGGCTGAACGGCACCTCGTGTTGCGGCACTTCATCTCTCGCTGTCTTGGAGGCCGCTTTGGACATCCTGTTGTGAACACCGTTGGTCACTCGGTCCCCTCGTATAGACCTTAAGGCCAACCCCCTCAATAGAAACGTTATTACTGCAACTACTTCAGAACAGGTCGACCCCGAGAAACCACAGTACTCACGTTTACGCAATGTACACTTTACTTTTTTTGCAATTCAAGTCTGTACAATCACAATAACATTGTTACGGCGATGGGAGCGACAACCGGTACACGTCCTCGTAACACGTGTGCCTCAGAGATTCGCGCCATCGGCGGTACACAGTGTAAACCAGTACGAATTACTGCGCGCATGCGGGGGCACCGAAGGCACGGTATACCGACTGATAAGGCACAATTGCGCGGGGGCTGCTAGGCCGCCAGTAACGACGCTGTGATACCCAGCATTCTTTGCGTCGGGGCAGACAAACGAACATGTAGTTGAAGGCACCGACGGGTGAGCATAGCATACACATCCAGTTCATTTGATATATTATTGCACTTTCGTCCAAATGGCCGTAACAAAGGCGTGGACCATCGATATATGCAGTGTAAAGGCTAACTATTCTATTGCACAATTCGATTGCACACGAAACAAAGGTATGGGAGGTCGGTAGGCACAGCGGCATCGTGGTGAAGTTTGTATTACCAAGAGTGAGAAATCGCGCACTAGTCGCGTATATATCTATCACAAAACAGTTGCTACTGTTTCCGAAGGTTGATTCGACCTAAATTCACGCAGGCACTGCAACATATACATTTTCCACCGGTGCACTACAACAGAAGTTGGCATCGCAGTGAGAATGCAAGGGACGAGTGCCTTGTGCCCACTGGTTAGGGAGGTAGAGAAGATGGCCTTCGATACAGTTATTTCTGTACTCCCTTTTCGCATGCCAGCTCACGTTAAGTACTCGAATAACGAATTTTTCTAACATCCTTACAATGCGGTTTCGGTATCTGAAAGCGACGAACTTAGCGCACTCGACAGTAGTGTGAGGTCGCAAGACAGCAACGTTAGGGTGCGCGTAGATAAATATCCACATGTGCAGCTGATCGAAAATGCATGCCGCGTGACCTAGATAGCATTAGGAAATGCGCAGTGAGGTACTGATTCTTTAATAAGGCCGCGTAAATTAAGCAAGGCGCATATATGCATTATATTCGAACTTTGCTCTGCTAATTTAACCACGTAATTAAAATCGCACAGATTTCTATTTTTGCACACGCTTTAGTCGAGATTTATGACGCCAGAGAGTAAACCGAAAACAGTCTGGAAGAAAGGTTAGAAAGAGCCACATCTGATACGTTTTCCGGGGTTCTACGTTCTTATCGCTGATTATATAGCAACGCCGGCTATGTCGTCTTTACGAAGAGAAGGAAAAAAAATGCTAACGCTGAAAAATGTTCTCGGGATCTTTTCTATGCTCTGAACGCCCAGTCTATGTCGACCAACACAATAGTAACACGCGTACGTCCTCAACGCTCTGAAAGATATCTGTACATTGTGCCTCTCGTCCCTTTTGTCACGTTGGTCATACAACCTCTGGACGGACTCGGAGAGTTCTTAATTATTCTCAAGACGAACACTCCATTCTCGTTTCTTTCGTTCGGAGCCTCCTGCGGGTCGTCACCGCGTCGAATAGTCGTATCCCGTCGTCTGCTTCACTCGGGGCTGATAGAGGGCGCTGTAGGCCTGAGCCCCGGCCGGAGCCGCAGGGTGGTGGTATCCGGGGTAGGACGCTGCCGCAGCGGCTGCCGCCACGGCTGCGGCTGTGGCCGGAGTCGGCGGAGGAGCGGCTGGTCGGCCGTAGGGCGACGTGCGCGACTCCATCTTCATCTGGTACACGTAGTTGTCGTAGGCGGGCGAGTAGCCGCACAGCTCGGTCGGATACGGCTGGCTCACGGGGCAGCCCGCGGAACCAGCTGACGACGACGAGGACACGGGGCCGGTGGCCCCCAGCACGCGAGAGAACAACGCGCTGTTGCTGAGTTGCTCGACGTCTTCATCTGCGCCAAGAGGAAACGAGGAACGGAACATATTAAAGGAATGTCGCATCAGCATAAGCGTGGGCTCCAAGATCGGAGTAGTGAGTCCTCCCATAGAGTTTCTCACTATAACACCTAGAGGGAAATCTGGCGCCACCGTCTATGGTAGTTTCTTAAGGGGGCACCGTGCCGTCATGGGAATGACGGTATATGTGTCTGCGAGGCTCGTGTTGGCTGGTGTTGTAAGAGGCTTCGTCTAAAACGTGGATATGGCAACATAAATAACGCGTTCTCAAAGTAAAATCTTCATGAAATGTTTCCATTCACGCATATTACATCTTTACTCACCTACAATACATGACCAAGCGAAGAAAGACAAGAACGGACGACCAACTGTTTCAAAGCGAGCGCGAACCTTGTCATCCGTCCTCCAACTTTAGCGGCCCACTGATACTTTTTACGTAACATATAGTCGTACACGCAATAACAAGTTCTCATAGTTAAACAAAACATGTTTTCGCGTAATAATTAAGCTAAAACAGCTTTTCACGTGCTGTTTTAGTAAAAAATGAATCATTGTGACAGACGGAACAGTACTTGCCAAGCGCGTCTTCAAGGTGTCCTGTCTCTCCGAGAACGATGCCAATCCGAAGTCACAATATACCGGCATTCCCATGCATACCACAGCGCAGCAGTGCCAGATTTCCCTCTAGGTAACGTATACATATATAGTGAAAAACTCTATGAGTCCTCCCCCCCTACAATCTCGGAAGCTGGGGTATAAGCATTTTTCTACTAAAATTACTAATCGGCAATCCAACGCTGAGATCGTACAGATATACCGTGGCAACCTTGTGTGATTAAAGGGCATTAACCGAACTAATGCTATTCTCCTGTATCGCGTACGCACAGTGTCAGCGCAAACTCTAGTTTGGCGGTGCAAGACAGGACTTGGCCCTTCATCGTCGTGTGTGCATTGTGAAGGTCTTGGTCACACTGAACATTATACAGGGTGTTTCAGCGAACACGTTCACATTTTTAAGAACTACCGGTGGCAGATAGCACGATTCTAGTCTATGCATTGATCCGCCTGCATGCAACTCCACTGGCGGCGCTCCCTATCAGGCGAGCGTTGTGAGACGCCTGGTAGATGCTGGGACGCTGTTTCTCCTGCCCAGCAGCAGAACTGACTTGCGTGTTCTGTCGCGCCAAACATGTCGCACCCACAGTCCATAGTTCACGTGCAACGATAAACCTTGCTCTCGCTGTCAATGCTTCGACAACCGGGCGAAGCATTGATAGTTCTCTTGCTTTCTTTTCTTTTTTTGTTGATTTTTTTGTTTCCACTCCCACCTGGAAAGCGGTAGCTGCGGACGGGAAATGAAATGGCCAGCCTCGCGCGTATTCGGCAGCAGAACGCCGCATGCCGCATTGCGGGCACGATATGATGATTCGGCGCTGCTGTCAGTATACGGAAAGCTTGAGCGCACGGTGCCCACCACTTCGAGCAACCACTAAAATCATCATGCCCCGCACTTATCGAGCGATAGCGGCGCGAGCAGCGAAAACACCGAGGGCGACGCTAGTCGCGCCTGAGTGCGAAGTGAAGCGACGACCTCGGCGCTAGCAGACGTCTCGGGTAGGGCCTCCCAACAAGGCGGAAACAGCCAGGCGCGGTACCGAACCGAACCCGCCGGTTCCCTCCCCCGCAAACGCCCTTTCCCCTTCCCTCGACAGAGACGGATGCGAGCTCGCCCGCGAGCTCGCCCTAGCCGGCTTCGTCTCCGAGGCGCAGGAATGCGGCTAAGTGCTCGCTTCTCTAAATGGGCCCGCCGTCGGGGCCCGAATCTCTATAGCCGAAAACGCCGTGCAGCGCGAACGCGTGCACCACTTTACCGTAGCGACGAAGGAGCGAGACCGCTGCTCTCGATTCCCACGTGCACCACCACGTATACGCTCGCACGCGGTTATCTTCTTCCTCCGGCGCGCTGATCGTCGGCGTCAAGAAGCAGGAGAATCGACAAGATTGCTGAAAACACGGCCGGACAGGAGCAACTGCAGTATACTACATGCGAGAGTGCGCGCATGCGCGACGGTGGGGCGAGCACCGAAAGAGAGGAAAGGGCCAATGTGGAAAGGAGGGTGTTCCACGATTGTCGGAACGCACGTTCCGTGCCATGCAGGCACACATGTTTCATCGGCAGCGGGCGAAGGTCAAATGAAGGCTGCGGCAGCGGTCTTTTATAATGACCCATCCGTAGCGTTTTCGATGGCACACAAGCAGGCAGGAAGAGTGAGTCTATCGGGGCAAATAACGTTTGTAGATCGATTTCACTCAATTTCACCGAACGCGGAATGAAGCCTGGGGCCGAACAATATGAATTCAGTGAAAGTAATAATTAAAGGACATTGATGCAACCTAGAAATATACGTAACGGAAGAAAACTGTCTTGGGCTTTGCGTTAGAGAGACGTTAAATGACCCCGAAGCGGTAAAGTATTCTGCGTTTACTTCGATAGAAAACGTCGGATAACAGAGTAGAAATTGAAGACAACGTGCTTGAACTTTAGCTTGTTGGTGCTGCTTCAAGATGGAAGTACACAGCGTAAAAAAAAAAGCAAAAAAAAAAAAGATTGGCGGGATGAGAAAGAGAAGAGACAATGCGTTTATTTTATCGTCCAGTCTTGCAGCGCCTTGTCATGTACATTTATTGTGGTCTCATTTCTCTTTTTTTTAGCCTTGTTTTTTCTGTCATAGTTTCTACCTACAATTATGCGCCTAGATCGCAGCGCCAGTACGTTACTACGGTGTTTAGAATTCCAAAGCGTTTTCACTCGTAGGCAACACAATTGAAAGAACACTGCGAAAGGTTCGAGAAGGCAGGGACAGCCTCAAAGTGGCCGGTGATGTCTCAATTGCTGTAACTATTTTTTTACCGCATTAGTAAAGGATGGAGCTGAACTAGAGGTTGGTCAGAAGCAGAGCACACGCATTTTGGGAGACGAAAGGAACGTGGCTCGTTCTAACACTGGTTCCGCGACGCCCCGCGGTTCCAACCGAGGGTTCGACACAATAGATCGCGAGAGTTATTTTCTACCTCCGGAGACCCGTTATTCCGGGGAACAAAAATAAAGTCGTTCCTCCTTCCTGACCTCTTTTGTCCAGCTTTGAAGTATATGGCACGCGAGTGAAAAAGAGCATGTGTCTGAGGAAGCGAGAGAGAAAGAATTACCGGAAGAAGTCAATAAAAAAACAACAATGAAAGTCCCACTTGTTGGCCTCATTCACACACAGCGGCAGCCGCAACCACAACCGCAGCAGAGGTCCTACGCAACTCGCCCTCCCCCCCCTTTTTTTCCCCTCCTTCCTCGCGCTCCGGACGCGCGCTTCCTCGGCCGAGACGAAAGGATGCGGCGTAAATTACGCGATCCGGACGTATACGCTAACGGTCTGGAAACAGGCACTAAAGTAACGACCGGGGCGCACCACTTTTTCAAGCGGTATATACGACATCCAGCTCTCCCCTTCCCATGCCTCCTCTCTCTCTCTATTCTACTGCCTGCAACCCCCCGCTCCTTCCTCAACGACTCTCCATCTCCCCGATCCCTCTCTTCCTTGCTCCTTTACTTCGTTTTCCCCCCAGTTATTAATTGTACCCTTCACAGGCTTCTCTTTCCTTCTCTCTTTTTCTTTTCTTTCTATCCTCTCCGTCTTTGCCGTCTCCTCCATCTCGGCTGGTGATATACACTATACATGGCGCACTGAGCGCGCCGATTGGGCGCGTAAAAACAGAACACATTCATCACGGGCGAGAAAAAAAAAAAAGAAACGAAAGATAGCCCCGAGAAAAGAAAAGAAAAAAAAAAACGATGGAGGGAAAAAGGCACGACAAACCGGAGTATGGCTCATACTACACACGTGGAAGAGTCGAGCGCTGTGCCGCTGTGCCAATGTTAGCATTCCAGCCGAGGACAGTTTTCTTGCATGCTTGCTTTCTTTTTTTTTTCTTTTTTTTTCCTGCTACTTGTGTTTCAGTGAACGCGGGACGTGGTGCTGCTCGCGGCTTGTTGCAAGGAGGAGGAGGAGGAGGAGGAGGAGAATCGTGAAGGAGTGGCAGAACGAAGCGGTAAAGTACAGGGGAAAGCGGGGGGGGGAGGGGGGGGTAGATGTGCCTCTGGTCCACTTCGCGCGAGTGCGGGCGTGTCAAAAAGGCGAAGCGAAAGGATTCGTTTTACAACCGACAGCGTGCTCGGTGCCTCACCGGACCCTTCGCGTATATACAGGCCCCGATGGCTCATGTGTGTGGCGTGCTACCATACTGCTGATTTCAAGGTCGCTGGTTCCAGTCCCGGCCGCTGCGGCTGCCTATCAAAAGGGGCTGCGATAAAAAAAAAATCATAGACGTAAGTGGACGTTAAAGGTCTCCATTCGGTTAACGTTACGTCCGGGGCCGTCCGGGGCCGTCCAGCGGGCTATGAACCATTGCCGAGTATCTCGGAAGATTTTCCTCGGGTGATAGACCCTTGGCAGCCTAGCCCCGGGCACCAACAGCAATAACCGTTGGACAAATAAAAGTTTATTCCTATCCTATCCTATCCTACGTCCGGGGCCATCGGCAATACTACGTATATCGTGGGAGTTGCTCGTGGCTTTATATATAAGCACGATATTTCCGCCTGCCTTTGTCGAATTGACGCTCTTTTTTTCTTTTGCTTTTTTGTTTGCTCTCTTGTTTGTTGATTTGTTCCGAACAAGAGGCGTTTCCCGCCAATTCTCGGTAGTGCGCGGTAAGAAAGACAGGCTAAGATCGAATTGCTTGCTATTCCCAGCCACCCCGTGACGTCGTCAATGTTGGCCACCTTAAACGCTACCAGTTTTCGTCCACTAATGTTACTGTATATGGCTCCCGCAGGGAACCATCTACATTAAGTCTATCGTCCACATAAGAAGCACTAGCATGGCGCTTCCACGGCGCACGGACATTGTTAGAACGCTGAAAGCAAGGTTCAAGAAGACCACGAGTTTGGGGGTGAAGACGACGACGTTGTTAGGGACTTGATCGGCTCTGCCTGTGTTTTGTGCATAACTTGTAAACAGATTTCTCTGTTTCTTTAATCCTTGTGCCTCAATATGCCAAAGGCGCCACGTAATAGGCACAGTTGTGACGTACTCTAGAGTATACACGTGAGCGCACTATGGCGTCCTAATCACTATACACGGCACGCACTATTATGCACTTATAGCAACAATAACAACGCGTATGAGTACATTTCCGGTAGTAACGGCGTTGCCCCGGAAGGTGGCGCGCCACTCGCCCGCTTCTCCCCTTCGTCTCGTCAAGAGCATGCCGAGCGAATGAGTGCGCGGTGCGAACGGGGTGCGATAACACTATCGCGTTCCACTCTTGAAGGCGAAGCTTAAGCGTCCTCCAATTTTATTTTATTTCACCTAATTATATAATTAGTCTTATTAATAAACTTCTCAAATATTATTAGATGAAAAGTGTCAATGAAAAAATCACATGAAAAACTCCCGATACAGCTTTCTGTTGCTTAATACCTGCTGCATAAAAGTGATTTTCCGAGCGTGAAAGTAGCCCGCGAATACACGCAAAATCCCTCGTGTGGCCATGGCAGCACGATAAATTTTGCGTCTATTCGCGGGCTTCTTTCACGCTCGGAAAAACACTTTTATGTAGCACGTATTGAACAAGCGACGGCAAACAACATTACCTTGGTTCTGTCCAGCTACGTGACATTCGCATATTTTTAAACTCTGGCTAAAGTTACCTGGGACACCATGTATATACATTAACAAACTTGAATATAATGGAAAGGCGGGAAGGTAAACTTCATGACAATTTCTGGTTTGTTACCCGGCGCGGAGAGGGAGTGCGGGGAGGATTTAGAATAATGGAGGAAGAAGCCGAAAAATAAGAAAATGCAGAAGAAGCAGGGTGGTGTATCCGTTGTATATATCCCATTAGGTTGAGTGCAATCGCATAAGGTAGAAATGCAGTATACTCAGAGTCCGCAGTGCATATTTATGTACCGTATAGAAGTTACATGGTTTAGAGAAGTCCGTTTCTTCGACTTAGTTTTCTTATATACAATCCGCTTACCGTATGTTAGTCTTTCTTTCTTTTTTTGTTTATCCCCCCCCCCCCCCCGTGAAAGCTGTAGGTCAATAATGCAGCGCGCGGCGCATCCGATATACCGCTGCTGAAAACAAGGATTTGTTCTTCTTCTTCTTCTTTTTTTTTTCTTTTTGAACGCACCGTGCAAAAAGCTCTCCAGCTGCTGCACGGATCACGCCTTGCGGCATCACCTCGACGCTGCAGTTTTCACAGCGCTCTGCATGCTGCGGCCTTTCGCAGCGCTTATTCATCATTCGCCGGCGGTAGCACTTTGCCGGGTGGGAGAGAGAGAGAGAGAGAGACCCGGGAGTCTTGGCTGCGGCCGAGCGCGGAAGCGTTTGCCACCGCGGAGACGGCATCCAGACAAGAGGGCTCGATTTATCAGCCCCGAGTCGCCCCCGTGACGGTAGCCTGCAGCTCGTTAGTGTGGCGCTGTTTTCAGTCGCATCTTTGTGTGGGTGCGCGCACGGTGAGGGAGAACGCGCGGGAAAAGCCGTGGAACACACACTCGCTGCGCTCACGATGGGCCTGAGGGTATGTGTATACTATAGTTATATTATTTACCATACCTATACTGCCAGCCAGCTGATACTTAGAAAGCCGAGGCGGCAGCGATACATCAGCTGCTTTCTCGCAGCCAATTCGAAAACACATAGCAGGAGAGTCTGCGCCACAAGTTGGGTATAGTTAAACGTGAAATAAGTGTTGCTCTCCAAGCGGTTATAGGACAGTATACCACTGTCGAAAATGCACGGTTTGCTCATAGAAACAGCTCGTTTCCCGGGCTTTTGTTAAGAGGGTGGGCGGTATCTAAGATGAGGTTTGGGGCTTGATGATCGAAGGCGCGTTTTTCCTAAAGGCGCGTCGCTAATTCCCCGCACTTTGGGACTTTATTCGGTACGTCACGACGACGGCGAAAGTGCACCTGGAGTGTCCGTATATATTTGTTGTCGCAGCAAAAGCTTTACTGTAACTTTTATTGATAATTTTTATTGTAAATGCTTGCAATAATACCTTTACTTCAAAAAAGAAAAAGAGCGAGGAGGTTGCGTTGCTTGCACTTTGAGCCAGAATGTTTGGCAATATTGGACGAACCGTACGCGCCCCCTTCAGTTTGGCAATGAATCGACGGCACATGTCTCAGACACGAAAAAATAAAGGAAAGAAAAATTCTTAGCAGAAACATATCATATTGTTGAGGTGGGCATCGGATGGCGTATATGCGGGCGCAAGCGACGTATGACTTGCAGTCCAGGACGCGTATCAGAGCGATCGTTTCGTTTCCCGATAAACTTAGTGGGCCGTTCCACAGTGTGAAATTGGAGGTCCTTTGGGAGCTATAGCTGTGTGTGCGCAAACGCAAAGGAACGGGTGTTGCGCATGCGCTCACCTTTCTCGGTCTTCGTGTAGGCTCCCCCGTGACCGACGCCATGCAGCAGCTGCTGGATGGACTGCCGTGGGTGGACCTTGGGCATCTTGACCGGAGGAAGGTGGTGGTGACCCAGCATCTCAGCGACGCCAGGAGGGACGCTCCTGCGCATGCGAAACGCGAGCTTATATGTAACTGCGCTGGAAAGGAAGATGTGTGAGTGTATATATGGCCTGTGCGGGACCCAGCTGTATGCAGGCTGGATCCTGTTCCTCCCTGCTGACAGTGAATTAGCATTAATTGGAAAACGTGTTTCAGAGTCTTAACATGTATGCCATCATTCGCGTTGCCATCATTCGAGTTGAATCCGCCATCGTACTGTTCACTCGGATCTGCGGTCGTCTATATATGCATCCTGTACTTATTCCACAAAATATGTTTTTCCCAGTATGAAATATCTGTTTTCCTATAATGTCATGTGTATGCTAAGTTGTACGGCATTAATGTTTTCGATATTATAATCAACAGAAGACTGGCTTAAAGCGACGGGGAACTGACTGCACAGGGGCCGGGAGATAATCGGGAAATAAAAAAATAAAGATAAGCCGACAGATATCCCGTGCCCTCTGGGAATCAATGTTATGCGGGGCAGTGTGCGGGCATCCTACCAAGTTAACGAAACGACCATGAGAGCACCAAGACGTAGGCGGCTGTTTCATGACCTACGTACATGACACGAATGTCATGACCTATCATTTATGTTCGTCATACACTCTTGTCAAGTTGTGTTAGTTTTTGGTACGTACGAAGACGTAGCCGGATGTTTCATGACCTACATGACACGCATCTCATGACATTCGTGTAATGACCTATCATTTATGTTCGTCATACATGCACTCTTGTCATACAATGTCAATTTTGTGCATACCAATTAAGCTGACTAAACGACAGTGAGAGCACCAAGACGTAGGGGCTAGACAGACATGTCAAAGTGTCAAATGTTCGCCAAGAGATACTTCGCATTCAAAAAAACAAAACAGGACTATAAGAGGTGGAAAGGGCGACGCGCACAGTGCTGTGTTCATAGAGTTACGTTACGCCGTTCATAAGAAATCATCGGCCTGTGCTTTCTCTACCACCATTTGGATGGAAATATAGGCATTCTTTTACGAACTGTTTAAACGATGTCTCGCGTATCTGGACCCCGCAAATTTTGTTTGGCTCGTCAGACGAAATACTCGGATTTAAAAAAAAAAAGGCAACCAGAGACGAACGCGCGCAAGTACGCACTGACAAAGTGTCTCGTCCTTAATTTGCGGGGATTTCGTCTATCTCCAACAGATAACAATCTTATATAACGCAGCTGTTTTTCAGGAACATCGTCGCACCCTTAGTGCACTATATAACGTGGTTTTATAGGAACGTTCTTTGAACCTAGCAAGATTTACACTCGATGCCTCAACGGACGGCGCAACCGCCTCTAAAGACGGGACAGCCGTTCTTTTCCTTCTTCCCTCATAAAATTGCGGCACTATGTATGGGTCGTATTTTAGAAGCGGAAGCCGCAGTCGAGACCTACTCCCAACTTCGCACAAGATATCACTTTTCATGGAACAGCTGATCAAGGAGCGCGCTAAACGTCGCCCACGCGGAAGGGCTTCTGCTTCTGAACGCTGCAGGATACGCGAAGCGGCGTACATAGGCCACCAAAGAAAGAAAGAAAGAAAGAAAGAAAGAAAGAAAGAAAGAAAGAAAGAAAGAAAGAAAGAAAGAAAGGGGGCAGGGTAGGGGGCACTCGACGGTGATAGCGGGCTTGTGATGTCGCCGAACAGTTCCTCCCCTATCGCGCCAGGACCTCTCGAGCACGAGAGTTGATATAGCGGTCTTTTAACGACCGCTTTAAGAGCGCTTAGCCCATGCACATAAAGCTCGAAGACGTAAAAATAAGGCAGGTCCCGTAACCCTCAAAGATGCCGTCTTCGCGGACAGATCGCGACTGTTTGGCGTATAGCAAAACGCCACAGCTGTCATTTATATAGCGAGCCCAAAAATAAGTTCTATGCGAAGTGTTGCTGCGGAAATGCGAGGCACATCTATATAGCGCACGAAGGAGGACGAAGGAAAGCGCTTGATTTGCACGATGAAATTCCCATAGTGGCTATACGTACTATATAGAACACCAGCTAATGTGGCCGCGTCAGTGGAGCTTACACGGGCCGTTAAGCCATGGGGACCACATCACAAGGAGTGGCCCAAGCCTAATAAAGATTTAATTGATGCCATCAACGTCGCACCCTCACCTCGCGCGTTTCCCGCCACCTCTCACCATCACCTCAACACCCACTAGCAACGGGCCAAAATCAAATGAGTGCTATTTCTCTCTCTCTCTCTGGTTGATTCAAGTCGATACTCTTGCTGAAGCCCAAGTTTGTTTTGTTACCATTCTCTCGAGCTTCCGTTTGATTATAACGTTGCACCACTTGGAGTCACGAACGCCAACCAATTTTTGGATTGGAGGGAGCCACAAAGGAGGAGTTCTCGGCGCGTGGTTCCGTTCCGTTTTGCCCCGAATCGGTATATAGGTGCAACTCAGCCGTGACAAAGTTTTATAACCCGACAGTCATCTCTGCTCAGCTTGCCGGGGCCTATACAAAACGATGAAATCAAATCGAACATCACGCTAGGACGTCGACGGACATACATGTGTTAAAAACAGGCTGGATTCAAATGTGCTTTAGGAGGCTTAAATTCTTGGATCGTGGCCTTGTGGGGTGGGGGGGAGGGGGGGCACTCGACGGCACGTATATAGCACGGATGAGAAAGAAACGCGGCCATCATTGTACGCTTTCCTGAGATCTGTGATATTGGCCTCAGCGAACGTTTTTACAGACATGGCGTGTACCCTGCGCATGCGTGCAGCCAGTGCTCTGCCTCTCCCTTATGTCATTCCCATATACCCCCCTCCCCATCCCCCCCCGCGACCTCTGTGTCAGGAGCGACCTCTGCGTCTTTCCTTTACCATCGCTTGTTTTCTTAAACGTCGCAATTTGCGTTGCGATGTATATATCCAAACATCTTTACAACGGCTGCACACGTAACCGCTGTTGATGCGACTTGTGGACGCGTGCTTGCGAAAAGAACACGTGACGACAATTTACAGGAAACCTTGAGCAACCGTGCATGGTCAAACCACGTACGAGACGTCAGAGTGCGTCAAGGTTATTCGAGTTTTCAACGCTGCAGTGAAATACGGTTTGGGAGACGGATATTTTTTTTTTCACCGACTGCATATATAGTTTTGCTGTTCTTCCTATACTGTTTGCGCGTGCAGTGCTCATTCTCTCCATCTCTCTTCCTCTTCTTGTCTCCCGCTTTCCCTTAACCCCCGTGTAGGCCGGGTATAGCAAAACGGATGCTCGTGTGGTTGAGCTCCCAGATACTCCCTTTCTTTTCTCTCTCTCTCTCTCTCTTTCAAGTGTAATGAAGAAAAACAGCGCACGGATAAGGCCAGTGAAATTGTCTGTTCGATGCCTGCATTGCGGCCACCGAGCCAGCAGGATCGCCGCTGCTTGGGGCGAGCGTGAGCCGCTCGAGTTTCCAGCTGTTCATGCTCTGTGTCGCTCGATTGCTCGCGTACACGTGACGCAACCTGCTGAACTGTTGACCCGCCTTTACACAGTCGAATCGGCTGCGATCCTGACCGTTATTTATACAGAAACATCATTCGTCCGAACGCCCTAGTGCATGCTTTTAGGCTGTGGCCGTTGGCTTTTTCTTCTCTCTCTCTCTCTTTCCAAACATTGTGATTTCAGTCGCAACGAACTGCTATATTAATGGTCTTCGTGAAGT
This sequence comes from Dermacentor variabilis, assembly GCF_050947875.1. Taxonomy (NCBI): domain Eukaryota; kingdom Metazoa; phylum Arthropoda; class Arachnida; order Ixodida; family Ixodidae; genus Dermacentor; species Dermacentor variabilis. The sequence goes on from NC_134570.1 coordinate 107,675,382, forward strand.
ACACACACACGCCTTGGACAAATTTGCACTGGCGCGGGCAAAAAAAAACCTAGAAGTGTAGCGATTGTAATGTAAAAAAAAAAAAAAAAATCACTACTTGAATTTTGCTGTGCGTTGCCGGTTTGATCTGTTGCTCGAGGCTGTCTATCTACGTGTGTCAGCTGCTAGAATCCGGTCAGAAAAGTGTATATAGACCAAGGTATAAGCGATATTTGGGCACTTGCATGACTGAGATTAATTTAGATTCTATACTTTGTTCTTGATCCATCGCGCATACCCTCATGTTCCACGGATCCGTATATACCGATATTGCCAGCTCGTCCAAATGTCAGCTTCGGTGGGTATTAAGTTAGCTCCGTTCCGCGGAAGCCCGCAAAGTGGAGAAGGGTTCACGAAAGGGAAGACTGTCGTCCACTCGACTGCAGCACGATGCTGCAAAGGATACCCAATACGGCCGCGTTTCCCAGAAACAAAGATTCGCGGTTTAAGCAAAACCTTTCATGCTCCAGGGATCGAATAGGGGACCGACGCCCTTGCAGGCGATCGCTCTGCCCTCTGGGCTAGCCAATCAAGGGGATGTAGCAGATCGCAAAGAGAGACAGCGTTCATCGATAACTTGTACATAAAACTCGGACGCGCACTGAATATGGTAAATCAGTCCCACGGAAGCCCGCTAGGTGGAGGAAAGTTCACTGAAAAGGAGAAATTGTCATCCGGCCACCTTGTACTACGCGGTCGGGTGCAGAAAAAATTTCTCATTTCATTAAGCAATTCAATCCTTTAAATTATGTGTGCTTGAAAATGTGCGTTTGCAGCTGTTAGCTACTGCTCTGGTAACTGCACATAAAACGATGCCAATGCTGCAAGTAAAACTCATGACAGAGGATGCAGAGACATCAGTTTAAAAAAAAGTAGCAGAACGAGTATCCCTAGGTATAACGTCAAACGATGTGTATCATGAGTGCACGCATTTGAAACACGACAGCAACGAACATAGAAACACAAGACAACACGAAAACAAGAATATTTCCATCTCCACAAGAAAGGAAGTACGTCCCCATACACAAAATTTTCTTTCAGGACAGTAACGAGTGCTCAAACCAGAATGCGTGAGGGATGAAAGGTATAACGAATTGCGAAAACGCCTTCATTCTTATTTCACGCGAAGTGACGCGATCTGGTACTCACCAGTCTTCTGCGTCGCAGTCTCTGAATCCCTTGGCGAAAGGATTGCTGGCAATTTTCAGCTGCGTTATCTGCAAAAAGAAAAACATGAGATAAAGATAAATCAAAGAGATAAAAAGTTGACACATACGCTCAACCCCGCTGGAAGCGAGAAAAAAATGATAGAAAGCAGCCAATGGCACAACTCTAATTGGCGAAATACACTTGGTTGTAACTATGACAACCGGAAGGGCGCGTGTAGTTTCGGAGTGCAGATCGAGTGCACACATAAGTTAGAGGCAACGCGTGAATGCCAATCTGCAACTGCCCGGTGCTTTAACGCAGGCTTGCGCTGGTAGGACGCTCGCGCCACCAACACACGCGCCGAAAAGCTTAAAGCAGCGGGCCTTTCAAAGTCCCCTGAGAAATTGAGAGCAAGATTCTACCCGCACCGATGGCTTTGGGGACATGGCGTTCAGCTGCCGAACACGTGTTCGGCAGCTGAACGCTATACTGCCATGGTCATGAAAGGGCTATGTGTGTTTTCGAATTCTGCATCATGAACTTGGGATAGCTGGGATCGATTAAATAAATATTAGCACATATGAACGGAGAAATGCGTAAGCTATAGTGAAAGGCCGCCTATAGAATGAGTAATTGTGTGAAAGGCACGTCCATGTCGCGCTTTTGGCAGGTTCCTGTGTCGCACCAGTGATCGAAAGTGCCTCAAGGTCTGTCTTTCGGCCACCAGCAGCTAGCCACACCTCAGAACCTAGCAGACGTGGGTACCTCCTCAAGAGCAAAGACGATACGGGACTTGCGTTCTCTTTGAAGTCAGAAAGCAACGCTTTCTATCAGAATCTTCTTATTGAAGTCGTTCACCGGTGGCGCAATAGATTCGCCGGTTACCAAGGGTCTGAGCGCCGCAGCGGTTCTGTCATGACACACGGCCGTGACACGCATGACACACACATGACATGTGTTTCATGACACACAGTGCGTGCAGCAACTGATACGATCAATGAGCTTCTTGCCACAGCTAGGAGGCAGAAACTGCTGCGCCCCGACATCCACGCCATCGCATGAACTTTCCCATCACGTGACCCGCTATACCGATTGGCTTCTATAAGCTTATCGAACCCCCTCCCTCGATCCGCCGCCTGGAAAACATTTGCCCGGTCACTCTTCGAAATGCGAACTCCCTTCAGCGCGCTCAAGCTCATCTGATAAAGAAGAAACAAACAAAAAAAGACGAATCGAGTGGTGCGGTCGTCGGCAAAGTAAACGCAGCGGTGGGTGGAAAAGCCAGAGAAACAAACAGAGCCCAGCGACAAGCAGAGCGAAAGCAGATTGTCAACGTCCGTGTTCACCAGCGCAAGAGAAACCTTGTCGCGTCTCAGGCCGCCGATCGCCTCCTCCTCGACCTGTCGTCGAGTTTACTACGAACCCACGACGCGGGCAGCACGCGCGGCGGAGCACAATCGAGGCGTTGGCAGATTCGAGCCACGCGCTCGCACGCGCGCGAGCGGCGACAAAGTGAGAAAGAAATTTCTTTTCTGTTTACTCTCCCTCGAGGAAACAAACCAACCCCCCGCGCGTGAGAAGGCGAGGAAACGAAACGCGCAGTCTGGGCCACCCGTGCGGTTCGGCACGTCTGCGGGGTCAGGCGGCATCGCACTCCTCGCGCCAGTTCGGCGAGGTTCTTGCAGTTGGTAAACTGGGTGGTGATGCTAACCACCGCCGCCCGCTATAAACTACCAACACTGCCACCTCTGTGCACGCGCAAGCTCGGGACGAAACATTCCTGCAGGCGTCGCCCCCCCCCCCCCCCCCCCCCGATGCACTCACACTCACGCGCGCGCGCTTTCGCACTCACGTCATCGCCTGGCTTGCCGCCGTACGGGCTTCTGCTGGCGATGTCGCCGTCGCAAGAGAGAGAGGGAGGGTGAGAAAGGTTTTTGTGAGCAACAAGTGATTTACCGCCTGCCTGGCGGCACTCGTCTCGGGAAAGTCTCGCTTTTTTCTTTCTTTTTATTGGTATTACCCTACGCCATTCGCGCGTTCTTTTTGGTGGTTCCCCCTATTTCCATCGTTTCGAGCGTTCGGAGCAAACTCTCTTCTTCTCGTTCCTTCGTCGACACCGGCGGCGACGCCCTTCTTTTTCGAGACTCTCGCGTCGCGCTTGCTGGCTACGAGGTGCAGAGCGAGAGAGATAAAAAAAAAAGAAAGGAAGGTGTCCGTCACGGCAGAAAGAGAGAAAGCGCGACCACGACTTGGCCGCCACCGTTCTGCGCGGGCCCATACGAATTACTCGCCCTCTGGTCCACGAGCGAGCTTCGTCGCACGCCAGTGGCCCGGAAAGAAAAAGATACAGAAAAAAGGAGGGTTCTCCGCAGCTCTCGAGTATCGTCCCGTCAGCGCTGAATTACGGCACTGCGGGAGGTCATAAATGCAACTTGCGACCCGCGCGCGAGCACTGCGGTTCACTCGCTGACGAACGCCGAGGCAGCCACGGTTCGCGGGCATATAACGGAGAGCACACTATGCGCAAGCGCGCTCTCGCACGCACACCATGCAGCTTATTCCCTGTCTCTCCGTCTGTTTGTTTGTTTGTTTGTTTGTTTGTTTGTCTTCGACCCGGCTGAGGAAACAGAGACGCGAGGAATGCAGCCGCGTGGCTTCCGCGCCGGAGGAAGAGGAGGCGTTTAAGAAGGAGTCATTATTCGCGCTCTCGCCCCGGGAGAAGAAAAGGAGCGCGTGGGGACCGTCCCGCGGTTTTGTCTTTCGCTCCTGTTTCCGCGTGGCCCGCGAACGGGCGCCGCGGGGACGGCGGTTTCCGAAACTTTGACCCAAAGTTCGAAATTGCGAAGCGTGTAACCGGCGAAAAATGGCAGCGTTAGCGCCGCTTCTGTTGGTATCTCAAAGAGAGAAGCGGAGTATACCTGAAGCAATAGCCCGCGTGGGACGCATACTCGGTAAACGTGCCTGTATATGGGCTCGGAGATGGGTGTGCATGTTGCATGGGTTCGGCCTTGATGCTTCGCTTGGAAGTCAGCGATCGTTGTGTGAGTTTCTTTTGTCTGCATTTCGTCAGTCGCGTTGTCATGTACCGGTGTGTAATGTTACGCTTGGTATTGTTTCTTCCTGATGTAGGGCCGCATCTGAAGTTAATGTCAGTCGTATATATAGTCCAGTATACTTGCGGTATCCGTGACACAAGACTCTTAGTATCCCGTGCGACCTGCAACACTGTTAACGTGTTTAGCATCTCTATATCAACGAACTATAGAGCCAGTCTATAGCAGCTCCACAAAGTGACCCAAAGCTTATTGTGTTGCGAGGAAGAAGCAAGCGTGACGTCACTGCGTACGTATAGCAACCCGTCGTGACGAAACTGCTGAGAGTTTCCGCGCCCCCGTCCCAGAAGAGACACGTGCACACAATCGGCGACAAGAAGTTTACCCGACATGGGATTGGCAAAAGAAAGCAGAAGTCCCGCGAAACTTGGGCCCAGCTGTAGGCTCGAGTTCAAAGTTTCAATCTAGAAGTTTAGATTGTTCATTCAACAGACGCATATGTTGATTAAATTAGGAGTGCTACACGCCTTAACGGAGTATAGAAATTCGCAATTATACCTCTGAGATTGGCGACGTGGGCCCGTTGGTATATACGGCGTACATTCGGGAACGCCGCACGCACGATAACACAGGGCACAGTCAAGTGATAATGACGCATGCACCAATCTGCCACATAGACGACCTCTATATCGCGTAAAACTACAGAATTAACGTTGACGCAGCTACATAAAGAAAAAGAAAGGCATGAAATGCTGGGGTTCTATACGTGCTATGAAACCACCATATGATCATTAGGCGCTCCTATTAGAGTGCGGCGGACTCCGGATTAACTCGGATCACATGGGGATCTTTAACCTGCACGTAAATCTCAGTGCACAACCTTTTTTTTTTTTTATCTTGCGATTCATCCCCACTCGAATGCGACAGCCGCGGCCGGTATTAATACCGCGACCTCGAGCTTATCATGCGCAACGCCATAGCCGCTAGGCGATACCGTGCATGGCGGGTGCAGGTATCTCCTACATTACGTATTAAAAAAGTGCATGCTCCCGCGCCCGTTGCTGATTGTACTCGTCACCGATGTCTCGCTTCTGGAAGGCCGGACAGCAGCAGGGCTTGGCACGTGCAGAGAGCAGCCCTTTGACTGCCGTGCTTTTGCCTACTAGCGCTGTGATAGTTATACTTATCTACAAAAAAAAAAAAAAGAACTTGCCGTGGAACCAATGTTCGGTAAACATTTGTGGCCGACTGTACGTATCGGTTTTCAGTTCAGCGCCACACAGGAGCGTCGTCCATGGTCAGTTTCTCCACCACCCAGCAATACAAGGGCGTTGTGTAGCACGGATCGGTATATGTATACAAGTTGTGTCGGGTTACTTACAGCTTCGCGCGCGCTAGGTGGTGCATGCCAGTGAGTGGTGAGGGGGGAAAGGGAGGAGAAGGGGGATGAGCGTTGGAGGGGGGGTGCGTGACCTGACGGAACACATGTGGACACTGGAAGAAGGGTGCGCCTATCCGTCCGGTGCGGAAGAAAGATTGCCCTGTTTGTTGGGCTGGCCGGCTGTCAGCATATAGCGTACTCCACACTCTGGCGTATTACGGTGCTGTTGTTCCTTCGTTTCTTTCTTTCTTTCTTTCTTTCTTTCTTTCTTTCTTTCTTTCTTTCTTTCTTTCTTTCTTTGGAAGCAGAAGGATGGCATTCCTTACCGTGACGACGGATACATTGCCCGAGTCAGTCCTAAGCAAAACGCAGCGCAACGTGTAAAATCGTGTGAAAGGAGTGGTCTCCGCGTCCTGTTACCTATTGCTTGTTCTGTCTGCTTTCAACTTTGCATTTTCTTTGCGTTCTTTCTTTTTTCAATGCGCTGTGGTACGCGAGGAGTCAGACGTTGCAAGGTTGCACGTTCCGTTGGCGTCATAGATTTAAACACGTAACGGAATCATGTGGAAATATATGCGGGAGATCGGGTGCTCACCGGCGGAACGGAAATGTTTGGGCTAACCCGTTCCCCAGAACAAAACACGGATCTTTCGAGCGTAAAGTGGCGAAGAACAATGGGCCTCATTTCAATTCAAATAAACCTTGACATGGCGAATATATATATTTGCACAAGGAGTTCATATTTTTTGTTCGAGTCGTTCCATCCCTGTGTGCACGTCGCCTTTTCTCTACTTCTTTCTTTCCCATGCGCCCCAAAATATTGAATGCTTGATTGCTTAAGAAAGACTAACCGTTAGGCTAGTTGGTAGCATAACTGATGACAAGAATTAGCGCAAAGGAAAGAAAGAGAGAGAGAGAAAGAAAGAAAGAAAGAAAGAAAGAAAGAAAGGACGCACGCGCGCACAGGATGAGAGGCGAACAGAAGACCCTGTAAGAGAAACGAGAGCTGGGTTAGTTGGGCCCTGTCCCTCACCATCCGTCGTCCTTTTTCGCGCTGTCTCTAGTCTTACAAGAGCTTGTGTTTGCACGTACCCTCTTCCTGTGTGCGTGTGCTCTCTCTCTCTCTTACGCTAATTCCCCTCCGTAATTGAGCGGTTAGTTTCGATTTTTACAGGCAATGCGGGACAATAGAGGGGTTAAAAAAGAACAATGACGACAACAACGAAAAAAAATCCGCGAGAGATGTGCACTGCTTTTGGCCACTTGGAACTGCTTAGTGCCCGTCGAAATCTCGGCACTTGAAGGTGTCTGAATTCCACTCCCACCGGAATGCTGTACCTCTACTATAGCCGGAATGGAATCCAGCGACCTTGTGCTCAGCAGCGACGCACCATGCATACACCCACCTAGCATCTGCGGCGGGATCGCTTATATACACTTGCAACGACAGTTTCGTGCAAGCGACGAAAGCCTCAAGGACATGCATGCACGTGCAGTATACAACCACTATGCGGTGCCGTCAGGGAGATTCGCTCACGATCTCAACCTCACGACCTCGACTTCACACAGCCCGATCTCAACAGATATTCGTGCATTGCACGCAAGCCCCAAGCGGCACAGTGCCGGAGGCCCTTGGGACATTTTCGCACCCTCTTTTCGAAATGTGACAACGAAGAAGACGCGTGAATTCCTGCGAACAGCGAAGCTTGGCTCCCTCGCTCTTCCTGAGAGAGAGGTGGAGAAGAGCAAGAGCGTCTCCTCTCGGCAGCGTCGCGGCGTTCGCATCCAGGAGAGCGGTCATTTGTCTCGGCCCGACAGCTCTCTGTCTCGTCTGTCTCGCGCGCTCCCGCTTCCCTGGCAAGACTCCGCGCGCTGTGGAGACTCGCACTAGCGTCTCCAGCCGCACGGCCGACGACGACGAGGAGGACCAGACCGAGAGAGGGAGCGGTCGAGGGAGGGACTCGCGCAACCGCTGCCAACTTCTCTTGGTGGCTCAGTCGCACTCGGTCTGCACCGCGGTCGCGCAAGGATGTGCGAGAACGCTTCTGTTTATCTCCCCGCTTCTCCCTCGTCTACTTTTACGCTGGCTTCTGTTTCGTTTCGTTTGTTGAGCCCGGTGCCGTGATAGAGCACGCGCAGTCGCAAAGTGCCGCTGAGCAACCCAGATCATTCGGCGACGGCGTCTCCTGCCCCGCCCACTCGCTTAACTGAAGAGGGAGCGAAACACAATAAAAGCGAGACGGACGCAAGAGGTATATAGAGGCAGGAGGATCGAAGAGGTGGCTGTCCGCAATGAAGTGCTTGCCAGTGTTTGTGTGACGTACAGGCGTATATCTTATCGTTTCGAGCCGCCCTGACATGTTTGCACAATAAAATGCCGTCACCTCGGATCCTTTCAAGGGAATCGGGGCACTCAGTCAGCTTGGCAGGTTCTTTCTTTTACGGCAGCAGCGACTACGAAGGGGGCGACATCGGGCAACGCCTTACGATATTGATTAGATACAGTAAGAACGACTTGGTTGCGGTTTATTGTAGAGAGTTACGTTTACGGATTTGAGATATTGTAAAGGAGTATAAGAAGAGTCTGCACGCTTTGGTGGCTCATAATGTCCTCGAGCAATATTCGCCATCCATCTTGCGTGCCATGTGGTTTTTTTAAACCCTGCGTGCCAGCTACTTTCAGGTCACGAACGGCATGCGAGTATCAGCGTGACACAGCATTCTTGGCATGAAAGTAGCGGGCGCATGCATAGTGTTTTAAGGAAAGGAGGCGCACGCAAGACAGACGACGATGATTTTTTAGGGACAAGGTCTAAGCCCAAAAGGCTGTAAAGGTTTATTTAGAGTGTACAAGTAGTCGGTCAGCTGCACGCTTAGCGATATCGCTCACCCTGTGGTTCTGGTAGGCGGTGACGGCGGTGAACTTGGTCTCGGGGAAGATGAAAGTGCGGAAGTTCTCCGTCTTGGACGTGTCCTCCCCTTTCCGGTTGACGTACACCACGTGACATCGGGGCTGGTACCGGTGCATCGAGTTCAGAATGATCTGCGCCAGCGGCCAAGCTTCGGTTAAAATAAAGGCATGCTAGCGTTGCAGTATAAGTATTCTGGCACAGAAAATAGTGTGGTGCAGTAAACGACGCCGCAGCGCCTGATGCAGGCGTTTATGACAGATGTCACCTTGTTGCAGAGTGAACAAATATGCAAGCACACGCACCGTTTGCTTTTCATTCATTCATTCATTCCAGTTCGAATATTACAGCTATTCATGTTCGTGTAAACGTAATTTATTTGGAAACGCGGTTACGTGACTTGAAGACAATGGCACGAAAGAGGACTAGGACCAATGGAAGTAAAATACACGAGCGCTGTCTCCCACCTACATTTTATTGAATAGAGAATTGAATAATTATCAAACAAAACTCACATGACTGAAAAGATTATCAAAAGCGCACCGTGTTATGGCTTTGTCCGCGTGCCCGCTGTCCCTGTAGATATAAGAAACGTCCTTGTTTCATAGTGCATTAGATGGTTTTCTCAATTGAATGTCTGCTTACGTGTCCGTTATTTCTTTCTTTGTCTCCGTCCGTTTTGTGCGCTGTAGTCTTCAAGTCATATATCCGCTAGCGCGCTTGTTTACAATGGCTGAGGAATTACGTGCTCATAGCCCGTAGTGTACTCGATCGCGTTTCTTTGCCTATAGAAAAATTAATGAGACAGAAATGTCGGACTCGTATGATAGAGTGCCATGGCATTTCGTTGGACAAGTTCGCTCCACTTCTTTTTTTTTTTTTGTTCATTTCCTTGATAGTGTTTACGTATTTCAGGCATTATGAAGGAAAAAGAAAAGAAGAACCAAATTCGATAGCATAAAATTTGCCTGAAGAGCAACTTGGGCTCACATTCGCAATATAGCTCTTGTACCCTATAGGATACAAGAGCTCTATTGTGAAATTAAGAACATTGCTATAGCAATGTTCGTAAGAGCAAACGCCAGGACATATAATTACGGCGATAGCGGCGGGCAAGTGGCAAATGGCAGTTACGAACGAAAAGCTTTGTGAATTACTAGCTTTTTTATTTATTTATTTATTTATTTATTTTTATTTACGTGGAGGTTACGTCAATTCGTCCGTCCTGGCGCGGGACGTTGAAGAGCAGCAGCGGCACCTTCGGCGGCAGTTTTCTACGCTACGAAGTGATCTATCTTGTCACGCACAAAAACAAACTATGATAGACTTCTAGACGAAAAATCTATCGATCAAGCCTCGACTTGATATCTCCACTCTGTAGCACCGCCTTTAACGAAACGTCACGTGGGTTGAAAGCAGAGCCCACGCCGAGACTCACGTGTCCGTTGTCGTCGAGCTGATTGTTGGTGAGCTTGAGCTTGTCGAAGGAGACCACCTGCTTGGTCCACTGGGCGCCCTTGCACGGAGACTCGGGATGCACGTGGATGCGCGGGGGCATGTTGGGGTCCGCCTTGCCGGCGACCATCCAGCTCGAGCTGCGCGTAACACCACGATTTCCCAGAGTTGTCTTTGTTTTTTCGACTTGGTGCTACAAATGGGACAGTTTGCTACCCTACACGTGGGGAGGGGAATGGGGAGTGCTCAGAGACGCTCCTAGATACCCCTTGGAGCTGGGAGCGCGACCAAGATTCGACAGAATTCAGATCACGAGGCCGCACCAATTGCTCCGATGGGAGCATTTGAACGTTTGTCTCGGACGTGCTCTCTCCGACTCTGTAATTTCGTAAGGTCTCCGCTTCGCCGCATATCGATTTGGAGCGCGGTAGGAGCTATTCGAATGCGCGTATACCACAAACGGGAACGAGCTGTTATGTAGGAGCGAGATATGTTTCTAATTAAGAAGTTTCTAGCGCGGCAAAGATGCAATCCCAGAACGCGGAGACAATACGCGGATGGAGTGGACAGACGAGAAAGGCCGATTTCAGTCTGTCCGTGTTTGTTATTATTTTTCCTTCGTTGTCAAGTTACATCTCTGCAGCGCTATAGAATACCATTGGAGAAAAAATTCAAATTATCTGGCGTTCAGCCATTGTTCATGCTTCTGGCGGGTGTCACTCGGCCATTACAGCGCAATAAAAAATACTAGCTAGCTAAATGAATAAAGTAGAGTTATAAAAATATAACGCGTCTAATTTGACTTAATGTTGCTCTTTAGAGTGTCCCTTTCACTTGTATATTTTTGTACTGAAACTTAATCGTTCCAATTTATTCACCGGGCGAGCAGCGACGAAGCCACCTCCTATATTGCTGGCACATGAGTACGTCTATAATAGGGAGCAGCCTCTTGTGGGTACGAACTACTGAGGCCACGAATGGAACGCGACACAGATCAAATCGAACAGTGGGCCTTAAAGGGACTCTAAAAGAGAAAAATGATTTCTTCTGAATCAGTAAATTACCTTTCCACGATACTAAAAACACCACTCTTACCACAATAAGACGCTTGGTAAGCCAGAAAAAGCGCAAAAACGAAAGACGGGTAGCGACGCCTTCTTGAAGTTTCCACACCTAGTCGCTGTGACGTCACGGATTTTGATGGCATCTTCTAGGGACTACTTACTTATACAGCGGTACATATTAACTACATTGTGTTCTAAAGGAACCAAATATTAAACATAGCAAGTTTCGGGAACCTTTACTCAGCCAATGCGGCCCAAATGCGAAGACACGCTTTGGAATCCCTGACGTCACACTGACGTACCAACATCGGGGTTTCGGCGCGAAATTCAAATACTGATACTTAGACGTTCATTTTCTCATCCAATAATGAATCTATTATTTTGAAATGACTGCCTGCAGGGTTCTCAAACAATGCTTTATTAGTCTAAACTGATTTATTGTTTCGCTTTAATGTCCCTTTAAGATGCCAAAACCACACACGGAGAGAGAGAGAGAGCTAGAGAGAGAGAGAGAGAGAGAGGGCTCTTTATTAGAAAAACAGAATTTTACCGGCGCGTATATAACCGCTGGCATGCTACTCTGTGTAGGGATGGGGAATGGGATTAAAAGATTCCAGAAGAGAGTGGGAGGAAAAGAGGATAAAAATAAATACGAAATGTCCGAGTGGACCTGATACTAATATTTACAGGTGACATGACGGGTAAATTTAGGCTTTTGTATAGGAAGTGTGCAATTTTTAAAGCTTTCCTATTAGACCAATTTCTGTCAGGTATTTGAACAATAAATCCAAAACCCGTCGCTGTTTTGAAGGGCCGGGCATTGGACCTAAGATGCTCGGTAACGTTAACGGTTCGTGGCAAACATCGGCTCCCGTTTCTTCAAATGTTTTCGGTGGTACAGTCCGCGAAAACGCTTGAACACTGTACATCATTCGACGCAGTTTGTTGCGGGGATCAAGCCGATACCGGATTTATATCGGTAGGTGCTTTTCTGGAACCTTTATACGACCTTGAACTTTTCGCCACGCCGGGCGGAGCTAACCCTAACTGGTCAACGCCGGTGAGGAGTACGGGCTAGGCCTTGGCCTAACTCCGGGGTGGTGGGGCATCATGCCCGAAGTCGAGATGGTGGAGGGGGTGGAAATCACCCCCGAAGAAGCAAGGTGCCCCGGCTGGACCACGGCAACGGGCAAGACTAAGAAGGCAAGGCAAGAAACTTCCAAGTCGATGCCGAGCCCGGTAAAGCAGGGAGGCCGCAGGGGCGGCCGCCGCACGGCAGCCCAGCGGAACGCGCTGAAGAAGCTAGCCGCAGCCTCAAGGCTCCCGAGACTGCCACGGGACCATATTCGAGTCATCGTTAGGCCAAGGGGTGGCCTCGACGTGAAAAAGATCAGCACTATTAGAGTGGCACAGGCGCTGGCTATGGCGGCGGCGCTTTCACCCGACGAGGTTGGCGAAGACATCGTCTGCCCCAATAACGTGCAAAACATCTACGTCGTCTCAACACGAGAAGAAAGGAACGCGCGTGCTTACGCGATGGTTCAACAGATACACCTGCGCGAAGGGGTCTTTGAAGTGGCCGCGTACATGGCCGCCTCGGACAATACATGCAAGGGTGTTGTGAGGGGCGTCGACGTCGAGTTCAACGACGCTCAGCTCCGCGCAATGATCGTACACCGGCGGAACCCCACCGCGTTGGAGGTGCGTCGCATCAAGACCACCACTACGGTTATCGTCCTGTTCGACGGACTGAGGGTGCCGAACTTTGTCATGTGTGGAGCAGGCATGCTTCCCTGCTCTCTATACAGAAGGCAAGTTGATGTGTGCTACGGTTGTGGGGAACTGGGCCACAGGGCCGATGTATGTCCGACCCCGAATGTGAAGAAGTGCAGGGGATGCGGAGCCGTGTCCCCCACTGAAGGCCACCAGTGTGAGGCGAAATGCGGCATATGCGGAGGCCCTCACCCAACAGCTGATCGTAAGTGCGAGCAACGCTTCCAAACGCCGTATGTCGTCAGGCAGAGACGCCGAAGGCGCCGGCGGAAGAAAACTGGCGACGCCAAGAAGGGCGGCAACGCGGCACGCGAGATGAGCCAGACACTGACGTCAGCGCTACGGAAGAGGAGCTCTTCGAGGGGACGCTCCCGCTCGCGCAGTCTTTCTCGCTCTAGAACGCGCTCCCGCTCACATGAGCGCTCCGTGCAACGAGGGCGCTCTCAATCTAGGGGCCGCTCCAAGTCCAACGTGCGCATCGCAGGAGGTCCCACCTGGGCCGACAAAGTGAAACAGACGAAGCAGACGGGCCGGACGCAACACGCCGCCGCACAGGAGAGCGAGCGGGCGCATGATCCCAGGATCGCGCAGTTGATGAACGAAAACGCCAGCCTCAAGGAGGAAATCCGGAGAATGAAGGCCGACTTTGAGGCCTTCCGAAACGCCAGCGCCGTTCAAGCGGCCGCGCCAAGGCAAACGTCTACGGAAGAAGGGGCCACAGCAAGAGCGGTCAAGCGCAGAGCCACCTCCTCCCAGGGTACTGTTGAGGACGTGAACACGGCGGAGGCTGCCATGCAGAGGTCCTTGGACCGCATGCAAAAATCCTTTGCCGAGCTGGTACAGAGTAACCAGGCTCTTCTACTCAGAGTGCAACTGCTTGAGAACGAGCTTGCCAAGCGATGTGACGTACACTACGGCGACGCCGCCAGGCCGGAGGCGGTGTCCAGTGAAATGCTACAAGACAACCAGCAGTCGTGGCCTGACGAGCAAGATGGCATCTCAGCCCAGCTCCGGTCTAACATGCCCAACCATGGCCAGACCGGATAGCAAGCTCATCGTGTGGCAGTGGAACTGCGCCAGCTTTCGGAGGCGCAGGCCTCAATTGGTGCAGTTCATCAAGGCCCGGGAGCTGCAAGAGAGGCCCCACGTCATTTTGCTACAGGAAACGGGAATGGAAACCATTTCTCTCCAGGGGTACCGAGCTGTCTCCTCGTTGGCGGAGAACGGGCTCGGCATCGCGATACTTATTGCAAATAAGTGCGCCTTCCAGGAGCACGATCTCCGTCTTGGCAACACCAAGCTGGAAGCGTTGCTCGTCGAGATCATACCAAACAGTTGGCTCAAGAACAGCGTCTTCGTTATCAATGTGTACTGCTCGCCTAGGGACAACCGGCAGACCTTCTACAGCCTAACAACCAAGGCATCGTCCAAGGCGCGGGAGACGCCGCTCGTTATGGCTGGAGATTTCAACGCGCCGCACGAAGCCTGGGGCTACGTGAGAAGCATTCCCAAAGGCTGCAGACTCCTGCAGGCAGCGACTGACAGCTCCCTAGAACTGATAACCGACCCCCATTACCCCACACGCATGGGAAACTCGGTTTCGAGAGACACCACCCCGGATCTGGCCTTCGTCAAGAACGCGCCGGGAGCGGAGTGGCACAACTTGCAAGAGAACCTGGGAAGTGACCACTACATCGTGGAAATCTCCCTACCGGTCAGCGCGGCCCCGCAGAGGGCCTTCGAAATAGTCGACTGGGACGCCTTCCGAAAGAGAAGGAAGGACGACCACGAAAAATACGAGTCGTTTGCGGACCTCGTAGCGCAGCTCAAGAAGGATGTAGCTGCGGTCACCAGGACCGTCGAAACGGACCTCAAGCTCGATCGCATGGACGCTCGATTGGCGCACCTGCTCGAAGCCAAGAATTCCCTCACGGCCAGATGGAAGACGCAGAAGCTGAATCGCAACCTCCGGAGGAGGATTGCAGCCCTCAACCACGAGATCGAATCGCACTGCAAGGAGCTCGGCCAGCAGCAATGGAACGAAGTATGCGCGTCCGTCGACGGCCAGATGCGTGCGGGAGGCAAGTGGAACCTCCTCAAGCAGTTATTGGACGACACCCAGTCTAAGAGAAACCACACTCTGGCTATCGATAGGCTGGTCCACAAGCTTAATAGCGAAGGCGCATCTATGAACGAAGTGATGGACGAAGTCGCGCGTCGCTACCTCCCCATCGGGCAGACCGGGCCAGAAGATTACCCGGCCTATGGCGGCAAGGCGGACGAGGAGCTCGACGCCCCCTTCTCCGTCTCGGAAGTCAGAGCGGCCCTTCAAGGCCTCAACGGAAGATCGGCGCCCGGGCCGGATGGAATCTCGAACAGACTCCTTCGAAATTTAGACGAAGGCTCGATCGAACTACTCACCAAAGAAATAAACGATGTCTGGGAGGCCGGCATCGTACCGGATGCCTGGAAGGAAGCCTCGGTGATCCTAATTCCGAAGCCGGGCAAGACACCAGCCATAGACAACCTGCGACCCATTTCGCTCACGTCTTGCGTGGGCAAGGTGGCGGAGCATGTCATCCACAACAGAATATCGAGGCATGTCGAGGAACGACACCTGCTCCCGCCGAATATGGTCGGCTTCAGACCCTCGCTGTCCACTCAAGAGGTCATGCTGCTGATCAAGAGGCAGATAGTCGACGTGGTCACGAGAGACGTCCGAGGCATCTTGGCGCTGGACATCGCCAAGGCCTTCGACACGGTCAAGCACAAGCACGTCCTCGACTCTGTGACGAGATTGAACCTCGGCGAACGCTTTCACGCGTTCGTGAACTCTTTCCTAAGGGATCGCAAGGCCACGATCAAATTGGGCCAGATCAAGTCGGACGGATACGCGCTGGGAGCCTGCGGCACGCCGCAGGGTGCGGTGTTATCTCCACTGCTCTTCAACATCTCCATGAGCGACCTATCAGTCCGACTCGACCGAATCGGTGCCGTCAATCTCAATCACGCTATCTACGCGGACGACATCACCGTCTGGTGCGGCGGTGGGTCGGACGCAGCGGTGGAGCGGGCCCTGCAAGAAGCCTTGCAAGTCACGGAAGAATTCCTCGAGGGCACGGGACTGGTCCTTTCGCCGACTAAGTCGGAACTCTTGCTGTATCGACCCGACAGAAAAGGCCGCAAGTTCGACACGACGCTGGACCAAGTACCGATCGAACTCAGAACGAAGACGGGTCAGCGCATCCAGAGGGTGGATTCTCTCAGAGTGCTCGGTCTGGTCCTCAATGCAAAGGGCAGCAACGCGCAAACGATCGCGCGCCTGAGTGCGAAGACGGAGAACATGCTCAGACTTGTTTCGCGAGTGACAAGCAGGAGGGGGGGCATCAGCGAAGCCAACCTCATAAGGATCTACCACGCCTTCCTTATGAGCCATATCAACTACGTGGCTTCTGCGCTAAACTGGTCACGTTCGGAGGAGAACAAGATCGACGCACTCATGAGGAAGAGTATTAAACGAGTCCTCGGCATCCCCATGACGACCAGCACGGAGAAGTTGATGCAACTCGGGGTCCACAACACCCTGAGCGAAGTCGTCGAAGCGCAGAAAACGGCACAGATTGTTCGCCTCTCTACCACCAAGGCCGGCCGCCGAATACTCGAGATGGCGGGTCTGGCAGCCATGGCCGAGGAGTCGTGCGCCGTCCCGCTTTGCCAGAGTGAAAGGGAAACCTTTCGAGTCTCCCCCTTCCCGAGGAATGTTCATCCACAACACAACGAGGCCCGGCGCGCAGCCAGAGCCCGAGCACTCATCAAGACTGCCCTGCAAACCCCAGAGCTCGCGTCCTTTGTCGACGCGGCGCGGTATCCCGGATCAAACTCGTACGTGGCCATGGTGGTTGACCCCCAGGGCAAGATCCTGAATGCGGCGTCTATACAACGCTCGACGGCGTCCGTCGCAGAGCAAGTCGCAGTGGCGCTGGCTCTGTGCGAACCCGGGCGCACGCATATCTTCACGGACTCCAGGTCGGCGGCAATGGCCTTTCTCGCCGGCTCTGTCTCGGCCGAGGCTGCGGCAGTGCTGAGGACCCGCAAGACAGGCACGACCCGTCATGTCATCACTTGGTTCCCGGCTCACATGGGCCGGAACGTCTCCCCCGGCTCGATCAACCCTAATGAGCTGGCCCACGACCAGGCGCGAGGTCTCATCAACCGCGCCAGTCCGAGGGGCCCGGCTTCGCAGGGGATCGACCGAACCACGGACCCGCTGCTTACTTTCCACGAGATCACTACTCATTACCAGCTGGGACGCAGACAGTATCCGGCTCCTCACCCGAAGCTGGGCAGACCCCAGGCCTCGGTGCTGAGAATGCTGCAGACGGGCTCCTTTCCGTCTCGCTCGAGGCTGAGCCACTACACTCCGGGTGTGGATCCCCGCTGCCCAGACTGCGGCGAGGAACGGTCGACCTTGAATCACATGCTGTGGCAATGTTCTGCGTTGCGCCACTCGCCTTTAAACCGGCAAGAAGACTGGGATGAAGCCGTCAAGAGCAACGACCTTCAAGTCCAGCTTCGGGCTGTCCAAAGGGCCTGCGACAGGGCTGAAGATCACGGTCTTCCGCCCCCGGCGCAGGTGCGGCCCGCGACTACGGCAACGTAGTCCCTTAGGACCAATTCAAGTTTCTTGTCTGTCTGTCTGTCTCGTCGCGGTACGCGGGGCATTCTAGTAATATGTGCTCAATTGTCTCTAAGTTGCGACAGTTATCACACTATGGGTTAGTGGTAAGTCCTATGCGGTACAGATAATTGTTCGTGTATGCCACGTTCAGTCGAAGACGATGGTACAATCTCTCTAAGTGTCGGGGAAGTGGTCATGGAATTTTCGGTCTCATTTCTGGGTCAATGTAACGCAGGAAGTTATCTTGGTGAAGCGGCAGATTCAAGATGCGGTCTTTTTCTTGATAGGCATATTTTTTGCCATGTTTGAAGCGTCGGCTTTTCTAAAGAATTTTCTTTTCAACTTGCGGTACTGGAGTCCATTTCTGGCAGCTTCGTCCGCTCTTTCATTTCCCGAAATGCCGGCATGGCCAGGTATCCCCTGGAACTTTATGCAATGCTCAGCAATCTTAGCCCTGTGGTGAAGATAAGCAATGTCAGATGCCGCTGGTTGATTATTGCAACGCTTGTGCCTGTTCCACATACTTTGTAGGGCTGCTTTTGAGTCTGTGAAAATCACCCATGTCTTCGGCTGCTGCTGTCGAAGTACATAAACAAGGGCCTCCTTAATGCCATATAGCTTCGCTGAAGTAGATGATGTCGCTCGCTCAAGACGAAACGAGAATCGTTGCTCTGTAGAGGGAACAAAAAGTCCGCATGATGAACGATGTGGAGTTGTAGAGCCATCTGTGAAAATGTGCGTTGCGGCTGCGTATTCTTTGTGCATATATTCCAAAGCTATCTGATAAGTATAGCTGCCTGAGGCATTTTTTTTTCGCACTGAATTCAGGTATATATGGCACGATTTCCAGTGGGGACAGTGTCCATGGTGAAATGTTTCGCGGCATAATTTGTGACGCCTGAGCAGGAATCGAAATAGATATGCTTCCGACGGCCTGCCCAAAGCCAGATGTAGCACAGGTTCTGGAGATATCCTTTAAAAAGTGGGTCTTCGTATGAATGACGTGGCGGAGGTGTATCCGAAGTGTCTCCTGCGAAGATAGCACTTCCAGAGGCAGGCATCCAGCTTCTGCTACAGTTCCTGAGCGGGACGACCCCTTCGGACGGCCAAGACATACGCGAAGGCAGTTCTTTCGTGCTGCCTCGAGTTTTCTCTTGCTTGTGGGAGACATTTTGTGCAGGATCGGGATGTAATATCGTAGTGTTCCGTCGACGTAGGCCTTATGGAGGAGCACCATTGATCGACAGTTGCTGCCCCACTGTGATCCGGCTAAAAATCGGAATACGTGCGACGCCGAGGAAATCTTCTCACTCAGTTTTTTCACTTTCACTGGGCGACCATGTGAGGTTCCTATCGACCGTCACTCCAAGAAACCTTTGCGTCTTGACGTATGGAAGGGCACGACCACCCAACACTAGTGGGTATTTTTCCATACACCTCCGCGTGAAAGCCATGGCAACGCTTTTGTCGGGGGACAATTTCAGACCCCTTGGATTTAGGTAGGCCGATATATACACACGGGCTATATAAGACATGCCGTATATGACGGTTTTGCAGGGGGCTCCGCGGATAGGTTTCGGCAACAAGGAGTTAATTTAGTGTGACCTAAATCAACAAGTTCACCAGAGTTTTTTTCCCATTCCGTACACATCGAAATGCGGCCGCCGCGGACCGGTAACTGAACCCGCGACCTCGTGCACAGCATCAGAATTCCATATATAGCCACAGGGCCACATGTTGCGAATAACGTATCAAAGGCTTTGCATAGATCGGCACGCCAACGCAGACGAGAGAGGCTGTGAACTGTTCACATATATCTGGCTTTTTGCAGTGAGCAAGTTGGCTGCGCGGGGACTGACCTGTGGAAGGCGTACCGGTACCGCTTGTTGTCCACGGGCACAAAGTCCATCATGAGCATGTAGTCCGCGTGCGGGTCCAGCCCGTACAGCTTCACTTGCAGCGTGGGGAACATGCGCCTGCGTATCGAGAACAAAGATCGCTTTGGTTTTTTGTTCACGGCTGATATCGATGTTCGCAGCAGTTTGCAGCATGCAGCGTCATGTTTAGCGCCAGTGGAGCAGGAGGAGGAGGAGGAGGAGGAGGAGGAGGAGGAGAGGTCGGCTCGGAGGGCGTGTCTCTAGCCTGCTACCCCTCACACGGAAGCGTGACACACAGGTAAAGGTAGGTAGCAGGTGACTAGGATACGGTACAATGAACTATTATATATACATGTTGTCCAAACCATTGCAGTAATTCTGGTTTACGGGTGTATACGTGGATATTGAAGACGAGGCAAACGTGAAGGAAAGTCTTTATCGGAATTGAATCCTGCGCTTTTACGTGCCCAAAATCACGATTTTGTTGTGAGGCTCGCTCTAGTGTGGGCACTCCGGATTGATTCTAACCACTTGGGGATATTTAACGCACGTGCCCCCAATGCACGCGAGACGCGGGCGCCTTTTTTTTTTTTTTTTGCATTTCGCCTCCAAACGACATGCGGCCGCCGCGGCCGCCGCGGCCGGGATTCGATCCCGCGACCTCGTGCTTATGGCAGCGCAACACCATAGGCGCTAAGCCACCGCGGCGGGTCAAGTATTTATTTGAGCAACGAAACTAAATGACACATTAGCAATTAAATAGAGCTAGCTTATAGATCGGCAAGCGACGATGATTTATTCGCTGAGCCCTCCCTCGGCAAACCGTTGCAGTTGCCTCCCATGCCGCAGCCCCCTACCTCACCCGGTGCCTTGGCTCACTCATACCAGACACTCGGTGGTAAGGGGGTAGGTATAGGTTCCGGTCTCGCACCGGCTTCGGACGTCTCCAATAAAAGAAAGAAAAGAAATTAAAGACAGCTGAAGCATCCGATGGTGGCATCGAACCTCCGTCGCTCAGCACAATAGTCCGATGATATATATAACCACTAGCAAGCGATCGCACGTGTCTATACTTCTCCCCTGCCAACGCGAGCATGCCCTTTCAGATGCCTGGCGCACATCAAGAGCGAGCTCTAGACCACAAGCGTGCGCGCGCCAATTTCCATTAAGGCCACAGACTCGGGACTGAAACCGCGAGTGACATAATACAATCGATCTTATACCACTGCCTTTCGCTTGCCTCACGCGCATATATATCAACGAGTTTCTTGTGAAAGTGACAGTGTGTCAGTTCCGTCCACTTGTCCATCGTGGCTGCATGGTGATATCTATGAGACGCTGTGCTATAACCGCGTCGCCTTCGGGACCGGCCCCGGTCATAACGAGACACGTTGTAACAAGAGGTGGACGTATATAAACTTTTGCGAATGTACGAATCCAATAGTAATAATATGCATCGAATGTCGAACATTCAAACGCAGAGGCATATATGTTTACAGCAGGAATATCTATTTCGGCATAAATATGTACCACTCCTGTACTGACTATAGTGCAAAAGAGGCAACTAGCTATTCATCAACAAAGCGTAACTTTTAATCTGGAGACCACTGATTGTCATTAAGAAAATTGCACTGATAGCCTCCCAACAAGTGTAGAGCTATGTTGCAAACAAGCTTTTCGATAAACAATGGTTGCTGTAGCACCAGCTACCCAAAAAACGCTTAATTAAGGCTTGTCAAGAAATGGTCACAAATTGTGGGGAAAAAAAGTGCTGAAGCAATTGTGTGCTGTAGACACACATAAAAGGGACGGCGGCAGGGAAAAAATCGCATGTTCTAATGTTAAATATAAATCTGTTATATGATCAGACTGCCAAAAACATTACATGGCACACTACAAGCAAAAGTTAGAAAACAAAGGCACCGCAATTAATTTTTGTTTCTGCATTGCTCCGAAAACATTCGTCGTTTTTCGCTTCCGATAATTCGCGATACCTTCTTTAGCGGAAGGAGAGAGCAGTAAGCAGGCTTAACATTCAGTTGTCGCGAAATATTTTGGTTAGTTTCGAATATCCGAAAATACCTAGTTTCGAATACGAATAGTCAGTGTGTAGTATTCGATTCGTATGCGACATTTTCGAGTGTATTCGACCGCCCCATGTTGTAACGTTTCTTCGAGGCACGAAAAATAAATCGTCGCGCCATCGCCGTCGTCTTCGTATTGCTAGTATTGCTGCTGTCGTTACGGCGTACGGGGACCGTTCTTTCCCGTATTCCGGAGCGCGCATGGCGTCTCACACAACGAACTCGCGCACACACGTCCGTGTACACGCGCTCTCTCGGAATTGCTATCAATTCAGCCTGTAATCATATTGCACTCCCCTCTAGTATCAGGAAGGCGAAGACTTTCTTTTATACGCTGTATCTATCCGTATAGCGCGACCGCGGACATGCGCTAAGCCCACGAGCACCACGTGGGACGCAATGCTGGACGGGCGCCGGCGAGCCTGGGTGTATAGCAGCGTACCACTATACCACTCGTGACAACATCTCGATGCGATTAGTGCCAAGAAGCTATCCGCTTTCGCCCCCCCCCCCCCCCCACACACACACATCGAAGAAGAGACGAGCCATCGTCGACGACACGTCCTCTGCGCGCACGCGATCGAGCACCACAAGTCGCGGCCGCGGAGGCACCCGGCCGCGTGTGTCCGGGATTACGCGGACCTCCTCGTGCCGTCGCAGGGAGCGGAGAGACGGCGGGCGTAAAAGTCCCCGGGCGGGACGTCCCGGGCGCACGGGCCGCGCAATCCGGGTGAATGATTGCCGGGAGGCGAGGAGGGTGACGCACGCCTGCGCGCGATGGTTACCACATGGACGGTGCTCGAGGCTCGCGCGCCGCCGTCCCACGCACTGCTGCATGCGGCAGCCTCTGGTGCTGCCGAGCCAGCAAGATGCGCGCATACGCGAACGGGGCAGTGCGTAGTATATACACGAGGGCGCCCTTCCCGGGCAAGGACATTTATCGGGCGCGCCACGTACACCGCGAAGAAGAACCGGGAGCGCCCTACGAAGCAGAGGAGTGGTGAGACGCCGCGGCTCCCGTATATCCACGCTGTACTATGGGAACGGACTTATACCTCGGTGCAAGTTGCGCGATGTGTGCATCAGAAATGAAGACAATAGATTGAGAGAGAGAGAGAGAGAGAGAGAGAGAGAGAGAGAGAGAGAGAGAGAGAGAGAGAGAGAGAGAGATTTCTTTTAAAAATCCCGGAGAGCACAGTAACTTAGACCCCAATGTAGGTGCTAGTAAGCTGTGCCTTTGGTATAGTTTGGGTGCCCGCCGATTTTCGATAGTTGCGCGCGTTAATCGCCGTAACGGGGACAGGTAGGCACGCGGTAGGTTGTAGAAACATGAAATTTACTCTGAAGGAACGAGTTGCGTCAGCGCTCTTTGTCGAACAGTGAGCATTATGGTCCCTCGCGCACCCGCCTCGCTCACGTTGATGGCAGCATTATCCGTTTTTTTACGTTATGCTCCTTTCGCATATCTTCTGCTTAAACCTTTCATAAACGGTAGTAAGAATGAGCGCCGCGTTTGTCTGACGTGTTTCTACGTCTAAGTGTCACCAGTAGCGTCCGTCATCGAGTTAAAATCCCCTAGAGGATAGCACGATAGGATATGCATGTACGTGTGAATTACGTGCACATGGCACGTTACACATGCAAACGCCATACACACCGCAACACCAAACAAAACTGAAGTATCAGTGTCTCGGAAGAAATTTACAGAAGCCTATCCTTCGTTGCCCGAGGTGCGCAGGTAGCGAAGTATGCGTGTTTCAGCTCGAGGGATACGTGACAGTCTCTCGCGAATATCCAGTGCGGACATTATAGGGCTTTTCTTTCCGATGTAAATGTCCTGTACGCGCAGACTAAGTGAGCCGTGTCTTCCCGTGTGTTGCGTGTAGGACGCAACGGCGATCTTCTCCAACTAATTTTAACTATGAAGTGTTTAGCGCAACGAAGGAAAGCGTAGCAGAGTTGAACTCTTCTACATATTATTACGATATCATCGAGCGATGCTCAAGAGACGAGCCGCCGCGTGAACGACGATGAAGTTGGTCGGTGCCCTTGGCGCGAACGAGTGTCGGCCTGGCTGCCTAGCTCATATGCAGTGTAAATAGCCTCTTTCGTCTGTGTCTTTCCACGCGTAACAATGTCTAAGGACTATCGAAATAATTATGCGTAGCGTTTAAACTTGTCATAGTGTGGTTGATTCTAATGAAAGAAAAGGGAAATGAAAATTGAAGAAAAGACAACCAGCATAGCCGCCGCCGGTGCTCCCGAGCCCACGGCCTCCGCTTGACCCTTGCGGTGCTTTCGCATTGGTGCATATACGGGCAGCGAACTCGTCAAGCGGAGACCGTCGGTTCTGATCCCAACAGCGGCCACCGTGTATTTTATTCCGCTTGTATTTCCTTTCTTTTCTTCTGTTTTTGCTTGATTAAAGGCGATCACACTATAACAAAATTTACCCTTTACTTTCTCGACAGTTCATAAAAATAAAGAGATTCGCCTCGCCTCAGCTTTCCTCGGCTTAATCGCAGCCTACTGGAGTCACATAGCTCGTCCCTGGGTGCTCGTCATTACAGAGGAATGTGCACCGGATCGTTCTAGTAGAATAACGATGCCGAGGCAGTCTCCGTACGTCTGCGGGCACTAAAATGAGCTGCGTGACTCCGGGAGTTCTAAACGTACAGCGAAAAAGCACGATTGACGAGACACAGCAAAGGACACCGCCCAGAGCTGACCGTGCGTGACGCAGAGCTGTTCATTGGATTTTCCATAGGTACGCAACCACTGCGGACGAGCAAAGTTAACAGCCCACCGCAAGATAATGATAATGAAGGTGAGTTTACACATGCATGGCCCAGACCTATGATAGCCTTTGCTTAGATGATTTCTCTTTTGAGCTGATTATGACTACGACCTAGAATGACGCATTCCTCTAAAACAGGTTCGCAACGACACGTTTTGCAGTGCTGCCCAAGAAATCCCCCAGCTGTAATACAATTCTTAGCATTGTAACCATGTTCGCGCAGCATATCATTCAGACATCGGCCAGTTTGACAAACGTAACGTTTTCCACACTTGCGTGGAAAACAGTAAACAACACAATGTGTGCAATTAACCAACTTCTTTTTATGATTCTTATCACAGCTAGGAGGAGCCTCCCTATTCGGATTAGTGAGCTTGGAAATCCCCATAAGCTTGTTAGGGGCATAAAACACTACACGAATATTTGCTCGCTTGGCGACTTTCTTAAGATTATGCTAGACGGTGTGAAAATAAGGAATAATGCTTGTCCTACCCTCCTGAGTAGTTGCAGGATTATCTTCGTGTTGGTTGTCTTTTCTAAACTCTCTTAGAATCCGTTCTGCCACTGACACTTGCAGGGACACGGGATAACCAGCCTGCGGAAGCCGTCCGCACTGAGAGGCAAAGCTAGACGAAACACCATGGTGGCACGACTTTTTCAAAGCATTATTAAGGCAAAGGTTAGCAATGCCTCCCTTGACCAACTTAGAATGAGCAGAATGAAACGGAAGAAGTCGTTTGTTAGCACGAGGTTCATAGTACCAACACGTGTGAATATCGGAGCAAGCTAAGCGCAGATCCAAAAACCGTATAGTGCGATTCTGTGGGAGCTCGTAAGTAACGTCAACGGGCGCAAGGCATCCTTTGACTATTGGCACCACCATGGCTACCTCAGTCTCAAGGTCAGCCGGAGAACACTGATTACAAAACAAAAAATCGTTTACGTTACGAAATATTTTAAAGACATTAGTCTGATTAATGTTCACTGACATGACGATATCTAGGCGAGCTAAAAATAAATCGCTGAGGAGCGGGGCAATGCACGAACCGATGCATACTCCGTTTTTCTGCAAATAGATGCTGTCATTCCATGTAATGAACGTTCATGACAAATAAAAGCTCAAAAGTTCTAAAAATTTGTTACTAGACAGCCCAGCATTATTCTGAAAAGGGGTGACACCCAATTCACCAATTGTCTGCGAAATAGCCGACAGCAGGTCATTGTGAGGAATAGAATAGTACAGGTTCTTCACATCGACGGAGAAGACTTGAAAGCCTCGATCGGAGTTGTCCTTCAAAAAGTAAATCACTTCATCGGAGTTGCGTATCATAAAAGGCTATAAAACGCTGAAAGGTTTGAGCTGCGTTGCGCAGACCGAAAGGCATGCGTAAATACCCAAAAAGGCCAAATGGGGTAGTCATAGCAGTTTTTGGAAAGTCAGCTAGCTCGACGGTGACCTGCTGATAACCTTTCACAAGATCGATTGTCGAATATATTGTTGTGCCGGCTAAAAAGGCAGTGCAACCTTGAATATTGGGTAGCGGGCATCGGCCGGGAAAGTGACCGCATTTAGCGCGCGATAATCACCACAGGGCCGCCAGTCATTGTTCTTCTTAGGTGCCATGTGTACAGTGCTGCCGACCACGAGCTTTATGACGGACGAATGATTTTTAGTTGCAACATATGCTCGAATTCATTGCGGGCACATCGAACTCTATCAGGACCGAGTCGGCGGAGGCGGCATGCAGTGAACGGGCGGGCCTGTCGTAACAATACAATGTGCTACAGTGTGTTTAGGGGTTTTATCCATCGGAGAATGTCTAGTAATCTCCGGAAACTCGTTGACGAGAGCTGCATATGGTGAGGTAGACAGTTTCATGAAAGTAGGGTTGAGAGCAGTAGCGTGTGACAGAAAACCGTTGACTGACAAACCCGCGATGTTATCCGCCAGGCGACAGCGGCCCATGTCCACGAGCAGATGAAAACAGCTCAAGAAATCAGCCCCTGAGATGGATAGCGGACGTCTGCTACCCGAAATACCCATGGCAACCTTCTCTTAAAACCTAGGTCGAGGGCAGTAGACTTCTGTCCGTAAGTTGCGATGGCAGAGGAGTTGATAGCTTGTAGGGGGGTTGACTTCGCGCGGAGGCGCCGGTCGCCTTTGAACTCAGGAATTATGCTAACCTTGGCACCATTGTCTACCAACAAACGGACTCCTGTGGTTCGATCGGTTATATGGAAAAGGCGGCTTGACGTAAGGTCATGATCGCCCGCCACTGTTATTGACGACCGGTCTGAGCGTTTCCCGTGTGCCACGAATATGGTGACACACATCGACGAGCCGCGGCGCGAAAATGTCAGTGGTAGTAGCACAGGCCCTATGTTGAAAAACTGCGCTCAGGTTGGTGAAAAGGCCGTTGCACATAAAGCGGCGTCAGAGGCTAATGAGTTGGATGTAGTCGGTCATCGAAGTTGCGAGTGTTGCGCAATTCCTGAGCAAGTGGGCGACTGGAGATGCGAGCTCTTGTACTCTTTCCCGGAGGAAATCCACTTCAGGAATTGGAGATGTATACGGAATGCATTTGTGACTGCCGGAGCAACGTCCATCATATTGTCGGCCAGTTCGGCGAGTTCCGACAAGGGCTTATCTGAGAGTCATGCGTACGTTGGCCGGAAGACGTTGTAGAAACAACGCACGAAATACGTCCGTGTACAAGGAGTCTATAGTTGATCACCAATGAGGTGTTGCAGGTGACGTAGAAACTGAGTTGGACGTGGGTCACCGAGCTCTCCGTTGTTCAGGAACTGTTGAATACGCCGATGCGCAGGTGGGACGAGGCGGCGAAGAAGAGCTTCTTTGATAGGCGGATATATGGCGTTCCCTGATGTGGCTGGACGAGGATGTCGCGTATCTCGGCCGTATACCCTGTAGCTGCAAAGCTTCAAGCAGGAGTTCATCTTTGCGAAACTTCAACGCGACGCGATAACTGCGGAACTTGCTCTCAACTTGTATGAACCATAAAGTGGTATCGGCAAGCCATAGCTATGGTAACGTAATGGTAGCTGTAGCTCCTATAACACCTGCAGAAGGTAACTGACCGATTGCAGAGGTAGTAGGAGCAGAGTGGACGTCGCCTGGAGTTTGGGTTTGATCCATTGAAGCGTTCGTAGTACGGGTCACCAGCAACTGTGCAACCACCAAGCACAGTTAACAGCACAGCGGTTATATTTGTACGGCCCTTCTCTTGACCTACTCCATCGTTTCCGACTGCACTTTCTTATCTCTTAAGCCGTACCCCACTACTCGCTCATGTGTAAAACCGGCGACGTGCCTGAAGTTTTCCACAGATGTGTTTAGAATAAGTTTATTTCAACAAAAGACGATACGAGCATTGAGCCACAATGACGGAACAATTCCACCAGGACGATAACATCTACAAAGTACGAAGCATTGTATACTTGACACTCTTTGAAAGAAGTGTCCGAGTTCACACTCACTGACATATGACCACATATTCCCACGGAAACGCACAGTTACACATCAACGTTGACGTCAAGCTGCTGCTGGAGCCACACAATGCGCGCAACAACCGTCGCTGCTTCTCTGACAACGCGCCATGATTTCCAACCCAACACTTTTCTTGTGGGTGGTATGTTTTGTTGTCATTCTAAAGGATTCGGGTTGTATGAGTAACCACTGTTTGATATCTATGGCATAATTTGTCCTTCAATGTAACTGAACAAAAGGACAATTATTTCTGGACGTTGGTCTAAAAAAGATCCCGTTATTCTTAAAATTATGCAGATCCATCGCACATGGTGGAATCTGTGAGAGGGGAAGATTTAGTGAATCAGTTAAATGATAAATGCGATGAAAACCTTTTCGTTTTACGGGCGAGGAGGAACGTAGCCTCGAACCAGCGCGTCGCTGTCCTCCTATTGTGCGTATCGCCGTTTCTCCCAGCGGCAGCTTGGAACGGTTGCGGTGTCATTGCGAATTAGTGCAATTTTAGCGTGTTCTGTCTGTGACTGGTGCGATGTCAGATGACTCAAGGTCAACGGGCAACCACTTTGCTGTATTCGGCTGCAACAACAACAACAACAACAACAACAACAACAACAACAACAACAACAACAACAACAACAACAACAACAACAACAACAACAACAACAACAACAACAACAACAACAACAACAACAACAATAATAATAATAATAATAATAATAATAATAATAATAATAATAATAATAATTTTCGAAAGCGAACATGAAGTGCCTCATAATTCAACCGCGGTGACTCTGTGGACTCCGCCACTGCGGTTGCAGGCAAGCGTCGGTTTTGGATTGCCAGCGTAAACTGAAAGGACTCGACGCCATCAGCCTCGTCGCGTGTATGTTCAGAAGATTTTGCGTCCAGTGAGCGCACGGCGACGAACTCGGTATACACTCGATCAAACTGGGATACGTCACCACATGGCCCACCTTATGCTGCGCGACGATGGACCAGTAAGCCTGCGTCGGCAAGGGCATTTGAAACCGAACCGGCACACTGTTAAAAAAGAGAGTCGCCGCCAGTCGACGTGTGCTCTTACCACTACATGTACGCTATCTTCAGCTATGTCTGTACATACATTGTGTATAAAGCTTTTCGTTTCGTCTTCGTCTGCTCCAAGAGTCGGTCTCTCGTCCTCCACCCCGAAGTTAGAACAACGAGCAGCTTCCTCGTCCTCTGGTTGTTGGTGCTGCCAACGAAGTGCAACGTCTCAATACGGCGATGAGCATTCCTTAGACGTTCACCACGAGACAAACATCCACCCCCCATTCCCCATCCCCATTCCCCATCCCCATTCCCTCAGCGCCTATCGAGAATTCAACGTAGCGGTGACGCCGACTGTTGACAACCCAACAAAAGGCCCCTCTACCTAAACCTGACAACATAAACTAATTGATGAAGAGAGCCAACGTCGAATGCTATACGAGTGGAAACAGCTTCGACCTCGGATTCCCAGACTGCTGCGCACTTGCGGTATATGCGGAGGCGAAGGTGCAACATAGGAGGCGGAGACTCCACCGACTCGAATACGCACCGTTTGTTGAATTCTGGGAGTTTGCGTGCCAAAACCAGGATTTGATTACGAGGCACGCCGTACCGGGGGACTCCGGTATAATTCTGACCAGCAGGGAATCTTTAACGTGCGCACCTTTCGTTCATATGTCCCAATTTTATCACGGGTGCGGAGTTCGTCGCCGTGCGCCTACTGGAAACAAACTCTTGTGAACATACACGCGGCGAAGCTGCTGGCGTCGAGTCCTTTCGGTTTACGCTGGAAATCTAAAGCGGACGCTCCTGTGCAACTGCAGCAGCGGAGTACACGATATCTCCGTGGCTGAAGATGCCCTTCACGTTCTCTTCCGAAAGTTATCTTTGCAGCCGAATACGGCACAGTGGTAGCCCGTTGACCTTGAGTCGTCTGACACCGCAGCAATCCAAGATGGAACGCGCTATAATCGCACCGATTCGCAGGGATAACGCGACCTTTCCAAGCTTCCATCTGCCGCTGCCAGAAACGGCGATAAACATAACCATAACCAGTGCGAGGAGGAGAGCGGCGCCGCGCGCTGGTTCGAGGCTACGTTCCTCCTCGCCAATAAAACAGAAAAGCTTGTGTCTCATTGACCATTTTAACCGCCGCACTGAACCTTCCCGTCGTATAGACGTTAGCATGCGCATTGGACATGCATAACATTAAGAATAACGGGCTTTGTTTAGACTATCCGTCAGAAAGAATTTTTCAGTTACATTAAAGGACTAGTTTTGCCGTTGATATTAAATAGCCATTTATTGTATGAATCGATTTTTTTTTTGTGAGTGACAACAAAACATACTACGCACAAGAAATGTTTTGGGTTGGAAATCATGACGCATCGTCAGAGAAGCAGTGACGGTTGGTGCGTGTACAGAGCGGCTCCAGCAGCAACGTAAATGCAACAATGCCTCCGTGTTCACTACTGTGCTGTGCATTCAATGCTTCGTACTCAGCAGCAGTCATAATGCAAAAGGCGTCTTTGCAATCGTGAGGACTCGGACACTACTTTGCAAACGTACCATGCATGCGATGATTCGTGCTTTGTATAAGCAGCAGTCCTTATATGCAAAAGGCCTCGTTGCAATCGTGAGGACTCGCACACTACTTTGAAAACGTACCCTGCATACAATGCTTCATACTTTGTATGTGTTATCGTCCTGGTGGGTGCCGTGCCTACAGTGCTTCGTAGTTTCTATATGTTATCGTCCTGGCGGGTGCCGTGCATACAATGCTTCGTACTTTGCATATGTTATCGTCCTGGTGGCTGGAATTGCGCCGGGCTTGTGACTCAGTGTCCGTATCGTCTCTTATTGAAATAAACTTTTTCTAAGCAAACTGCGATCGCGACGCACCCAATTTAATAACTTTGGGGGAAAAAAATGGCCAGGCTTAGCTTGGTTAAGCCAAGAATGCGTTGCATATTGCGCGGTCAGGTGGTGGCTGCGGCCGCGCGCGACCGCGCGAGTTGGGGCCCAGCTTTTCCTCCGGCTGTCGTGACGTCACGTCACGTGGTTGCGCTAAAGGTCAATGGTGGCTGCCCGGCCGCGCCCAAGGGCTGAACTGAGTGATCGCAATATGCAACGCATAAAAATATAGTGTGACGGCTCCAGTAGAGCAATCCAACAAAAGAAAGTCGCCTTGCAACCCTGACATGCGCAACTTAATAACTTTGGTTAACCTCCGTGACTTTCCTTCTCCACTTTTTCCTTCCTTCCTTCCTTGTCAAAGATTGCCTAAATAATTAAGAAACATTCACACAGCACACGCATCCCTCTGAGTGGCTTCAGTAGTAATAGGACCGAAGAAATTCAGGTAGCAGCCGTGACATGCCCAATTTAATAACTTCGGGGAAAATATTCACGCAGCACGCATATAGTATGCCCACATGCGTTAACGTTGCCAATAGCGAAATTTTCGAATCGAATAGGTGTACGCGCAATGGAGGAAAACATATAATCGAATCGAATACCGAACATTTTATCAATTCTAAGCAAAGTGAAATAGAAAGGTTGTGTGGCGTTCACTTGGCTATAACTAATGCTTGTTAACGTTACATGTGACACGCGTGATGCATTTCCTAGCTGGACTTTATTACAATTGAGGAGCTTCTAAATGAGAAACGACCGAAAAAAAAAGTGATCATATCTGGCGCAACCTGACAATGAACGACAGCGATGGAACATGGCGAGGTGGTCTAAATAATAAACTACTTTGCTTCACTTAAGAAATTATCAGGTTGCATAAGTGTGAGTCATCCTTATGGAACAACTGGAATTTATTGATTTGAAGTAAACTACATGCCAGAACATGCCAACGAGATGTGCCAAATGCGCTGTAACGCCCTCAATGACTGTCAGAGCTGAAGCCCGGCCGCGGTTAGCTTCTCAATAGCAGTTCTCTACAAAGGTTGCGATAATACCGCATTTACCCGTGCAAATCTCATACTCCTTTACTCCGTGCGCTCGCATTAGGAAGTGGTAGTACATCTCCACAGCGACCACCGCAACCTTACACCAGAATCATTCGAAATATACACGACTTGCGTCTGGCTTTCTCTCTGTCTGTAGACTCCCATGAGTGTCCATATTTCTCGTATACTCGGACAGAAATGAATGTTCGACAATTTCGAATAGTCAATTCTTGAGCGCAGTACGAACCGGATGGCGAGCACTCCAAATTTACGCTCACCAGACAACCAGAAGTGTGCGAACATATTAAAATTTTCTAATATGTTCGCCCATTCGTGGTTGTTCCGATACGCGTAAATTAGTATTTGTTGAGTATGCCCCTCGCTGCTTACGTTTACGCTGGTAATCTTAGATCGAGTAAACGAACGTGCACACACGTGGTCTCTATGCCTCCACGCACAAAACAATCACACGTTTTATGTCTGCTGCGACAGACACCTCGCTTCATGACACCCAAAGTACCGTCAAATCTTTACCTACGTTATTGTTTGTTACCCCTGCTTCATCTTATTTCTGCTGGCCCTCATGAAACACGCAACACTACCGTGGACACGTTGACATTTGTTGATGACGCGTCAGATTACATTTGCTTTTCCGTGTCTATGACAGGGTTCAATTTCTTATCATCCAGCCTTCTCGACTGACGTTACCTCAGCCACCTTTGTTCAGGGAAACACATAGCAAGTCACCCATTCATTGGCGTTCTTCAAAACGTTGCTTCTGAGCACTGTTTGCCTCGCGTGGAGCTGTCGTGTACGCGTGCGCATAACCGCCATTTATTAATGCAATAGCGTTAACGGCCCCGTGTCGCAGAAAATCCGGCGTCGCTTTAGAAAAAGTTTATTTCAACAAACGACGACACAAACACTGAGTCACAATGACGGCCCAATTCCACCAGAACGTTAACATCTACAAAGTACGAAGCATTGTATAAATGGCACGTTTTGACAGAAGCGTCTTAGTCCACGCTCACTAACATATAAGCACACAGACCCACGAAAACACGCAGTTACACATAAACTAATTGTCACATTACACAAAAGCAAGTTCAATATATACAGCATACACAATGGTTATGTACAGTGATGATATGACTTTACATAGTTTTGGAGCGATGCTATGAGATGGTGTATTTACAAAGATGATCATGCATACGAGAGCATAAGGAAATCGCGGGCACATATACGTACATGTATATTTAGTGCATTGTTTTGATGGCCTGGCTACAAGAACCAGGCTGGTCGAAAATTAAGTCATACGCGTCCATCAGTCACCGACAGGAAACAGCATGACCACTGCCGAAGGAACTCCTCTTCCCCAAGAAAGAACAACTCCTCTGACAGAAACGACCGTAGTGGTCGCTGGAGCCGCATCGACGACACACGCGTTGCAAGCCGCGACAGTCAAACATCACACGGTAGAGACCCTCAGGTAATTAGGGACAGGGTTCATGGTGTTCATTCCCATCCGAATGAACAAGGTGCCCGTGAGCACGCCACGTCGTCCGCTCATAAGACCAGCGTTGACAGACAGAACCTTGCCGTATGGCGATAGTGCCTGTACGAGGACTTCGTTCGGAAAGAAGGGCGGCAAAAGGAGGCAGGTTACGTGGGTGACCTGCGGGCCGACGGGAACGACAGGACAACGCTCGCCATCGCGGTGACAAGGCAGCCAGCATCGACGATTAGAGTCATGGAAGCCATGCTGGCTCTTGAGTGTGACTTGGAAGTTGAGGACTCCCATGTGCTGAACGCAGTAGACCTCAGAGAGGCCAGCTGTAGAGGGCGTCTCATCGACGACGGTCTCAGGACCATTCCCCGTAGGGACAACAACGTCGAATCCGGCGACGGCGTCCCACGTCTAGCGTCGACCGTCTTCTCGCGAAACATCATTCCGAACCACGCACACTCAGCTACTATTCTATCACCAAAGTTGCTCATACCTTCTCTTTCATTCTTGACAAAGTTATTCCTCGGTATTTCGAGAACGACAGCCCACAAACAAACACCGACAGCGCTTACCTTTTATATTAGATCTTGTCAAATTGAAGTAATTAAAGTGCGAAACAATAACAGGAGATCGGCCCACGCAAGAGGCCGCGTTTCTACCAGAAAGCTTGTTTTCCTGAATAGCGTTCGCCGCCAGCGTTTCCCGGTAATGAATGAATGAATGAACTTTATTCCCCTTTTAAAAAGGGGAGGAGCCGGGGGGGAGAGAGGGAGGTCTAAGTTCTCCAGTCCCAGCAGGCGTCCATCACCACATTATGTGGCTAGAAGTCCGTCTACCAGTCGTGGTAGGCCTCCGCTACCTCTTCAGCCCACCTCAGGACTCGGTCCTGTAGGGTGGGATCGGAGCTGCGCAGGGCAGTCTCCCACAGCTCCTCGCTACTAATTAATGGTTTGAGCTTGCGGGGGGGAGTTTTGATGGGGCATTGCCACATGATATGGGAGAGATCTGCTATGGGGACAGGGCAAAAGCGACACTTGGGTGTCGGGTATGTGGCGGGAAAGAATAAGTGCAAAGTGCGCGGGGTAAGAAAAGTGCGAGTTTGTAGTTGTCGCCACAGTATTTCTCTCTGGCGCGTTCTAGACACAGAGAGAGGTGGATACAATAAGCGTTGGTTTCTGTAATGTGTGCAAATTTCATGGAATGTGACGAGTGTGTCTTTATTGGTGTGTTGTTGGGAGTCATTGGGTTTTAGAGTTAGGCCCATATTTGCGGCCACTCGGTCCGTGAATCCTCGAGCAGCGGCATGAGCCATTTCGTTGCCATGGAGTCCTTGATGTGCTGGAGCCCATACGAGAGCGATGTCTTTTTCTGGTGGGTGAGCTACAAGCAGAGAGTGCGCGAGGTTGTTAATGTAGCCGTTACTGAAGTTCCGGATAGCAGTCTTAGAGTCGCTAATAATGACGTTGCAATCGGGTAGCCCCGATGCAAGTGCAATGGCGGTCTCTTCCGCGTCACCCGCCGAGGTGGTCTTGACTGATGCTGAACAAACAGTGTTGCCCTGGTTGTTTACGACCGCTATAGCATAACGATGTTGAGGGGTGTAGGCTGCAGCGTCCACATAGTACACTCCTTCAGCCTGTCCATAGCTGCGTTGTAGCGCCTTGGCTCGATGTTTGCGGCGTTTGACGTGAAATTCGGGGTGCATGTTTCTGGGTAGGGGCTGAATGTGGTATTGGCCGTGTATGTTCGGAGGAAGTTGATGTCGCCTACTCTCGTTGAATGGTGGAGCATGATGAAGTTGTCTCAGGATCTCACGCCCAGCTTCAGTGGTGGTGAGTCTATGGTATTGCGATGATAGATGGGCTTCGGTTAATTCTTGAAGGGTATTTAGTGTGGCGGTGGCCATCACCCTTTGTGTGGATGCTCTAATTGGAACACCAAGAGCGACTTTGTGTATCTTGCGAATCAAGCAATTCACAGTATCCTCTTCCTGTCTAGAGAGTGAGAGATACGGTAGTGCGAAGGTGATTTTGCTTAAGACAAAAGCCTTGATTAGTTGAATTAGCTCCTTCTCTCGAAGCCCTCCGTGTTTGTTGGAGATCCTCCCTATCAGGCGGAGCGTATTATCTACTGTTGTTTGTAGTGTTTGCAAGGTATGCTGATTTGCTCGGTTGCATTGGAAGTGTAATCCTAGGACCCTTATCCTGTCTACTTGGGGTATAGGGTGCCCTTCAATCGTGAGTTGGATATTCGGGGGTGAAGTCCTGAAGCGTCTTGTGGGGCGTAGAAGGAGAAGCTGTGATTTGGTGGGGGAGCACCTGAGATTCAACTCGTGACCCACTTGTTCGACTTGATCAATTGCGGCTTGGAGGGTGTCTTGGATGTGCCCGTCAGAACCTCCGGTCATCCACAGCGTAATATCGTCCGCGTACAGTGTGAATCGGAGGTCAGGAATCTTCTTGAGAGTGAAAGCCAAAGGTCGCATAGCCAAATTGAAGAGGAGGGGGGAAAGTACTGCCCCTTGGGGCGTGCCAGTACTTCCTAAACCTATTTGGCCAGATTGTTCGCTGCCTAATTGTAGCGTCGCAGTGCGGTTCGTGAGGAAGCTGCGTATATAGCGGTAGATTCGCTCCCCGCAGTTTATACTGCTAAGTTCGCGTAGTATGGCCAAGTGGGACACGTTGTTGAAGGCGCCCTTGAGGTCGAGGCCGAGCAACGCTTGTGTGTCACGTGCGTCGCTCGGTTCGATAATGTCTTCTTTGAGCCTTAACATGACATCCTGACAAGAAAGAGATTTGCGAAAGCCAGTCATTTCCGAAGGGAACAAGTGATTATGTTCGATGTATTTGGAGAGGCGTAGGTGGATTACGTGCTCCAAGATCTTCCCTATGCATGAAGTCAGAGAAATTGGACGGAAGTTATCAATGTGAATTGGCTTATTCGGCTTTGGAATGAAGATCACTTTGGCTGCTTTCCATTGTTGGGGTATCTCTCCCTCTTCGAGACAGTGGTTGTAAAACTCGGTGAGTTTGCTTATGGATTGCTCATCGAGGTTGCGAAGCGTTTTATTAGTCACAGAGTCTGGGCCTGGTGCCGTGGTGGTTCGCACTTGGTTGAGGGCATGTCGAACCTCCGCTTCTGTGATGGGGCTGCAAAGCTCCTGATTGGGTTCACCAGCATAGTCGGGCATGGGTATTTGCGTAGGAGAGGGCATATGTTTGGAAGCCAGGTTGCTGAACATGGTCGGCAGGTCGGCTGCATGTTCATGCAGCAGTTTATTCATTTGGTGGTTATTGTGCGTCCTAGACGTGGTGGGGTCGAGCAGGTGCCGGAGCAATTGCCAGGTCTTTTTAGTGCTGAGAGTACCATGCGCGCCTTCGCAAACCTGAGTCCATTGCTGTGCCGCCAATTTGATAGCATATTGTTGGATCTGAGAGTCTAATTTGGCGATTCGGATTCGGAGTTTACGATTGTAACGTGCTGTTAGCCATTTCCTAAGTAGAGCTTGCTTCGCTTCCCACATGTGTAATAGCTTGGAGTCAATTGTGGCCAAGGGTGTGTCTAGCGGGAGAGTGGTGGTATGGGCCTCTACGTCTGCTTGCAAGGCGTTCGCCCATTGCTCGATGTCGGTAATGGTTTCTTCGTTAGTGTTGCAGCGAGATTTTCTAAATTCCGTCCAATTCGTAAGCCTTAGTGGTTTCGTGGCTAACGGTCTGTGCTTAAAATCTACACAGAGTTCTAGGATGTAATGGTCGCTTCCCAAGTTGTTTTGGAGGCTTTGCCACGTCGCCTGAGTGATGCGGTGAGTTAGGGTGAGGTCAGGGGATGTATCCCTACTGACGCTATTTCCTAGCCGGGTAGGAAGAGTGAAGTCATTGTAGATGGTGAAACCTTGATTTTGTATGTGCTGCCATAGAGCTCTTCCCTTAGGAGTGGATGCGGAGTGGCCCCACATTTGATGGGGGGCATTGAAGTCGCCCGTTACGACTAGCGGCTGTTTATTGGCGTTAGCTTTGGCCTGGGCAAGCATGTTCTCAAAGCGGTGGTGTCGAGCATTGGGAGGGCTATAAACATTCAACACGCATAGGGTGGGTTGTGTGCGGCTTTGAGGTAGAATTTTGATGAAATCGTGGGGGATTTCAGTACTGCTGAATGTGTCCCGTTTAACAGAAAGATGTCGCCTTGCAAGTATGGCAGTGTTGGGCTTGTCTATGTGAGGGTCTTGAAACGTATTGTATCCAGGTAGTGTGACTTTCCCGTGTGTTTCCTGCAAGGCTATAATGTCAGGGAGCTCGTTAAGACTCTGTAGAAATAGTGTTAGAGATGCGCGCTTGTTGCGGAACCCCCTGCAGTTCCACTGCCAGATGACTAGACTACGGGCTGGCTTCATCATTATTGTCATTTTGAAGGACGGGAATTTGTGACGTCGTGGAGCGTCTTCCCCAGCTGTCGATTAGCTCTTGAAACCGGCAAAACTGTGCAGATGCCTCACAAATAAATGCATCAAGCTTGCTCTGTAGTCGATTTTCAAGGGCAACAAGTTTGTTTTCCAGAAGGTCCATGCGGTCAGTGAGGACAAATATGGCGTTTTCAACGGTGTTCTCGGTGTCTGTTATTTCGGCATTCTTCCTTTTTGCGGGTGGGGGCTGCGTGTGTGATGAAGGCAGCATTGGAGTTGCGGCTTCCGTCGTAGCAGTGGATGCAAGTGTGTCCATGTGTTCTGTCGGAGGACGTGTGAGTGTGGGCGCAAGCGTTTGTGGGAGTGGTTTGGAAGTAGCAGCAGGAGTGTCAATGATATCGATGGGGGGGTGGAGCATTGCTTTGAGCTGCTTGATTTCGTTTTTAAGCATTTCGTTCTGATTTAGCATGTATTTGATGAGAGAGCTATCAGCATATTGTGAGGAGCTGCTATTGTGGGAGACTACTCCTGCCCAGCTCACCTTTTTATGGTTGATGGGCGGTGCCTCCTCGTTGCGTGGGGTCAGTGGAGGCCAAGCTTGCTTCGATGATGGGAGCTGCGCCGATGCTGCAGTGTTCTTGCGGCCAGAGCTGCTCTGCGGCGTCTCTTGTCCATTGCGTTGATTGGGGGCCTGTACAGCGTTCCTGGCCGGAAGTGTCAGTTTAGACTCTGGAGGTGCCGGGGGCGGTGTCCGTGGTTTGTAACGAAGTTTGCACTCTGAGGAACCAGTCTCATGTGTTCCGTTGCAGATGATGCAAGT
The DNA here is from genome assembly GCF_050947875.1 of Dermacentor variabilis. Taxonomy (NCBI): domain Eukaryota; kingdom Metazoa; phylum Arthropoda; class Arachnida; order Ixodida; family Ixodidae; genus Dermacentor; species Dermacentor variabilis. The sequence goes on from NC_134570.1 coordinate 107,713,864, forward strand.
GGGAGTACAGCTGTGGTCCTGAGGAGGATCTGGCGTGCCACATTTTGGGCAGAGATATATGGTCACATTGGGGCAGACGTCTTGGCGATGGCCAAGCTGCCGGCACTTAGTACACGCCTCCACTTTTTGTCGATATGGTCGGCAGCGGAGGTCTGTGCGGAGGTAGTCAATGTAGAAGGGGACCTTTGAGCCTTCGAAAGTGACCAGGATGGAGTCTGTAGAGCCCATTCTTCGAGCAGCTAGGATGTTGATTGCTGGATTGGACTCTCGAAGGTTAGCCAACACGTTCCCTTCTACCAGGGAGGCCGGCAGCTTGATGATACCCCTACACGAATTTTTAGGGTCTGCCACGTGCGTGGAGACTTCGTAGCTCTTGCCCATGATGGTGAGGGTGGCGATCTTCAAATAGCGTTCAGCCCTGTCCATGCAGGGAGTGCTTATGATGATTGTGTTGTTAATCTCGTTGGCCCGGAGTCGATCTAGCGACGCTGCAGCCGTGGAGAGACCAGTGGACTTGATGACGATGTCGCGGAGAGAGACTGGATGTATGTTGGCGCAGTTGACTCCACCGTGTACACGAAGAATTATTTTGTATTCTGCGGCTGGAAGTGGAGGAGGACGAGGCAGAATGTGGCTTACTTGCGGTGGAGTTTTGAGGGCGCTGGGCGAGGTTGGCGAAGGCTTCTTGGTGTCGGAGTAAATAAATTTCTCGCGCCAATCGAGGATCTCTTCCGGAGTCATGTCGACGCTGTCGACGACGCCGTCCTGACTCATGGCTGCTGCAGCTGCTACCGCCGACGCACGCTGCCGGCGTTGCGCGGCAGGGGCGCAGGGGTTTGGATGTTTGAATAATTGGCGATGAGCTGAAGATGACAGGTCCGATTTCCGCTGAAGAGGTGTCGTTCGACAGCGGGTCACTTACAGCACCAGTGATCCAAAAATCACAAGAGTCGAGGCAAGAATTTGGACACAGCACACGAAAAAAGACGGAGCCGATGCATCATGCAACCACAGCGTTCGGAAGCTGCGTCTTTGCCCGTCTCCCGGTAAACATTACGGTTACGCAAACTGCTGTTTCCGGGAAGCGTGAAAAGTAGAGATCTTTCAATGCTATCACGTTCCACTCTTAAAGGCGAACCTTAAGCGTCCTCCAAATTGTCATTTTCTTTTTCCTTTCCCCTAGTGCAGGGTAGCAAACCAAATTCAACCTGCCCTAGCCTTTATCTACCTTTCGATTTCTCCTTCTTCCTTTTTTTCGCCTCCGACCACAGTTCTAAAGCGCCATTTAGCCGGCTTCCAAAGGCTAACACCGCATGAACACGGTACATGCGTTTCCCGGAGAAGCGATCTGCAGGACTTCCCCTCCCAACAGCCAGTACGTATACAGCTCGACACACAGTAGCAGCACCATAGATATACCGGGACGGTCCATTTACGTCGTCGTGCCCGATATATGGATTCCAAGGGCCCGCGTACGAAGGAGGAGGACTCGCAGCCACTCCAGAGTCGTTGCGCTCGAACAACGTGCGGCGAAGGGGCAAGCGCGCACGCGTAGAGTTGCCCCCCTTGAGAGCTGCTAATGAGACAAGACCGCCCATGTTGGTTTTTGGATCTCGGCGTTGCTTCGGTGGGGGAGGCGGGCAGGCGTGGGTGCTTGTCGGGCGCTGCTCCATCTTGATAGATCGCGCCGGCGAGGCAGCTCGCGGCGCCCATGCAGCTTCGTTCTCTTCCAGTGCAATTTTGGGTGCTGCGGATGCACGGCGCAGGATGGCGGACGGCTAACTCCGGAGAACGGCAGGCAGGCAAAAGAAAGACTACCGCCGTGCGCGTCAGCTGCGGCGTGTGCAGAGCAGGGCATTTCTGACGCAACGAAGGAAACCGGGCGCTCCCTATACTTTATAACGACACGGCGGTTCCGCCTGGTTTCCCCCGCCTGCTCGTCCGTCAAAGCGGGAGAGCTCGGGCGGGCAAGGGGACACGTGCGCGCCAACAGGCCAGCGCTTGCGCGGCATTAGGAAACGCGGATGAAACCACGTGGCTCGGTGCCGCTAGGAAAGAGCTTCAGCTATCAACTGTCTGTATCTGTACAGGAGCTTGCAGGTTTGACAGACGCCCTCGGCATCTTTCAAAACGCGAATGAGTATCTCTGGACGTAACAGTTCCCACTAATTTCTCTAAGCTTGCCTCGACTCCAATGTTATAACACGCGGTGCGCTCGTTATTGGGCTTGTCAGAAAGATGAGTGTGTAGGGAAAGCCAAGAAGGGCTTTGGTGCAGGACACGCGTGTATGATGTGCCCCCTTTTCGAAAAGTTGGCTCGAGAAATTAAGTGTCGTGACAGAGCTCAATATCCGCGGTGAACTCGTTTTGCGATCCGAAGTCGCGGTCGCAGAACCGAGTGGCGCCCGACGAGGTCGTATCGTTAGGCATCGCGTATGCGTGTAGCCCCCTTTAAACACTTTAAAAAAGAGAACGATGGTTGTGCGGCCGTCCTTAATCTCCTTTTCTGTACCGTGGCGTTCTGCCTGTCATCACTCGGACACAGCTTCGATTACCGGCTGTGGGAGTCCGTGTCCCGATGTACACCGAGGGAAAAAAAATGTTTTGCTCGAGTTTTTTGAACGCACGTTATCAAAACCATGGCCCATACCCACAGAAATGTTCTTACGCTAAAGTTGCTCGTAAGATCAGTTGGCAGCCGCTCGTGACGATGGACATAGTATTAGCGAAGGCGGGTGGCAATAACAAAGAAGAGTCACGAACAAAATGCTCGGTGAATTCGGTCCCACGTTGCCAAATTTATTCCGGACTCCTTCACTATAGTTGAAGCGTCGCTCACCGCTAGCGAGAGCGACGTTGTAAGTTTGGTTAGCGATTGGAAGATTGGCGATTAGATGATTGGCAGCTCAAAAGCAGAGAGGCGACATAAGGTTAAAAGCGTAGGAAGACGTATTGAAGGAAAATGTCCATATTTAATAGCTTGCAACACAGTTAAACAAAAATAAAAAGCTGAGCACGGTGGCAACTGCCATCACCCCGTTCCAAAGGGGACGCGCTCCTACCTTCCATCCATCCATCCGGTTATATGGGGCCTGCATGCAACATTGCATGTGGGCTCCCAAAGTCTGGTGAGAATCTGTGCACAGAGCGCTTGTGTTGCTTTAGGACACTATATGCCCAGGTCAGTCAGTCATTCAGTCGGCCGGTCAAGAGCGGCAACGCTGTTTGATCAGTCAGTCTATATCAACAGCAGCGGTGCTATAGCGCCGTCCTTTGAAGCTGACTTCGACCAGTTTAACCGAAGTATTACTGCGGCGAACCGCGTGCTAACTGAGCTGCAAGCATAAGTGCGCCGGTGGCAACGCAATTAGCGTATAGTGGCTCTTTTCTCGTCCTTCGACGAGACCAGACATGCTACAACAGAAGACGTTCCTGACGAGACGTGGCTAAACAAAGCGCCACAAGAAGTCGTTACCGGCTCAGCCGCGACCGTTAATGCTTCTGGTGTCCCGGAATTCCGCAAAACACCGAGATTGGAGCTTTCTCTTAACATCAACTAGCTGTAATATCGGTGCTGCATAAATTAGAACGTTGTAGAAAAACGTGTGCCCCCAAGCAAATTAAAATGCGAGCCCGATGCAAGTGCCCGTGTACTTCGTATACTGCATGTGATAGAGCGTATATCGTGCGATCGCAATATACATATATTTCGAAGAACCCGCGGTAAGAATTACAGCACGTACACGTGCTAGTTCCTACCACGGTTCTTTTCTCTTTTTCTTCGATTCATTGTTTTTTGATCGATGCGTTGAGCTCAGGGGAAGCAGAACGGCTGTGGGGAGCCTGGAATCTTTCACGACCGACCACACACACGCACACAGGCGTGCCCGCGGAGAGCTTCTAAGCGGTGTATACACACGCGATGTCAGGAGAAACCTTTTCTCCCTCTCTTTCTTTCTTTTTCTTTATTTTTTTCGCGAGCCGGGCGAAACAACAGACGCTTGGATCCCGTGCTTTCTAGGGAATTATCGGCCCAGAGATGGGGTTGCGCGAAGGCATCGGAAAACCCGCGCGGCCTGCCGCCGTCGAGATGCTGCACCTCGCGACCGTGGGAAAGTCGAGCACCCTGTAGGTCTGTACATCCGATCTGGTTTCTCTCCGTCTCGATAAAAAAAAAAAAAAATTACGAAGCCACCCGACCAGCCGTCTTTATTTCGTGCCTTAGGCCCACCGAGGAGAGATACGAAAAATTCTTGAGCTGTTCTATAGCCATATATGTGTTTGAAATTTTCCCGACGCGCTGGAGCTTCCAGTTTATCGCTGTCGACCCCAACCACTAACTGTCGCACAGCAACGAGACGCGCACTCATTCCCTATCACCTTCCTTGCACCGCGCTTCGCAAGAAATGATACGTGTAAATGCGTTTTTTTAAAATTTTGTTTACTGTAGTAGCTGTCGTGGCATCACTGCCCCAGTCGTGTTGATGCCCGCAGCTAGCGCGGGTGTCCTTGCAGAAATTTCATAGTGTTTTGCAAAAAGGTTTATTAAAAAAATTAAAAAAAGCTATTTTCACTCATAACGCGCAGCAGCTTTGTGATAGTTGGGGAAACATTAAACGCAGCAGGTCTTACAAGCCCTGCTTCACACAGGGTGCAGGCGTTTATTTATCTCTAGCTTTCTTGTTAAAAATAATAATAGCAGCAGCAGCAGCAACAACAACAACAACAACAACAACAACAACAACAACCACAACAACAACAACAGCAGCAACAACAACAACAACAACAACAACAACAACAACAACAGCAACAACAACAACAACAACAACAACAATAATAATAATAATAATAATAATAATAATAATAATAATAATAATAATAACAGCACATTAAGTTGCAAAGGCAGGATAATGCTAATGTCAGCGTCTATGCTCACCTTAACCGTCTGCTGTCGTGTCCTGCGTACGCGCTCCTCGTTCCGATTCTGCGTATTTTTAGGGCCAGTTAAATATATTTCGATTCTATATCTATATGCGGGATCTATCGAAATAAACGTCGCGTAGCGTTGAAATACAATGTACGCTTCGACCTCAACGAGATGCGTTTCTTTCCGTTTTTGCTCCCGCCAGGCAGATGGCTCTCTATAAGCAGCGCAATCGGGCCTCTCTCTTTCGTTCCTAATTTGCTCTCGACTTAGTTCCCGTCAAATGTACACAACCAATTTACATCCGGCTCATTTCGAAAGGCCGCCCTTCGCGTGGTGTATATATACGTTGCTTTCGGTCGAAGGAAACACGTGCCTTAACTCCAGCAGCCAGGCCTTTCTTCTAGCGCCCATAATATGGCCAGCGGCAGACCCTGGACGCCGCCACCGAGAGAAGTTACAAAAAAAAGGCTTAAAAAAAAGGAAAACGGACAAAAAAAAAAAAAAGCAGCCCAACAATTACACGTATATAAGCTTCGCGGTTTGTTATTCGAAGATCGTCGAACCACGGAACACAGCGGCGAGCGCGTTTACTACAGCCACAGCTACAAAATAATGAGTTATACGATAAACAACTCCCTCGGGCGTCCGCATACTTTTCTTTCTTTTTTTTTTTTCTGTTCCTACCGAAGTCTCGCGAGTTCCTTCAGGCTGCTTCGCGTTACGACGCCGCTCTCACATGCGAGACGGGGACGAGAACACCCAGCGATTAGGTTACCGCGGTGGCCGCCTTTTTATGCGTCGTCTCCGCGCTTCGTGCAACGTCAGTGCAACTGCAGCATGCAGCAGCAGCGGCGGCGGCGGCAGTATGGAGTCGCGCAGCCCTCTCCGCGGCTCGACCGAAGCGCGACGTTGTTTCGAAGACTGGCCTTGGCTCTCGTATCACGTGGTATACGCCACATAGTGCATGTTATGTGGACGCAGCATATAGCCACATAGAGGGCGCGGTGGTGGTGCTCGCGCTCGTTCCATATATCCATAGCAAGCGCTGCTTCTTCCTAATACGTCTATACGTTTTCTCAGGGTTCTGGACCACTTGTTATCTCTTGTAGAGTTCTTCTTTTCGTTTCTTTTTGTTTGTTTGCGTGATTTATTATGGTGTTGGCTGCTTTGCTTCGCGACCTCGGAGTTTGAGCTATGTGACATTTACGCGTGCCGGATATGTTTATGATGCCGCGCCGTAAACTGAAGGCAGAGCGCACGAAAGGACAGAAGAAAGTAAGGAAGTGAGAGGGCGAAACGACGAACACAACAGAGAGAGAAAAAAAAGCAAAGGACAAGGCACGCTTTCGTTGGAGACTGCTCTCTAACCGAGGAAACTGCAGGAGCGCCAGACAAGCACATTAGTTGTTGTGAAGGAGGAGGGAATAGAAAAGCGGGCACACAGAAAGGAAGTTACGATCCGCGAGCCGCGGCACTGGCTAGAAAGCGCAGCGAAAAACAAATTGCGGAAGGGGGGGGGGGGGAAAAGAAGGAAGAACACAGTGTTGCCGCGTGTTGTGTTTTCTTTTAACAACGCGTTGCCACACGCTATCAGATAACGGTTCTGCCATGTATACGCGAAAATCGAGACGCGACGACGGCCTAGCTCCTCGGCGATGCGGTCGCGAGGGCCACCGCAACAACAAACAATGCGCTCGGAGATTCGCCGATGAAACGCGGCGTATACGGAGTGGAACGGGGAATAAACGCCGTCGTCGCAAGCGCAGGGCGAAGAGTCGCTCTTTCTTGTTGCGACGGCATCGGGGGGAGGGTAACGGATGCTATGATACACTGAAACGTGGGCGCGCGGGCTACAGCGCTAGCGCACGTGTGTATGTTACCGTGGCTGTAAGTGCGCAGATCCTGCACGTGTGCGTGCCTACGTGATGTGAATGTGGGCGTGACTGCGTTGCTTTGTTCCCGGGCCACGAATGGGCTGAATCGTAATCGCAGAGAATTTATCTCCTTGCATCTCGCCCCCCAGGCGTTCATCGCCAGCAAGGTCGATCGTGCCACTGTGGTCACGAGCGTGTCAGCGCCGACGAGCGTGCCCGTGCGAGTACACGCGAACAACACGAGCATGCAAAGATGACGTTTCTGCGGCGACAGTTGTAACTGCGTGTACAGGTGAGCGTCAATAGGGTACCTGCGTCGCCCTTGGCCTCGTACCTGATATCTCGTAGGACGTCGCGTAAGAGCTTTGGCGATTAGAATTGCCCGTGTCTAAATATATCTCTTGACAAGCTCTCAGGGGAACAAACTTTCCACGAAGCTTTTTCCTACGTGACGTGACCGTCTCTATATATTGCAGCTGTCGCCTGTGACAGTTATTCACTATGGACAGTTATTCATCGTCGAGGTAAAGTGCGCTCAATTTGTGGGCCAATTGAACGGGCTATGAGAGACGCCGCGTGTTGTAGTGCTCCGGGTTGATCTTGACCGCCTGTGGTTTTCACTGTGACAGCAATTATATATGGTCACTCCAATCGAATTTTCCTGCCGTCGCTTGCATGCGTTTACAGTGTTTACAGCTGTGCGGGGGGCGACATGATGTGAGGAATGGATAAGTTGCTGCGAGTCGAAATCTCGCCGAGTTGTGCCTGCGTTGGCGAACTTCTTCCAGAGCTTGTTTACCGCCCACCTATTTAGTTTATGAGAACACGTGCCTCACTGTCAAATCAGCCAAATTCACAAAGCCCACAGATTGTGAAATCTGTGGGCCTATGCCGCCTATGCCTGGTCAATGACGTTTAGCTTGAAACTGAATGAAATGTGTGCATTGAATAATGATGGCGCTTAATGAATACACGTTCAATAGTCTTCTAATAACTTTTGAGATCCTGAATATGACTTTCCGACGCTCCTATAGTTCCTATAGTTAGGCTGACTGGCTTTAAATTTCTGGTTAACCTGTTCGCGGTACGGTAGCAACCTGACGCCTCCTCGTTTCAACTTCGAAATGCACTTGTGAGACATTTGCACGATAGCGTGAAGTATTCAAAAACTCTAACGGCAAGGTAGACAGGGCCAAATCGAATCAAATAGTATTGTTTTGCCCGGCATCACGACTAGCACGATAAGCACCGATATCGGTCGACAGCTGTTGTTACATGAACCTTTCGTTGCCGCACAGAAGCAGAAACGGGACGGTTAAGCGGAAGAAAACACGATATTTATTTTACCGAGATGACGTCTTGTTAAGTCCAAAGAATGAGGCAACCGGAAGTTGCTGTCGGAACGCTTTCGTGGCCTTTGTTTTCAAACAGTGAAAGTCTCCGTACGGCGCTGTCAGCTATAGTTTCAAACTGGGCTCTGGCTAATGTCGGCCTGGTATCGGCTGAGGCACAAGAATCCTACGTCCAATAACATAAGAAGGTCAGCAAGAGGATATTGGGCGCCCGCGCCACAGACGGTCGACCTTCGAGACGGCTAAGGGCTCGGGGTCCAGCTCAGACCTTCCTACTTGAACACGTATGAAATGTAAGAATTATAAGGGTTTGGGTGTGAGCTAGTTGGTATGGATCATTCAAATTTAAAACAGCACCAAAAAACATTAACAGAATTAACTTGTTAGGTAATTAACCGCGGAACTAACCCGACTGAAAGCTGTGAAACGATAAATTTATTTGCACTCTGATATGAAGATGTAAATAAATCTCCTATATAGTCCCAGAAATAATAGCAACATACACATTAAGAGTATTGAAAGCGTCACTCGAGCCCTATGCATAATATATATGAATCAAAATGCCAGCCACGCATTGCAAAATAATAAGCAACATGCCTACAAATATTCCATGTTGTTTCAGTGGAACACAGTATTCTTGGTCTTCTTATAAGAAAAGAAAAAAAAAAATAACGTACAACTGACGTCTGTACCGTGTGTACCTACGTCGGTAAAATAGACGAACAGACCCGCCGTGGTTGCTCAGTGGCTATGGTGTTAGGCTGCTGAGCACGAGGTCGCCGGACCGAATCCCGGCCATGGCGGCCACATTTCGATGGAGGCGAAATGCGAAAACACCCGTGTACTTAGATTTAGGTGCACGTTAAAGATCCCCAGGTGGTCGAAATTTCCGGAGTCCTCCACTACGGCGTGCCTCATAATCAGAAAGTGGTTTTGGCACGTTAAACCCCATAATTGAAAATAGACGAACAGGGATGTACAGGGTTCAAATTCGGACACTGCGCATGCCTACACCTCGCGCTCGCTGAGCCATTGGAGGAAGCATGCGCGCACAAACCCGCACTGTTCAATACGAGACAGAGGAGCGTTATTTACATCCATAAACGCTCACGTCTTTTCTTTTTTACGTTATTTGGTTTCCGCAATGGGTCGAGTTGGTCGGCACCGCGAGTCCGCCACGGCCAGACGAGGGAGAACCATAAACACGTGCGCGCGTTCTGCAAGCAGGACGTACTGCAAGCAAGCGTGTCTGCGTGCATAAAAATGCGCGCCAAGCGCTCGGTGCTTCTGCTCCCCGCCAACGTCATCCACGTCCCCAGCAAGAGAGGCCCTCCGCCGAGACGCAACCACCGAAGGGAAGGAGCGATCAGCACCGATGGAGTGGACCCACGCGTGTGTGCACACTGCGGAAGAGCGTATATAGTAAAGTCGTGTGCAAAAGAAAAAAAAATATAATATAAAACAGAACGTGTTGTCACGTCATGCTATAACTGAGTCGACGAGGAGAGCGGGCGCCCACGAGTGGGCGCACAATAAGGTGTTGAAAGATTGTCACAACGACCGACGGTCTCACCTTGCGTCGATCAAAATTGCGTTGAGGTGCTCCGACTCACTAAATTTGCAAGTCAACAACCTAGCGGAGCTCGAATGCACATGTGAACACGCTACCAATATAGCTCGAGAGGCAAAGCGAAGGGCCAAGTTTCTTTAGGCGAAATGAAACGAAAAGCACAAAATTTATATGCTTTTTTTTTCACGTAGTAATAACAAGCAAATAACGTAAGTTTAGAAGGCACGGCGCATGCTCAGAAAATCAAGCACGAAGATATGTAGCTAAGAGGAGCAAACGTGGTCTTGTTGTTGTGCAAGGTACGCAGGATCACATAGAGCACAGGGTTTCACTGCTATCGCGCACGAAACTTTAAAACGAGACGGATCATTCTGCGCAAAATAAGGCCAAGTGCATGCTGCTCAAAGTCCAGTTGAGAAACCACTAGTAACTTCATAGTTTCTGGAATCCACTTAGTTAGTCAAAAGTACTCAACTAACTCTTATTTGTTGTTCTAAGTTTCGGTATGCCCACTAGGGAGTTGTGTAGAAGGGCGGATAAGTTAACTTTGAACCTTGAAGGTACTATATGGTACCCTGGGAACCAAAATATTAATAGAATACGCACGTGCGGAGAAAGCAATGCGTAGAAGGAACGCGTTACGTGGTGACTTTGTTGATCTTGATTCCTTTTCAGTATGGCACGTTCCCACCACAGGGATTGGCCCCGGGCTCAGTAAGCGACGAGCACTAAGGTGAAGACCTTCCATGTTTTCATGTACCGTTCCTCTTTCAATAGCAGCAACAATTTTCTCGGCTGTATCGAGATTCCACTAAGTGACCCTAGATGAAAACGATAGCGCGACCTTGCGGGGTACCATGTCTACGTATCTTACTACCAATTTGCGTGGGCAATCCCCGTTATGGGTATGTACCATGTCGAAAGTAATTAACATCAACATCAAAAATGTTGATTCAGGGTACAGGGTACATTTCTCTGCCAGCCTATTGCTTCTTGGAAATCGGTGATGCACCGTAAATCACCGCCATTTTATACGCCTTTCAGGACGCGTAACTCAGCTCCCGGTAAGCGAGGCCTTCGTTCTTGATTCACGGCTCTAATCCCCGCTGCTCTGGCTGTGGGAGACTGTAAGGTACACGCCGACCGGCGCACGCCACTCCAGAGGACCGCGCAGTCGTTGAAAGTGCCTGACCGGCATCACAGGCTACTCGTAGCTGGGTTGACGCATTACATTAAAGGCCTCCAATATGGCTAGCGTGCCTCCAGATAGTGTCCACGCTCACCTCAGTGCGAAATGGAGCACGAGATGGTGTCTGCGTCTCTCTCGGTCCGAGGTTCCTGAACGTGATTCAAACCCCCTGGAACCTGGGACATCCGCCTCCGTTACGCGACAGCACAATAAAGAAGCCCGTCCGGAAGCGTGGACTTGCTAACGGTTCTCATTACAGGCTTCCTCGGCGTTATACCGGAGCCCCAGAACGCTGACACGCAGATTCGGTAGCTATATAACATCCCAGTACTCTTGCGTAAGCACCGACATCGTGGCCAAGTGTCTAAGACACTCGGCTCGTGCCGGCACACCCGTGGATCCTTACCCAGGATAGCGGGTGGAAATTGTGGGACCACGGCCCAGGTTGGCCTGTGGCATCAGGTCAGGGTCGGAACCCGGCCTAGCTGTGTCTGGCTCCTCACCTCAGGGCCGGCAGCTGGGTGCGGTGGGGGCTTTCAATAGCTGCGGTGGGTAAGCTCTGAGGAGCTGTGAGGGGTTGACCCCCGTAGCTGAAGGCGATTGGAAGGTGAGGGTTCCCCACAATTTTTACTTCCCTTTTACCGCCCGCTATTTTGCTGGCCGCACGGCGCCGGCGCGCTAGACCGCCGACGAAGAAAATTTTGGCAGGCGCTGACACGCGAGGCCCCCGTGAGTGGGTACGAGCCACTGCCTTCAAGGTCTTCATCATCATCATCATGCGAAACACCCCTTCACTATGAGCCATCTTCTTATGCCCCAACAACCCCCTATTCTTGGCCGATCGCCTTTAGTGGGTGGGAGCCATGACAGAGGTACATCATCATCATCGTCGTAATCATCATCATCATCAACAACAACAACAACAACGTAATAATAATAATCATCATCAACAACAACAACAACTGCATGGTTAGAGCAGCCCCGATCCAAGGCTTGACCTCTAGCTTATTCTAACCTCTAACGGCCCTCTAGCTGTTGTAGACGCCGGACGCTTCACATACCGCAGCTAAAGGCCACGAATCCTCCACCCCTCCGTCGTGGAAACAGACGCTTACGAAAGCGCAACATCGGCTCCTTGAGGCTGCCGAATTCGGGTTCTCTGACAGTGAAGTGTGGTTTAGGCACGTCGCAAGCTAGTTTCGCCACCAGCTTCCACGTAGCAGACCGCCAGGGTGCGACTACGTCGCGAGTGCGGCCGACCCGTCCGTCACAGCTTCGGTTCGCGACATTCTGCGACGTCCTCGCGCTCAAGAAGCGAGAAGCACTGAGGTGAAGACTTTTCACCTTTTCATGTACCCTTCCTCGTTGAATAGCAGCAACAACAATTTTCGCGGGTTTATAGAGGTTCTACTAAGTGACCTGAGATGAAGACGACAGTGCGACCTTGCGGCGTACCATGTCTACGCCTTTTATTTCTCATTAGCGTGGCCAAACCCCGTTATGGGTATGTGCCATGTCGAAAATAATTAACCTCAACATCAACAATGTTCAATCAGGGTACAGCGATGGTATCCCCCTCCCCTTTTTCGTTCGTGTATCGCGGGACATTAATCACCTGCGGGGACGCTACGCCACAAAGACAGTGGACGAGGTTCGATGCATCCCATTATCCACGGCCGTTCGCCGCTCCCCCGTTTTGTCCTTTCTCTGTCAACTTACTGCTTCTTGGAAAGCGGTGATGCACCCTTGTTCACCGCCATTCAGGACGCGTAACTCAGATCCCGGTAAGCGAGGCCTTCGTTGTTGTTTCACGGCTCTAATGCCCACTGTTCTGGCTGTGGGAGACTCTAAGGTATACGCCGTCCGGCGCACGCCGCTCCAGAGGACCGCGCAGTCATTGAAAGAGCCTGACCGGCATCATAGGCTACTCGTAGCTGTGTTGACACCTTACACTCAAGGCCTCCATTATGGCTAACGTACCTCCAGATAGTGTCCACGCTTACCTCAATGCGAAATGGAGCACGAGATGGTGTCTGCGTCTCTCTCGGTCCGAGGTTCCTGAACGTGATTCAAACCCCCTGGAACCTGGGACATCCGCCTCCGTTACGCGACAGCACAATAAAGAAGCCCGTCCGGAAGCGTGGACTTGCTAACGGTTCTCATTACAGGCTTCCTCGGCGTTATACCGGAGCCCCAGAACGCTGACACGCAGATTCGGTAGCTATATAACATCCCAATACTCTTGCGTAAGCACCGACATCGTGGCCAAGTGTCTAAGACACTCGGCTCGTGCCGGCACACCCGTGGATCCTTACCCAGGATAGCGGATGGAAATTGTGGGACCACGGCCCAGGTTGGCCTGTGGCATCAGGTCAGGGTCGGAACCCGGCCCAGCTGTGTCTGGCTCCTCACCTCAGGGCCGGCAGTTGGGTGCGGTTGGGGGCTTTCAATAGCTGCGGTGGGTAAGCTCTGAGGAGCTGTGAGGGGTTGACCCCCGTAGCTGAAGGCGATTGGAAGGTGAGGGTTCCCCACAATTTTTGCTTCCCTTTTACCGCCCGCTATTTTGCTGGCCGCACGGCGCCGGCGCGCTAGACCGCCGACGAAGAAAATTTTGGCAGGCGCTGACACGCGAGGCCCCCGTGAGTGGGTACGAGCCACTGCCTTCAAGGTCTTCATCATCATCATCATGCGAAACACCCCTTCACTATGAGCCATCTTCTTATGCCCCAACAACCCCCTATTCTTGGCCGATCGCCTTTAGTGGGTGGGAGCCATGACAGAGGTACATCATCATCATCGTCGTAATCATCATCATCATCATCATCATCATCAACAACAACAACAACAACAACAACAACAACGTAATAATAATAATCATCATCAACAACAACAACAACTGCATGGTTAGAGCAGCCCCGATCCAAGGCTTGACCTCTAGCTTATTCTAACCTCTAACGGCCCTCTAGCTGTTATAGACGCCGGACGCTTCACATACTGCAGCTAAAGGCCACGAATCCTCCACCCCTCCGTCGTGGAAACAGACGCTTACGAAATCGCAACATCGGCTCCTTGAGGCTGCCGAATTCGGGTTCTCTGACAGTGAAGTGTGGTTTAGGCACGTCGCAAGCTAGTTTCGCCACCAGCTTCCACGTAGCAGACCGCCAGGGTGCGACTACGTCGCGAGTGCGGCCGACCCGTCCGTCACAGCTTCGGTTCGCGACATTCTGCGACGTCCTCGCGCTCAAGAAGCGAGAAGCACTGAGGTGAAGACTTTTCACCTTTTCATGTACCCTTCCTCGTTGAATAGCAGCAACAACAATTTTCGCGGGTTTATAGAGGTTCTACTAAGTGACCTGAGATGAAGACGACAGTGCGACCTTGCGGCGTACCATGTCTACGCCTTTTATTTCTCATTAGCGTGGCCAAACCCCGTTATGGGTATGTGCCATGTCGAAAATAATTAACCTCAACATCAACAATGTTCAATCAGGGTACAGCGATGGTATCCCCCTCCCCTTTTTCGTTCGTGTATCGCGGGACATTAATCACCTGCGGGGACGCTACGCCACAAAGACAGTGGACGAGGTTCGATGCATCCCATTATCCACGGCCGTTCGCCGCTCCCCCGTTTTGTCCTTTCTCTGTCAACTTACTGCTTCTTGGAAAGCGGTGATGCACCCTTGTTCACCGCCATCCAGGACGCGTAACTCAGATCCCGGTAAGCGAGGCCTTCGTTGTTGTTTCACGGCTCTAATGCCCACTGTTCTGGCTGTGGGAGACTCTAAGGTATACGCCGTCCGGCGCACGCCGCTCCAGAGGACCGCGCAGTCGTTGAAAGAGCCTGACCGGCATCATAGGCTACTCGTAGCTGTGTTGACACCTTACACTCAAGGCCTCCATTATGGCTAACGTACCTCCAGATAGTGTCCACGCTTACCTCAATGCGAAATGGAGCACGAGATGGTGTCTGCGTCTCTCTCGGTCCGAGGTTCCTGAACGTGATTCAAACCCCATGGAACCTGGGACATCCGCCTCCGTTACGCGACAGCACAATAAAGAAGCCCGTCCGGAAGCGTGGACTTGCTAACGGTTCTCATTACAGGCTTCCTCGGCGTTATACCGGAGCCCCAGAACGCTGACACGCAGATTCGGTAGCTATATAACATCCCAATACTCTTGCGTAAGCACCGACATCGTGGCCAAGTGTCTAAGACACTCGGCTCGTGCCGGCACACCCGTGGATCCTTACCCAGGATAGCGGGTGGAAATTGTGGGACCACGGCCCAGGTTGGCCTGTGGCATCAGGTCAGGGTCGGAACCCGGCCCAGCTGTGTCTGGCTCCTCACCTCAGGGCCGGCAGTTGGGTGCGGTGGGGGCTTTCAATAGCTGCGGTGGGTAAGCTCTGAGGAGCTGTGAGGGGTTGACCCCCGTAGCTGAAGGCGATTGGAAGGTGAGGGTTCCCCACAATTTTTGCTTCCCTTTTACCGCCCGCTATTTTGCTGGCCGCACGGCGCCGGCGCGCTAGACCGCCGACGAAGAAAATTTTGGCAGGCGCTGACACGCGAGGCCCCCGTGAGTGGGTACGAGCCACTGCCTTCAAGGTCTTCATCATAATCATCATGCGAAACACCCCTTCACTATGAGCCATCTTCTTATGCCCCAACAACCCCCTATTCTTGGCCGATCGCCTTTAGTGGGTGGGAGCCATGACAGAGGTACATCATCATCATCGTCGTAATCATCATCATCATCATCATCATCATCATCATCATCATCATCAACAACAACAACAACAACAACAACAACAACAACGTAATAATAATAATCATCATCAACAACAACAACAACTGCATGGTTAGAGCAGCCCCGATCCAAGGCTTGACCTCTAGCTTATTCTAACCTCTAACGGCCCTCTAGCTGTTGTAGACGCCGGACGCTTCACATACCGCAGCTAAAGGCCACGAATCCTCCACCCCTCCGTCGTGGAAACAGACGCTTACGAAAGCGCAACATCGGCTCCTTGAGGCTGCCGAATTCGGGTTCTCTGACAGTGAAGTGTGGTTTAGGCACGTCGCAAGCTAGTTTCGCCACCAGCTTCCACGTAGCAGACCGCCAGGGTGCGACTACGTCGCGAGTGCGGCCGACCCGTCCGTCACAGCTTCGGTTCGCGACATTCTGCGACGTCCTCGCGCTCAAGAAGCGAGAAGCACTGAGGTGAAGACTTTTCACCTTTTCATGTACCCTTCCTCGTTGAATAGCAGCAACAACAATTTTCGCGGGTTTATAGAGGTTCTACTAAGTGACCTGAGATGAAGACGACAGTGCGACCTTGCGGCGTACCATGTCTACGCCTTTTATTTCTCATTAGCGTGGCCAAACCCCGTTATGGGTATGTGCACAATAATTAACCTCAACATCAACAATGTTCAATCAGGGTACAGCGATGGTATCCCCCTCCCCTTTTTCGTTCGTGTATCGCGGGACATTAATCACCTGCGGGGACGCTACGCCACAAAGACAGTGGACGAGGTTCGATGCATCCCATTATCCACGGCCGTTCGCCGCTCCCCCGTTTTGTCCTTTCTCTGTCAACTTACTGCTTCTTGGAAAGCGGTGATGCACCCTTATTCACCGCCATTCAGGACGCGTAACTCAGGTCCCGGTAAGCGAGGCCTTCGTTCTTGATTCACGGCTCTAATGCCCACTGTTCTGGCTGTGGGAGACTCTAAGGTATACGCCGTCCGGCGCACGCCGCTCCAGAGGACCGCGCAGTCGTTGAAAGAGCCTGACCGGCATCATAGGCTACTCGTAGCTGTGTTGACACCTTACACTCAAGGCCTCCATTATGGCTAACGTACTTCCAGATAGTGTCCACGCTTACCTCAATGCGAAATGGAGCACGAGATGGTGTCTGCGTCTCTCTCGGTCCGAGGTTCCTGAACGTGATTCAAACCCCCTGGAACCTGGGACATCCGGCTCCGTTACGCGACAGCACAATAAAGAAGCCCGTCCGGAAGCGTGGACTTGCTAACGGTTCTCATTACAGGCTTCCTCGGCGTTATACCGGAGCCCCAGAACGCTGACACGCAGATTCGGTAGCTATATAACATCCCAATACTCTTGCGTAAGCACCGACATCGTGGCCAAGTGTCTAAGACACTCGGCTCGTGCCGGCACACCCGTGGATCCTTACCCAGGATAGCGGGTGGAAATTGTGGGACCACGGCCCAGGTTGGCCTGTGGCATCAGGTCAGGGTCGGAACCCGGCCCAGCTGTGTCTGGCTCCTCACCTCAGGGCCGGCAGTTGGGTGCGGTGGGGGCTTTCAATAGCTGCGGTGGGTAAGCTCTGAGGAGCTGTGAGGGGTTGACCCCCGTAGCTGAAGGCGATTGGAAGGTGAGGGTTCCCCACAATTTTTGCTTCCCTTTTACCGCCCGCTATTTTGCTGGCCGCACGGCGCCGGCGCGCTAGACCGCCGACGAAGAAAATTTTGGCAGGCGCTGACACGCGAGGCCCCCGTGAGTGGGTACGAGCCACTGCCTTCAAGGTCTTCATCATCATCATCATGCGAAACACCCCTTCACTATGAGCCATCTTCTTATGCCCCAACAACCCCCTATTCTTGGCCGATCGCCTTTAGTGGGTGGGAGCCATGACAGAGGTACATCATCATCATCGTCGTAATCATCATCATCATCATCATCATCATCAACAACAACAACAACAACAACAACAACGTAATAATAATCATCATCATCAACAACAACAACAACTGCATGGTTAGAGCAGCCCCGATCCAAGGCTTGACCTCTAGCTTATTCTAACCTCTAACGGCCCTCTAGCTGTTGTAGACGCCGGACGCTTCACATACCGCAGCTAAAGGCCACGAATCCTCCACCCCTCCGTCGTGGAAACAGACGCTTACGAAAGCGCAACATCGGCTCCTTGAGGCTGCCGAATTCGGGTTCTCTGACAGTGAAGTGTGGTTTAGGCACGTCGCAAGCTAGTTTCGCCACCAGCTTCCACGTAGCAGACCGCCAGGGTGCGACTACGTCGCGAGTGCGGCCGACCCGTCCGTCACAGCTTCGGTTCGCGACATTCTGCGACGTCCTCGCGCTCAAGAAGCGAGAAGCACTGAGGTGAAGACTTTTCACCTTTTCATGTACCCTTCCTCGTTGAATAGCAGCAACAACAATTTTCGCGGGTTTATAGAGGTTCTACTAAGTGACCTGAGATGAAGACGACAGTGCGACCTTGCGGCGTACCATGTCTACGCCTTTTATTTCTCATTAGCGTGGCCAAACCCCGTTATGGGTATGTGCCATGTCGAAAATAATTAACCTCAACATCAACAATGTTCAATCAGGGTACAGCGATGGTATCCCCCTCCCTTTTTTCGTTCGTGTATCGCGGGACATTAATCACCTGCGGGGACGCTACGCCACAAAGACAGTGGACGAGGTTCGATGCATCCCATTATCCACGGCCGTTCGCCGCTCCCCCGTTTTGTCCTTTCTCTGTCAACTTACTGCTTCTTGGAAAGCGGTGATGCACCCTTATTCACCGCCATTCAGGACGCGTAACTCAGATCCCGGTAAGCGAGGCCTTCGTTGTTGTTTCACGGCTCTAATGCCCACTGTTCTGGCTGTGGGAGACTCTAAGGTATACGCCGTCCGGCGCACGCCGCTCCAGAGGACCGCGCAGTCGTTGAAAGAGCCTGACCGGCATCATAGGCTACTCGTAGCTGTGTTGACACCTTACACTCAAGGCCTCCATTATGGCTAACGTACCTCCAGATAGTGTCCACGCTTACCTCAATGCGAAATGGAGCACGAGATGGTGTCTGCGTCTCTCTCGGTCCGAGGTTCCTGAACGTGATTCAAACCCCCTGGAACCTGGGACATCCGGCTCCGTTACGCGACAGCACAATAAAGAAGCCCGTCCGGAAGCGTGGACTTGCTAACGGTTCTCATTACAGGCTTCCTCGGCGTTATACCGGAGCCCCAGAACGCTGACACGCAGATTCGGTAGCTATATAACATCCCAATACTCTTGCGTAAGCACCGACATCGTGGCCAAGTGTCTAAGACACTCGGCTCGTGCCGGCACACCCGTGGATCCTTACCCAGGATAGCGGGTGGAAATTGTGGGACCACGGCCCAGGTTGGCCTGTGGCATCAGGTCAGGGTCGGAACCCGGCCCAGCTGTGTCTGGCTCCTCACCTCAGGGCCGGCAGTTGGGTGCGGTGGGGGCTTTCAATAGCTGCGGTGGGTAAGCTCTGAGGAGCTGTGAGGGGTTGACCCCCGTAGCTGAAGGCGATTGGAAGGTGAGGGTTCCCCACAATTTTTGCTTCCCTTTTACCGCCCGCTATTTTGCTGGCCGCACGGCGCCGGCGCGCTAGACCGCCGACGAAGAAAATTTTGGCAGGCGCTGACACGCGAGGCCCCCGTGAGTGGGTACGAGCCACTGCCTTCAAGGTCTTCATCATCATCATCATGCGAAACACCCCTTCACTATGAGCCATCTTCTTATGCCCCAACAACCCCCTATTCTTGGCCGATCGCCTTTAGTGGGTGGGAGCCATGACAGAGGTACATCATCATCATCGTCGTAATCATCATCATCATCATCATCAACAACAACAACAACAACAACAACAACAACGTAATAATAATCATCATCATCAACAACAACAACAACTGCATGGTTAGAGCAGCCCCGATCCAAGGCTTGACCTCTAGCTTATTCTAACCTGTAACGGCCCTCTAGCTGTTGTAGACGCCGGACGCTTCACATACCGCAGCTAAAGGCCACGAATCCTCCACCCCTCCGTCGTGGAAACAGACGCTTACGAAAGCGCAACATCGGCTCCTTGAGGCTGCCGAATTCGGGTTCTCTGACAGTGAAGTGTGGTTTAGGCACGTCGCAAGCTAGTTTCGCCACCAGCTTCCACGTAGCAGACCGCCAGGGTGCGACTACGTCGCGAGTGCGGCCGACCCGTCCGTGACAGCTTCGGTTCGCGACATTCTGCGACGTCCTCGCGCTCAAGAAGCGAGAAGCACTGAGGTGAAGACTTTTCACCTTTTCATGTACCCTTCCTCGTTGAATAGCAGCAACAACAATTTTCGCGGGTTTATAGAGGTTCTACTAAGTGAGCTGAGATGAAGACGACAGTGCGACCTTGCGGCGTACCATGTCTACGCCTTTTATTTCTCATTAGCGTGGCCAAACCCCGTTATGGGTATGTGCCATGTCGAAAATAATTAACCTCAACATCAACAATGTTCAATCAGGGTACAGCGATGGTATCCCCCTCCCCTTTTTCGTTCGTGTATCGCGGGACATTAATCACCTGCGGGGACGCTACGCCACAAAGACAGTGGACGAGGTTCGATGCATCCCATTATCCACGGCCGTTCGCCGCTCCCCCGTTTTGTCCTTTCTCTGTCAACTTACTGCTTCTTGGAAAGCGGTGATGCACCCTTATTCACCGCCATTCAGGACGCGTAACTCAGATCCCGGTAAGCGAGGCCTTCGTTGTTGTTTCACGGCTCTAATGCCCACTGTTCTGGCTGTGGGAGACTCTAAGGTATACGCCGTCCGGCGCACGCCGCTCCAGAGGACCGCGCAGTCGTTGAAAGAGCCTGACCGGCATCATAGGCTACTCGTAGCTGTGTTGACACCTTACACTCAAGGCCTCCATTATGGCTAACGTACCTCCATATAGTGTCCACGCTTACCTCAATGCGAAATGGAGCACGAGATGGTGTCTGCGTCTCTCTCGGTCCGAGGTTCCTGAACGTGATTCAAACCCCCTGGAACCTGGGACATCCGCCTCCGTTACGCGACAGCACAATAAAGAAGCCCGTCCGGAAGCGTGGACTTGCTAACGGTTCTCATTACAGGCTTCCTCGGCGTTATACCGGAGCCCCAGAACGCTGACACGCAGATTCGGTAGCTATATAACATCCCAATACTCTTGCGTAAGCACCGACACCGTGGCCAAGTGTCTAAGACACTCGGCTCGTGCCGGCACACCCGTGGATCCTTACCCAGGATAGCGGGTGGAAATTGTGGGACCACGGCCCAGGTTGGCCTGTGGCATCAGGTCAGGGTCGGAACCCGGCCCAGCTGTGTCTGGCTCCTCACCTCAGGGCCGGCAGTTGGGTGCGGTGGGGGCTTTCAATAGCTGCGGTGGGTAAGCTCTGAGGAGCTGTGAGGGGTTGACCCCCGCAGCTGAAGGCGATTGGAAGGTGAGGGTTCCCCACAATTTTTGCCATCCTTTTTCCGCCCGCTATTTTGCTGGCCGCACGGCGCCGGCGCGCTAGACTGCCGACGAGGAAAATTTTGGCAGGCGCTGACACGCGAGGCCCCCGTGAGTGGGTACGAGCCACTGCCTTGAAGGTCTTCATCATCATCATCATGCGAAACACCCCTTCACTATGAGCCATCTTCTTATGCCCCAACAACCCCCTATTCTTGGCCGATCGCCTTTAGTGGGTGGGAGCCATGACAGAGGTACATCATCATCATCGTCGTAATCATCATCATCATCATCATCACCATCATCATCATCATCAACAACAACAACAACGTAATAATAATAATCATCATCAACAACAACAACAACTGCATGGTTAGAGCAGCCCCGATCCAAGGCTTGACCTCTAGCTTATTCTAACCTCTAACGGCCCTCTAGCTGTTGTAGACGCCGGACGCTTCACATACCGCAGCTAAAGGCCACGAATCCTCCACCCCTCCGTCGTGGAAACAGACGCTTACGAAAGCGCAACATCGGCTCCTTGAGGCTGCCGAATTCGGGTTCTCTGACAGTGAAGTGTGGTTTAGGCACGTCGCAAGCTAGTTTCGCCACCAGCTTCCACGTAGCAGACCGCCAGGGTGCGACTACGTCGCGAGTGCGGCCGACCCGTCCGTCACAGCTTCGGTTCGCGACATTCTGCGACGTCCTCGCGCTCAAGAAGCGAGAAGCACTGAGGTGAAGACTTTTCACCTTTTCATGTACCCTTCCTCGTTGAATAGCAGCAACAACAATTTTCGCGGGTTTATAGAGGTTCTACTAAGTGAGCTGAGATGAAGACGACAGTGCGACCTTGCGGCGTACCATGTCTACGCCTTTTATTTCTCATTAGCGTGGCCAAACCCCGTTATGGGTATGTGCCATGTCGAAAATAATTAACCTCAACATCAACAATGTTCAATCAGGGTACAGCGATGGTATCCCCCTCCCCTTTTTCGTTCGTGTATCGCGGGACATTAATCACCTGCGGGGACGCTACGCCACAAAGACAGTGGACGAGGTTCGATGCATCCCATTATCCACGGCCGTTCGCCGCTCCCCCGTTTTGTCCTTTCTCTGTCAACTTACTGCTTCTTGGAAAGCGGTGATGCACCCTTATTCACCGCCATTCAGGACGCGTAACTCAGATCCCGGTAAGCGAGGCCTTCGTTGTTGTTTCACGGCTCTAATGCCCACTGTTCTGGCTGTGGGAGACTCTAAGGTATACGCCGTCCGGCGCACGCCGCTCCAGAGGACCGCGCAGTCGTTGAAAGAGCCTGACCGGCATCATAGGCTACTCGTAGCTGTGTTGACACCTTACACTCAAGGCCTCCATTATGGCTAACGTACCTCCATATAGTGTCCACGCTTACCTCAATGCGAAATGGAGCACGAGATGGTGTCTGCGTCTCTCTCGGTCCGAGGTTCCTGAACGTGATTCAAACCCCCTGGAACCTGGGACATCCGCCTCCGTTACGCGACAGCACAATAAAGAAGCCCGTCCGGAAGCGTGGACTTGCTAACGGTTCTCATTACAGGCTTCCTCGGCGTTATACCGGAGCCCCAGAACGCTGACACGCAGATTCGGTAGCTATATAACATCCCAATACTCTTGCGTAAGCACCGACATCGTGGCCAAGTGTCTAAGACACTCGGCTCGTGCCGGCACACCCGTGGATCCTTACCCAGGATAGCGGGTGGAAATTGTGGGACCACGGCCCAGGTTGGCCTGTGGCATCAGGTCAGGGTCGGAACCCGGCCCAGCTGTGTCTGGCTCCTCACCTCAGGGCCGGCAGTTGGGTGCGGTGGGGGCTTTCAATAGCTGCGGTGGGTAAGCTCTGAGGAGCTGTGAGGGGTTGACCCCCGCAGCTGAAGGCGATTGGAAGGTGAGGGTTCCCCACAGTTTTTGCCATCCTTTTTTCGCCCGCTATTTTGCTGGCCGTACGGCGCCGGCGCGCTAGACCGCCGACGAAGAAAATTTTGGAAGGCGCTGACACGGGAGGCCCCCGTGAGTGGGTACAAGCCACTGCCTTCAAGGTCTTCATCATCATCATCATGCGAAACACCCCTTCACTATGAGCCATCTTCTTTTTTTTTTTCTTTATTTCCTCGTTACAGAAATGCCATGCCATCTTCTTATGCCCCAACAACGCCCTATTCTTGGCCGATCGCCTTTAGTGGGTGGGAGCCATGACAGAGGTACATCATCATCATCGTCGTAATCATCATCATCATCACCATCATCATCATCAACAACAACAACAACTGCATGGTTAGAGCAGCCCCGATCCAAGGCTTGACCTCTAGCTTATTCTGACCTCTAACGGCCCTGTAGCTGTTGTAGACGCCGGACGCTTCACATACCGCAGCTAAAGGCCACGAATCCTCCACCCCTCCGTCGTGGAAACAGACGCTTACGAAAGCGCAACATCGGCTCCTTGAGGCTGCCGAATTCGGGTTCTCTGACAGTGAAGTGTGGTTTAGGCACGTCGCAAGCTAGTTTCGCCACCAGCTTCCACGTAGCAGACCGCCAGGGTGCGACTACGTCGCGAGTGCGGCCGACCCGTCCGTCACAGCTTCGGTTCGCGACATTCTGCGACGTCCTCGCGCTCAAGAAGCGAGAAGCACTGAGGTGAAGACTTTTCACCTTTTCATGTACCCTTCCTCGTTGAATAGCAGCAACAACAATTTTCGCGGGTTTATAGAG
Organism: Dermacentor variabilis; assembly: GCF_050947875.1. Lineage (NCBI taxonomy): Eukaryota > Metazoa > Arthropoda > Arachnida > Ixodida > Ixodidae > Dermacentor > Dermacentor variabilis. Next base: position 107,737,778 of record NC_134570.1, read on the forward strand.
GTTCTACTAAGTGACCTGAGATGAAGACGACAGTGCGACCTTGCGGCGTACCATGTCTACGCCTTTTATTTCTCATTAGCGTGGCCAAACCCCGTTATGGGTATGTGCCATGTCGAAAATAATTAACCTCAACATCAACAATGTTCAATCAGGGTACAGTGATGGTTTCTCCCTCCCCTTTTTCGTTCATGTATCGCGGGACATTAATCACCTGCCGGGGACGCTACGCCGCAAAGACAGTGGACGAGGTTAGATGCATCCCATTATCCACGGCCGTTCGCCTCTTCCCCGTTTTGTCCTTTCTCTGTCAACTTACTGCTTCTTGGAAAGCGGTGATGCACCCTCATTCACCGCCATTCAGGACGCGTAACTCAGATCCCGGTAAGCGAGGCCTTCGTTGTTATTTTACGGCTCTAATGCCCACTGTTCTGGCTGTGGGAGACTCTAAGGTATACGCCGTCCGGCGCACGCCGCTCCAGAGGACCGCGCAGTCGTTGAAAGAGCCTGACCGGCATCATAGGCTACTCGTAGCTGTGTTGACACCTTACACTCAAGGCCTCCATTATGGCTAACGTACCTCCATATAGTGTCCACGCTTACCTCAATGCGAAATGGAGCACGAGATGGTGTCTGCGTCTCTCTCGGTCCGAGGTTCCTGAACGTGATTCAAACCCCCTGGAACCTGGGATATCCGCCTCCGTTACGCGACAGCACAATAAAGAAGCCCGTCCGGAAGCGTGGACTTGCTAACGGTTCTCATTACAGGCTTCCTCGGCGTTATACCGGAGCCCCAGAACGCTGACACGCAGATTCGGTAGCTATATAACATCCCAATACTCTTGCGTAAGCACCGACATCGTTGGCGCATTTAGCATTTTTGTGTTGGTTTCCCTATTTTGTGTTGTCACATTGGAAATAAAGAAAAAAATCGTGGCCAAGTGTCTAAGACAGTCGGCTCGTGCCGGCACACCCGTGGATCCTTACCCAGGATAGCGGGTGGAAATTGTGGGACCACGGCCCAGGTTGGCCTGTGGCATCAGGTCAGGGTCGGAACCCGGCCCAGCTGTGTCTGGCTCCTCACCTCAGGGCCGGCAGTTGGGTGCGGTGGGGGCTTTCAATAGCTGCGGTGGGTAAGCTCTGAGGAGCTGTGAGGGGTTGACCCCCCGTAGCTGAAGGCGATTGGAAGGTGAGGGTTCCCCACAATTTTTGCTTCCCTTTTACCGCCCGCTATTTTGCTGGCCGCACGGCGCCGGCGCGCTAGACCGCCGACGAAGATAGATAGAATAAACTTTATTGTCCAACGGATAAGGTGGTCTACCCACCCCCCGACACGCAGGTCGGGGGCGAGTGCCGCCGCCTCCGATGCAGGCTGGGAGGTCTTGGGTCCCAGCAGCCTCTTCAATCAGTTGGACGAGCCGGAGCTGGAGCTCAGAGTCCGAGCTGCGCAGCAGGGTCTCCCATGTCTACTACCTATTTTGTGCGTTTCCCCGGGAGAGTACGGACATTCCCATATTATGTGGTCGAGGGTCGCTCTCGCCCAGCAAAGATTACATCTATCGCTCCTAGCCTCGGGGAAAATGTGGAAAATGGGGAAATGAGACGGCTACAAACTTATACGTATCCGAACCTGGTTAAGTTTGTAGCCGTCTCCACGCGACTGCTTTCGGAAGGCGCTGACATGCGAGGCCCCTGTAAGTGGGTACGAGCCACTGCCTTCAAGGTCTTCATCATCATCATCATGCGAAACACCCCTTCACCATGAACAATCTTCTTATGCCCCATCAACGCCCGATTCTTGCCCGATCGCATTTAGTGGGTGGGAGCCGTGACAGAGGTACATCATCATCATCATCATCATCATCGTCGTCGTCGTCATCATCATCATCATCATCAACAACAACAACAACAACAACAACAACTGCATGGTTAGAGCAGCCCCGACCCAAGGCTTGGCCTCTAGCTTATTCTTAACTCTAACGGCGCTCAAGCTGTTGTAGACGCCGGACGCTTCACATATTGCAGCGAAAGGCCACGAATCCTCCGCCCCTCCGTCGTGGAACCGGACCCTGACGAAAGCGCAACATCGGCTCCTAGAGCCTGCCGAATTCGGATCCTCTGTCTGTGAAGTCTGGGGTTAGTCACGTCGAAGGCTAGTTCCGCCGCTAGCTTGCCACGTCGCAGGCGGCCAGGGTTCGACTACGTCGCGAGTGCGGTCGACCCGGCCGTCACAGCTTCGGTGCGCGACATTTTGCGACCTTCTACGGACTCCAAGGATACCCCAAAGAGAAATATGGTGCTATAGCGCATCATCGCCTATACAAGTAACGTGACATTCAGGCACTATATATACTGTTATCGGATGAACTTGGTGAACGAAATCCGACGGAGCTGCTGCATTGTATACGCCACACTTGCTCGGAGTCAGTGCCTGACTTGACTCTCCACAACGCCAGCTACAACAGGTACGATCGATTTTAGGCGCCTCGCCGGGCTACCTCCCCGTGACTTTCGCTGTGTCCAAGGCTTCCGATCGCCTGCGATTTTGTCAGCATCTCGGCGACACTGTCGCTGCGAACGCACGCGTCTCATCAGCCAAGCAAATTGTGACAGATGACAGATGACATGTGACAGAGTTTGCTGTACTGTACATTTGTACCGTACTGTACCTTTGTGACACGCATAGCCATTCGCAGCACGTCGCCTTGCTCATCGATCGCGCGCCAGCGTAGTGATTACAGTTGCCCTTTTCTCTTGATCTGTTGGTATACCACACCAAATATAGTTCTCGAAAAACGTTAGTGCCGCGCGCCTTGCGAGCTCGCGGAAATATACCAACCTTGATTAAAGGAAACGGGCAGCTCTCTAGTGTAGCTTATGAAGTGCTAACGCTACAGCCTATCTCTAGTCGTAATTAGTTTAACACAAGCGTGTTGTCCTTCGTGCTTTGTGAAATAAGCTACTGAAAAGCATTTTTGTTGTGATAGTTTTTACTCCGTGATGCCTGCCAGAACGCTAGGCTTGCGAGCAAGCGCATCTATTGCAGCGGCTTGTTTATCATTGGAAAGAAGAGCCTCCTATGTGGAATGCCACGACCTGTTGGATCTCCGTGGAACACTAATCCGGATAAAATTAGTCAACTTACGTGAAACGACGATACAGACAATACGTAACTATTATGCTGCTTTGCGTACGATATTCATTTCAGTGAATCGCTGTTTCACGTATTCCGGAAGTTTTCTGCAACGCGTGTTACTCTGGAGTTAAATTTATTTATTTATTTATTTATTTATTTATTTATTTATTTATTTATTTATTTATTTATTTATTTATGTATTATGTATTTTCGCAGAAAACATCCAAAACGTGGACCGTTCTCAGTGAACTTCCCGTGCTTACAGGCCATTACTAGGAATGGGACACTCTTAATTGAGGTCAAGTTGGGTATGTGCCTCACTTCAATCAACAGCTTTGACTCAAACTTGAATATGTGTCACTGGCTATGTGCCTCTGGCTGTGTGCCATTGGCTATGTGGTTAACTAATCATCTTAGTTAATCTTAGTTAAACTTAATGTCATTTGTCATGTGCCACTAGGGCCACTAGCTTGGTTATGTGCCCTTCTGCAATGAATCTATTTGACGCCAACTTGGGTCTCTGGGTATCGCAGCAACTTCTACGCAATCACGGTGACATTTACGTTGTGTTCCGCATTACGCACATGTCAACTGCAGCTGACTCTGCTTAATTTTTTTTTTGTTCACCTATATGCCTGTGCTTCTTCGACAGAATCGGGGCCTCGTGTACGTATTCTGAACTCGGTATATACGCGGATATGTCGGCGCTCATCATAGGGTTTAGTGCAAATTGTCCTCGCTTCTTATTTGTGTATGTTCCAGTGCACGTCTATGGATTATGTGAAATCATTCATTTACCCCCCCCCCCCCCCCTGGATAACTCGACCGCATAGATTTGCCGAACTTGTCATGTTTCTTTCTAGCGTACAATATTTTATTTACAGTTATTATTATTATGTGAAAACAAATCGCGGGCACCCTTACAGGCGAATACAACTCTTTCGGTATATTTAAAAAAGAAAGCACCGAAAGGACGACGGATTTTTAAGCTTCGAAACATGCCACAACCAGGCGTCGTATAATGCTTATGCAATCTCTACATAGTCTACCTTATGTAGACACAATTCTAAAGTTGTATAAGCTTTCATCGAAATAAGTAAGGTCTGATAAATACTGTCAACTCATTTGTACAGGAGGAGCAGACGTTCACATTAATGTCTGACTTCCGTGGTTGTCAGTATAGTGCTAAGCGCGTTCCCACCCGAAGGAACACCAACCAGCCAAATTTCTCTCTGTATACTACATACTGTTCACGGTAACCCCCGGAGCACCACCGCGCCTCGCGTGGTTTGTCTCTCTGGCAAGGAGGGCACGGTCAATAATATCCTTGGCCGATGCGCATGCGGCGGCGCATTTACACTGTGTGCAGAGTTCATGATCCGCTGACTCTGCGATGTACATAACACACGACGGCGGGAGGAAACCCGCGGTGCGCAGCGCGGTCTCAAGCCCGCACGGGGGGAACCGCGAAGCCGGAACGCGGCTCGAACCAGCCGTGCCTCACCGCAGGGAAACGACGGTTATACGACCGGCAGCACGACGGTGCGTAGGGGGGAAGATGAGGGGGGTGCGGTTGGGGGGGGGTAGAGAATGCTCTCCCCTCCCCCTTTTAATTTATGGCTCTGTTCTGGCTTTTCTCAGGCAGGAAACCTCCCTCCGCGGGCCCATGCAGGGCATCTTCGTGGAGTCGTTCCGAGAGAACGTGGGGGAAGGGGGGGGGGCGAAGACTGGCGCACACACGTATACTATAGAAGTTTGGCTCGCGATCAGCGGTGAAGGAAAGGACGGGAAGGAGATGTCCGCGGCTCGCGCGGAACCGCTATACTGTGTCGGGCTTAGCCAAACCATCAGTACCCAGAGAAATACTGTTTGTGCGCCCGTGCGCGCGATCGCTCGCCCGCCCGCGGCTGCTTGAATACGTTGTGCGTTTGTGTACCGGCGTGCCTGCAGGCGCGTCTGTATGCGAGCCTGCGCGCGCGCGCGTGTGTTGTGTTGGTTTCTATGCGTGCGTTTGCGTCTGTGTACAAAACTTGCGTGTCCCGTGTAAAAAACGCTTGCATACAATACAACGCGTGCAACACGTTCAAGGCTTTGAAAAAGACAAGCCCACTCGTCGAAAGGTTAGCTCCTGCTTTCACCTTGTTCTCGTTTTAACACGATAGCGTGAAGGAGTCCGTGTCGCAGAAAATTAGGCGTCGGCATCCCGCGTCGGCGTTGGACATCGCTTCGGCGTCGGCGTCGCTTCGGCGTCGGACATCGGCAGGCTTTGAGCCGTAGTCGCCAAGCGGCGTCTGACCAACCTGCGGATATCGCCTGACGATGGTCCGAAATGCAACAGGCGTCGCACCGTCGAGATCAATGTAGCGACCGCGTTCGCGCCATGTCCGTTTGTGCTTCGATGCTGCGCAGCTTCGCGGCGCCTCTTTGCACGTCTAGCACTTGCACTTTCTCTGTGGCACAGCAGGCGTCGCACCGTTGAACAATGCGTGTCTACCCAAGCCTAATGACAGTCATGTCTAGCCACCGACCTGGGGACAGCCGTCAGGTCTGGCTGAATGATGATTGTATACCTAAGTAGAATAATTACAGCTAAATCAAGGGTTAACCAAGTGAAATCAAGACTTAACCAGACTAAACCAAGCTTTCGCTTTGCATATCCAGGGTTAGCTGAGTTAAACTGCAGCCAATTTTTTTTTTTTGTACTCTAATGTCAACTAGAATATCGGCTACTACAGTTTGCTCTCTAATTCACCACCGCTGTCTTCCTGTCTCTTAGGATAGACTTAGGTGTGTTTTACACAATGCGTAAGTAAGATTGCCATAACACATACGACAAAGAGCGTGACAACGCCTTTTTTCCTTAATATTTTCTGCCTTAGTGCAACAATTAGGCCTGGCCGTTATGCTACACTGCACTACCAAAATAAAGCAGTGCAGTGAAATACAATACAGTGTGGGGCAATGCGGTACAGTGTGTACAGACCTGAACCATGAGCACGCACACCTGGAATGGAAGGGTGAAACTGCGTACACAGGTATTAAAAAAAAAGAGAGAGAGACCGAAAGAGACTGGAAGCAAGCTAGCCGAGAGCTAACAAAAGCGTCGTCGAGTCCAGAGGTCCCAAACATCTTGCACCAAACTGGAGTGCTGACAAATTCCTCGCTAAAAACAGGGACGCACACTTTTACGACTCGTGTCAGAGCGTGACGAGTGTGCCGTACACGCTGCCCTGCTCGTGGGCTTGTGACATTGACTTCGAAAAGTGGTTCCCCACCCCTATACCCCCCCTCTCTGCTGACGCGTTTCCAGCGAACCCGGTGCTCTTAACTATAGCGAGGTGCCGGGCACCTAAGTTTTCGATATAGCTTCGGGAGGCTTTCCGCTGTATATTTTGAGACTTTGACAGGTCGACTTTGCTTTTGTTATAGCACCGCTTTTCTTCCTCTCTTTCTGCTTCCCGAGCAAAAAGAGAAAAAGAGAAAAGAGAAACCAAAGAAACCCAGAAAAGACAAAGAGACAAACAAATGTTTCTGCGGTGACGTGGTGTATTTGTCCCTCGGTGCGAAGCCCCACAGACCGTGAACAATGCTGTGGTGGTCGTGGCGGTAGCTACAGCCTGATAGTTGTTTCGCGTTATAATGATAGCCGCTGACATTTCCTCGGAAATGGGAGACACGTGTTTCTGGCTTACTGCATGACTAGCGCTGACCACTCAAATCCTTTTTTTTTCTTTTGTATTTAATATAAACGTTTGTACGTCACGATGAAAATTTATTGGAAGTTAGGCAATGGTGTGGGGGCGTCCAAGCCTTTCTGTGCTGCTTGTTCTTTTGCGCGAAGAGTGTAATCAAGTTAGCTACAAACGAACCCGTTGCGCTACTGGAATAGACAAGCGGGTTTAGCTTGGTGATGTATGTGCAGGCAAACGGCTCTGTCTGGGCGTTCTCAAGTGCAACGTCACTCAGCCACATCACGAGCCGCTCAACAAGCCAGTGTCGCTTAGGAAAACGAAAAAAGAGAAAGGAAATTTCCGTCCTCTTCCTAACTTTATGCACAGCAAACTTTCTGCGAATTCTCTGCGTTTCACCGGAATTCCCGGTTGTTCCCGTTGCTGCCAGCTTTCTGTGCGCTGCACCACTTCCACATCTCTTACGTTGCAGGTGAGACCGCGAAGTGGCGTTGTTGGTGTGACCTGCGACATCGCCTTTAATTACTGGTGAGGTGACAGGATGCTCTGAGAATAAAGGCTCTCGTTTGAGTTCTCAGATCTCTCCAGGGCATTTACATAGGTTTAGCAGGCCGGTATAATGTTAGGCGTATCGTTACGAGACAGAAAGAGAGCGGTATGAATCAGGGAGGAAGCGGTAGTAGCCGATATATAGTACTTGATGTCACGGGAGGAAAAAATAAAAGGGACATGGGCAGGCCACGTGATGCGCAGGTCATATAATCGGTAGTTCGTTAGAGTTACAGAATGGGTGCCAGAGGAAGGGAAACGCGGTCGAGGACAGCAGAAAATTAGATGGAAGGGATGAAATTACCAACTTTGCAGGCACGATTTGGAATCAGCTAGCGGTACACAGGGCTAATTGGAGATTGTTGGGAGAAGTGTTTGTCCTGCATAAAATATAGGCTGATGACAATGATAATGTAAGGAAGAATTTATTTTTCGTTAAATTCTATTACTTCCTTATCACTCACTGTTCACCATCCGCCGATCCCTGTGATAATGCAGGCGAAGCATCGTTCGGATCAATTAACGAAGCGCGGAAACAAACATAATTCAAAGATAAACGTGAGATTGTGTCGGTCCTGGGTTTTGTATTCAGAAAAAGCTCTCAGACTAAGGATTGTTCTTAAGAGCAAAAGCCAGTCAATCACGATGCCAGACATAACAGTAGCGAAGTCGACCATCCAGCGGCTAGTGGCACTTACGAATTCAAAGCCTTGTGAATTCGACTCCGGTTCCGCAGACATCGTCGTCAACATCATGTCGACGCCTGGTGCCCAAATCTGGTGAGGGCGTCTTTAAAGTGTCTATTGAATAATAATAAAAAAAAACATGCTAAGACACCACTCTCATTGTAGAGCACTCGGTGAACGCATTTGTAGCACAGGAGCAGTGACAACTTGCGCTGAGCTCCCGTCGCCATGGCATTGGGAAGCGGTCGCTGCTACTGTAAAAATGAAGTGGTTGCCGTACAACCGGCTTTCGCCAAAGATACTGCCGTAGGCCACGCGAGCTTGAGCAGTCGGCAGTACGCAAACCGAAGGCGCACCTTATCACCTCGAGTGCCCTGTCACTGCCTGCTGTGTTTGTCTTCGATGCACAGAGGGCATGCAGTGCGACGAGTGCTGGCGGTCCAAAAAGGCGCCGCTTCCAAAGACGAAAGTTGCCTTCACGCAGCGATATCCACGAGACGACGCCTATGCATGCTGCTGTGTTTATTTTGCAAATATCACATTAGGCAAACAAGAGCAAGAGCTTGGTGGCTCAACCCACCAGCGCGTTTAAAAGCATCCATCCAATCCAATCCCCTGGAATCCAATCCAGTCTCATCCCATTAAATCCAATCCATCCGCCCGTCTCCGTCCGTCCGCCCGTCTATGTAATACGACCCCAAGACGTGCTCTGAAAGCTGTTTATCAGACCACATGAGCTTGCCCCAACGTGAAGGCAGCCCCGCAAACACCCTACCCCCCACCCGAGCAGTGCGATGCCGTCGGACTCTTGTGACCAGCAGCAATTGGTGCAGCGGGACCAATAGATAGCAAGAGCCGCAGGAGCCCCGGAATGAGGGCGCGTCCCCGCACAAGCAGAAAGACACCTTCTTGTCCTTTCTTTTTTTCAGTAAATGTTTTCCTCCTCATCCTCCTTCATCGGCCAGAGAAAGCTATCCGCATGCATAAAAATTTTCTAAACAGAGGAGTATAAGGCAAGGCAAATTTCTGACGAGCTGGTTTCATTAGCAGAACAAGGTGGGTATACAGTGCAACGATTATATTCCATTGCTATATATTCCTACTCGCAATTCGTCAGTGGTCCGGTGCGGCGCTCCGCCCACGTTATCACCGGAATCGGGCGGTCCTGAACGGTGGATGATAACAGAGGAATAGAATGGAGCGAGAGGAATCCGTAGATTATACCGTCCAAGGCCCCTAACCACTGTTAAAAACAAGTATGCAGAACCACCACGCTTGCTGGAATCTGTAAAGCAAGGTTTTAGGGAAGCGGCTAGGTAAATGCTATATAAACCTAAATGCGAGGCATACAATTGTCTTTCTTCTTTTTTGGCATGCTGTGCAAGGTGTAATCTTGCATAATGCTTGGGCTTATGCACCGCGCAGGCGACAAGTTTAATTTCACGCAGTGTTTATACGTACGCATTATACACTAAGTTCACAAGGTATGCGGAGATGCAAACTGCAGCACTTTCTCGCGAATGCATACTGTGAAACGTCGACGCAGTGATGTCACAAGGACGAAGGCGGTGTTTGGTGTTTCTGGAAGAAGGAATTCTGAGTAGAGGTGCATGGCAGAGAGAAGTACGACGCCAAAGGCAGTGTCATGGTTGAATATTATTCGCCTATTTCATTCTCTCCGCTGTTTATGACCGAAAACATGTACCCGCACTTGTGCCGTTCATTAAGCATGAAATGTGTTTAGCTCCCGTTGTCGGCGACCTTCAAGTGACCTGGAGCCAACAGCCAGAGCGGTTATCCGGGCACTTAAACAAGAACATCCGGGCAAGTTGCGAGAACAAAACGAGATCATCCGGGCAACCAGTCAAGACCGCATTACATACGCTAGTTAATTGCCAAGCAAGTTACAAAAAATCAGCCTGGTTACGCCCACTGCAGGGCAAAGGCCTCTCCCATACTTCTCCAACTACTCCGGTCATGTACTAATTGTGGCCATGATGTCCCTGCAGACTTCTTAATCTCATCCGCTCACCTAACTTTCTGCCGCCCTCTGCTACGCTTCCCTTCCTTGGAATCCATTCCGTAACTCTTAATGAGCATCGGTCATCTACCCTCATCATTACGTGTCCTGCCCATGCCCATTTCTTTTTCTTGATTTCAACTAAGATATCATTAACTCGCGTTTGTTCCCTCACCCAATCTGCTCTTTTCTTATCCCTTGACGTTACATCCATCATTATTCTTTCCATAGCTCGTTGCGTCGTCCTCAATTTAAGGAGAACCCTTTTCGTAAGCCTCCAGGTTTCTGCCCCGTACGTGAGTACTGGTAAGACACAGCTGTTATACACTTTTCTCTTGAGTGATAAGGACAACCTGTTGTTCATGATCTGAGAATGCCTACCAAACGCACCCCACCCAGCCCATTCTTATTCTTCTAATTATTTCCGTCTCATGATCCGGATCCGCGGTCACTACCTGCCCTAAGTAGATGTATTCCCTTACCACTTCCAGTGCCTCGCTGCCTATTGTAAATTCCTGTTCTCTTCTGAGACTGTTAAACATTGCTTTAGTTTTCTGCAGAATAATTTTTAGACCCACCCTTCTGCTTTGCCTCTCCAGGTCAGTGAGTATGCATTGCAATTGGTCCCACGAGTTACTAAGCAAGGCAATATCATCAGCGAATCGCAAGTTACTAAGGTATTATCCATTAACTCTTATCCCCAATTCTTCCCAATCCAGGTCTCTGAATACCTCCTGTGAACACGCTGTGAATAGCATTGGAGAGATCGTATCTCCCTGCCTGACACCTTTCTTTATTGGGATTTTGTTGCCTTCTTTATGGAGGACTACGGTGGCTGTGGAGCCGCTATAAATATCTTCCAGTATTTTTATATACGGCTCGTCTACACCCTGATTCCGTAATGCCTCCATGTCTGCTGAGGTTTCGACTGAATCAAACGGTTTCTCGTAATCAATGAAAGCTATATATAAGGGCTGGTTATATTTCGCACATTTCTCTGTCACCTGATTAACAGTGTGAGTATGGCCCATATTGTTGAGTAGCCTTTACGGAATCCTGCCTGGTCCTTTGGTTGACCGATGTCTAAGGTGTTCCTGATTCTATTTGCAATTACCTTAGTAAACACTTTGTAGGCAACAAACAGTAATATAATAATAATAATATTTGGGGTTTTATGTGCCAAAACCACTTTCTGATTATGAGGCACGCCGTAGTGGAGGACTCCGGAAATTTTGACCACCTGGGGTTCTTTAACGTGCACCTAAATCTAAGCACACGGGTGTTTTCGCATTTCGCCCCCATCGAAATGCGGCCGCCGTGGCCGGGATTCAATCCCGCGACCTCATGCTCAGCAGCCCAACACCATAGACAAACAGTAAGCTGATCGGTCTATAATTTTTCAAGTCATTGGCGTCCCCTTTCTTATGGATTAGGATTATGTTAGCGTTCTTCCAAGATTCCGGTACGCTCGAAGTCATGAGGAATTGCCTATACAGGGTGGCCAGTTTTTGTAGAACAATCTGCCCACCATCCTTCAACAAATCTGCTGTTACCTGATCCTCCCCAGCTGCCTCTTCCTCCTTTGCATAGCTCCCAAGGCTTTCTTTACTTCTTCCGGCGTTACTTGTGGGATTTCAAATTCCTCTAGACTAGTCTCTCTTCCATTATCGTCGTGGGTGCCACTGGTACTGTATATATCTCTATAGAACTCCTCAGCCACTTGAACTATCTCATCCATATTAGTAATGATATTGCCGGTACGACGTTCAATTTGTACGTCTTATTAAGTTCACAACAAGACCTGCCACCCTCTCGTTAATGCTGCAGAATTCCTGTATATTTCCAGCTATATCTTTATTAATCAGGAATCCGACTTCTATTTCTCGCCTCTCCGCTAAGCCCCGGTAGCACAGGACGTGCCCGCTTTTTAGCACTGTATATGCTTCTTTTGTCCTACTTACTTCTCTGAGCCCTATTATATCCCATTTGCTGCCCTCTAATTCCTCCAATAGCACCGCTAGACGCACCTGACTAGATAACGTTCTTGCGTTAAATGTTGCGAGGTTCAGATTGCAATGGCGGCCTGTTCGGACCCAGGGATTCTTAGCACCCTCTGCTGCGTCACAGGTCTGACCGCCGCCGTGGTCAGTTGCTTCGCAGCAGCAAGGGACTGAGGGCCGGGGTTTGATTGTTGTATTCATATAGGAGGTTGTGGCCAAGTACTGCACCAGGATGGCCAATCCTGCTCTAGTGTGGGAGCGCGTTACCAGTTCTGGTCACCGAGATCAGGCCGCACTCCAGGCCTGTTTATGCAATTGTATCAACACGCGGATTTTTTTAATCCGGTGGAAAATTGCGCAGCACCGGGTTTTGAACCACGGTCCTCTTGCACGCGAGGCGGATGCTCTACCTCTACCCCACCACTGCATCTGCCAAGTCGAAGTCAACAACCAAGTCAAACCAAGACTTAAGCAGGCTAAGCCAAGCTTTAGCTTTGCATATCCAGGGTTAGCCGAGCTAAACCGCAGCCAATTTTTTACCCGAGGCGGCTTTGGATTAAACTAGTTATATCGGAAGGAAGCAGGTGAATTGCCGGTTCCGACGAGTAGCGTATTCTTGCGGATGAGACGATTTCTGGGATGATTTGAGTGGGTGACGCAGAGTGCACAACGACCACCACATTCCTCCCTGAGACGCTTGCCGCGCTCCCCAGCTAAAAGCATTTCAAGCTTAAAAATTATAAGCTTCCCAAAACGAGCACTCTCGTTGCATCATATTAGAAGAGAGCAGACCTTGCACAGCACTGGCTGCAATTGACAGTGTGTTCTCCGTAACTGTGGTCATGTAGGCTAAAGAGAAACATGGAAGCGTTCCTAATGTTCCTGGCCGCAATAATTTTTGATCGGTTTGTTTAGTACGTCGATTGCCTTCATGAAATTATTCAAAACACGAAGTTAAAAGGCTTGCGCCACAAGGGAGATATTTTATCCGCAACTGATTGAAGTGTGGGAATCTCAGAAATTTCGAAGAATAATTTATACAGAAGTTACGAGCTTGCTATAACTACTGCCATGGTTCTGTCACATAGCAAGCGACCAGAAAAAGCGCTGGGCTGGTTACGAATTTACAGCAATTCTTACATATTCTTGACAGTTTTGAAATATTGAAAGTTGCGACTGGTTTCCCGGATCTCGTTTTTTCTGCAACTCGAGCACCTCGGTTCCGCGGGAAGAATATTTTCTACTGACGTCGCTGCGTGTTTTACGCCAGGGGCGTCCACCTCTCGCGCCATGACACCTACAGTGCTGCGGACTCCTTCGAAGGCACAGGTCTTCGTTGTTGTCGTCCCTGCGGGGAATGGTCCCGAGACCGTCGTCCACGCGGCGGCCTCAATAGTTGGGCTCTCTGAGGTCCACTGCGTTCAGCACATGGGAGGCTTCAACTTCCAAGTCACCGTCAAGAGCATGGCTTCCATGGCTCTAATCGTCGATGCTGGCTGCCTTGTCAGTGGTGGCGAGCGTGGTCCTGTCGTTCCCGTCGGCTCGCAGTTCACCAACGTAACCTGCCTCTATTTGCCGTCCTTCGTTCCGAACGAAGCCCTCGATGCGTGTCTACCCAAGCCTAATCATAGTCATGTCTAGCCACCGACCTAGGCACATCCGTCATAACGGGCTTAATGATGATTGTATACGTAAGTATAATAATTACAGCTAAATAGAAGGTTAACCAAGTCGTCGTCGTAGTCGTCGTCATCATCATCATCATCATCATCATCAGCCTGGTTATGCCCACTGCAGGGCAAAGGCCTCTCCCATACTTCTCCAACTACCCCGGTCATCCACTAATTGTGGCCATGTTGTCCCTGCAAACTTAATCTCATCCGCCCACCTAACTTTCTGCCGCCCCCTGCTACACTTCCCTTCCCTTGGAATCCATTCCGTAACCCTTAATGACCATCGGTTATATTCTCTCCTCATTACATTTCCTGCCCATGCCCATTTCTTTTTCTTGATTTCAACTAAGATGTCATTAACTCGCGTTTGTTCCCTCACCCAATCTGCTCTTTTCTTATCCCTTAACGTTACACCCATCATTCCTCTTTCCATATCTGGTTGCGTCGTCCTCAATTTAAGGAGAACCCTTTTCGTATGCCTCCAGGTTTCTGCCCCGTACGTGAGTACTGGTAAGACACAGCTGCTATACACTTTTCTCTTGAGTGATAAGGACAACCTGTTGTTCATGATCTGAGAATGCGTGCCAAACGCACCCAATCCTATTCTTATTCTTCTGATTATTTCAGTCTCATAATCCGGATCCGCGGTAACTACCTGCCCTAAGTAGGTGTATTTCCTTACCACTTCCAGTGCCTCGCTACCTATCGTAAACTGCTGCTCTCTTCCGACACTGTTAGACATTACTTTAGTTTTCTGCAAATTAATTTTTAGACCCATCCTTCTGCTTTGCCTCTCCAGGTCAGTGAGCATGCATTGCAATTGGTCCCATGAGTTACTAAGCAAGGCAATACCATCAGCGAATCGCAAGTTACTAAGGTATTCTCCATTAACTCTTATCCCCAATCCTTCCAGGTCTCTGAATACCTCCTGTAAACACGCTGTGAATAGCATTGGAGAGATCGTATCTTCCAGCCTGACACCTTTCTTTATTGGGATTTTGTTGCCTTCTTTATGGAGGACTACGGTGGCTGTGGAGCCGCTATAAATATCTTCCAGTATTTTTATATACGGCTCGTCTACACCCTGATTCCGTAATGCCTCCATGACTGCTGAGGTTTCGACTGAATAAAATGGTTTCTCGTAATCAATGAAAGCTATACATAAGGGTTGGTTATATTCCGCACATTTCTCTATCACCTGTTTAATAGGGTGAATATGGTCTATTGTTGAGTAGCCTTTACGGAATCCTGCCTGGTCCTATGGCTGACCGAAGTCTAAGGTGTTCCTGATTCTATTTGCAATTACCTTAGTTAACACTTTGTAGGCAAGAGACAGTAAGCTGATCGGTCTATAATTTTTCAAGTTATTGGCCTCCCCTTTCTTATGGATTAGGATTATGTTGGCGCTCTTCCAAGATTCCGGTACGCTCGAAGTCATGAGGCATTGCCTATACAGGGTGGCCAGTTTTTGTAGAACAATCTTCCCACCATCCTTCAACAAATCTGCTGTTACCTGATCCTCCCCAGCTGCCTCTTCCTCCTTTGCATAGCTCCCAAGGCTTTCTTTACTTCTTCCGGCGTTACTTGTGGGATTTCAAATTCCTCTAGACTAGCCTCTCTTCCATTATCGTTGTGGGTGCCACTGGTACTGTATATATCTCTATAGAACTCCTCAGCCACTTGAACTATCTCATCCATATTAGAAATGATATTGCCGGTACGACGTTCAATTTGTACGTCTTATTAAGTTTCACAACAAGACCTGCCACCCTCTCGTTAATGCTGTAGAATGCCTGTATATTACCAGCTATATCCTTATTAATCAGGAATCTGACTTCTAGTTCTCGTCGCTCCGCTAAGCCCAAGTAGCACAGGACGGGCCCGCTTTTTAGCACTGTATATGCTTGTTTTGTCCTACTAACTACTCTGAGCCCTATTATATACCATTTGCTGCCCTCTAATAGCACCGCTAGACTCGCCTGACTAGATAATGTTCTTGCGCTAAATGTTGCCAGGTTCAGATTGCACTGGCGGCCTGTTCGGACCCAGGGATTCTTAGCACCCTCTGCAGCGTCACAGGTCTGACCGCCGCCGTGGTCATTTGCTTCGCAGCAACAAGGGAGTGAGGGCCGGGGTTTGATTGTTGTACTCATATAGGAGGTTGTGGCCAAGTACTGCACCAGGGTGGGCCATCCTGCTCTAGTGTGGGAGCGCGTTACCGGTTCTGGTCACCGAGATCAGGCCGCACTCCAGGCCTGTTTACGCAATTTTATCAACACGCGGATTCTTTTTAATCCGATGGAAAATTGCGTAGCACCGGGATTCGAACCACGGTCCTCTAGCACGCGAGGCGGATGCTCTACCTCTACCCCACCGCTGCACCTGCCAAGTCGAAGTCAACAACAAAGTCAAACCAAGACTTAAGCAGGCTAAGGCAAGCTTTAGCTTTGCATATCCAGGGATAGCCGAGCTAAACCGCAGCCAATTTTTTACTCGACGCGGCGTTGGATTAAAGTAGTTGTATCGGAAGAAAGCAGGTGAATTGCCGGTTCCGACGAGTAGCGTATTCTTGCGGATGAGACGATTTCTAGGATGATTTGGGTGGATGACGCAGAGTGCGACACGAACACCACATTCCTCCCTGAGACGCTTGCCGCGTTCCCCAGCTAAAAGCATTTCAAACTTAAAAATTATAAGCTTCCCAAAACGACCACTCTGGTTGCATCATATTAGAAGAGAGCAGACCTTGCACAGCACTGGCTGCAATTGACAGTGTGTTCCCCGTAACGGTGGTCATGTAGGCTAAAGAGAAACATGGAAGCGTTCCTAATGTTCCTGGCCGCAATAATTTTTGATCGGTTTGTTTAGTGCGTTGATTGCCGTTATGAAATTACTCGAAACACTAAGTTAAAAGGCTTGCGGCACAAGCGCGATGTTTTATCCGCAACTGATTGAAGTGTGGGAATCTCAGAAATCTCGAAGAAAAATTTATACAGAAGTTACGAGCTTGCTATAACTACTGCCATGGTTCTTTCACATAGCAAGCGACCAGAAAAGAAGCGCTGGGCTGGTTACAAATTTACAGCAATTATTACATGTTATTTACAGGTTTGAAATATTGAATGTTGTGACTGGTTTCCCGGATCTCGTTTTTTCTGCAACTCGAGCTCCTCGGTTCCGCGGGAAGAATATTTTCTACTGACGTCCCTGCGTGTTTTACGCCAGGGGCGTCCACCTCTCGCGCCATGACACCTACAGTTCTGCGGACTCCTTCGAAGGCCCAGGTCTTCGTTGTTCTCGCCCCGGCGGGGAATGGTCCCGAGACCGTCGTCCACGCGGCGGCCTCAATAGTTGGGCTCTCTGAGGTCCACTGCGTTCAGCACATGGGAGGCTTCAACTTCCAAGTCACCGTCAAGAGCATGGCTTCCATGGCTCTAATCGTCGATGCTGGCTGCTTTGTCATCGGTGGCGAGCGCGGTCCTGTCGTTCCCGTCGGCTCGCAGTTCACCAACGTAACCTGCCTCTACTTGCCGTCCTTCGTTCCGAACGAAGTCCTCGTCCAGGCACTATCACCATACGGCAAGGTTCTGTCTGTCAACGCTGGTCTTACGAGCGGACGATCTGGCGTGCTCACGGGCACCCGCATCGTTCGGATGGAAATGAGCACCACAACCCCTGTCCCCAATTATCTGCTAGTCTCTGGTCATCGTGTGACGTTTGACTACCGTGGCTTGCAACGCGTGTGTCGTTGATGCGGCTCCAGCGACCACTACCGCGTGCACAGTGCACCGCAGCGTTCTGTGGCCTTTGGGGTATCCGTGGCCACGAAAGCGACGGATGTGACCGTCCTTGTCGACGTTGCGGGGATGGTCACCCTACAGTTGTGTGGCCTGTGCGGCGTTCATACTCGGACGCTACTGCTGGTGCCTTTCCCCCTCACCACCGGCGCAAGCTGAGGTAAAGACTGCGCGTGACGCCGTAACCGAAAAGATTGCCTCGACGCCGCATCAACCAGCGTCGACAAACGACAAAGAAGAAGCATGCAGCTCGAGCAAACACAACGCGCCATGTTCGCCGGCCTCGTCGGCCGAGAGGGAGGACTGTGCTCTTGATGACGGGGCCGATCGCAGCACGCCATGTTCGCTGGCCTCCCACGCAGCGAGGGACACGCGTGCTGTGGCCGGTGGCGCCTCCACTTCAGCTACTAACATCAGATTGCACCGAAGTTTCGGACACGGCTAAAACACCTGGCCCTGCAATTTCTGCGCTCGCTACACCAACTAAATCTGCGGTGGCTTCATCCGGCTGAGTTGTGTCGCTTACAACGGCACCTCCGATTTATGGGTTCTTCTGCAACAGCCACGTCGCTGTTGCATCCGGGGCAGCCGGGGGCTCACTCAGATGCAACAGCCACGTCGCTGTTGCATCTGAATGAGCCCCTGGCTGCCGAAGTTGTCGGCGGCGATGACATCTATCCCGCAGCCCAACCGCTACCAGCAGCATTTTCATCTGAAAATGGCTTCAGCATCGGAGTTGATAGTAGCGTTGGACTCTCACCAAGCCTGGATGGACACCACGTATAGGTGGCCGTGCCACGAAACGTAAAGCGTGCCCACGCGTCAGCATCGGGCTCAGACGGCGCCCTGTATCGCCGCACCGAGTTATAACGGCCAAAGAAACATCGGCCTTCTTCGAGAGGATCGAAGAAGGGACGTGTGTACTGCATGTCCCCTGGACTTGTTCCAGGGGCGCCGACCTGAACAACACGACCAGGTCAGTTCGAGGAACCTTTTAATTAAATATGGCTGACACCCTGAATATTATTTCATTAAACGCCACTGGGGTTCCGAAGTCCTTTAAAACAAGCCGAAATTATCAGCATAGCCCGCACTAAAAATTGTTGCTTTCTGTGTTTGCAAGAAACAATTTTTTTTTTCACTATTGGACATGTTCTTGCTTTCAAACGCACATTCAACCTAGACTGTTTTTTTTTTCTTTCGCGACATCACGCTCCAGTGGAGTTGGTATTATTATATTTAATAGAGTTTTAACGCGAGATCATCATGTTTTTTTATGGCGAGACAGGCCGGATATTGGCATTTGATTCTGTGCTATCTTCATTTAGGTTGCGTATTTCGTGCATCTGCGGGCCCGCGCAAGCCACTAAATCCAATTATTTTTTTTTTCGTGACCTGGACGTGCATTTCCTGAACGGTCGTCACGTGGGTCTTGTTGGGGATTTTAATTGCGTTTTAGACACGCGAGCAGATGTGCGAGGCCCGGGCTGGGGTCGCCCTGATTGGAGCTCATGGGAGTTGCGTCGCCTCGTCCAGCACTTTTCGTAGCTGGACACACATCAACTTTTTCATGGTTCTTCATTTGTCTTAGACCGTGCCTATGTGCCAAGCAATTTAGCTCAGTATGTCTCCCATTCCGATGTGATAACTTTACCTTCATCCCCTGTGTATATTTCCGATCACAGACCAGTTATGCTTGAAGTTTGCTTCCCTGCTTCTTCATCGGCAAAACCTTGCCGCCTCGACGTCCGCGTTCTACATGACGCGCACTCGCGCTCTTGTTTGCCAAGAGTCTTGCGCGATTCTCTTTCTAGATCTGACCCAGAGTCATGGGACGCGCTCAAGGTGCAGTGGCGTCTGCATTGTTCGGTTGAAGGTCGTGCACTCAGACGACGCACGTCAGAAGAACTGGCGGATACCGCCACGAAGCTCCGTATTGCGCTTCGGGTCAACCAACTGACTCCGCTGATGCGGTCACGGCAGTGTGAGCTACGGATGCGTTTCCAACGTCTCATCGTAGTGCTGTCTTTGCCAACTGCTGCTTGGCGACGCAGACGTAATTCGTGTGCACACGTTGAAGTTCTGCACTTTGCAAGAAACTCTCTTTCTACACAGCCATACGCATTCGGTTATGTAGCCCCAAGATCACTTCCTGTTATGTCGCCTCCCGCGCGTGATTATTTTATTTGCTCTTTGCATCGCATTTTGAAAACATGGCGCGTACGAATATGCGCATGGATCCTGGTAACGTCGAAATGCTTAGTGAGCTGCCTCAGGTTCCACCTGAAGTCGCTGAAAGTCCTTGTGCACGACAGTCAGCTGACGAAGTGAAAGCAGTATTATTTTCTGTGAAGCGTGGCTCGGCGCCAGGGTCGGACGGGTTACTTATCTAACATTCTGGGATTGGTGCCACTTTCGTGTCTGTTATTAGCCGCTGCTTTGAGAACTTTTAATTGCCGTCTAGTTTTCGCGACGGTCGTATTGTGCTTATACGTACCTAAACACGATCCATCATCAGTTCGTCCAGAGGTCAAGGATGCTTCTCAACGTTGACTAGAAAACCTTCACAGCTGTTCTCACCCGACGCTTGGAAAACCTGATGCCATCCTTGATAAGACACCATCAGGCATGCTCAGTCCCTGGCAGAGAGATACAGTCTCTCGTTCGTTACGCGTGACATAATGACATACACGCTGACCAAGTCAGCATGTGGTCTCTCAGTTTCACTATAGATAAAGAAAAGGCACGCGATCGCCTTGAAAGTAGCTAAATATTTAATGTACTGACCTCGTTCGGCTTTTCGTCAAATTTTATTGAACTTTTTATGAGCGCCTATTAATATATCCAAAGTACATTATTTCTTAATAGTCGGCAAAGTGCACCATTTTGTTACTCGTGGTGTTCGTCAAGGGTGCCCTCTATCCCCAGTACTATTTGTGCTCACCCTTGAGCTATTCCTGCGCTCGGTACTGAGAGATCCTTACGTGTGCAGCCTCCCACTGCCTGGTAGCGGTGTGGTGAAGGTGATAGCCTTCGCCGATAACATCACATTGTATCTCAAGAATGAAGATAGCTCTACTCTTAGCTACTCTCGTTTCTTTCAGAGGAGTTGTACTTCCTTGGGGAAGAGGAGTTCCTTCGACAGTGGTCGTGCCGTTTCCAGTCGGTGGCTGATGGACGTGTACGGCTTAATTTTCGACCAGCCTGTTTCTTGTAGACAGGTCATCAGAAGTGTTCATTGAATGCGCATAGAATGTAGGTGCCTGTGACTTCTGTGTGTGCGTGCTCTCGTATACATGATCATTTTTTTATATACACACCTCATAGCATCACTTCAAAATTATGTAAAGTGTCTCTGTCACATCATCATCGTACATAACCATTGTGTACACTGTATATATAGAACATCATTTTATACATGTGACAATTAGTTTATGTGTAACTGCTTTACCGTGGGTCTATGTGGTTATATGTTATTGAGTGAGGACTCGGACGCTACTTTGAGAACGCGCCGTGTATACAATGCTTCGTTTCTTGTACATGTTATCGTCTTGGTGGAATTGTGCCGTGATTGTGACTCAGTGTTCGTATCGTCTCTTGTTGAAATAAAGTTTTTCTAAACACAGCAAATTCCACACCTCTACCACGGCCTCTACGCCGATGACATTACTCTGTGGTCGGTGAGGAGGTGCATGGGCGAGGTGCAGGACAAGCTACAATAGGCCACAGACATTGTGAGCAGCTACGCCACGAAATGTGGACTTCGATGCGCCCCCCCCCCCCAGAAAAAGAAAAAAAATATAGGGGCTCCTGCTGATCGGTGAAGGCATGAGGGCTACGAAAGCGCCCGGACCCATCAGTGTAGTTGAACTAGACTGAGCCGCCATCAGACCCTCCCCCTGAATTAAAATACGCGGTACCACTTTCCAAGAGGACTGCAGAAACACACAGATGTTGTGCAAACTTCGTTCCACTACCACACAGATTACCCACATGTTGTGCAGAATCACCGCCAAATTTCGGGCATGAAAAATCAAGACACAGTGCGTGTCGTGGAGGCTTTCGTTCTCTCACGCACTGCGTGTGTCGCCCTCTGTGCAACCCTGAGACCGAGAGAACGCCAAAAACTGGACCGGCTCGTCCGAAAATCCTCGAAGCAAGCACTCGGGCTGCTCGCCAATGAACACTTCGACAGAGAAACTACTCGCGTCGGGGCTGCACAGCACTGCAGACCAACTTACAGAGGTCCATCTCACAGCCCAGCATCATCGCCTGGCGACTATACCTCGACTGGCCGAAACATTCTTTCGCGCTTGTGGCACTCGATGCCAATCTAGGCCACAGATGGAGCCCATAGATTCGACATACGAGACAACGTACTTGTGGCACCCCTGCCCCGCAGCATGCATCCCCCGCACCACGAGGGCAGATGGAAATCCCAACATCGAGCACCAGAAAGAAAGTGCGGAGCAGCCGGTCAAGCGGTCTATACGGGCGCGGCGGGCTATGTTCGTGCGAACGCCATTAGGGCCGTGGACACCAACAACCAAGAAGTACTCGCGGGCCGCACTCTCCGACAAACAACTATTCCCTGCAAGCAGCGGAAACGGCTATCTCGCTGGCCATCGCTGATACAAACGCAACTATCACCATCACGGATAGACAAGGGGCGTGCCTCCATCTCCTTCGTCCACGGAAAAAATATCCACCACAGCTGCGCTGAAACTCCTTATGCAACGACCACCGATACGCAAAACCACCATCGTATGGGCACCTGCTCACTCAAGTCTCCGCAGGAGCCTCGCAGCTCACACGAGTGCTCGAGAATTAGCCGGCGGGGCATTGCGAGACGACCACCAGAGGTTTGACCAACAGACGGTTACTTATTTTCACCCAGCACTACAGAATATAGCTCATAAAACGTATCCGTCGGGACACAGCTCCCTCACCAAAAATAAAATGAGGCGATAATGAGACAGCTTCAGACCAACAGTTGTCCACACTCAAGCCGCCTAAACGCCATCTTCTCCCCTCTATACATTTCCTCGTGTTCTGACTGTGGGGAGCCCACCTCATTTTATACCACATGGCATGGGCCTGTCAGCGTATAATCACACCCTAGACGTACTTGCTAATCCATGTTACGAGCACTGGAGGAGAGAGCCGGCCATCTCTCGAGGGCCAGCTCTACGGGTGGTAGACCGGGCAACAACGGCTGCAAGATCCACGTTGGTCCCGGACCGACACCGCCGATCAAGCGAAATTCCTGGGTTTCAATAAACGTTTATCTCTCCTCCTGTGGATGATTTCAACAGGCGCCAGAGAAACCAACATAGACATGATGATGGTTTATTCCCTTCCCCCTTCAAAACGAGGCGGCGACAGTCAGTAATGTAACCTGCTTGAGCTAGCCAAGTAATCTAAATACTCTTGGATTGAAGAGCGAAGTGACGCAGACAGAGTCTAGAAGCAGACAGGACGAGCACTCGTCCTGTCTGCGTCTAGTAACTGTCTGTGTCACTTGGCGCTACAATCCAAGAATATGTTACCGTTCTAACTCGCCCCCCCCCCAACCTTGTATCCTTTTGCGTAATCTAAATATATTTATCAGTCTAGCATTTTTGTGTATGCTCCCGCAATACTTTCTCTCTTCCTTAAAACATGTGTATCTACCTTGCATAGTTATACGTATGCCTGTAGCGGATGCGATCCTATCGATTTCATCCCAGCTTTTTTTCCCCCCACCAATACTTTAAACGTCTCTTGCCTATCTCGACTGCTAGGCTGTTTAATGACAAACCTCCTGCGCACGGACGCTTCTGAGGGGCACACTGACGAAGTCACCCGAATCCAATATGGCGTCGTGTGAACGCTACGCAATGGTGCTCCGCGGCGGCGCTATAGTTGCGTCGCAAAGTGAATTGTACGTCATTGCATCTTTGATTGCGTGCAAACCAAGAACGCGCGCACAGCCCAGACTTTCCCTTGGCAAGAAACTCTACAAATCAGGCGTCGAGGCCGCTGCTGCTCACCGGGCAAACAGGACCCATAATATAGGAACGCATATGAGTGGGAGAGCGCACCCAAAAGATTTATTGGCGCTGTAACAAAAATAAAATAAGCGTTCACAGGGTGTACCCGTGAAGAGAAGAACCACATGTTGCGCTTCCGGGTATAGTCTTCTGAAGTAATGCTTGTTGAAAAATACCCATTTATTTTGCCTCCTGTCTGATGGCACTCGAATAATTGCGCTATCTTTCCTTTTGGGAAAGACGGCGATTGATATACAGCTCAACGAGGTTTCTTCTGTGCGCCGAAATTAACACTTATGTCCTATGAAAAACCGTTTAAAAGCGCTTCGCGTTTTCAAGCGCTGCAGCCATACCCCCTCCTCCTCCTCCTCCTCCTCCTCCACGCGCGCAACGTCCTGAGGGACCCGTTTCCAACTTTCTCTCCCCCTACTTTCATTCCCTACCCCCTGTGCAGCGCGGTTGAGGTGTCCTCTGCTGAGAGACAGTTACTGCGCTGCACTTTACCCCAACCTTTCCTTCCCATATTCAAGAATCTCCTTCTCCTTCTCTCTCTCTCTCTCTCTCTCTCTCTCTCTCTCTCCAACTTTAGGTCGGAGTGCGCGATAACGTAAAGATTGTGCTCTTTCTTGTCATTCGCGTCGACTATATCGGCCGGTTCGCAGCTCGTGCCCCGTCGCTCTTGTGCCGCGATGAGTCGGTGGCCGCCTGATCGCGTATTGCACCACCAGCACACTGCTCCTTCTTGACTTTCGCGTCCTTTATGACGTTTGTGGTCGCATTACGTTGAATATATTAACGAGATCATGCGTGTAATCCACGGTCTCTCGACAGAAGCGGTGCCGACGGCGTTGACGGGAAATTCGCGTTTTTCACCGGGGCCTGGTATCAGTTGAAGCTGCAAACCTAAGGTCGGTAAACTTAGCGAGCATATAGTCTTCTAGTAGCAATTATGCCTTTCTTAGTCTTCGAAACCTTTATAGTAACTATGCTGAGATTGAATTGCCCTGGTAAAATTCCTAAGAGGCCTTAAGTCATGTTCAGTGCGGCGCCTTCAAGTTATCTCAAGGCGGATTGCAGAAGAACACCAAACAGCTTATTAGTCAGCCAGCATGGGTGCATCAAAGCCGGAGTAATTTTCTACGCAAAGCTATATCTTGAAATCTGATACCATGTTAGAATATAAGAGGTCGTTTTGGCATTTTCGCATTCCGGCTGTTGACTCGCCAACGCAGCAGGCGACTGAAAGCAACATTTTAAATAAATAATAATGATAAATGGAAGATTCCCAGGAGTGGTTCGCATGGAAGAAACCAAAGTGCTGATTTAGGCTAATTTGTCGACATGTTGAACAAACCGCGCCGACGCCAGTAAGAAATATTGACGCCAAAAAGCGACAATATCTCGTCAGCCGACATGTTTAACAAACAGCGCAGACAGACAGCACTAAATGAAGGCAACACTGAGGGAGCATCTGTGCTGTCGTCTTCCTCTATAGTCCTGTCGGCCTGCACTGTTTGTTCAATGTGGAGAGAAAAAAAATTCCGAGATATTCATCATCATAACATAGCGACTTGCGAAAAAAAAAAAAAGTACGGAGCGTTTCGGGCGTCGACCCGCGGTGACATTGTCTGAAAAGCCGCACTGCTTACCTCCCAGAAGTGCTGCTCTGATTCCGTCACGTGACAAGTGAGCAGAGTAGGCATTGCAGGCGTTAGCTCCAACGAACGATGGTGTCGCTTAATCTTCAACAGCCGGCTATGTTGCGCCGATTTTATGCGCATAATAATATAAGTACATTGCCCTTTCACCGCGGAACTCTCTTTCGCGTCCGTCCGAGTTCCTTGGCGCCTGACCACGGTCGAGGGGCGAACGGAGGAGAAATTCCAAAAGGGGGAGAAGGTTCACATTGAGAAGCGGATAACACATGCTCGAACCATGGGCGTTGTTGTTTAAATAAATCATAAAGTGCCGGGAAAATAGGCCTCCGAAGGCCCGGCTACCTCAATCATCGGTATTAAACTGCAGCGACTGATGAGTGTACGAAGAAAAGAGACAAACGATCGAGAAGGAAGGAACAGACAAAGGAAAGAGAGCGGAGAAATAAAACACCACTTAGCTATATAAAAGCTACATGCATTATCTCAGGCGCCACATAATTTCCATTACGATTGCCGCCTCAGGGACATCCATTACTCTCCTGTGGAGAGTAAATGCCCGTTTCCATCGGCTGGTTTGTCTTCGCTGATGGTATGGCCAACGTCGTTATTAGCCGGCGTCCTCTCTTACGCGCAGATTTATCTTAACAACATGTTCGGCGCATACGGATCCTTGTTCCCGGTGCTCCTCTGGTCAGCATATCGAAGAGTTGCTCGTATGCCACGCTACAACGGGCCCTACCGCGTTTTGTGGTATATAACGGTGGCGTGGTGGCAGCACGCCACCGAAGTAATCTGTGAGAATGTCCCGATCAAACCTACGGCTCCGTCTAAGCGCCCACAGAGCGATATTTTCCCCGTCGGTCGACTCGAGCCACATAACCTGGTCCACGATACTGTGCCGTGGCCAACCCCGCGTCTCTGATTTTGCCCTGGGGTTAGTGTCGTGAGGGTGAAGGAAACCAAAGCATCAGTGTCAGACGACAGCAACGATACGAGTAGAAAGTGGATGTCTTTTTTCGTGACTCTTTTGGTTTAAATGTGAAGCTTTCACCTCTTATTCTCTCCTGTGAACATTTGTAGATGTATACACGCTTTTGTACAACAATGTGCTTAATCAGAGCGCGCTTTATTGGCGCCATGCGAACGTTCAATCACAGCAGGCGTTTTCAGAACGCAGTCACTGTCTGTTCAGTCATGACATGAAAAGCAAAGCAAAAACAAAACAAAACAAAAAAGAACCTTGCACACAGCGAAGAATAAAGCACGTCGAGGAAAGGTTGGTGCAGGTTCTCATGAAGGTGCACCAAGTCAGATAATGAAAACACATTCCCGATAGATCGTTTCTGCATTCACAGAATATTTTACATGGGAGGGTCAAAGTACCAAAGGCAGGTAGTGATTACTGAAAGTAAAAAAATTGGTTGTACATATTGCGAAAAGTAAAGCTAGCAAGTGAGGTATAACTAAATTTGTACTACTTGTATAAAACAATAAAGTATAAGAATATTTCCTCCTATATAGGCGACTTGACGCGTTTTGTCACAGAAACCAGCGCGCCGCCGCGCTCACATCTCTTTGCCTGTTGAAGCGGCCTTATAACGTGGAACACCGAGCGGTTCAGCTTAGAAAAATTAAATATTTTTGAGAACTATATATTTTCGCTCATTTTGGATAATAATTAGACGAGAAAATCAAAATCACCGTTTGTTCTATTTAATTTTTAATTCGGCACCAACACCTCAGCGCCGAAACATCATTGTGACTCCGTAAGCTGTCTCAAAACTTACTAAGTTCTGTCTTTGGCTCCTATAGAACAAAACGTAGTCACATTTACCGATAAAAAAAGTCTAAGCAGGCCTGAGTAGACGCCGTTAAAATTCATGATGTCAAGGCTAGTTCGCGCGGGCAATTCAAAGCGGCGACGCCATCCGTCTTTCGTATTTTCTTTTTGGCTCATCAAGCCTGTTCTCACGGTAAGAGTTGCTTTCTCTTGGTATTGTAGTAAGGTGATATACTAATACAGCTCTAACTGTTTTTCTCTTTGGTGTCCCTTTAAGTCCAAAAAGACATCGTTTATAAATTAAAAGAGAAACTGTACCCAGCCGCCGCGGTCCCAGCTCAGCAGGTAAATGACACGCGAACAAAGGTGCCAGTTTTGCTCCCAGCCGTACTACGCTGAGCCGCGGAATCGACGATGGCTAACCGTCCTTCGTTCAAACGCTGCCAACATAAATGCATCCGGCGATTCCGAATGCGACGTTGCAAATATGAAACATAACTTGCTCTCCATTGATCGTAAAACCAGTTTTTAGAGGCCGTAGCACGGTGTGCCGCAAGATGCTTTTTCCGAAGTTTCATTATTCGAAGCTTCTTGAAGATCACCTAACGCTGGGGGTTGGCCCTCATGGCCCCGCGATTCCAGGGGAGGAAGCATTTGCTCTCTACCCTGCTGCTGCTGCTGCTGCTGCTGCTGCTGCTGCTGCTGCTGCTGCTGCTGCTGCTGCTGCTGCTGCTACTACTACTACTACTACTACTGCTACTACTACTACTACTACTACTACTACTACTACTACTACTACTACTACTACTACTAATACTACTACTACTGTAGTAGTAGTAGTAGTAGTAGTAGTAGTAGTAGTAGTAGTAGTAGTAGTAGTAGTAGTAGTATTCCTACTGCTGCTATACTACTTCTGACGCCGCAGACGCTTTAACCTGCAATTTTGCTGGAAAACTCGGCGACAAGCAAGTGACCATCGATCAGTCTTCGGGCCACATACCACTGTTCTTTTTTTTTCTAAATACCGAGCACTGTCGACGTCCTCGACCGCGTCCATCGATCACGCGAACCAAAGTCCAAACGCACTCTCACCTTCCGGCCTTGGTGACGATCATCTCGGTGCCCAGGGCGTTGAACTCGTCCCACAGGGCCTTCATCTCTAGCGAGGCGCCCACTCCGACCAGCTTCGGGTGCAAGGGCTTGCGCTCGTCCTCGGCACAGCCGCCGGACTGCGACAACGCGGGCGAACACGAACCGCCGCCGCCGCTGTCGTCCGCCGACGAACAGCGGCCGCCGCCGGACGAGGCGCCTTCGAGGCACGGCGACCCTACGCGGCCATCGGAGGAACCCTTGCAGCTGTCCGGGAACTCGGTCGAGCTCCGGTACGCCTCGGCCAGGCTGGGTCGGTCCTTCGTGCTCGTCAGCAGGCAGGCTTTTCGGGGTGGCGTACGGGGAAGAGAAAAACAACGACGCCCCGTTCGAGAAACGAGCACCAAGTACACAGCGTGGAATAAGAGACGCGCCGACGCACGGGCACACGCAACGAGCCCGTGCATGCATATATTACTCCATCTCACTAACCCAGTGCGGTGTTGCGAGAGCCACGGGTCGCGTCGGCCAAGTCGTGGCTGGCGCGACCCAGGAGGGACCCAAGAGGAGGGCCTCTCCATTGTCTGCCTCTAATCGCCCTCCGCGCAACGCCGGCTGAAACGAACCGTCACGGAAGGATTAGTGGAGCGCAATGGGCGAGTCCTCCTCCCTTCACTGAACCAAAGCACCCGGTCTCGTTTGTGATTGGGCGGCCACGAGCCGTATAAGCTTTGCTTCACTAAACAGGATTTTTTTTTTTTTTTGTACAAAGTTGGCAAATTATGAAGCCTTAGGCAGTTGCGATGTTCTGCCTTCAATTTCGTTGCGCTGCGGTGACAACTGTGGCTGAGCACCGCCCAGTGCGGTTCATGGTTATTTAAACGTTACGAGCGTCCGTTTAAATTGATAAATGTCAGTTCTCCAACTTAGAACATGGCTAATCACGCAGTTCTGCGGAAGCGCGCAAGGTGGAGGAAGTGAGGTCGGCGGGATGGCAGTGTTCTCTTTGATCAGCCTCCAAAGCAAGAGAGCACCCCAGATAACAGAGCTCGGATGAGAGCCATATCGCAATTTAGCTACGACCACTTATCTTTCAAATATTTAAACTATACAGACACAATACACGCCGTCTAGGCGAGATTCTTCGGAGGTTATACAGATTGGCTTAATCGACTTGATCGCTTGACTTAAAGCTTTGACTGCAGCAATAGACATGCAACTGTTAATCCTCCTTTTTCTTTCCCGCGACTGAGGCTTTTTGGCGCACGAAAAGGGTCGAGAGACAGTGGCAAGACGCGGACACACCACTGTCTCTCGTCCCTTTTCGTGCGCTAAAAAACCTCAGTTATGGAATACCAACACGCCCTAACCTACGCTCTTTCCCGCGGTTTCTTTCCGCGTCCGAGCAAAAGCACGCATCTATTAACTATCGCGTAGCACACAATCTAATCCGATTGAGCGACCTATCCTTTAATAATACGAATACCTGTTGAACAGGTAGCAAGCTTTTCCGCGTGTGGAAGTAGCTGGCCGAGTGTGATAGGGGATTAGCTAATGTTTAGTTTAGTTTAGTTGATTTATTTTCACCACACTGGTACACATCAATATGTACATTAGTGGCAAAGGATAGTGGGGTGAAACTGCGTTTGAACAGCTTGACAAGTCCCACTGCCACATAAAACATACGTGCCATGCGGGTGATGAGATTAAGAAATTGATAAGCCCCGGATAGGTTTGGTTGGTGCTTGATAAGGGTAATTCGGCATCTCTCAGAGATGGCTTCGTCCTGCATTGAACGACGATGGTGAAAGTATAAGGAATGACCAAGCGTGATGCTCGATCCAGTCGTTAGACGAATCGAACGTAGACCAGCAGGAGGCCACTGTCGTCGCTACTACTGCAACGTCCACTATCGTTCGCTCCTTTCTCTACTAGCTCCGACAGTCCCTTGCATCCGTTCTAGCGCACCTTGACACTAGACCATTGTCCCTCGACACGATTTTCACATGCCGCCGACAGAAGACATCGCAGGTGAAGGCGATGAAGGGACTACTTCGGTTTTTGAAAGAGACGGGATTGGAAAAGCGGCTGTGACAGTGATATCACGTACCACGCCAGATTGATGGACTCTAACGGACGATGTGCGTGTGCTATGTGCTCTCTTTATTCCCCATCTTTCATCGCCCCCATCCCTCTCCCATGTGTAGGGTAGCAAACCGGTTAAGCTAAACTGGTTAACCTCCCTGCCTTTCCTTCTTCACTTTTTCCTTCCTTCTTTCCTCTACTAGATCATTTTGGTATATTTTCTTCCTTTAAATTAAAGCACACACATATTCTATATGTCGTTTGACTGTTCAACAACATTTGTTTTTCTTGGTTTCATTTCTTTAGCTCGTACGATCCTCATCGGCACGGGAGTTCGGCGTTATGTTCGGCTGCCCTATAGATTCCATATAGCTGAAGGATGAGTTGAACACGCTTTTTTATAGGATTCTGCAAGATGAAGGCGATCTGTAAAATGACATCGCAACCTAACACTGTACCATACGCTGTCGCTGCGGTTCGGCTTGTCCCAGTTCCAGCTATGACCAAAGTAAACGCACAAGTCAGCAGAATGACCCAGCTCGACATCGTATAAGGCCAGCCGAACGGGTAAGACCACGGTGTGGTACTTGTCACCGTTGGTAGCAGCCAGAAAGCGATAAACCATCTTATAATGTGCGTCAACTGCACCGAATTCCACAAGCAAGTTATGTGTGAAAGACTCATTATGCCTACAGTGAGCAGGTGCGAAACTGATAATAAGTTCAACATGATTACCAGGCGCTGAAAACTGTGCTTGCCTGATGTCTGATGGCTTTCCCTACGTACATCACACACTTTGGAAGATTTTGGTTCCCGTGGTCATTTCTGGCACCGCAAAAGTACCTCGGGCACTTACACACGAGCTGTTTGACATTTTGGGAAACTTAGCCAACCGGAAAGTTACTCTGGTTAACATCTCGGTCTTTCATCTTTTATTTTCTTTCTCCCTCTCTCTACCTGGCTGATTATTCAATTTGGATCGTGTAATTATTTTGGACAATACAAGGCAGAGGACGACGCCAGGCTTACCGCCGAGCTTCAACGTCTCAAGAAAGCAGGCGTCGCTCTCAAGACACTGAAATTCTAATTCCTCAAAACTCTAATCAAGTTGCTTAAGTGAGCAGGTCATCATCGCGGATCCCGCTAAAACAGGAGCGATCCGAAGGATCCCATCTCCTGAACATTCTGGCGAGCACAGGTCACTACTGGGTTTGGTATTTTCCATCCATCCAAGATCCTTCTAAGATTAGCTACTAAAACCTAACCTTCGAGACACGTATACCCCATCATCTCGGTGTACAGCTCGTCTTTGAATAGGCTGCAACAGCGCTTCTTTTAACTGTTTCGCTGTTTCGTAGCAATATCAAAGTTGCTTTGGCAATGACGCCCTTTCCATGTTATTACAACCCTCGGAAACATCAAGTGTCATCAGCAGACGCATCGTCCTATGGTTTAGGGACAGCGTTTCTCCAAGTCCACGATGAAAGAAAAACGCGCTAAAGATTAAGTAAATTGTTGGTTTTCACGTCCCTATATCACGCCGTAGGCCGCCACACCGTATATAGTGGAGGACTCCGGAATAATTTTGACCACACGCGGGGTTCTTTCCGAGTCCCGCGAGCGTTTCTGCGTTTCGCCCCCATCGAAATGTGGCCGTCGCGGCCGGGATGGAGCCCGTGACCTCGAGCTCGACAGCGGGAGGCCATTACCGCGTGTGCCCGGGGTGTACGCTGCAAGTTCAATCTCACCAACGGCCGGAGCTGAAATAAGGTCAATATAAGAATTAAACCACCGCTGTAGCGTGGACCTGTTATCCATAATTACACATACAGAGACAAATCATGAGCCCGTGCCACGTGCCTCGCGCCGCAACGAAGCGCGTCCACACACTCAGACTGCAGCGCTTTCGCGTGCGTCTGCTAGACTTCAGAATCGCACGCGTGCGAAGCAGCTCAGATGTGTTGTCGATAGGAGGTCAATAGATGCCTTCAGGCGTAGGGATCGCCGGAAATGGAGAAACTGATCGGCTGGCTTCAACTTGCGCTCATGACGAATGTGCCTGCCCTGGAATTTTGCGCAAGCTTGACGGCGCTCGTCTGCTGCTTCATCGTCACCTGCTCAAACAGAATCGAGACCAGCGCGTCGAAAGTGGAACGTTCCCGCCCTGTGGTCGCGGTCCAGGCTTATACCTCGTCGCGATAGAGCGCAACTACTCAAGATAAGGGTTGGCTGTGTGAACGTGTGCGAACGTTTATACAAACTAAAACCCCTCCATACACGTTTCCGCCGACCAGGTTAAGTGCCGTCAACCTGCCCTCCTCCGCCATGCTCCTCTCCCACTCACCCCCTTAGCTTCCGGCGGCAAGCGGAACTTACGTAGCTGCAGCTTCCTGTTACGAGTGGAAGTGACGCTTTGTTTTTTAGCGTTGTTTACTTTCGCGTCGCTGGAAAGGCTTTAATTGCACCAGCTGCGGTTGAAACTGTGAATGCGATTTCCATCCAAGAACCACCGCCTACTGTAACCAGCGATCTGCTCGTGTTCGCTGCTTCGCGTCAACCTGCAACGGGTTGTGGCACGAGCGACAACGTACAGTGGAATGTAGTGCCTAGGCGCTTGGAGACCACTGCCGTTTTTCGTGCATTTGGAAAACAGCGACCGCGAACTACTACTTCAGCGGAATACAACAGCTTGTGCCCTTTGCATTCTTCTCATGGTGACTGCCACAGCTCTGCTAAGCACGCGCGGGCGTCTCACCATCGTCCAACGGCAGTCAACGCGGAAATTCCCGCAGCGCAACTCCAGGAAGCGGAAACGTCGGAACCGGAAATTTTTAATCCGGAAATGCCGGAACCGCAAATACCGGAACAGGATTTGGCGTGAGGGGAAAAGGCGGCGCACAACAAAGGTTGTCGCTACTTAAGAAAGCGGTGGTGGCGCGTGGATGTAGGGGTTTTAATACAAACGAGGACGTGTGGCCAGTTCATAGTGAACGTCTTGCGGTTGCTGCGAGACACTTCGGCACCTGGTATTGGAGTCAGGGTTTTATGCACACCCCTTCAAGCGTCCCCTACTCCTCCCTCCCCCGAATAAAAAAGGATTATTCCAGACCCCTCCTTCCCCTCTTACAGGGAGGCACTAGTCCTGGAAAAAAATTACGCTGGTAATTAGTAAAACAAAAGTCCTGGAGAATATGCACGCGAAGTTTTGGGACCAGTTTCTGGAGCTTGCATTATTCCACGACGTCTTTCATTCAAAGAAGGAGAATCCTGATTTTAAAGCTACCTCCCAATTGCGCAGAACATCGGAGGACGACATGGTGACCGAATATTTAATTTACAGACGGCATCTTGGAGAAATGGCTTCAAGCATCAGCAACAAACGCTGCTAATGCTTGCGTGCGAGGTCGAGAGAAAAACCATGTTCCTGGATTTGTCATCAGAGAATGAAGATACTGTTTCTTCCCGTAGGAACTTATGCCGTTGAAAGAAACTTTTCCACCATGAACAGGATCTTAACATCAAATAGATGTCGCATGACACCGGACCATATCGACGCGCTGATGAAAATTTCTATCGAAGCTCCAAGTACCCCAATATTAGGAACGCAACGAACGAAGAAACGGAGGAATATTTGCAGGTTGTGGACCAAGCCTACATGACGTGGGCTAAGAAACCACTTCGGGTATTGTGATATGTACGAGGTGACGCGGTGAAACTGTATAATTTGTATAGTCCCATTTTTTTGTTTGGATTATTATTTCGTGAATCTGGCAGCTGCGGTTGGCCTATAGTAGTTTCCTTGGATATTGTATCTACCGCATTGTAGCGGACATGATGCGCATATATACCTTTTGTTCTTAGCTGTTATATCTTAATTGTGCTGTTTAAGGTATATGGCTGCTTCGTGTCTATTGTGCTTAGTCCTCTTTTTCTCGTGCTATATGATGTGGTACTTAGTTTTGAAAGCGTCCGCACTTTGTTCTATCAAGACTGGTAGGTTAAGAACTTAATTGCTTGGCTTTGTTCTGCACAGAAAAAGAAAGGGTAAACTTTGTGCAATCAAATGAAAACTCTAAACGCTGTCCCTTATGTTCTTGCACTTTTCAAGCGTTGTGAGAGAATGTCATGGGTGCTTAAATATAGTATCGAGTTTATAGTCCCGCAAAACGAGGCGCACATTTTTGCCTTCTATACAGCATTCGTTCGTGCCCACCTGTTTCCGCCTTCGTTGTAGTATTCTTTGGGCAACAACATCAGCTCGACATGCACCAACAAGGACGAACTCCCTTGTAAAATGTTGTTTAATATGCTTCCTTAAAATGTTAATTAATTTACTTCTGCTAATTAACAGCTTTTACGCGTCCACATTTCTTTTTTAAGAAGAAGCGTCCAGCCTGAATTAAATAAAGCAACGTGGTAAAAAGAGCGCTAGCCCCTTGAACCTCTTCCCCCCAAAGGGCTAGCCTTTTGCTCAAAAAAGATATAACCAATAACTTCGTATTCCCCCCGCCCCTCGCGTTCAGGTAACACAGCCCCAAAATCGAAATTCTCGATAAACCCCTGATTGGAGTGTCCCGCTGTCAGTGCGCAGCGTATGTAACTAGTGAGGGGCTATCATCTCCTTGGCCTGAGGTGTACGACACTAGACGAATCCGAGAGTCGGTGACTGGCCCTACTGTGTGTGATCTGTACTGTGTGTTCTACTTCATTCTGTTAGATTTGTTCCGTTGCTCTTTCTTTCCTCTTTCCTTCCCTCCTTCCTATCTTCCATTTCTGTGTTGCTGTCACCTCCCTTCTGAAGGCAGCTGTTGTGCCCCTTCCGGTGGCAGTTGCCAGCCTGCTCCTCGCTTTTCCTTTCCGGTCAAATGAATATATGTTTTCAAAAAAAAATAGAGATGGGTGAATATCAGTTTTTTAATCAAAAAATTAAAAATTTAATTATGGGGTTTCACGTGCCGAAACCACGAACTGATTATGAGACACGCCGTAGTGGGGACTCCGGAAATTTAGAGCACGTGGGGTTCTTTTATCGTGCCCCTATATATAAGTACACGGGTACCTTCGCATTTCGCCTCTATCGAAATACGGTCGCAGTGGCCGGGATCCGATCCCGCGACCTCGTGCTTAGGAGCCCAACACCACAGCCACGAAGCAACCACGGCGGATAGCTTTTTAGAATACGAATTGAATGCCAATAGTAAGCTTCGAATATCGAATAGTCAAAAGCAGACGCATATATTTGCAGTAGGAATGTTTACATGGGCGTATTTAGGTACCACGCCAATACTGACTATAGTGGGAAAACGCCAGCTATCAGGGACAAAAGATCACTTTTAAACACAATATCACTGATTATCATTAAATAAAACTGCACAAATTCACTCAACCTTTTAGAGCCTGGTTGCAATGAAGCTTTTCAATAAAGAATGAATGTTGTATGACTAGCTTTACAAAAGCGCCAAATACATGGTTGCTGAAAACATATAAGTTGTTATAATAAAAGAAAAGGAAAGTTGTTGAAAGACTTGTGGGTCTTAGACACATGTAGAATGACCCGTTGCGAGATAAAACACAGGTTGTAGCGTAAAAGATAAAGCTGCCGCACGGCTAGACTGCCAAAAACATTAAATTACCCACTGCAAGCCAAAATCAGAGGTTGGCACGTAGGCCTCCGCCGTAAAATCGAAAACAAAGGGTGTATTGCCCATTTTGTTTTTTCCATTGCCCCGAAAACTTTGGCAATTGTCTCGCCTCTGATACTCTGCAATTGTTTGTTCAGCAGACGGATGAACGCCGACCAAACTTTAAAAGTCGGTTGTTGTGAAATATTTGGTTAGTTCCGAATATTCGAAAATACCGAATACTTCCGTTTTTTGTGCGAATTGGTTGCGTAATTAAAGTATTCAATTCGTACTCGGAACTTGGAGCATTCGCGCACCTCTAGTTGTCACGATCTTCGCTGCGTGAAAGTGAAGGCTTGAAATCAGTGGTGCATGAGTGTGAAGTCCTTAGTGTTGAACGGCTGCCGGCTTCACGTATACATTGTGTGGTGGCGTTGGGTGGAAATACAGGCTGGAAGAGTCCTGCAGTCCACTCCGTTTCTTCCCGCCCGTATTTCCGCTCAACGACACCGCATGATGCACCAACTGGCCCAGCAGTCTACGCTTATTGATCACGTATGTGTAGCGTAGTTCAATAAAGGGGAAACCGCAACTCTGGTCATGCACTGTTTAGTAACTATAGGAAGACGGAACCGGAGTTTGTCGTGCCGGAAGTACGTATATATGCAGCGATGGCTGGGGAGTCGTCTCGTACAATGACTCGGGTTCGGGGAGCCCATGTACAATAGCCCTTCCGCCAAGCGTGCGCCTACAGACATGCTTCGGCCACTACATACCGGACATCAATGCATTGCGAATTACGTATATTTGGCGCGAGCCCGAGAGTTCACCTGGTGGCCCGGCATGAGCAGTGAGCCCTCCGATGCCCGACCTGGCGTGAGACAGTGTACGCTTCCAAGTGAACCTGAATTTCAGCCTTCCCAAGCTTTCGTGGCAAGTCATGGCCGGTCAGGGATCTGTTCTATGTATATCACGAAGGGTATCGCTACATTATCGCGGTGGGCCATCACGCGAAGTTCTTGGGCTGCTGAAACTACAATGGTGAAAGATGTCCGTAACTTCGGTAACCATCTCGGTTGGCTTGTTACAGCATTCCGGGCGTGCTTCGGTCAGACGACGGACCTTAGCTCAATTCGATAGAAGTCAATTTTTTTTTTACAGGATAGGAATCAAAGCAGGTTATTTCAATTCCCCATATACCCAAATTAATGAAAGGCTGAGAGCCATTCAAACAACAAAAAAACATATTCCGGAAGTTAAGCAACATTGCGAAAGCTCTCTTAGATCCCAAATTAGTGACCATGGGTATAAACGATACTCTCCAGCCGAGCTTGTGATGGGTCGCAGATTGAATACGAGTGTTCTTGTGTTTATACAATCCCAGGACTGCTGGTAATCCAATCATAGGTAGCGGTCAAAGCACTAGCGAAATAATCGGGAGAAAGGTAGAAGCCGGAAACTGGAATGCTCGGCACAGGACAAGAACCAGTAGTCCTTGGTTCCTTACATATGGTACCATCATGTGCATCATGCAGGGTGCACAGAAGCAAAAAGAAAAAAAAACGAAAGAAGGTCTTATGGGACAGCTGCTGCACTGTGATTGTACTCTATCGAGCACACAAATATGGGAATGTGGGTCGTGCTAGAAAACACATTCAAGAGGCCCCTGCTTACTATCTGCCCACGTCAATGCAGGATAACACAGGATGGGCTGGGAGCACAACTCGTAGTGGCCGAACCGCGAGTACGCCGCAAGGCCTGAACCTGTGAAGGTGGCGACTCTTCGCTATGTATATATGCCAATAGGTAGTCTATACGGGACTGTATGTGGTCCATGGATGTCTATATGGGGGCAGTCATACAAACGCAGGATCTTTAGGAACTGAAATACTATATACATGAATGCATGCACATAACATGTGGAACAACCGGCGGAGCCCGTGGCCGACTAAGATAGCATGTTCTTTGACGATTCGCTCGTTTACTTAATAGGTGAGGCTTTAATCGGCTGATGATTAGCCGTTAATGATCTTCTGGGACCAGAAATTACGCTTGTTTCCGGAATAAAATACATTCTAATATGGGCCGGTTTGGGGCCAACACGCTAGTTCGTGGGGAGAGTTTTGCATTTATCTTAAATCCTTCAGATAGGCCCAGATGCGTTCGTAACGCAACGCTTGTACTAAATTTGTGAACCTTCTGAGTGGAATGGCGTTGAGCTCAGTACACGGAAATTATTTCATCGGTCAAGAAAGCACGCTGTGACAGGAGATGAGTGATCAAATGTGTCAGGCCAAGTTTACAGAATATTTGAGAAATTTTCGCTTTATTTGCAGGTAAAGTTCTGAGCTGTCGCGTGATTAGCTTAAAATGTATTTGGCATTCTGCTCTTAGTTGTTTTAAGCTTATTCAGTTTTTGTCAACTGCCCGATAAAAGGGCTGTGAGGACAGGAAAAAAAATTGCATTTGTGTTTATTTCTGCTTCACCCTTCTTGGCAGTTTGTATGGATTGCCAATGTAAAAAAAAAAAGAATAATATAACCTAGCCTGCGCCATAACCTTTCTTGACTGTGGTGTCTTACCTACCAGCCGTGTCCCCCATTGTCCCCTTTTT
Organism: Dermacentor variabilis; assembly: GCF_050947875.1. Taxonomy (NCBI): domain Eukaryota; kingdom Metazoa; phylum Arthropoda; class Arachnida; order Ixodida; family Ixodidae; genus Dermacentor; species Dermacentor variabilis. Next base: position 107,776,204 of record NC_134570.1, read on the forward strand.
TTTCTCATAACATGTTTACTTTTTTCATGCACTTTTTCTTCGCAATGAGCAATGTCCCCTTCTATGAAGCTCAAGCTATCAAGCTTAACAAATTTAACTGCAGCGATATTTGTAAACATTACCATCGCTATATAATCTAGAAATTAAACTACATTTACCCCGTCACTCCGGGAGGTCACGGGTGATAGAGGAAGACATGTTTGCCTGAAGAAACAATGATAAGAAGAAAACGGCTGTCGACCTGTGCTTAAGATTCTCAAACGTGAGACTTAATGACTTCCATGCCGCAATTACCGGGAAAAAGAAACATTCATTCCGAGAAAAAAGAAAAGAGGGCAATACAGTACTGACTTAGTGGTTTTCTACAATTAAATGTGTGAAGCGTCCGGTAGAGCAAATCCTTAGTATAGTACATGTAAAAGTGTTCGCAACGAAAATTCTCATATGAAGTCCAGTTTGGAATCGTTTCTTTGCTGCTAATATTTCACGCACATTTAAGAGTAGCGCGCTACGTTGCTCGCAGCTTCGACTCACATAAAAGACCGAAGCAGAAGCTATCTTTGTAATATGCCAAACCAGCATTACACCTTCAGTCAATCAGTTTTGGCAACATGCAACTTATTCAATGAGAGCATATAAAATGCATTCATTCGTCGCGCCATTGTTCACACGTGATTACGTTATGCATAATGCCAACTCTACGGGCTTAGCTGGAAAATGTCTGATATCGACAGCTTTTTCACCAGTACCTGTACTAATATTCTCGTAATCCCATCGTTTGCAGCGGCACCGAGCCATGTGCTCGTTACGAGCGCATCAAAGATGTTCGAGGAAACACGCGTCAGTTAATGATTATGATGAGCAAAACACCGCTTCACGACGAGCACCGCCGAGCTATCCGAAACTGCAGCCCAAGATTCACGTGCTGACCGATGGTGCTTGCCGTATGGAAGCGACACCTGGAGAGAGACGCGGCGGCGTGGAGCTCCTGACTATATGCGACCAGCTCGGAGCCTCGAAAGTGCGCTTAAATCCAGAGTAAGGAACATGTTTGCATTGCGCCGCCGATCGAGATGTGGTCAGTGCAATGAAAAAAACAAGACTCACGACCAGAACGTAACAGCCACAGAACTGAACGAGGACATTAACTCTGAGCGAGTTTAAAGCGAATACACGCTCCCAAACCTGAGCGCGGCGTGAGGAACGACCGAATATCCGGTAGACGTCGCGACGCTCATCCGAGGAACGACGAGCGACGACAGTTCTTCGCCGCGTCGCCGCAATCTCGTCGTTGCATACGAGAGCACACATTTAGCAAGCGAAAAAGAGTCATCATCTCCCCCTCCACGCCGCAGCATCCGAGGTTGGCAAGAGGGGGGGGGGGGGGGGGGCGACGGCATCCCGACTCTGCCGAGAGGCGAACTCGGCGCTCACCTTCCATGTCTTTCACCGGCGTGCTGGCGACGTAGCTGGGAGTGCTGGCCCAGTCGGTCGCCGCCAGGCAGCAGTCCCCGGCGGCAGCCGCCTGGTACGCAGTTCTTCCGGCCGGCGGCGCGTCTCCGTCGACCGCCGAGGAGCTCGGCTGCTGCTGCTGGTGGTGGTGGTGCTGCAGGTAAGCCTGCACGACGGGCGGCTCATTCGCCATCAGGGCGGCGATGCTGAACGTGTTGTGCGATGACCGTCCCGTGTCGACAAGTTCCATTGTCTGGCGCCTGCTTGCCGAGGTGTCGACAGGGGCCCCTCCAGGCCGCGCCCCCCGCCCACCCTCGCTGGCACGCCCTCCGGCGGTTCGAAAACCGACCCGCGGTGCTCTCACTGGCAACTGGGTGGTGTTCGCGCCGCGGGTGGCACCCCGAGATCGGTCCGCCTCCCGACTGGCCCGTGGTGCCCACCCTTCCTTCCGCTATTTGTGGCGTGGGAGACCGAGAGAATGTAGCAAAAAGAGGCACCCTCGGCGGCGGCGGCGACGACGATGCTCGGGCTGCTGCCGCTTCTCTCGCTGCAATGCAAGCCTCTTCTTCAACGTTGTAGCGCATCCCGCGGTCGGCGCGGAGTTTCGATGCTGTGCCCACCACGTGCGAGCCGGCGCTGAAGGAGGGGCTTCGGCGGCGCGTCGCTGCTTTGGAGACATGCCAGGTCCCACGCGAACACCCTCCGCCACTCGCTTCTTCGAGGCTCGGGCTGGATGTGGGGTGCGGGAGAGTGAGTTCCTCTTTGCTTTGCTTCGTTTTGCTTTGTCACGGCCGGTTCTGCTCGGTTTGAGGAGTTGAAGGAGGCATGGAGTGTTGTCGGTGATCGTACCGTGGCGCAGGCAAATGGACAGCAGCTGGAGAATTCGAGCAAGCTGGCGTTGAGCGTACGCCGACGCCCGCTGTTGTTTAGAGATGCTGAGGCTACTTGAAGAAGTACGACTTGCTAATCGTCGGCGAAAGCAGCCCTCTTGCGCAATAGCCTGATTGAATACCATATTGCATCCGTGAGGAAGAAAACCAGATACTATGAAACGAGTGAAATGTTCACGTTTCTTCGTATTCTTATTTATTTATTCGTATTCTTCTTTTTTCTTTTAATGTTGTAAGACCGCGCAGTTTGCGTAGAAGTGTGTCTTGATGGTTGACGTTCATGCAGCTGTAAGTGTTGACGTGTTTACATATTTGTATATTACATAATAAAATTCGAAATGCCTAATACATCTGCGGTAGCTGGTCAAAAAAACGTCTTGCTTCTTGTTGACACCTCCACTAAAGCTGTTTTCGTCAACGTTTTTCGCAACTTAAAGAGAATAATTAGAAGTTCCGTCTTCGTCATTTCCAGTCCCGCGTACCAGGCCTGCCAACCCTAAAATGTGAAGAAGCACTACAGTCTAAGATAAAGCGTACCAATATATAGAGGAGAATACCAAGCCCATTCTTATGCTAGCTAAAATTTATAAAACAAGCCAAAGGCTCTATTCTTTAGGGCATGTAGAGTCCCCTGCCCTCGCCCCGTAGCACGAAAATGCAGTAGAACGTGTGGCCCCTTCTATTGGCATCAATCACGCTGTGGTTTGGACGCGTACGTAAAACAAAGAATTTTCTATCAGTCGCCTCTTTGCTTATATTTGACCTCCTCGGCCAAAAATATTAATGTAGTTCTGGCACATTAATCGAATGATCTGGACTTACTGTTTTCTTTTTCTTTAGTATATGTTAAAAGCCATTCCGTGTGCAAGCTCACCTGTTACTGGGCCGTGTGGTGAGATATCTGAATCCCTGCCGGCACTACGGTAGCATAATATTAGAAACAAAAACGGATAAGGGTAGCCATCTCGTTTTATTCTCGCAACTTGCCCGGATGTTCTCGTTTGAGCACCCGGATAACGGCTCTGGCTTTTGGCTCAAGGTCACTCGAAGGTCGCCGACAACGAGAGCTAAAAGCATTTCATGCTTACTACACACAAGTGACATTTATCCACTCGTTACAAAGCTTACATGATTGACTTATGATGCAGCTATGAGGGGTATACGGTGTAATCTTGCGGTCGTGCTCGCTCCCTATTCGTACATACTGGGCCCGAAATGGTCAAAAGTGGTGGGCGCGGATTTGGAATTCCTGCATCTTTCTTTTTTTTAATTTCTTTTTTATTCGCGGACCTGCCGCCAGGCTTATGTATCAAAAGTTACCACATCAACTAATTGCGTGCGCAGCCCTGTTTGGCGCAGTTACTGCAGCAGTGAATTAGCACACTTGTACGTTATCGAATAGTTAGGGTCATCCGCCACATTCGGATTTGGTTTGGCCTCCCTGGGCATATTGTGCTTAATATGTCCTTAGTATCAAGGCACAGCCACAGAAAGTGGCAAATTTCGGCCGTATAGACACAGGTGAAGGGCACTTAAGACACGTTGCGGGGTTGTCACTCGCAGATGTCCAGGCGCTTGAGACAGTAGGTGTCAGGGCTGCGCGAACCCTGCTGCCCTAGTGTTTTCACGCCATTTCTGGACCCTACGTACGTGTCGAACGGGGAGGCGCCACGGTCGAGCAACTGTGAAATTTCTGCAAGAAATTGCACACTTGCAAGCCTTACATAACTCCTCATGAGCACAGGTTTGAGTTTGATGGAACATGCCGACTGTGGCAAGACTGATCTCTCTCAAACGCGACAACTCCCGCTCCGATCGACAAACATACTGCCTGGCTACACCTCTCTCTGATCGCCGAGCGAGAGGCTCAGTTTAGTTCAGATTGCGTCATACGTTGCGCGACAATGAAGTCATCTGCGCAAACGAAACATGCATGATGGATAATAATAATAATATTTGGGGTTTTACGTGCCAAAAACAATTTCTGATTATGAGGCACGCCGTAGTGGAGGACTCCGGAAATTTTGACCACCTGGGGTTCTTTAACGTGCACCTAAATCTAAGCACACGGGTGTTTTCGCATTTTGCCCCCACTGATATGGGGCCGTCGTGGCCGGGATTCGATCCCGCGACCTCGTGCTCAGCAGCCCAACACCATAGCCACTGAGCAACCACGGCGGGTCATGCATGATGGAGTAATTGCTACTTTCCTCTACACAACGATACTTAAAGTCAGGTGCGTGGGTAGTTTTGGTTGCAAAAATATAAGCGATATTAGTGTTACATGTTTTCGTTACGTTTCGTCAAACGTTGTTTGACTTTTCACGTCAAAACATCTTTTGATTCGGACTTTTTCTGTTCGCGTTTCAGTTTGTGTTGCGAGGGCGAGAGAGTGAATAAATTAAAACCAGCAGACTGCAGTGATTTTTCTGACGCTGAACTTCTTTACAGCGACAGCAGCAGGCCCTCGCAGTAGAAATCGTCCTTGAGAATAACTGCGCTACAGGGTGGCCCAACATAAACCAAACCGAGCGCAAGTGAAGAGCACTTGAACTGTAAGGCGATATTATACGAGTTGATAAAAGCCCCACTTACGTGGGTTCCTACGTATCTACCGGTTCCTAGAGCTACTGCTGTAAATGTTGACGTACCGCCGTGGTTGACCGCAAATAATATCGCCTTACAGTTCGGGTGTCCTTCGCTTGCTTTTGGGTTCGAAGTATCTTGGGCCACCCTTGGGCCAAGTGCTCCTCGCCCACTGCAATGTTCAATGTCATTATGCTGAGTGATGATGATTGAGTTTTAATGGCGCGAGGTCCAGTGCTGGACAAAGAGCGCCAAACACATGATGTATGTAGTTAACTATGGTTCATGAAATCTAGAATGTACCATGGCTGTAAAGGGGTCTAAAACGAGTCACTGTGTAAGTGCGTAAAACATGCAGGTGTTAAAAATATGAAAATGAGAAGTGAGGTATGTTTCAACCATAAAATGTAAGCTGCGAAGTGATCATAAGATTAAGATGTAAAATTATGAAGGAAGCATTGATGCTTTACCCTCGTCTTTCAGCGCATGAACCGGGAAGCACGTGCTCTAAATACTACTTCCGCACCAGCAGCCTCCTTTAAGAGGCTGTGCTACGGATCACTTGGGTGTATAACATGCAGTACACCTGCATCCTTTAAAAGATCTAAGGTTGATTTTACATCAGAGAGTGGGTCGTTATATAGGAACATTGCTGGATATAATGGAATTTGTTGATGGCGTGGTAAAAGGGAGTGCTTTTTCTTTCTGGGAGCTTCTAATTCATGGCATTCCTGCAACACGTGAAGGACAGTCAGCGTCTCGCCACATTTACCACAGATAGGTGGCCCATCACCAGTCAGCAAGTACGAGTGTGTACCATATATGTGGCTGATTCTCAGTAGACAGAACATGACCTCGTATATTTTTTGTATGGGTGGCCAATTCCCCAACTGTGGCTTAGTAACGTGCACCTTATTGGATGTTTCAGTGCCCCATAAGCGTTGCCAATAGCTCCTAACTTTTTTTCCACAAGAAAGGTTTAAAGTCTATGGCAGGGACAGCTAAAGAGAAGTTGGTGGCTTTTGTAGCCATTGATGTGGCCGTTTCGTCTGAAGCATATTGCCCTTGATACCTCTATGGCCGGGTACTCAGAACATTGTGATATGCTGGTTAGGGATACACATTGTACAGAGATGTGAGTAAAGATCATTAAGCACGGGATTTCCCTGTTTAGCGAACGACATTATGGATCTTACGACACTTGAGTGAGTGGATACAACTGCTGCATGTATCTTTGGTTTCCTTATGTGCTTGACAGCCGACAATACTGCATACGCCTCAGCCGAGAAGATACTCATTTCCGGATGTAAAATGTCTGATTCGGCGCAGGATGGACAAACCGCTACACCGGCATGAGACTTAGACGCGTCAGTGTAAAATACTTGGCACGAATATTTTGACTGAGCTTCGATGAAATGCATTTGAATATGTGCCTCTGAAGCATATTTTGCAACGTCTACAAGTGATGTGTCACATTCAATGTCCTCCCGGTGCCACTACGACAACGGCGGCGCTGGAGCAATCAGGCGATGCCCAAAGAGTTGGACATCCATTTCTTCGCTGAGGCTGCTCACACGCAAAGAAAAAGGCTGCCTCACTGCAGGTCGATTACAAAGAAGTGTGACACTGGTGATATAGTTTACGCTAGAATAAGAGGAATGCTCAAAGTTGACATTCACTTTGAAAAAAGTACGCGAAGCTCTAATGTGACCACTGCAGATGGAGTGACCACGCCTTAGCTTTTATTTAGAGGCTTGCCACAGGACTTGTCCTGTGGCTAGTCGGATGCCTAGATGGTTGACGGGATCCAGTATCGTCAGAGCGCTTGCGGCGTAGCAAACTGGCGCACTATAGCGCCATAATCCAATCGCGTACGCATAAGAGTGTTGTGGAGGTCCATGAGGCACTCACTATCACTATATACCACCTAGAGTGCGACAGTCTTTCAATAATGTTCATTGTTTTTAGGCATTTGCTTTTGAGATACTTTACATATGGATGAAAGTGTTGAGTCCAGCACGATGGCTAGAAATTTGTGTTCTGTGGTCACCGGCATACGATGCTTCTGCAGATATACATTGGGTTCTGCAAGTAAGCCTCTCTTTCGTGTGAAAATAACGCAGGAAATTTTAAGAGGATTTAGCTTAAAGCCATAATCCTTCTGCCCATTTACATACTTTGTTCAAACCAAGCTGAACAAGTCGCACACAGGTGGCGAGGTTACACGACTTGAATTCTAACTGTATATCCTCTACGTACACGAAATAAAGCATATTCTGCGGTAAACATGACCGCAAGGAATTCATTTTTACGACAAAAAGGGTACAGCTTAATACCCCACCTTTCGGTACCCCAGTTTCTTGAACAAATGGTCCGGAGAGAGCATTGCCAACTCTAACACGAGGTGTATGGTGCGATAAGTAACTTTCAGTTACATTCAGCATATTGCCTCGAATACGCATTTTTGAGAAGTCTCGTAAAATGCCATATTGCCAAATTGTGTCGTATGCCTTTTCTATGTCTAAGAACACGGAAAGAAAGAACGGCTTACGGATAAGGGCGTCGCGAATGTTTGCATCAATCCGCGCGAGATGGTCGGTAGTCGACCGACCCTCCTTGAAACCACACTGATAAGAGTCAAGAATTTTGTTCAGTTCAACAGAATGTAAAAAGACGACGATTTATCATTTTTTCAAAGAGTTTTCATAAGCAGCTTTGAGTGCTACTGGGCGGTAACTTGATACGTGGGATGGGTCTTTACCTTGTTTCAAGACCGGGACCACAATAGCTGCTTTCCATGTGGATCGAAGGTATCCGGCAGCCAAAATAGAGTTGAAAAGTACCAGCAGTATCGTCTGTGTGTCGGTGTGCAGGTTTTTAATCATGTCATACATGATTCTGTCAGTTCCCAGTGCAGAGCTCCCACATACGCTCAAGGCAGCTCTCAGCTCGGCAATATTAAAAGAACGGTTGTGCGGTTCATTCGGTCGGCATTTACGGTCAAGCCATTTGAATTCTGCTTCTTGCTTGTATTTAAGAAATGGGTTTGAGTAGCGTATTGAGCTTGATAGAGGCTTGAAGTGTCTGCCCAGGGAGTCGGCCTCGTCTTCCAATGGATTCGGTAACCAAGGGCAACAGGTGGACTTGCCGCCCCTTTAGCCATGCAGTCGTCTTGAAAGGATGGCGGCGTAGTCGCATTTGCAGTCAGCGCCTACTAATAGCCCAGTTTGATACCCTTAAGACGTGGCTATCGACGTGAAACCATGTGGAAGAGACAAGGCCCATCTTGCGCAGCTAGCACTTCGTCCTCATTTGAACGATGCCCGCTGCCGTCATAGGTCGGGCAAGTGTGCCATGGGGAGAAGAGAACTTGCGAATTGGGAAAATCGTTCACTGTGATCGGGGCTTAAGTGGAGCAAATGCATACGTTTACGCCCATGGGAGTATGCTCCCACGGGTGCGACAGCCTTTCACGACGCGCGGGATGTGATTTCGGGCGCAGGAACCACTCAGTGTATAGTGCAGGTTTAAACGAGTCTTTCTCGGAACTACGGCCCCGTACTCAAACATATACGACATGCCGGCCCCTTCGTAGGCGCTTTAAAAGAATGTCAAGCTTAGCAAGCCTGAGCCGAGAAGGATTTTTATACGCTTATTCTAATCGTGCAGTTCTGTCATACTTGGTAAGCGGGAGAAATATATCGCGATTTCTTCATGCATCGCAAGCGTGGATGTGGGCCAGTTTTACACGCGCGTACACGCGTGTCTGTCTTCACTCCTAATTGTTCAGGCATGATAAAGGGAGATCTTGAGACACGCGAGGAATGCGTCTCGCTGGAAACACCACTTTCTGACGGCGTAAACTTTCTTGCTGGGTATACCACTATTCTTTCTGCCGAACTCAGATAGCTCGATATTCGTACAATATTTCGCGGATTTAGAGCACATGCTTGAATTTTCAAAGTACAAGGTCCACATATATGACGACTTCGCTTAAAGTCCACTGAGCTGCCGACATCGCTCAAAGCGACTGCTTAGGGGAACGCGAAAAATCACAATATGCAATCGGGCTCTTCAATTTGAACGAATTTTACCAGCTAAACAGAATTCGAAATTGTGCGGGCACCATTTTAGAATTCACAAGAACAATTGTCCCGATATTCCGTGCCAACGAGGTGTCATGCCAACGAGCTTAATTGTTCCAGTCGACCACTTTCATCCACCATTCTCTATTTCGTTTTTGTTACCATTTGAAGAGACACTAAAGGAAAAAATTATGTCAAGCTAAAGTGATAGTTTAGTATTCGAGAACGTCTTAGGCGTCATTACTATCGCGAAGAGAACTTAAGTAATCGAGCAATTGAGAACGCGATTATAGACTCTCTCGAAACATTCAAGTACTAGCCCTCGAAGACACTCCTATTCAATCACTAATAATAAAAAGACTATTATATCGCTTTGTAAGACGAATGAAAATGCTACTTGTCCAGTTCTATTTGGTTTAAAAAAAGGGAGTCATCGACCTTGTCCCTACAACGCGAAAGGTTTCGTTTTCGCTCGACACCGCGGCTCCGCCCGTGCTGTCGCGTTTCAGTGGTTTCGCTATTGCGTAGTGTTGCGCTGGTTTTTCTGGCTCGCTAAAATCACACACATTGCAAGTAGCAAAGAATGCCACCTCCATGTGATGTCACGGGACTCCCGAACGGTCCACGCCACTTGACCAAGAGCAGCTGCAGCGGCGAATCCAACGCTCTGTCTTGACGCGGTTTCTCCATGGCCGCGCGTTTGCGTTTTCCGCAGAAAACCGTAGCGCCGTCTGTCGGGCGCCGTTTTACTCATTAACGGGAGTAAATGGCGGTGATGGCGTATGCAACGTCAGCACTTCCCGTTCGGGGGCGGGCGATTTGAATTGCGCTAAAGGTTTGCGGAGCTTTCAGACGCACTTTTCTCGTAAACTAAGCCTTTTCTTGGTACGAAACAAGTTCTGCGACGTTTCTGGAATCCCATTTTAACAGTCTATGTCGACTAAGTATTTGCCTTTAGTGTCCCGTTATACTGTGCCAAGATATTTCAGTACGAAAAATACATACACGCGCATGACGAACGTTTAGGGCTCCACACTTAGTTGAGCGAGTATGATTGGTATGACGGGCGTTGATTCTTGTTCCAAAAAATGGTGAGCTTCATTTTGAAAGGCACTATGAAAAAAATTACACCGAGAGCCCCTCATTTCAAGGAAGGTAAAATATTTCTTTTGGGTTTCGTCGAACTTAAAGCACTAATTAGGAAAACAGATATGATATCACAAATTATGTAAGAAGTTAGGCTGAAATTATTGGTACTCTATATATATTCTATACTGCTTGCACATGGCGAAGCGTTCTTGTCGTGATCGTATAGAGGCTGCCCTCAAACAGCAGCCCAGTCACTTCTGGTGCTATGTGTGATAAAACATGCTCTAAAACAGCTGAGCTTACTTCTTTTGCATGAAAAGTACAGCAACCACGTGTACATCTTTACCGATGGATCGACTACGCCGTCCAGTTCTGGTGGTGCGGTGATTATACCAACGCAAGGAATAACACTGCGGTTTAAGGCATCGCATGTCACGACCTCAATGGCAGCAGAACTAACGGCTCTGCATCGTGCACTGGAATTCATTGATTCTGAAAGACCTAGAAAATGGGCTGTGCTCTGTGATTCGAAACCGGCATTACAGTGCACACAGTCAGTTCTCCGACGCAGATCTCATGAACAATTGACATACGAAATTGTGAAACCTCACCATCACGTCCAACAAAAAGGTCACCAGGTTGCTTTTCAATGGGTACCTGGCCATTGTGGAATCAGTGGCAATGATTCCGCCGATAACGCTGCTCGCACAGCACATCAAGAAAAGCACAGCGTTCCAATTCCGCTTTCGAGGACAGACGCCGCAAGGCAGCTTCGACATCTGGCATGCAGTCTCTCACTGACAGAGTGGAACTCGCCAAACTTACGACTTACGCGACTGCATCAATTAAAGCCCCACACTGCAACGACGACCTCCACTCGTACTTCCTCGACGTGGAGCTACGCTTCTCTGTCGCCTTTGGTTAGGAGTTGCCTTCACAGAGGCATACTCTACATTAATTGGAGTGACCGACAGTGCAGCATGCGAGGTCTGCGGCACCGAAGAAAATATCGACCACCTGCTGTGCCACTGTCCACGATATGCCCCCGAAAGACAAGAAGTGAGCAACGCTCTCCAAAAACTGGACCTTCGGCCGCTTTCTGTGCAGGTGCTGCTGGAACACGGCCCCCATCGCTCGTCGGCCCAAAAGCGGTGAAGGCGCTTTTGTACTTCTTGAGGACGACGGGCTTGTGCGAACGTCTGTGACTATTAATGCAATTTCTATTATATCACACGCGTCAGCGAACTCACCGCTAATTTCCTTCTTTCCTTCCCTCCTCTCTCTCCCTGTCATCTGTTTTCCCCTTTCCTATTCCCCCGGTGTAAGGTAGCCAACCGGACGTTATTCTGGTTAACCTCCCTGCCTTCTGCTTTTCTCTTCCTCCTCCTCCTGTGATAAAACAGCTATGACAGCATGCTCATAGATGCTGTCAAGGTTGGTGACAAAGTTATTTGTCAACCGCAAGAAGTCTGTCAGGCGTTCGCACACCATTTCTGCTCAAGTTTTTTTGCAAGCGATAAATGCTCATGCGGTTATCAAACCTGAAGAATGTGTCCAGTGTTTAGCGTACGAAATATTTATGGAAGAAGAGGGGCTTAATTCTATTCGCAAGCTTTAGTTTACACCAGCCGCAGATCTTGATGGTATTCATAATTTTGTCATTAACGTTTGCACTCACGGCTTAGTTCCCGCTTTAACACATTTGTTCAGTTGTCTTTGCGAAATGCAGTCTCTTTATCTGAATTCAAGGTCGCGGCCATTGTCCTGATATTTAAGTCAGAAAATATTTACAATGTGAAAAATTATGGCTCTGTGTCACTAGTTCGTGATTAAGTTTTTGAAGTGATGGTGTATGATCACTTGCATTTTTATTTTGGGCGAGAAATCCCAGCATCACAGCATGGTTTTGTGAAAGGGATATCGTCAGAGAAACGCTTGACGGTTTTTCTTGAGTGCACCCATTGTATTGAACCGCGGTAGGATTGATGCATTTAAATTTAATCTGAGCTTTCTATAAAGCCTCACACCAGGTACCGTTGCCGAAACTTAAGCATTGTAAATTATGACCACTTTATAATACTGCGCATAGTTTGAAAGCTACTTGAAAGATCGTGGATGGAGTCCCTCAAGCTTCTAACCTTGGCCTGCTGCTGTTTGTAGTCTTTGCTAGTGAGTTACCAATATACTTAGATAACACAGAGGCATTATCGCTCACTGGCCTCTTAAAATTGTTCAAAAAGACTGAAAGTGTGCATTTGTTTTTATCTTGCATTGTATATTATTTTTACTAATTCAACATACCCAGTGATGTAAAGTCTTTCAAATTTTCATTTTGTGAATGTTTCACTTTGCCCAGGTCCCTTCAAGTTGTCTATGACAACTTTTTTGCCTGGTGGACCCCCAACTATGCGTTGAAAATAAAATAAAGTGAAGTAAACTGAAGTGACGTGACTGGCAGTTACTGCAGCGTGACATCCTCTCATTTCGGCAGTGGTGCATAGCAGATTAACTTCAACAAACCTGACAAAAAATTCGACGATGTCATTCTTTAAGAGGAAGCTTTAGCTCGGGCCCAACTCCGACGCGGCCTATTCAAATAAATGTAAAACGCAAAAACATTTTTATGAGATAACCCCTGGACCGAGTTTGATGAAATTTGTCGCATTTGAAAGAGAAAGTTAAATTCTAGTGACTGTTGGAAGCGGAATTTCGATTTAGGGCTTGAATTTTCTTAAAACGATTTTCAAATATTTGACCGTTTGAAAAAAATAGAAGCACGAAGTTTATAGATTCATAGCTCTGCATCAAGAACCGATATCGCGGTTCTGTAAACGGCATCCATTAGATCATTCAAAGCGGACAAATTCAATATGTCATTTTACATCTTACGTGAATTTGTTACGTTGGTTACAACGGTTTTGCAAAAGTTGTATTTCTCTATGATTAAATTTTTTTTATATTCATGTGTAACATATCAATTTTGTCCGCTTTAGATGTACTATTAGATGCAATTCATAGAATTGTATTATCATTTTTATTGGTTAAGTTACAGAGTTGTAAACTTGATAGTATCGTTTTTTGAAAATTTTCGAGTTTTGCCAATTTTTAATAAAAGATTGACAATCTAACTCAACAATTCGAAACCAACAGTCACTAAATTTTAAGTTTGTCTTTTAAATGCAACAAACCTCGTCAAATTTGGTGCAGTGGTTGCTGAGAAAAACGAATTCTCCTTTTACATGTATTTAGATAGGAGCACTTGAGCTAAAGCTTCCTCTTAAGAAGTGGGGTTGCTTGATGTTTGACGGTTAACTTTCTGGCAGCAAAGTACGACGGGTTTATCATGCACGGCACCTCAAAGTTGAGGTCGACTGTAAGTTGCATTTTCATTCACATGTGTCACACCTTGCTAATTGAGCACTAAGAGCCCTTGATGTGATTTTACATATAACAATAAGAAAAAATTTCGCACATTCCAATGTCACGAGTTTTGCTATTGCGCTCTCATGCGCTCGCGTCTTGAGTTCGCATCTATGGTGCGGGACGTACTGTCTCTTACGTTTAATGACCTAATTGAAAGAAAAAAATGAAAAGAAGGGTTGTACGTACTGAACGTTACAAGTATATCAGGCGCTGATGGTTTCACAGCTACAATTGCATTTTGACGGATCTTGGGCTAGAAAGGTTGGGCTAGAAGGCTTTCGCATGGCATGAGCTTTTTGAATCAAGTTGTACGTGGTACGCTCGGCTGTGACGCACCTTTGGGATCGCTGCGTTTTCGTATTCCATGTGGCAAAGCTTGCAAGCGCATACATACATTCTACCCGTATTTTAGATTGCCTTGTCCCATGAGGTGATTGCAGACCACTTCTTTCGTTCTTTCACAACGATATTTATTTGACATTTTTATAAATGCAAGTTTCTTTTGAGTTTTTTTTCGTATTTAATATTTAGTGAACTGTTCAAAAGGAATGCCTATCAAAATAAAAAGTAGCCTTACTCTTCCATTTGTGCCAAAAACGTTGACGGGTATGTAAATAAACCATCAGATATCCGACTGTCCATCGATAAAAAGCAAAAACTCTTTAGACCTAGCTACGTGGGCTGCTCAGGTGTAGAATATTCATCTTAGTAGTATCTTATAAAGAGTCTATAGCATTATATTTTATAGATGACGTCTCAAGAAGTTCTTGAATAATGTCGTGGATAAATCTAAAAAAAAAGTAATTGCCAAATTCTATATTATTCTTCTGGCTAGTACAATGAAGAGATTAAATGTCGTGGTGCATTACGAACGAAGGCTATGTTTGGTTTTACCAGAATATTTCACATCCACACCTTCGCTACACTTAAGAATGCAACGTGCAAGAGTTTGTATTTTGCTCAACCAGCTTGAACTATGGCAAGCAGGCAGCGAAAATGCACAGTGCTTGAAGCAAATGGCAACTACTCAAAACGAATAATCTCTTAGTTGCAGGACCCCTGCGTAAAGTAATGTTACAAATTCAGAAGCTGCTATCAGACATGCTGTAGCGGAGGGCTACTGATTAATTTTGAATACCCGGAGTTCTTTAACATACATAATGTAGTCCCATGGCAGTTTCTGCATTTCGCCGCTAACAAGAAAGCAGTCGCCACAGCCGGGCCTTCTTGCACGTGGAACACATTTTCTTTATCAAGAATCTCAAAAGGTATATATATATATATATATATATATATATATATATATATATATATATATATATATATATATATATATATATATATATATGTTATTCAACAATGTTGAATGTAGTCGCGAAGTTACAACAGTCAAAGTTTTGCGCAATGTCTTCTACCAAATAAAGAAAGTTCTGATAAGATAAAAGGATAGAACACAGCATACAGCTAATATATGCTGTGACGAATTGTAGGCAAAAAAGAAATTGATTGACTTTTTAAGCTTTTACTATATCGTAATTTCCACAGGTCAATTATCCCCACAAGTCTGCCCAGAGAAATCGCATTAGCTTGTTACTTTTGGTGCGGACACGACTACGACAGGCTCAGTATCATCCCCATTGACTTTTTCAAGTATATGCTGCAGGTGCTTCAACATCGTTGTGGAGTCTGCAAAATCTGCAAAAAAAGGAAAGAAAACCAAACAATGAACAAATGAATTGCGCCTTGGTTGAAAGTGTACATATTTATCTGACTACGCCCGCCAATTCTTAACATGATTCACTCGGTGATGATGCTGTTCCTGTTGATTACTGGTGCAATGCCCCTTTCTACCTCAACAATTTCTGACTGGCTTTTTTAATAATAGACCTCATTTTGGCGGACTGAGTAGGATTGTGCCATTTAATCAAAAATTTCAAGTTGTCTAGCACTGTAGCTAATGATAATGTAAACTCAAAGTTGAAAAATACGAAACTTTACAGTTCCATTATACTTGCCACACTTTTTTACAGACTTGCATTTTGGCAGACGGTCGGAAAGTGATTAGTGTGGTTCCGCTACAAGCTTCTGGCAACACCCATTATCATCTCAACTGCAGGCTAATATCTTTGACCAGCACAGCCTGCAAACTTCTCGAACACACTTACCGAAACGTGCTACATTTATGCGCATTGGCGCACGCACAAAGTACACTAATAGAGCGCCGAAACAGACCGTGCCGCTGTCTGTGCATCAGTCCTCCGTTGCGTGACAGCTAGTGCTTCTTTTCGCCACATGAGAATGTTCGGCGTGTTTTGAGCAAGCAGGTGGAACTATAGAGGGCAGGTACATTATCAGTTCACTGCAGTTAGTGCGCTGTATAAGCGTACAATCAAATGAAATCGCCAGCAGTGTTGCGTTTCAAAGCGCACTGCCCACCGTCTATCCACACTAACGGTACTGCATCGTACAGCTCTATCTGGCAGCCACATAAGGCTGCGTCGGCATCTCACAACGTGCATCCGCGTTATTATTAAGGCGTTATTAAGGCCTTTGGTGTCACTGATGTTGATGAGCTTGGCGCTGACCTTGGCGAAACTGCGCGTGACGAAAAAATGGCCGACGCCGCAAAGAATACGTCAAAAAATTCTCGGATTGGCGTCACATTTCTCGGAGAGGTTTCTGTAAGCGAAGTAAATTAGTGGCTTTGAAAAGGACATCTGGTACATTCAGGTCTGTGTGGGAATCGAACCCGCGCCTCCGGGGTACGAAACGAGCAGGCTTCCCTGAAGCCACGGCTGCTCTTTTGTTTTGTTTTGTTTTCTTTATAACATGGAAAACAAAACTGAAGAGATATTACAGAGCGGTCACAGCTACACACTCAAAACTCGGGCAAACACACACGTGCGTCCAACAAGTGCATCCAGTCAGGCAGAGGTTCCTGCGCAGCATACAGACTTTTCACATAAACAGCACTTTCGCGAAAGAAGGATCATGTAGATCGCGAGATTTTGGCATGACGATCACACAGCCTAGACATCCATGAGCTGTATAAACCCAGTACTATGAATATTTCATAGGGAGGACCCTCGGTAACCTTAAACGGTAGAAGGCTAATTGAGTATGGAATGATGCAAACGTCCTTTCTAAGCGTCCGTTGGAAAATATATTTTAAAAAAACACAGCATCACTACAATCTATGAAACAGTGATCTATGGTCTCGGCACGTGGACAGAGTCGACAGTTCATTGACCACAGCACAAAGCAGCCCCTCGAATTTAACCAATCTTTAACATAGCTAGGGTGCTTCCGAATGCAATTTAAAGAAAAATACTTTTACTACAGGAGGTATACACATCTTACATACCCACCTAAGTACATCCTGATAAGGCCGAGTTAAATAAGGGGCACGATACAAAGGATCTGAAAAAATTGAGTCCACCAGTGCCACAGGAATTGCTTTAAAAGTTAATTAAATTAAGGTGTTTTACGTACCAAAATCACGATATGATTATGAGACATGCTGTAGTGGGGGACTTCAGAAACTTGGACCGTCTGCGGTTCTTTAGCGTGCACCTAAATCTGAGTACACGGGTGTTTTCGCATTTCGCACCCATTGAAATGCGGCCGCCGTGGCTGGGATTCAATCCCGCGATCTCGTGCTTAGCAGCCCAACACCATAGCCACTAAGCAACCACGGTGGGTAAATTGCTTTTCTACTCGCACTTTTAGTGTACCACCAGGATGAATCTAACTTTCAAGAAAAGAAATGACTCCACGACCTCCTTGAGAAAGCTGTAAGGAGCCTGTGGGACATCGCTGTCTGATGACACTACTACATTAGGAGCAAAATACAGATTGTCGCGCCACATCGATTTACAATTCGAGCTCCAAATAAATCTTGCAAATACGCAATGCAGTGCCTGAATGCGAAGTCGTCAGCAGTGCAGTACTTGCAGCAAATACATAAGACGGGAAACCAAGAACACGTTGCACAGTTCAGTACGACTGAACATTGACAAATTCCGCCCTTGCCATGAATTCAATTTACGTTGAATTTTTCCAACTCATCCTGACCAAAGACTGTTCTATTTCTATACTGTGAGAGAGGTACACCTAAGAAGCGCAGATCTTTTTTTTTTCATTGAATGCCTGCGTAGTGTGATCGCATTGTGGTCCGTAGTCCAAACCAAAAACCTGAATTTTTTTCACAATGTTAACGCTAGCACTAGAAGCCGCACAAAAATCTTATGTAATTGCAAGCACATTCTTAACACTCTTGTTATCAGTACAAAAAAAAAAGAAGGCCACGTCGTCTGCATGTGCAAGGACCCGAATTTAATTAAACGGCCAGTTTAAACCCTTGGAAATGTTTTTTCAGAATGCTCATACAAAGTGGCTCTAAATACAAGCAGAACAGAAGCGGTGACAAATGGAATCGTTGTGTTACTGATGATAAAAGCCAAATCGGATCGGAGAGAGAACCATTCACTATCAGCCTCGTTGAGCCACTAGCATATCATATTCTGACACCTCTAAGGAGCAGGGATCCGATATTTATATGCTCTAATACAGTAAACAGGAACGAGTGATTCACCCTGTTGAACGCCTTAGCCAGATCTAGCTGTACCATTGCTACCTGCCCACTCCCTCAGCTACACACTCTAGCACCAATCTCGCAACATGAATGTTGGTCTGACTGGACAGGCCTCTGACGCCGCATTTTTGATGATCACCGACCACAGATCTCATCACGACTTGAAAACGGTTAGCCAATACCTTTGCAAGAATGTTATAATCCACATTGCACAAGGAAATAGACCGATATTCCTCCACTTTCTGCAATTTAGTCTCATCGTCACTTTCGGCTATGACGACAGTGTGCCCTTCGTACACCCAACTTTGGCACTTAGATACTCTACTTTCAAGGTCTCACGGTACACCTGAAGTAATGACAATGATAAGAGGGAACGAAAACAGTGATAAAATTCCGCAGTAAGGCCATCCGGGCCTATCGCCCTGCCTTTCACTAGCGAAATTATGCATGCAGTTACCTCATTGAAATCAATGTTTTCATTTGCATAATCACAATCATCCTGATTTAACTGGGGCAGCAACGATACGAATTTTCTGGCAGACGCATCTGTATCCAGTGGCTTATGGCCTTCAAATACTTTTTGATAACGTTCGAAAAAACGCTTTAGCTATCAGAGTCGGCTCATTAACAATGACTCCACCACACCCTATAACTAGTACTCGTTTAGCAGCCGGGGCTTGTCGTGATGAGCGCCGACAAGTCACGGCTGCTCGACGGTCCTGGCTTACTAAAGGTGTGCCTAGTGCGTGCCCGATTGCACGCGTCACGTGGCAGCTATCTCGCAGACTAGTACGTGCGTCATTAGGCGGCGCACGTGACGGTGCGGAGGAGGTGGCGCCACGTCACGAGTCTATAAAATGAGCGCGTTGACGACGTTCCGAGTTCTACAAACGGTTTAATGCTTTCGCATTACCACACGTGAGCAGTCTTGAGTGTCTGCCGAATTTGAAGTTTCGTAATTGCTGTCGCGCCAGGTGTTGTTGCGCAGAAATGGGGGCGCGCGCGCTCTGCGCATTGACGTCACAGTCGGAGCGGCGGCGGCGGCGGCGGTTGTGGGCGGCGAGCGATGGAGGAGCGTGCGCGCTCTTGCGGCTCGCGAGGACGGCCGCGCAAGTACGCCACTGCGGAAGAGGCGCGTGCCGCTGAGCCTTACGCCGTCGTGCCGCAGGTGTGCTTCCCATTGCGGCCCCTTATGTCTTGCAAGACGTCTAGCCCCGATTGCATGACTTCATGCATTACCAATATGTCTTACAAAGAAATTTAAGCCCGACTGTATGACTTCATGTATTAGGAAATGTGCAGCAGGTGTTCGCCTTCTTGTGTTACAAGAGTGTAACACCTGCCGAAATTTTTTGTGCTTGCATTTCGGCAGAGCTTGCGGACGGTATAACGCGCTGTATCGCTTTCAATAACGCAAGGCGTGCCCCTTAATCAGATCGTGGTTTTGGCACGTAAAGCCCCAGAATTGAATTGCGCTACTCCGGCCCTTATACTCGTATTACGTGAAGTGGCCGACATCGCGTATGAATGACCGATGTCAGGTGACCAATGTGCGACTCCTCCATCGACTGCGCTGCCAGAAAAATGACCTTTTTTTTTTCTAACGTTTTCGTACCTTTACGATGAACTTTGATAAGTTTCGGGGCGGAATTCACAAAGCCCACTTAAAGGGCTTCTCATCAAGCCGCATAGTAAATTTTGATTATACGTTGCAAGTTGTTACGTGCCCTCCATGGTACGTTCTACTGCAATAACTTTTCAAATTGGTTCACTATTAGCAGATATACAAATATTTAAAGTGTCGCGAACCCGTGATTTCAGGAGGCGAGCTTCACTGCCAACGTATACACTCTCGCCACTTGCCCCGTCTATTCTCCGCAAGCGAAATTCCTTCCCTGCGTTCTCCCATACCGGAGGCGGGCGATCGCGTCACGTACATGAGCATGTCTGCGGCGGCTGCTGTGAATCGCTCCCACGCGTCACCCACGCCTTGTCTTTCGCGATCTCCCGGTCATCGAGGCAGTCACGCCAGACTTCGCTTCGTTTTCATCGTGCCGCACGAGACAGACTGTCCGCGCCAGCCAATATATCGCGAAATGAAAACACGTATAGAGCTGCGCTCAAATTGCACAATTAGGTAGCTAGTATCGCAATAGTCGATGAAACTTTTCTCGCGTTTTTTTGCTGTCCGGCGCACTTATGGTGACCGTCTCGCGCGCGAGCTCGCGACCTGTTGCGTTCGTTTTGTTTCGCTTTTTGTGCACAGTCTTACGAGCTTTGCACGCGAGCACCTGCGATGTTGTCTGAATGCTTCTGTGAAACGTATCCCTCAGTGCGCGCACGTCTGGGGAGGCTGGCCCGACGCACGGATCCTTACCGCGTTTTGATTCTCAGTGCGGTGTGATAAGTCAGTGCCACACGAACACTGACGTAAACGCGAGCGGATGAAAGAGCATGTTTGCGCGGTGGAACACGGTAGAAAAAAAAGTTTCGTTCTCTGCGCGCGTCACTGAACGACTTGGGAACAAGCAGACTAAACGGAAGTACATCTCTTGCTACGGTGCGAAGTAAAACAGACACGCGGACATTCAGTTTGTATGCTTTATTATTTGTATCGGCTGACCGCGCTTCTTTCTCTCCTTGTCGTTTAATCCGAGTGCCGGTTCCTTCCCGCTCTAGTATAGGACGAACCGCATGCACAAGTAACCACGAGGTAAGTGCGCTGCCACTTCGGCTGCACGCTTAGCGTAAGAACGTTTTGGCTAAGGAATTCCGCACGAAGGACGCAGCTTAGTTAGTGCCGCCGCAGGTTCTTATCTACCACGTGGAATCTTTGAACTTGCACCTAGATCTAAGCACATGAGCGCTATTGTTGTAAATCAAGCACACGAGCAGACGAGCTCTTTGCAACAAATTAAATAAAGTTGAGGAAAGTCCTATATCAGGGTGTATTCAAAGGCGCATTGCCAATGATGACGCCAGTAGTGTTAACAGTAACGAGCACCAAGTCTGATGAGCTAGTTTTTAATAAGCTGTGTCACCGCATTTGTAGGTGTTGGCTTGATCTTATATAGAGGATGCAGGGAGACAGACAACAACAACAAAAACAACGACAACCTGTTCATTTCCATCGGCGACAGAGGAGACTGTACAGCGCGTGTATCTCAAAGGCACTAGGAAATGGCTTTGCATTTGCAAGTTTCAAGCAAACCTTGTCCACCCACGGCTCCCAGTAACAATCTAGATTACGTTACAGTGATCACGGCAAGAGAAGTAGGCAAGCAAAGTCAGGCTTAAACAAACACGAGCGCCGTCCTCGTGAAACGAGACTTAGTCCCTGTGATAAGTGAGTCACCGCAATATAATGGCAACATGCGTAACAGTCTCCGAAGCGTCGAAATAGATCTGGGATCACCACGGGCACCAGAATTCGCGTGGGAGACTCGCCATGATCAAGATAACGGTGTGTTTTCACCATCGGACCTGAGCACTTGTATGCCTTTGCGAAATCTTCGTGATACATCAGTGGGACTTTGATCTGAGCACTTGCTGCTGCGGACGAACTCCTTGAGCAGCGGTGGTAACTGCTGTATAGGCGTAAAAAAACTGGGCATCAGGTATTCTCCACATACTCCAGGCGATCTTGACTGTCCGCCGCTCGGTCGAGTTCAATGCGCTCAGAACTGTGGACAACCCGAGCGCGCTGAAAAGCGTGCTTTCAAAAACATTGGCATCATCAATGGCGTCGTTAAGGTAAGCTTTCGCGAAGCAATCGTTGAATTGTTCAATGTTTGCATGTGTTCGGCATGGTGTCCAGTTTATGGTCTAGAAAGTCATGGTCCATAGGGCTTCGACCATTAACTATCCAAGAACGGCCATGTTGATAGTTTTGAGACGGACGAGCGGGTACGGATGAAATTGTACACATTAGGCAACAGCAAAAGGTATCGATCTTCCACGATCTTTACTTCTCGGTAGTTGAGCATTCTTTACGCAGCCATGATCGATGGACGCGCTCTCCTGAAATCGAGGTTATAAGCGCGGTCGATCAGCAGGCTCTCTGCGAAGTCTGGCGTTGCAATTGAAACTGATATTGAGGCTTTGTTTACAAATACAGGAAGCAGTAGGCTCACATTCTTGAAGACCCTCTTCAATTCGTCGGTGTCCTCGGGTTCGAAAGAAAGGACTACTTTTGAATTGTTCGTAGGCAGAATCCCCTATATGGCACCAAACATATTTCTTGCTTGGGTATATCTTTTTTGTGGCTTAGAAGTGTCGCCTGAAACAAACTCTCTATCCCACTCATTTCGATTATGCTGCTCGTGCAGATTCCGAAGAGACGTGACGAGACAGTGCCAGCCTCGACGTCGAATGCTCTCAGCCCGCTCACAGCGGCGTGCCACAGAAAGTAAGCGGCTTTCCGACTGGGATTTGCGTCGTCTGTGAACAACTTGTAAACGTGGTGAATATTTCCGGC
This sequence comes from Dermacentor variabilis, assembly GCF_050947875.1. Classification (NCBI taxonomy): domain Eukaryota; kingdom Metazoa; phylum Arthropoda; class Arachnida; order Ixodida; family Ixodidae; genus Dermacentor; species Dermacentor variabilis. Next base: position 107,798,800 of record NC_134570.1, read on the forward strand.
GCCTCGAACGTCGATAAGTTGCCCATTATCCAAAGCTAAACCATATGCCTCTGCTGCGGCCTCAAAGTATTTGATGTTGCAAACCTCGTGGACGATAGTGCTTCTGTTGTGACGGACGTCATATGTATTCGGCAAAACTTTACTGCGAAACCTCTGGCACAGCCGCGCGGCTATTCTAATCACCTGATTTCCTGTCGTTGACGTGTTCGTATTGCTATTTATAGTGTGCACCGTAGTTATGAGATCGCCCAGAATGCGACTATCAAGAGGACATATGAGTGACGTTATTAAATGCAATCGTGTCGCTCCATAGTGGGTGACGCTGTTGACTAATGAAAGGGCATACCTTAGCGACATGGCTGCGAATAACGTCATGGCGTTTCGGAAGCCTGCTTTCCTCAGAAGGCACGTGGTGTGTCGGAATAAAGCTCTCGCCAGGGCTGAGGCGAATGGCTCGTGCTCCAGAATGGCGTGTACGCACGTCTGGTTGTAGGCGTCGAGGAAGCGTCCGGCCTCGCGCATTGCCACGTTCCCCGACATCACGCCCGTGATCATGGCTTCCTGGAGCTGGGCTGGCACGGCGGCTTCCAAGGCATCGTTGATTGCACCTGAGCAGGCGTAAGCGATGAACTCTTTGCATGGGCTTATGCTCTTGTTGACGTACGCGGAAGTTTCACAGGCCTCTTCTGGACAACAGAAACCCGCGTCAGAAAGCTGCATGCTGCTTCTTTGGCATTCATGCACGTGGACGACTGCGAAGGGAATCACAGCAGCGATGTCCAGGGATAGCGGTATACCGCAGGCCACGACGATCGCTCGCTGGGCAGTGGCGAGTGACGTGGAACAATGCATGTCCTTCGTTTCTGAGGCTCCAGGAACGCCGGGTCGGGCCAGCGTGGTTGTCACTGGGCGTGTATTGGCACCGTCCGCCATGGCTTCTTCCTTCTTCTACTTTGTCTGGCCGCGTGCGCTTGGAACGTAGCGGCGCAAGAGCGGTAATTTGGAATGATAACCGAAGAATGCTTTCTTCCGCAACGAAGGTGTATATGGCTAGGATTCCGTGCATTTTTCGTGTGCGTCAACAAAAACTATCATCATCAATGGCTCATACCCCCGTAAGCAAGCAAAAGATGCAATAACACATAGCCCCGTAAGGTAGAGGCTACAATCACTCAGCAAAAGGAAGCGAACAGTACTTGCATTCTTTCTAATCATGCAAGCAACATAGAGAACAGCATGTCGAAAACTGTGATGACCAATGACTCACATCCGTGGAAGCAATGGCTCATTCATACCTCCATAATCAAGCAAAAAATGCAATGGCGCATAGCCCCGTAAGGTTCAAGTCGTTTGTGAGCAGCGCATGGACTCACGAGCAGAAGGCGTTGCCATATACGCAAAGAACAAAATGAATACAAAGACAAATGTATTCATTTGTCCTCTTGACTCTCAAGAGGACAATGTCAGCGACTGTGTGGGCGGATGTCTCTGCCGTACAAACGAAAGACGGAATTGTGATATCCACTGTGCATATGTCTTCAGGCACACCCAGTGTGATATCGAGAAGTTCATGTCCACGCACGGATCAGACGTGATGGCACTACCGCTTTGATCATCGTTGGAGACTCCAATGTTGACATTTCAAAACCCGACAAGAAATGGTTGACTCAGTTTCTGCTAGAAAAATTTGGTTTGAAGTGCCGCACCAATCCAAGTCGCCCACCTACTGAACAACGGCCTTGTATAGATTTAGCTTTGACTAAGTTTCTGTCTGAGGTTGTTACCATACAAATCAGTGTATATCACAGTGACCACAAAGCAGCTATCGTCACTGCCATTACCAAATGATGAAAATAAATACAATTACCCTTGTCTAATCCTGTATTATGTGCTGCAGCTTCGCTGGTCAGCCACCTTCACACAGTAGAATGGCTCCTCAATTTTCGTTTCGGGAACGCTCTTCCAAAACGAAACGGAGGGACGGAGCGCCAGGTGCTGGAGCTTTGTGGAGCGCTCGGCAAGAAAAACGTTCGTTCGTTAGCTCACTCGCTCGCTGGTTCTTTTGCTCATTCGTTTTCTCGCTCGCTCGCTCGCTCGCTCGCTCGCTCACTCACTCACTCACTCACTCACTCACTCACTCACTCACTCACTCACTCACTCGTTCGTTCGTTCGTTCGTTCGTTCGTTCGTTCGTTCGTACAGGACATTCGCTTACGTTGGCTGTCATCATCGATGAAATTTCAGTCATACGTTTTTCTTTTCTTTTTTTTTTACACGCTTGCGCTTGCGCCGAAATGTTCCACAATTACCCGGCGCTGCACCCGTCTGGGGATCGGCCATGAATCGGGCGGTGCAAGGGTACAAAAATAACGCTGAAAATTAGGAATATAATTTCGATCAAAACTGGCAACTGTAACTTGTGAAAATTAAAATATATTATAGAATGCGTATTCGGTTGTGAGAGCGCGGCGTCTTTGTTTATTGCTCTGTGCGCTAGTTCTCTTGCGCATCGTTTATAACGAGCTTATGTGTGAAGTGATTTTTAAAGAGAAATGGAAGAGATAAGTGCAGTGCCGTAACTTATGACATCACCGTACGCCGTGGCTCAGCTTGGCTCAGCTTGGCTCCGGTGTAGTCCACGTCACACTCCTCAAGCCGTAAGCAACATTTGGACTTCTTCTAACCCGCACCAGGGCGGCACTTCAGTCACCGGTGTATTTGTCTCATTGCTGGCGAAGATGACATAGAATAATCACGGTTTAGACAAGTTGCATGGCCTAACTTTTTCCATTTTGAACGTATTTCTTTTTTGTAGGAACCTCCCCTCTAGGGTAATGCCACATGGATGTTTGCTCCACCGTGGAGGAATTTATAGTTGTTGATCTTGTTCAATCCCTCGCAGTGGATATGCAACATCATAGAAGGAAAACGAAACGAAACAAAACAGGACAACCCTCATGGACTTCACGAACTAACCGCCATCTTGTCAGCCGTTGAAATCATTACAAATATGTTGTAAATGTATTTTGTGCTCATCTTCTTCTCGTAACAAGCTCACGTGCATAAAATAAAATAAAAAAAGATTCTGGGGTTTTGCGTTCCAATATCACGATATGATAACGAGGCACGCCTCTAGTGGGGGAACCCGTAAAGATTTTGACTACCTTTGGTTCCTTAACGTGCGCACAATGCACGACATACGGGTGTTTCTTCTTTTTTTTTTCGCATTTTGCCCCCATCGAAATGTGGGTCAGTGCATGACCTGATGACTGGACGCTACACTTGGGCTGAAACGTTGGTTTGGGCCGCTGGATTCCGTGCCACTCTTAACCTGCCCCACTCACGGCCGGTTGGTGCCGTTGATAACGCGGACGGAGTGCCGCTCTGACCACTGGCGAAGGACGACGAGAACTGTGACCATTAGGATAGAATCGCTACATTATCCCGGCCTTGATAGCGAAACACATAAAAAAGGCCCGGATTTCATGCTGTCCATTATGGCCCACAAAGGTTCGACCACATCACACTAAGGGGGCTGTCTGACAAAAGCGCATACACACACAGAAAAAAACGTGGGATCCCATAATTCGCAGGAAATCCATGGGCGATCTACACACTTACTAATAAAAGTAATAGATGCGCCTGTAGAATTTACTGCCCAATTATCTGCGGTGAAATACGAGCATGCAGATCTGCGCACCGACAAACAGGCGCCTATAGGGATCACGCAGGACAGCGTGCCATCACGTGATCCGGAGCTTACCGTGGCGTTCGCGGTTAATTTGGTTCATTTGAGTAGTTCGCGGCTATATAGGGGGAGCGCACTGTTTATCCGGGGCGTGGGGGGTGGGAAGGGGGGTGGTATAGGTGCCGGAAGATGCGTGTGAACACAACAGTTAAACGCCGCAGAACCATCGCATGTCAAAAGCGACGAGCGGGCAATTTTTCAAACTGACGCTCTTTTCAGACAGCCCTGGAAACTTACTCACCGGGAGGAGAGAAAGAAAGAAAGAAAGAAAGAAAGAAAGAAAGAAAGAAAGAAAGAAAGAAAGAAAGAAAGAAAGAAAGAGTCAAAGGCTGAGGGCTCTCATGGGCGGAACCTAATGTAGGCGAGAAAAAAATTACTCCTGATTTGTCACTTTCCGGATTTTCCCTTTCTTTTTTTCCTTTTTCTTCTTCTAGTTTGCGGGCACGCTCCCGTTCCTTGCCACCGACAGCTCGTCGTGTGCTTCCGTACGTGTCCGGTGTCAGATTGCTGCTGGGTGTTTACCTCCGTCAGAGCCATCGGCAGACTTTGTTTTGCTGGGCGAGAGGAATGGTTTTTCTTTCTTTCTTTCTTTTTTCTTTTCGTTTATAGCGTGGAGCCTTGGCGTCTCTGAAAAATAGGCGGCGAGATGGAACACTTCCCTATGAAGTGCTCATCGATCATAAATGTTTACCTTTGAGTGTCCGGTCTGTACTGGCTGCACCCGCCATGTATCGAATAGCAACTGTGCCTCGGCACCATACCGACATGGTGGACACGACTAAGGCTCAGCTTCGTGTATACCGGCTCGCCCAAGCCTATTAACTATGCACACGATCTGCGACGTTGTAAAGTGATTTAGACGCTTTCTTCTTGGTAAAAATGAGGCTTCCTCTCCTTGTTTTTTTTTTGTTTTTTTGTGCGTGTGCATAACAACTAAAAGAGTTTCTAAGGAACAGTCAGGAAGTAAACTACACCTTTTAGCTGTGGAAGTTAAAATATCTTGATAGGAATTACAATTCAAGTACTGTTCGGGCATTCGCTAAAAGGATGTGTGCGCACTATAGATCAACGCTCTACAGAAAACACTTTGCGCGACTGCGACTCTCTGAATAAGGCCACCCACTGGAAAGCCTGCATAAAAATCGAGCGTCGCTTGATAGCAGTGGCAGATCTAGAAGAGAGACCCTGGCTCTTCGACTCTCCCTCCCTCCCCAAACGTTATAATACCCCCTCTCTCTCTTGTACATTCTCCCGCCTGTACCAATTCGTTTGATACACGTCGGTAATATGTTTGAGGCTCCCCGCCATTTTCTATTTGTTTAGAAGTGGTTGATGAATGGAACATGAAACACGTGTCTGCAGGTGCACCACATCGTTCAAGATGTTCTTCGCTGCAACAAATCTGAAGGAAGGCGCACGACTATCCACTATTCCCAGCCGGAAACGCGGCATTTTCAGTTAGAAAACGAAAATGCAACCAGACAGCAGAGGCGCGCGCTAAAGGCAAGGAGACAGAGAGATCCTCTAGACAGGAAGTTGATGAAGAGTGGATGGCCTGTTGTCGATGATAGCGCCCTCACAGATGACACCACAGACGGAGGAACACATCACACGCTGCTTCGAGCTCACGAATTGCTGTCGAAACAATACCAAGGGTACGTTTAGAGCGCACTCCGCATCAGCGTGTCGCAAATGGAGCCAATACATGCGGAACTGTTATACGCACCTATTGACGGAACAAGCTTCAGCAATGGCGACTGTTTGGAGTCACAGAATTCAGATAAACGCAAGGAGGGTTTTTTTTTTCTTTGCGTGTGGTGCAAATTCAACAGCGCTATGTGTGTCGACGTAAGTAAGAAGAATGTTGGCACGCAGATGCATGAATTAGCAGTTTATTAAAGATTCAGAGTTTTCACTTTGCGCACATGATGTTGATTGAACCTTCCGTGCGCCTTGTCGGATTCATACTGAAGCTGTGTAATTTACGCTAGTGTTTACTTTCTTTCTTTCTTCCTCCCTTCTTTCTTTCTGAGGCTGCCCGAAGACACGATCCACATTTGAAGTGCCAATTACGTCAAACACAGTACGCCCTTCAGGAACTATCTGCAGCAAAATTTTGACAACTACTTCCTTTTTGCACAGCCACAACTAAAATAATCCCGACAATTTCCTTCGCACAAAGGCCACCTAACCATCCTTTTCCTGCTGCATTTTCCACATCGAAAAAGCGTGAAGTTACACGCAAACAAACTTGTCTTGCCCGTAGCTGTTGGCCTTCGCGAAACTGTCTCAAGAGCCGGCGGGGGGTGGGGGGGGGGGCGAGATGAAAAGAAAACAAGAGAGACACAGCTCGAACCGCTGCGGTAATCCATCTTGTCCGCGGGATTCCGTTTCCGTTAGCCACACTGTCGTCGCCTCCGGGCCCTGTCGTCTGCTCTAGAAGCCGTTTCGTTTCGTCTGCTTCACTTCGTGCGACCCCGCTGGTCCGTTTTCGCATACTCAACCGCTATGTATATACACGCGCGTGTGTTCCGTACACCCTCCCGCATTGCGTGCGCTTTCTTTGCTGTTCCTCCTCCTCCTCCTGATCTTTTCCTTTATTTTTGACAATTTTTCTTCCCTGAAAGGAGGAGCCGAAACAACCAGCGGGGCTTCCCAAAGGGGGCGCGCGTGCGCGACCACGATACCTCTTCTCTTCGGGCGCCGACGAGTGAGACGGGCGTGAACTGGAACGGCCGAGAAAGAACGTGCTGCGGCCGGTCGTACGTCACTCGGATGGGCAGCCCCGTACTTCCTTGCACTGGTTTCGGCTACACCCCCTCCCCCCCCCCCCCCCACACACACACACCGCCGACCCTCGGCCGGCTCCGCCAATGTGCCTCTTGTTACCGCTCTTGTTTTCCTCAACTTTCCGCGGGTTTAGTTGTTTTCTTGGGCGCTAAAACCGGATGAGAAGGCCTTCCCTGGCTTAAATTTGAACTGACTAAAAGGCGACGACGTGCTTTACTACCCCGATAAATACTTAAGGAAGAAAAAAAATAAATACTGCGGCCGCCAATGTAGTGCCGTGACCAGGAAATTTCCGCACAGGAAACATGACCAACGTAGGTAAAGCTGTGGTGTATAGTGTGTTTGAGGTGTTAAAGAATTGAAAGAAAAATTACTGCTAATGGAAAGCTCCTGTCTTTAGCGCTGTAAACGAGCTGTGAAAGACACCTGTAATTCAATCAACTTAGTCGAATATGTATATTCTTCTTCAATAATTATAAGGCATTCAACTTAATAAGGCTAAAGTTCTGGCAACACGTGAAGAACAGTCGAGCTACGAAATAATATGTTTTGCAGACCCCTATGTCTTTCTAATAACCAGAATAGATAAAGATGACACCTGTACTAGAGAAATTCAGCAAATAATATAGTACTAGGAAAGAGCAATGGGGGGACTTTCAAGGAATACGAAAAACATAGATGTTAGCCTTACGACTAAATTGCGTCTGGTTAGCGCTCTGGTTTTCGTTTTTTTTTTCTTGTGTGTGTGTGTGTGTGTGTGTGATGTGCGGGTGCGAATAGCAGACTTTGCTGAAATATTAACGAAAGAATCTTGGTTGTTTTAAGCTCTGGGTGCTGGCGCAGTCTCGAGAATTCCGTGGACTGCCAAACGGAACAATCTCTCGGTCATAAGGGAGGTTGAACCAGGATGTACCTTCGAAACAAAGGTTCTCAAACTAAATGTTTTCTTCTGGGCCGCTGGTTGACGGGTATGTAAATTAACGCTAACTCATGTCGAAGGCAAGAAAAAACAGGGCCGCGCCAGTGCACTAGATGGTCAGGTGGGATTCTCCAGACCACAGGGAAGCGTTGCAGTGAGCTCAAAAAAAAAAATTTGTGTTAAGCAAATATCACTGGCGTTCATATGTTCATGGTGTCACCTGGTGACGACAGCGACTCGATGGTACCCACAGCAACAACGTACATTCCAGCCTAATCAATGCTGCTCGCTTACGTCCCAGAATGTACGCAACTATTCGCATCGTGAGCGCAGTCTGATAAAACAAAATTCTCCCGCTATAGAATCGGCGACGACATTCTGGAATGTCCCGATACACGTACGTAGGGCCGTCTCGAGCAAAGCAATGACTTTGTAACAGTGGTTAGCCGGTGAAAAATCGTGCACTGGAAACACCATCAGCAATTTTTAATTCAACAAAGCATCGGACAAGCTATAGACTTGGGCTAGTTGTTAAAGGCCTTCGCTCAAGACAGCGTTTAAAAAAAAAAGAACGAATGAGAAGGCGGCACAAGCGGTGGCAAGCAATTCTTGACATGGCAAAGAAATACATTGGGCGATAGAAAATGTTAAATCGTGGGGTTTTACGTGCGAGAACCACGATCTAATTATGAGGCACGCCGTAGTTGGAGCACACTCCGGATTAATATTGACCACCTAGGGCTGTGTAACGTGCACCTAAATCTAAGTACATGGGTGTTTCTGCCTCATCGAAATGCGGCCGCCGCGGCCGGGATTCGAGCCCGCGACCTTGTGCATAGCAGCGCAACGCCAGAGCCACTAAGCAACCACGGCGGGTGATAGAAAATGTGATCACAGAGGAATAACCGCAGAGAAGATAACCACTTCCCTGCGCAGCCTCCCTTTTCCTCGGATTTTGTGCTCCACGATAGTGTAGATTACCGTGCGCAGAATAAAACCTTCAGTTGACATCCCTATCTTTAGCGCTGCCCGTGGAAGCCTTCACCGCGGTCTCTCCGTGTTGTGCAAAGAAAAAAACTCACCTAAAGCGAAGACAGCTACTCGAAGGTATTTTGAATTTTCTCGCTCTGTTAAATTGTGCCATGCTGTCACGTACACCATTCACTCTATAGATCGAACCAATCCCACGCAAGACACATTCGCTAAGCCAAACGTATAATTATCCGGACTCTGGCACAGGCAGTCCATCAATTCTTCATGCCATTGACCTTATTGTACCGTTGCCTGTGCCTGTACCGTTGCCTGTACCAGTATCATTACATGTGCCCTTGCATGACGCGGAACTTAACCAGTGTTAACACTACGGGATTCACAGACGTGTGCCTGATGCCGTAAGGCGGTCTCTTCTTGCTGCTGCATGGACGCGGACAGAGTAACAACGTACGAGAAGACTATGGAAATAATGAATTTTTTTATGCGACGTGCTCACGTGTTTAGAAGAACGGTCGGGAATAATTAGGATAGACCTTTTCATCGGACGAGGAGGCAACGGGTGAGCCTTAATTTCATGCTCTCTCGTTTGGGATAACCGGCGCGCCCCTGCTTGAATGTGTTGCCATTGCACGCTGCGGAACGATTTGGAGGTGTTTTAAAGGTCGTTCTGCGAAAGAATTTGCCTGACGTCAGTTCATACAAAGTCGTCGAAGAACCACTGTTTTGCGTCATCAGCCCTGATATGTGTGCGTCTGTATCTTTGCTGAAAGAAGAGATTGATTTTATTTACGCCAGATGACAATGCTTTTTTCAATAATGTTATTTTTTTTCGACCGTCCCATTTTATATTTTAAGCTTTCGTGTTTTCCCAATAAACTTGAGTTGTAGACGCAACGGTTTACGTGCGTCCCTTCTTCGTTCATGTGTGCCCTTTCGTCGCGATACTTCCATCATGCTTAGGGTGTGCACATATATAGTGAACTATACTTTGGGTGTATCTGTTTGAAATCGACATTAATCAGCAGCCCCTGTATAAATTACCAGCGTGAATTGGTAAATCGGTCTCACTATCTGATCGCTTAGTGGCGTGGGAACTGAAACGTCAGAGTGCTCGTGTATGGCCGGCCAACCCGATGCAAACCCGAAACATCTAAGCGCCAGCCGTTATAAAATATTCGCGTCCGCCAACGGCATCGTTCTCCCTCCTTTCAAGCCTACTATGCCGTGTCACCGTTACCCTCCTGTATGAAGCCGATGAAGTGGCTCAACACAGTCATCAGTGCAGTTGGTAAACCAAAGTGACACACATAAGCTTCGTGCTTCGGCATTGCCTCTGCGCCCTGTAAAGCAGCAATGTCGAAAGGGGATCGCACCAAAGGAAACGCGATGGCAATTTGTAAGGACATGACTCTCGTAAAATGGATTAATGCGTCGTAGAGGACAAGCCGAACAAGACCGAACAAAAAATAAAAGGTCGCTTTTCATCCTCTTGCGGCTTGCTGTATGCTCGGTCCATGCGCTACAGGACAAAAAGACCTACAACCTAGCAGCTACCACTACTTCGGACTTTACAACTATTCGGCGGTGAACATTTAGCTGCCTTTTTCACTCCTTTGGATGGCGGTAGTTATCGGCATCTCTTGGGGTGTGAAGGCCGGTTTTCTCATCGATTCGGTTCCCGCGCGATTAACTCGAGCTGCGTTCAGTTGTCGCCATCTATTGCAACGGTCACGCGCATCTCTGTTGCTTCGTTAGTTCAACCTTTGTTTAGACTGATCCTGCAGGGGCCAGGAAAGTGATTAAATTCGTTGTCAGCTGCAGGGTCTATATGCCCATGAAACGAGTTGCGGCCGGAGAAAACGTCACTTGCGTTTAACTTTTCATTTTGTTTCATTAAATCCTCGAATGACGGCTGCCAGATCCTCGGAACCATATACCCGCGAAATGGGTTAGATAAGGTGGAAAATAAAATATTGTGAGACAGCGTCCATTATCAAACGCTGCAATACCTGTTAAACCCATCAGCAAAATGAATTTCACTCGTTAACTGGTCTGGTTTTTCCCTAATTGTACAGCACTTTTCGTGTCAAGTTGGCAACAGGAAACAAGAGTCGCAAGGAGTTGACAAATTAAGCGATCTACTAAGAGAGAGAGAGCCGACGCAACTGCCAAACATGAAGGAAAAGCAAAAATGAACAAATGTAACCCGTGTTTGTGAAAGTATTTATGGATCAACATCCTTCATTTGAAAAGGAAGTAGAGAAAACGCCGCGGGAAGTGGAGAATGATTCCGTGTTTTGAATGACGCTTCTGCAGTTATCAGTCGAACCGCCTGACGTAGCCACTTCTCTGCCGTGGTTATGTGGGTGTTTTTCTATCTTTCCTCGGTTGGCGTAGTACGTCTAGAACCGCAGCGTCCTGCACTCTACGCGGTTGCACAGGACTGGCGGCCACGCATCGTTATACGCAACTTCCCAAATAACAATACGAGTCGGTTTTGGCACTTGGTAGAGCATAAACGAGGGATAAAAAAAATCTGATTGTTCCGCAAATATATATTTTCGTATCATTTTTCCAGAGGTAATTCAAAAGACGCTACTATGACTCTATATTTTACACTTTCGCTTGTTTACTTATTCTTGGCAGTGTTCTTCCTGCGCGAGTCCATTTGATGTGGTTCCTTGTTGGTCCAGTAAATGAGAGGTGTACCTCACAGGCGTACCTGTCAGATACGTACACCTTATTTCATTTCTCTTTTGCGGGCTTTTGCATCTTTATGGGGAACGTTGGGCATTATTCACATTTGTACACGTGAAGGTATCCCCCCCCCCCCTTTCTTGCGCATAGAAAAGTCGCCTTGTTACTTTGCTCTAACTGTTGGACTGTTAGTTTTTCTTTCGGCACTGTAGAAAGGTAATTAACCAATGCAGCTGTACTTATTTTTCACTTTTAGCGTCCCTCTATCCGGTGGATGTGGTCCAGCGTCACACCTTTGCACCAGTCTTCACAATTTCGAGCTTCCACAAATGTGTAACGCAAGGGCGGCAACTCAGTCACAGCCGGTGGGCGAGCGAAGGAGTGCATGCCCTCTCTGAGAGCTCCAGCCCAGCGTCCGAAATCTGCAGACGCCGGAGAGCGCTCGCTCGACAGCACCCGAGTCACGGAAGTGGCTTCGGGCGCGTGCGCTTAGCGTCGACACCTTTGCGCCATCGTTGAGTCCGACAGCCGCGGAAACGACGCCGAAGAAAGCTGTTCGCTTCGAAATCTATACAGTATACCGCGCAGCCCTTCCGAAAGTACGGTACTCGCGCCAAAGCATTGTCACTCGGTGACACTTTTATTTTAACTTGACGATACGTATCGTTCAAGTTAAACAACTTCTTTCCCAGTATACATACCTCTCGCACTTTCATCACATTTATCTATGTTCAACTGTTTCTTATTCACTGCTGACGTGTGTATACATGCGTGGGGATTACCGTGGCGCGGCTTACATTTACCAGTGAGTCAAGTGTGCCTTTTTCCTTGATGACGATCTTTATTGACCTATCGGCCTTGGGAACGGGTGGGTGACGCGTATATCACCTATCCTGCTTGAGGTCGTCGGGTTTTATATATGTCTATTGCAGTCTGCGTTTTTTTCCTCTCTCTCCTTGATGTTCTTTTTTTTTTTTTCATTGGGTCCTCAATCTTTGTATCGTACAGTTACCGATGCCTGTAACGACCCCGGCTCTATCGATCTCTTCCCTGCTTCTTTTTATCAATACTGTAAACCTCCCTTGCTTATATTAACGACTGATCAGTTAATGATTATATCCGCTTCGAATCCCAGAGCTTCTGATGGCGGACGTTTCCTACGGTTATCAACAGTAAAGCGCTGTTTCCTACTGTTCTTAACAGTATTGTTATCAAAAGTGAAGCACCATCCGGTAGCTGTTCGTGAAAGCAAATCGTACAACAGGAGTCGTTACCTCCCAGAAATTACAATGTAGAGATAGAGGTTTTAATGACGAAAGCAATGATAAAGATCAGATAAGCAAATTGCTAGACGTTGATAGATGCAGTAAAACCTGATTAGATCAAGCAGGCTGGGTGACTGCATGCTGCCACCCCGTATTAAAGGGGATGCCAGGGATAATTATTATCATCACTCTAGAAAACCCTGCAAGGTGCAGGTTAGAGAACTATATAGAGGTCAGATTTCACCCAGAGCCCACTTTACTGCCTTGGAATGTTTAACAAAATCAATCTGTCAATCACTCAGTTGATCATTCATCTGTCTTGTTCCAGTTCCTTTTCTATTTTCTCTATTCCCCTTCTTATTTTGGAAGCTTCCCTTCCTCCTCACCCCCAGTGTAAAATAGCAAACGACATTTTCGGCTGTTGCCGGACTCCTTCCCTTTCCCCTTTATTTCTTCTCTCTCACTCGGATGGGAAGAAACACTTACCACATACGGTCAGGTATTTGTTTCTTACGGCAATCCGACATGACCAAAGCTGCCTTTTGTGATAAAAGCGAGTGCTATATTCACCAAAGGAGCGCTCGTACTTCGCGCTTTTGAAAACACGGTCAACGGACGTTAGGCTCATTTGCATTCCGGTTGCCTCCAACACCGCCGTGCGTGTTCGCGTGCACAATACACGAACCGGCGTCGTCGCCGCCGAGCCGGGCTCCTTCCGCGCCCAAGCTCTCCTTCCTGTTTTTTCAGGGCCGCGACGGCGATTAATCATATTGTATAAGCGCGCATCCTTGAGCTCGGGAACGGGCGCGCCAAAGTTTGCAACACGTGCGTGTGCGGGCGGTGGGGAGGGGGGGAGGAAACCATTTTCGAGCACGTATCACGAGCCTCGTGTTGTAAAAGCGCGACGCGCATCTTTCGTGATTCGCTCATAATCGCGAAGAGTGGCGGTGTCGTTATAGATGGTCTCGCGCGGGCCACGTATAGCGCCGTAAGGAGGCGCGCATGTCGCACAAACTGTCGGGATGAGACGCTCCGTGAAAAATGACATCTCCCTAGTGCCCTCCTACCCCCCCCCCCCCCCGCCCCGCCCGCCATTCCGCACTTCCCCTAACGTAAACTTCTCCACTGAGTCAGTCGGGCCCTTCTTGTTCATTCAGGTCATCGAGATCGCAAATCTTGTTCAGTCGCCGGCTGCCAGGAGCGTCAAAAGCGTTCGATTCCTTAGCCGAGAGAGGCGAACAAATATCTAAAAAAAAAAGAGAATAAATAAATAAAGGAATAGGAAGACTTAGTATGCGTGCTTTTGCGATGCTTTCGACAGCAAGCAGAATGCCGAAACCTGCGCCACTAAATAAACAACTTGTCAGGAAAACGTCGGCGCAATAGAATGAGGAGGCCGCGTTAACAGGCGCGCCGGAATATTAACTTCGCAGACAAACAAATCAAAAAGAAAAAAAGAAATATTCGAGACAGGGACCACACGTGTATGTGTATACCACGGACAGCGCGCTAGTCTATATTGCACGCAAGGCTTACGCCCTGTATTTATAAACGTAGGTGTATGCGCGCGCTCCGAGAAGAGGGCCGAACTATACGTGAACTACTACGCGCGCACGAGGCAGCGCCAGAGTAAACAACCGAGCGGTGCAGGTTGCTTATTCCGCCTCGGCGGAAGGTCGTAAAAAATGCCCGTCAGTAATGAGAAGCAAGCAAGCAAGAAAGAAAGAAAGAAAGAAAGGAAGAAAGGAAGAAAGAAAGAAAGAAAGGAAGGAAGAAAAGAAAGGAAGAAAGAAAGAAAGAAAGATAGAAAGAAGAAAAGAAAGAAATTAGCGGACAAGGAGCGAACCGTGTATAGAGTGCCAACGAGCGCCCCTTCGCAGTCGAGCGGATGCCATTGTATTGTCCGGCACCGTGAAGTTAGGACTGTAGTCGCTGGTCATAGCTGCAAATCTGGGCCTGTATTCACAAACAAAGGCTTTTACGCTAGAGGTTTTCGTAAGAGAAAATTCCAGCCAACGCTGATGGCTGGACATATTAGCGAAGAAGGCAGGCCAACCGCAACGAGCACTTACGCACGATGAGTGGAATTCGACCCCTATGGTTTTTTCCTGAGTGCACTTGAGCAGCGTATAGCCAAAGTAGACGGGGCGGGAAGTTACTGTTCGCTGCCGGCTCAGAAGACCCTGAAGACAGAGACAGAGGGGAAAAGGAAAGTCGAGGCCCTTAGCCAGTTGCAAGTTTACGGTTTGCTGCCCTGCAATGGAGAGAGTTGGATCATGGGAGAGTAAGGGATTAGAAAGGTCGAAGGGGAACAGAAAGAAAGAAATTAACGAAACAGTGGGCGCTAGTACCATATAGGCGTTCACACAGGCCGATGGATTGTAATATACACAGTGTTGTTTGCAGGCCTTCTGATACAAGTTCATCGGGCACGTCGATGTTGTACAATTCTCTCTTCCGACAGAGTCCGGTAGTCCAACTTATTGAACACTCCCTTGGCAATGAAATAAAGCAAGATCTATAGCACCAGTGTTGCCAGATTGTCACGTGTGTTTTTCCCATGGTTCGAGGCAAACTTTCTCTTATTTCACTTCTTCAATAGTAAAATTTCCCTTTATTTCTTTTGCGAATAAACAAATTCATTCACGAAAGCTTTCTAAACAATCTAAAAAGTTAATTCCTTGCTTTTATACTTGTTTAAAGAAAAATCACTTTTAGAGCATCTGCGGAGGTGCGTACCCAATGGTGCGATAACTGCACACTGGGCGGCGCTCGCCACTTATCCCCAGCTGCTCCTGCTCTCAGCCTGCAAACATGCCTTGAACATAGAATGTAAGCGTTGCTTCCACGTCATGCGTCACGCGCCAGAACAGCCAGGGATAGGCAGCGCTAGCCTAATCTAACAGAACAAGAGAAGCAATTGAGAGCATTTAGCTCGCAAACGCGCTGATATAGAGCCTTTATAGAATGATTCGCACCACGATGAAGTTTCGATCATATCTTTTATACGTGGGCGTGTCCCTGACAAACACGCACTGATGGCACAAAAAGAAGGAAGCTCCGCCATTGTCGTTACCTTTTACAAGAGCAAGTCTGTCCTACGAAGGGTCATTCAACCAGCCTTGCTGAAACTTCTTACAACATTTAGTTTTACGTGCGCTGCGATTGAAAAATAACCTCATTGTAAGGCCATTTACGCGAGCCCGAGGGAATTCACGTCTTTGCAACGGCCCTTGTGGCCAGCTGCAACAAGTGCGACTAAAAGCTCGGATTGCTCGGATTTCGGAACTATGCGAACAGAGTCTGCGTGGAGGTTTAGACATGTTGGACCGACTTGAATTCAAATGGATATTTGCAAAAGTCGCAGTTTCGCCTGAGCAGTTAGAACAGTAACAAAGTATCAACTCTACCACGCGTCCACAGGCAAACATGAATGATTCTCGCTCGATGACCACGAAAATTTGCTGTCACTAGACTGGCCTGATGAAGAGCGTCGGCAGCGGAGAGCAAACGCTTCGTGCGTCTCCGACACTAGACGCGCGGAAACGTAGCGCGCATAAAGTCACCAGCCATCTCGGTTCATTCTTTATCTTTGCACACGCCGCAGGTTACCTCCAAGATACGTACGGCACGTGGGCCGTGTATGCACTCAGCTGAACGGTCAGCCTTACGCGGCGACGGCCCGGCTAGAAAAGGAGACGCACGTTTACCTGACCCCCCCCCCCTTATCGCGTGTTTGATCACGTTATCTCCAACATTGTGCGCGGGGTAAGGCGTCACCATCTTTTTCGGCTAACCCTCGCACCCACAGCACACGGCGTTCTAGTTCGATAGGATCTTATCGCACTTGGACTTTATACAAAACATCACGCCGACGGCGACGGCGATAATTCGCCTGGTGTGTTCATGTACGTGCTATAGAAATAAAATCAATTACTGTTGCTGCGGTTGGTACTCGACACTGCAAACAAGGGGCAAACAACATTTTCGACCTCACAGGGAAAAAAGTTCGGAAGCATATTACACTTCTGCAACACGTGAAGGCGGAAGCCTCCTGCGCACCTGGTAATGCATTAAGTTATACGATCGTATAGAGGCCAGACTTCTTGCAAGACATAACGAGCCGCAGTGTTAAAGGGCCCCCTCACCAGCCCACATAGCAAATTTCCGTTACACGCTGGAAGTTGTTACGTGCCCTTTAGGGAGCGTTCTGCCAGAAGAATTTTTCAAATTGGTTCAATAATAGCCGAAATAGAAATATTTCAGTGGCGCAAACCCATGATTTTAGGAGGCGAGGGCCACTGCCAAGAGAGACACTCTCGCCACTTGCCCTGTCTAGCCTCCACAAGCGAAATTCCTTCCCTGCAATCTCCTATACCGGAGCTCGAGGATCGTGTAACACATACGGCACGGGCCCCGCCTTCATTTTTTTTTCTGCTCGCTTTCTTGCGGCGCGGCGCGGCGCAGTTCCGCTGACGGCGTCGCGCGCGAGCTGTTGTGATTGTCTCGTTTCGCGCAGCGCAGGTTTCGCGCGCTGTGCACGAGGACATCCAACTAGCG
This sequence comes from Dermacentor variabilis, assembly GCF_050947875.1. Lineage (NCBI taxonomy): Eukaryota > Metazoa > Arthropoda > Arachnida > Ixodida > Ixodidae > Dermacentor > Dermacentor variabilis. The sequence continues at coordinate 107,815,772 of NC_134570.1, forward strand.
GTATAAGTCAGCGCTACACAAATACTTAGGCGGATCACAAGCGGATCACAGAGCATGATCCCGCGCTGAAATACGGTAGAACATAACATAGTTTCGGTGTCTGCGCGCGCGACTTCACGACGTGAGAACAAGCAGACAAAAGGGAAGTACATCTCTCTTGCTGCGGTGCGAAGTAAAACAAGAACACGCAGACATTTGGGCTGCCTGCTTTATTATTTCTCTAAACTTTAATTCGTCTATTGAAGCAACAGATTACACAAATTACAGATGTTGCCTTGAATAATTATCTAAGTCACGTGTCACTACGAGCGACGTTACAGCAGTGCGATGTACGTCGACTCTCCGGCTAGGAGCGCGGCGCCCGCGAGGAGAAGGGCAAACGGCGTTCGGTTTGAAATTTCAGCTCTTTCCGAGGCGCATAGCGATGTCATATCTGGCAGACACAATCTTTAGCGCGCATTGTATGCACGACACTTGTCAGCTCAAGATGGCCAAACCCGGTGAAGGGCCCTTTAATTGCATGCGTGGAGCTTTAGGTCGACCTCCTCAACGACACATGCCAGCACTTAATGCACTGCCTAAAGGTGCAGCATGCTTGTCGCCAGTAAGTGTTACAAATGTGTAACACAAGCCGAACCCAATTACGTTGCATCCTCGCAGCAGCGGAAAGCAGCGCCCGTGGTCGAACGCCTTGTTCCCGCCGCTTCGCACGTCGCACCTCGTTTCTCGCTTGGCTAGCTAGGCCTCACATGCTCCCCGGAAAAATCAAGAGTACGTCGTCGTACTGAATTCCTCTGCGCGCAAAGCAGCTGCTGAACGCGCCCACATCGCCTTGACTATGACCGGCGAACCTATCCCGCGAGGAAAATCCGTCCGCATCCTCGGATTTCTGTGGCAAGAGAATGGACGTAGTGCGGAGTGGCTACGGCGCATTCTCCATCAGGCAAGTCAGGTCATACACATGATGACACGCGTAAGCAAGCGCCACACAGGCCTGCGGGAACATGAACTCCGTAAAATTGCTGAGGCAGCAATCTACTCCCGAATCCTCTATGGCCTGCCATACGTTGCACTTACACGCACCCAAAACAAACGACTCGAGGCTTCTTTGTGAAGATGTCACCGCATCGAAATGAGTGTTCCCAGGTACGCCCGTAGCATCGATGTTGAACGCGCAACCCTGCACAACACGTTGGATGTGAAGGTTCAAGCCCACCGGGAGTCTCAGCATCTCCGTCTGAGCACCTCGTCTCAGGGATGCGCTATCCTGAATATGTTGGGACACGACACTTCACCACTTCCACCTCTTTCCATCGATCCTCCACGACCGATACCCCGGAATATGCACTCCGAACGCAGGCAGGGGACAGGCGCGAGCGAACCATCTAACTGGCCCAGCGCATGGCACCTGCTATGTTGACGCCGTCATCTCGCCGACCGCATCCAAGACGGCAGTCATCGGCCCTCAAGGTGACATCTCTCGTTGGCATAGCGGAGTACCGTCTCCAACCGATGCCGAGATCCTTGCCATATCGGAAGCCATTACTATTCCCCCTCACTCCACGCCAACCATAACCGTTCGCTCAGACAGCCAGGAAGCCCTTCGTTCTTTCGCAAACAACCTTATTCCCCTGTCATATTGGGGCATCCCTCGCGCTACACATGCAACAACATCCCTCACTTCACGTCCTCTTGGAGTGGGTACCGGGCCATCAGGGGATACAGGGAAATGAGCGTGCTCACTCCCTCGCTCGCGAGTCCAAAATACCGAGCGCTCCTATTCCATGGCCTGACACCTGCTGCGCCAGAATGGACCGCGCTGAACACCGCAAGCAAAGCCGCGCTAGGCTCCGCGAACTGCGCTCGTCTGCATGTACCCTTCCGGCCCCCGATCCCTCCTTCACCCGCCACGACGGCTCCCTAATTCGTCAGGCTCAAACTCCAACATTGGCGAATGACGCCATGCAACACATTATTGAAGAACGCCACGGCCATCCGGCATGTCCGGTGTGCGGCGGCTATCCCGACGTTCGCCACACGTACTGGACCTGCCCCCGCGCAGAGTCCTCGCCTTACTATCTCCCCACCTCTTCCCTGAGCCCATCTATTCCTTACTGTTGGGAGAGCTGGACCACTCCGCCTGAACCCCACCGAGCCGCTTTTTGGTCGCTCCTTGTACAACACATAAGGCACGTCCAGGGCGCCACCACACCCCCTGCTCCGGGTGCTATACTACATGATCACACGACACCGAAGCGGCGGACGACACGGACGAAAAGCCGTTTCAAATAAAGTTTTATTCATTCATTCATTCATTCATTCATTCATTCATTCGCTTGGCGAGCATTCTCGGCCGTAGTGCACTCCCGAGGCCTACGGTGCAATCTGCTAGGCCCCGCGCGAGCGTCCTTCATCGCCATCTCTGGCGTCGCAGTCGACTGTAGCCACAACTGCCGTCGCCTCGTTACGTCAGCGACGCAACACTTGCTTTTTCTGTCTGCGCGCGCACCTCGTTCCCCTCTCCAACCTTCTCTCGCTTGGAGACGGTCACGTGTTTTCTTCTTTTTTTTGTACCACTCGACCTGACGCCGCGTTTTTTTTTTCAAGGCTATCGCGCAAGAACCACTTAAGGCTTTCACCTTAAAACTTCCGATATTTTGTACATTGCCAAAAAAAATTAATTTGGATTATCCCTCAGACCCATGATCTTTTCCACAATATCGCAAATGTCCCACAGCGCTGTCTGAAACCTCACAGCGGTCAGTGAGCGTCTCTGCACATGATACTGTGGGCACTGGCATAGTAGTTTCATATTCCCTTAAGTACAAAGGAAAGTGCTACAGCTTCTGACCGCACTGCTTTTGAGGGATGCCCACGCGTGTTCCCAAGGCATTATGGCACGCACCAGGCACTTGCGTACCAGGCGCGTGCTCCCTCCACCTCCGCAATTTCTGGGTACATCAGGGATACTTGGCATCTACGAAGAGCCCTGTTCATGAGCGTGTCCACTTCCGGAAAAAGAAATTCCTGCCTACGCTATGAGTTGTTGCATGTTCTAGTGAGGTATACGCAAGGAAACTGTTCTTTTATGATCGTTCATAATTAATTTTTAAAGCCAATTCTTAGTGAGACCCCTACGCAGGATGCGTCGCAGCATCACGGCGTCAACTTTCATCCCTATGGCCCTGCAAACTCCTTCTTTCTCTCTCTCTCTCTACACCTCTATCTCTCCCTATCGTAGCGGACATCCAACGTGGAGCCAGGACGCGACTTAAAAAAAAATAAAGGATAAGGTTATCAAAATGCAGCAGCTCCAACGAGTTGGAATCTATATAAAGCGAAGCTTTGTGCGAGCGTATAACGAGTCGAGACACGTGTACACACACACACACACACACACACACACACACACACACACACACACACACACACACGCACGCACGCACGCACGCACGCGCACGCACGCACACACACACACACACACACACGCACACACGCACGCACACACGCACGCACGCACGCACGCACACACACACACACACGCACGCACACACACACGCGCGCGCGCGCGCAAGCGCGAGCGCGCACAAATTATACCTAGTTTGCACGTGACGTCATTTCAGCCGTCTGCCCTGACCGTCCGCCATCACTAGGCGCCTCGCTGTACCGCTGCGTTTGCGTTTGCCATTCCCTTCTAAATGTAAGCGCCACACGTTTGATGTCGTGGGAGCTTTGCGATGGGAAACGTCAGGAGCCCTGAATTTTGTCCTTCCTACATGGATGAGCTTGTAGGGCCGACGCGTGCTCGCTACAAAGAAATGTTCGGAATGAGCGACGGCGTGGGCCCATACTGGCTACACGTCGACGTGGATGCCAGTTCAGATCCCGAGATGCTCCCGGCCACGCCCTACGTGGATATGATTAATTAGCTTGGCCTGTCCACGAGTTACGCCACGCTGAGTGAACCTACAAATCGCTGGAGGTGCACAATAGAGAGTTTTAGATTAGGGGACGCAAGCGGCTCGCGTACACAAGAACTAGGGGCCACGGCACTGCACATATGCAGGCCCCTAGGTCTGGCTCTGCGCATGCGCGGTATCGTCGCCCCTAATTATTGCCTACGCAAGCCGCTTGCGTCCCCTAACCTAAAACTCTCCAATTACTTCACGAGTGGTTGAGTGAGGAACGTTGCAACGAAGCGCCTACCGTCGGGTCTTATCATCGTTCTCGGCCATGTGTGTGTGTGTGTGTGTGTGTGTGTGTCATATGAAAACATATGTTCCTTGGCGTGCGGCAGAGAAAGCTGCCTCAGTATTTTTGGAGATGCTCCGTTGACGGACAGATTTCTTGCCACATAGGTTCATCCATATGCACTTTTTCCTCTAAGCTTGCAATCGTGGTTTCACTTCTTTATGCGAGTTTTGGCTTACAGTTCGGTGCAGATCCGTGCATATGTGTTTTCTTGCGTGAAATAGAAGTAGCCCTTTATATTGGAAGCATGCAGTAATCTTCAGTATTTACCGTGCGTTTGTGACAACTGCAGCAGCTGAACATGAACCACTAACTGGTCCAAATTAGCTGTGGTTTTACATTCTAATGTGTGTCAATTCAGGCTCTTAGATCAGGAAAGGAGCAATATGTGCTCTCGAGGCAATATCAGAATGAAGTCACACATACAGAAATGTTTGTGAAAACTTGGTTTACAAGCCAAACATTATTTTCAATTTCAGGCCACTCATTCTCAAAGATTCCGGGAAGCAGCACTAAAATCTTGGTTTTTGGCTAAAGCCGATGGCTCTGTTATCACAGCCCATTTCCCATGCATGGCAAGAGCTGGAAAAGCCTGCTCCCACGATAGTGCCATATTATTTGTTGTTGAGACGGCTATGCGCCTGAGATGCAAGAACGTGTACAGGGAAAACGAACGCATGGTTTCCAACCAGCTAGCAGCGCCTCAATACATTTTCGTCATCGAGGATGAAGAAGCGAAAGAATGACAATATTCATTTGTAAGTGAATTACATACAGGTTCCTGCATGCTCGACACAAGCCCAGTCGACTAGGCCACCTTCTCCTATAGAAGAAAGATTAATTTGTTGTACTCAAAAATTGCAGATTCTGGAGTTAAACCAGCTCTCTTCAGGGTGCAACCCTAATACAGTGTTTCAGCCACTCTGCAGTGTAGCAAGTGCAGAACCACGTGTCTTTAGGGAATTATCCTTTGGAGAGGCACTATATGAGAACCTGGATACACTCGCTCAACGTGGTGAAGATTTCCTTGCCAACCTCCACACACAAGAAATGGTCGATGGCAGCATATTTAAGGCAGCACAAGAGGAGAATCAAACTGCTCCATATGATTTCGCTATCACGCAAGACGAATTACCGCTTCTGTCTTAAAACGTTTGCGCTACACAAGCTCGAATGAACCTTCGTTAGCCTGCTGAAGAAAATGTGCAACCCAGAACAGCACAAGTTCACGGCTGTATCAACAACATGGGGGCTGCAACATGAACGTGCACTTCAGGCCAGTGGTCTATTTGAGTACATAATACCCCTACCTCACTGCCACGCCGGATGCAATGGTCAAGTGCTAATTGCGTGGTGAAGGTGTTGCCCTTACAGCCTTGCTAGTAGTGCGATACGTGCTCAGTGCTCTATTGCCAGCTGCGAAGAAATTTTTCACGCATCTTATCATGCCCGAATTGTTCGCAGCTTACTTCACGCGGAAAGCGACAACGAATAGCTGCACTGACAACACAGAAGGAAACGCATATTGTTTTTGCAGATGCCCAGAATCTGGCAAAATGCTAGCATGAGATGACCCTCAGTGCAAATATCAGTGGTTTCATTACTCTTGCATTCGTATCAAGAGGGCCCCAATACAGAAGCACTGGTACTGCGAGGACTGGGCTGCCAAGGGAAATAAACAAGCCATCAGCCCTAGCAAACAAACTGTCCATGCAACACGTTAGTTCAAGTTTCATGCCGTCGTTTTTACATCGTCATCATCACATCGTCGTCACATCATCGCCTTCATATTGCCCTTGTCAAGACACATCGCAGTGGTGGGAATGCTGATATAATCGCTCTAATCTGGTATTTCTTATCGATAAGATGCTACCCACCGGGACTGTTTTGGGAACCTGTGCAATTATTTTGAGACTGAAACTTCAAGTGCGACTTCACAATATCAAAGTTTTACTTTATCATCGTTTTTTTACAACAAAGTACTGTGTGCTGTAAATTTGTATTCTCTTTTGTGCTGACTTAGGAATCTATCTTTCAGGCATCAGCAGAGATGTTATAATTTAAATGCCCTGTCAACATGGCAGAGTTTTGCAGATCAGCTTGTTTCGCGGCTTCTGTGTGGTGTTTTGGTCTCATAAACAGTTTAGATCAATGTTGATGAACTTATCATTTCTTTTTCGTTTGCTGGACATGATTGGCCTATGGTATTGTAAGTGGTACACTGCGCGATGTTTTCAATGACGAGACCTGTATCACGAAATATTTTGGAGAACATGGGAGTAAAACACTGCAAAAATGTTTGGCCCCTCTAATAGGAAGCCCTACACATGCCTATGAAGGTAGAGAATACATTTTTTACATCCCTACAATTTCACTATAACAAGGTTGTTTATTTAATCATTGATACTGTCAACTCAACAAAGAGTCATTACAGGAATGGGATGAATACAGTTAAAAAAGAGAAAGTGTAGCTCAAAATTTCTCGACGGGATGCAGAAATAAAAGCACTACAAGTGGTGCAGGTGAAATAAAAGAGATTATTGTTTTCCGAATTGCACTTTTGCACAAACATTGAGTAGTGCCTACATTGCCGAACAGTTCCACAAACAATGGCAAAAAAGTTGATTTGTGCCTACATTACAGACATACACGCATGAATTCAACAGATATTAAGTGCCAATTTAAGCAACCCATATACTTTTATTTTTTTAGGAAATCACCTAAAGGTGTTAGTTTCACAATAGCATCCGGCAGTCAGTTCTACTCATTGATAGCTCTAGTAAAAAAAACTAAATGTAAAGCATTTGGTAAAGACAAAAGGAGGAAGAATGTACATGCTGTGTCTGTAGTTACTATAGGGGTTTGGTTGTATGCAAAGCAATCATTTTTGTTTATGCTAACAAGATCAGGAATAATAAGAAAAATAAGCTTCAGTCTTTCAAACGAAGTTCTAGATTCTAAAGAGGCTAGCCAAAGTCACTCATTGGAGTTCGCAAGAACCACTAATGGGTACAGGTTTGTAAGTGCACGGCAGACAAGTACTATCTTATCAAGAGGCGTGCGCTCATCTCTTGGTTTGGAGGCAACATTATCAATTGGCTGAACAGCCTTCATTATGATATACTTGTTGCGTACAAGGCCAATCACTTGTTCCACGTGGATTCGGATGTTGGCCAGCTTTCTCGTTTTTTCAACGTCCACAGCTGTCAGCTGCTTCTGGCCCTTAGTAAGTGCAGGTATATGCGGCTTAGCACAATAAAGACCCACTGCATCAGCAGTAAAAAATCCTCAATCAGTCAGAATCACGTGTGCTTGCGACAATTTGTCCAGGATGTGACAGCATTCCGTGATGCGTTTATCACTGGCTCTGCCTCGCCAGCCTTCAGAAAAGTATGATATGGAACCCTGGCGGCATATGCCTATTAGAAAGTTCTGCAGTGTTACAGTTCTTATAATTCGACCATGTTTCACTTCTTGGGAGCAAGTACGATGGCCTTTCAATCCTAATTTCAATGCATTCGACTGTAACTGCTACCTTTGACCCAAAGGAATCAAAGAATGTCTGTGGCATGGTCCTCGTAGACCATGCTATCATGATAGCATGATATCATGATATCATGATATCATGGCAGGCCATGATATCAGAGACTTAAGTCTCCAGAATGCATCATCAAGCCACTTATCAAAATCCTGCTTATTGTCGCTTACGAGACACCAAACCTATGTGCAAGGTCCTTGGGTGGCAAGTTTAACTTAAGCTTCAATTAAAACACAACCAACTCTTCAAAGTGGGGTGACCCATTCTGTGGCGTGTGTTTCACCACATATTCGACATGCTGAAATACTGCCCACAACATAAAAAAGTTGAGCAACCCATGGAGCGTAGAAAAGCTACTTTCCCATTGTCCTCGCGCAGTGATGACTCCGAAATTCCTCGAATATTTTTCCCCTTCTTCAACTTCCACACCTCTGAAGGGAGTCTTCGGTTGTCGGTCTCAAGTGTCTGTACGCCTTGCATTGTGACGTATGTCTGCACAGGAGCCTCCGCTTCTACAAAAGAAAAAGGAAGACTTAGGTTTTGCACACTGTGCACTAACAGAGATAGACATTCAATTGATAACTTATGTGAAAAATAATTTGCGCAAGCTTACCTATGTTTGTTTCCGAAGCTTCATCGCAGCTTGGAGGTGGCGAACAACTGTAGGACTCTTGTGCCGAGTCTGCGCCCCTTTCATGTAGGAAGTCGTCTGCTGATGAAAAGTGCAACCTGTCTTACTATTTGCAATGGCGAGTGCTTTGATTTCACTGCGCTTTTTTGAAGCTTGAAAGCGTGCGTCCTCAGCGGCAGCTCTTTCGTCAATGTCGTACACCCCATATACAATGTAGGTGCTGCTATGATCGACCTGTCAAGTGTGAGAGACATTCAGACGTACCTTCCCATGACAGGACGATTTGCCTCGTCCCAGAAAAGGCTGTTACGGTAAGCCTGGACATCGACCTCTCAAGTGTGAGAAGCGTTCAAGCTGGCGTCCCCATGTCAACATAATTGCCCTTTCTCCGAAACAGCGTCATCCATATTATTCCCCGAGCTGACACAAAAGGATGGACAAAGAGAAGACAAACCGAAGGGCAGGAGGTCGTCGACGACAGAACCTGACGAAAGCACTAATACTTCCCCAGGCTCCCCAAGAAGACGTCGATGACCACAAGAAGGCCAGGGGTAATTAAGGCCGCCTTCGCCCCCGTATGATCGACCTGTCAAGTGTGAGAAGCGTGCAAGCGGGCGTCCACATGTCTCCGAAACAGCGTCACCCCTTTTATTCCCCGAGCTGATACAAGGGAATGACGAAGGGAAGAAAATGCGAAGGTCAGGAGCTCAATGGCAGAGCCTGACGAAAGCATTAATACTTCCACAGGCTCTCCAAGAAGACGTCGACGACCACAAGACCGCCAGGGGTTTTTAAGGCCGTCCTGGCCCCCGTGTTAATCAAAACCGCCGAAGTTCGAGAAAGCCGCAGCTTATTGAGGCGATTGAGAAGTGCGGGGCTCTTGAGGACGAAATTTCAGAAGCACGGGAAGAGACAAGGAAATGAGATGAGAAAGCAGAAGAAAGGCAAAGAGCTCAGAAAGCTGAACGAAGAACTGCAGAGGAAAGACAGAGAGCTCACGAAATAAAGCTAAAAGAACTAGACGTGCAGCAAGATCTGGCCATACAATCAGTAAATAACATCTCAATACACGAAACACGTTCAGGTAAAGCAGGAGTAAAAATAATGGATCTCATGCCGTCGTACAAGGTAAACGATGATATGGGATAGTTTATCGTTACTTTTGAAGGAACCTGCGAGACAAATGGGTTGGTACTAGAAAGTTTCCCACTACAGATTCCCACCGTTCTTCCTAGAGAAGCGACCGAAATAATTGCGAGGTTAACGAGAGACGGCGCAGGCGACTATCAGAAAGTAAAAGCTGCGTTGCTAAGGAAATATCAGCTCTCAGCGGAGGCTTTCCGTCGTCGTTTTCGGGAGACAGCTAGAACGCCGGGCGAGTCTTCTCAAGATTTCACTTATGAGTTGAAAGCCAATTTATTTGAATGGCTAAAAAGGGAAGATGCGTTGGGTTGTCACGAAAAGGTTGTTGAGTTAATCGGCATGGAACAGTTCTATGGGTCATTTGCGCCTGTGTATTCAAGATAGGTTGGACGAAAATGACTTGGAACGTGCTGCAGTGCTAGCAGATGAATTCGCAGCACGTCGCGAATCCGAAAAAACGCGTGTCAGGCCATTCACTAAATTCAGTAAAGAGGAGAACAGGTGCCCCATTCACCACGAAAAGGCTGGAGGTGGGACAAAAGACGTGCAGCCCGATAATTCAGGAGACATTAACACTGAAGTAAAAAACGAAAGGAAAACATAAAAAGCGTTTGAGGCTAAAAAAACCGGTCGTCTGTTTCCGTTGCCAGGAGCCTGGACACCTTGTGATCGGCTGTCGTATGCCTAGAATTGTTTTTTCTTTCTTTCGTGAAAGGCGGCGATGACAACTTGGCCCCCTTAGAACCCTATCTTCGCGACCTAGTAGTGAATGGAATGGCCGCGTAAAGTACTTAGGGACTCAGCTGCGACAATGGACGTTGTCCACCCTGCGTTTGTGAAATCTGAGGATATTGCCGGGGAATACGCGTGGATCCGGCAGATGGTCAAAAAGAACAGAAGAACAGTGTTTGCTTGCCCATTGCCAGCGTGAAGATTGAAGGGCAGTTTGGACTATTACTGATTGAAGCAGCAGTATCGCCAAATCTGTCGAAGCATTATCCCTACTTATTTTAAAACCACTCGGAAATGCTGTTGAAGAAAAAGGGCCTGAGTTTTGGTGACCATACAGTTCAAGCTCTCATGCGTTCCAAGGCTCTAGAGATCGCGGAGGAGATAAACCAAGGCAACGAAGCGAAAAATATGCCTCGTGACAGAAACACGCAAGGAGCACAGCACATAGCAAGTGAATTCAGTGAAAAAAGCGCTAGCGAGGAGGCATCCGCATCAGTGAGAATACCGCAGCAAGGGCTAGAAAAGGAATTAGACACTAATTTGGCACTGACACATTCGGAAAGCTCTTTAGACTTACTGAAGGTTGTTAAAGAAGGAATCGTGACGGAAGAAGATAGCAATTACGTCGCGAAAGTAGAAACAAGTACTGTCCCGGAGGACGTTCCCCACGGAGACGAGACCAATTTAAACAGCCCCAAAAAGATCACGGAGACGCTGAAAAACGCCCTCGTATCTCCGCACTTGGGCGACTTTCCGGATTCGTCAAGGAGAGAAGAATGCCAGGGCGGTCCAGCAGGGTAGGAATCCAGCGCTTGGGAACTTCAGAGGCGCATTAGGCGACCGTCTGGTATGGCAAAAATTGGTTCAACAGCGCAAGATCAAGCGAGCCAAGTATTCAGCTCAGCGAAGAATAGAGAAACTCGCCGCACCGCAGCCCGTAAGACAACAGGCCATCACGCAGAACTTCAAAGGGCTCGTTGTGGCGGATGAGAAAAGGAAGGCGTGACCTAACAACAAATACGAACGTGTCTCTGCGAGTAGGGGTGCGGCTGAAAGGTTCAACCGGGCGGAGATATGCTTGTACGAACAGGACCAGTCAGAGTGCCAATGCAGTAGAATGCGCCGCGGGAGTGAGGGAAAAAAGGAGGCTGGTAATTCTTCTCGCGTTTGCGGCCTCCTTTTCGGGGACGAAAAAGCAAGCCGCGGGAACACAATATGGCCGGCGACGACAAAAGGCAGCGTGTGCCTGGCGCCTTTTGTTGCCTTTGGTGAGACCCGAAGGCTTTCACATAGCTATCCGATCGAGTGCGCGCAGTAAGAGGAAGCTTTAGCTCGGGTCATCATCATCATCATCATCATCAGCCTAGTTACGCCCACTGCAGGGCAAAGGCCTCTCCCATACTTCTCCAACTACCCCGGTCATGTACTAATTGTGGCCATGTTGTCCCTGCAAACGTCTTAATGTCATCCGCCCACCTAACTTTCTGCCGCCCCCTGCTACGCATCCCTTCCCTTGGAATCCAGTCCGTAACCCTTAGTGACCATCGGTTATCTTCCCTCCTCATTACATGTCCGGCCCATGCCCATTTCTTTTTCTTGATTTCAACTAAGATGTCGTTTACCCGCGTTTGTTGCCTCACCCAATCTGCTCTTTTCTTATCCCTTAATGTCACACCCATCATTCTTCTTTCCATAGCTCGTTGCGTCGTCCTCAATTTCAGCAGAACCCTTTTCGTAAGTCTCCAGGTTTCTGCCCCATATGTGAGTACTGGTAACACACAGCTGTTATACACTTTCCTTTTGAGGGATAGTGGCATCCTGCTGTTCATGATTTGAGAATGCCTGCCAAACGCACCCCAGCCCATTCTTATTCTTCTGGTTATTTCAGTCTCATGATCCGGATCCGTGGTCACTACCTGCCCTAAGTAGATGTAGTCCCTTACCCCTTCCAGTGCTTCGCTACCTATCGTAAACTGCTGTTCTCTTCCGAGCCTGTTAAACATTACTTTAGTTTTCTGCAGATTAATTTTCAGACCCACCCTTCTGCTTTGCCTCTCCAGGTCAGTGAGCATGCATTGCAATTGGTCTCCTGAGTTACTAAGCAAGGCAATATCATCAGCGAATCGCAAATTGCTAAGGTATTCTCCATCAACTTTTATCCCCAATTCTTCCCACTCCAGGCCTCTGAATACCTCCTGTAAACATGCTGTGAATAGCATTGGAGATATCGTATCTCCCTGTCTGACGCCTTTCTTTATAGGGATTTTGTTGCTTTCTTTGTGGAGGACTACGGTGGCTGTGGAGCCGCTATAGATATCTTCCAGTATCTTTACATATGGCTCATCTACACCCTGATTCCGTAATGCCTCCATGACTGCTGAGGTTTCGACTGAATCAAACGCTTTCTCGTAATCAATGAAAGCTATATATAACGGTTGGTTATATTCTGCACATTTCTCTATCACTTGATTGATAGTGTGAATATGGTCTATTGTTGAGTAGCCTTTACGGAATCCTGCCTGGTCCTTTGGTTGACAGAAGTCTAAGGTGTTCCTGATTCTATTTGCGATTACCTTAGTAAATACTTTGTAGGCAACGGACAGTAAGCTGATCGGTCTATAATTTTTCAAGTCTTTGGCGTCCCCTTTCTTATGGATTAGGATTATGTTAGCGTTCTTCCAAGATTCCGGTACGCTCGAGGTTATGAGGCATTGCGTATACAGGGTGGCCAGTTTCTCTAGAACAATCTGACCACCATCCTTCAACAAATCTGCTGTTACCTGATCCTCCCCAGCTGCCTTCCCCCTTTGCATAGCTCCTAAGGCTTTCTTTACTTCTTCTGGCGTTACCTGTGGGATTTCGAATTCCTCTAGGCTATTCTCTCTTCCACTATCGTCGTGGGTGCCACTGGTACTGTATAAATCTCTATAGAACTCCTCAGCCACTTGAACTATCTCATCCATATTAGTAACGATATTGCCGGCTTTGTCTCTTAACGCACACATCTGATTCTTGCCTATTCCTAGTTTCTTCTTCACTGTTTTTAGGCTTCCTCCGTTCCTGAGAGCCTGTTCAATTCTATCCATACTATAGTTCCTGATGTCCGCTGTCTTACGCTTGTTGATTAACTTAGAAAGTTCTGCCAGTTCTATTCTAGCTGTAGGGTTAGAGGCTTTCATACATTGGCGTTTCTTGATCAGATCTTTCGTCTCCTGCGATAGCTTACTGGTTTCCTGTCTAACGGAGTTACCACCGACTTCTATTGCGCACTCCTTAATGGTTCCCATGAGATAGTTGCTCCTATCTAAATGCATGTAAAAGGAGAATTTGTTTTTCTCGGCAACTACTGCACCAAATTTGCCGAGGTTTGTTGCATTTAAAAGAAAACCTTAAAATCTAGTGGCTGTTTGTTTCGAATTTTCGGTTTACATCGTCAATTTTTATTGAAAATTGGCAAACATTGAAATTTTTCAGAAAACGAAACTATCAAGTTTACAATTTTCTAACTCAGCAAGGAAATATGATATCATAATTCTGTGAATCGCATCTGATAGTACATCTAAAGCGGACAAAATTTGTACGTTATACATGAATGTGAAAAAGATTCAGTAATATGGAAATACAGCTTTTGCAGAACCCTTGTACACAACGCAACAAATTCATGTAAGATATAAATTGACATATCAAGTTTGTCCGCTTTAAATGATCTAATGGATGCCGTTTAGAGGAGCGTGATATATATTCTGGATGCAGTGCTATTAATTTATAAACTTCGTCCATCTATATTTTCGAACTTTCAATTTTTTGAAAATTTTTTCGATAAAATTTGGGCCTCAAATCGAAAATCCGCTTCGAACAGTCACTATAATTTTACTTTCTCTCTCAAATGCAACAACTTCCATTAAAATCGGTTCCGGCGGTTATGTCGGAAAAACCGTTTTTGCATTTTACAGGTATTTGAATAGGCCGCGTCGTATAGTTGGTCCAGAGCTAAAGCTTTGTCTTAAAAGGTTATAATGGTATAATTAGGCACATCCATAAGTTTCTTGTTTGTAAAAAGAGTGCGATGCATTTATTTTTCTTTTGTTAGTATTGAGAACTATTATTTTTATTTTTCCAAGGTTTCGCGTTATGCTCAAGAATTTCTTCGCATTATTTGTTGTGAAGGTCCCCTTTTCTTTCTTTAACTTCTTCGAAGGAGTGTTGTTTGTCTGCTTTGAATGTATGATTAAGGCTATTATTACTGGGTTTCAAAACGTTCTCAATCTCTCAACAACCATGGCTTTCTCGAACAAAGGAAACACAAAAACGTTAGGCAGTATGTTGGTCGAAGTACGCACTGACGTCTGGTTTCTCCTTTGTTAGTTTTCATGCATCTCGAATGAGGGCTGCAGGTACGAGTCTGATGGGGTTTTATGTGAAGAACGTGTGAACTTGGCAGTTCTCGTGATTAGTTGGGTACTCTTTGTTTGTTGTGCTTTAGGATTGGCGTGGTTTTTTCCAGAAGCCACCTGGCAGCTCTTGGAACCATCGGCGAAACGAAGCAGAGGCACGAGGTGTACCGGTCTCTTCGAGGTGCTTGGATACTGCAACCCCTTCGAGACCTCCTGTGACGGCGGACGGGCTGTTATGATCGACCTGTAAAGTGTGAGAGAAATTCAGGCGTGCGTTCTCATGACAAGATGATTTGCCTCGTCCCAGAAAAGGCTGTTATACGGTAAGCCAGAACATCGACTTGTCAAGTGAGCAGCGTTCAAGCGGGCGTCCCCTTGTCGACATAATTTCCCTCTTCTCCGAAACAGCGTCATCCCCTTTATTCCGCGAGCTGACGCAAAGGGATGGACGAAGAGAAAACAAACCGAAGGGCAGGACGTCGTCGACGACAGTACCTGACGAAAGCACTAATATTTCCGCAGGCTCCCCAAGAAGACGTCGACGATCACAAGACCGCCAGGGGTTATTTAAGGCCGTCCTGGCCCCTGTGTTAATAAGAACCGCTCGAGACTCTGATGAGAGTCACAGCCATGTATTACTGAAGTGAATAGAATCTTTTCTACTTTTTTTTATCATCACGATGGCCGGCTTCGTCGTCGTTTCCTGATTCTTGCGTGAAGACCCACCTCACCCGGTCGAGATCATATCAGCGCCCAGTCTCGAACCAACAGTCACTAGATTTTAAGTTTTTATTTTAAATGCAACAGACCTCGTCATGTTTGGTGCAGTGGTTGCAGAGAAAAACGAATTTTCCTTTTACATGTATTAAGATAGGAGCACCCGAGCTAAAGCTCCCTCTTGACCAGCCTACGAATTTTCTCTGCAAATTTAGGCAAATCTGATTATTTGGGCAATGTCACCTACCTGTATCCATTTAAAAACGGCGTATGCTACTGTATGGTAATGAGCTTATTCGCTCCTTCAATGAGCACAACAGGTCTATGTGCATCTGCTGACGTGCTTCTTGTTTGTTGAATTAATGTCCTTGCCATAGAAAACATAGGATAGTCAAAAGATGGAAATTCAAGACGATGAGCAAAGCGAGAACAAGGTAAAAGCGGGAGCCAACGTTTCGACAAGTGGACTTGTCATTGCCATAGTGCGCCAGATATTGTCACATTTCCTTTGTTCTTACTTACAAGCTTTTCAAGTAAGCTAAAATACAATTGATAACCACATTAAATGTCTCAAATCCCGTAACGTAATGCTTGAGTCTATTCAGAAAAAGGCCATAAGGTTTATATCTAATCGTTATGACCGCCATTTCTCACAGACATCACATGCTAGTAAGCTGCTACTAAAGCCTCTGGCCCATAGACGTACTTGTGACCGTGTTTTTCTGCTACATAAAAATTGCTCATGGGAAAACTTATGTCAATGCACCTATTGCTTTCACTAACCCTTCTCGGCCCACCAGAAGAAGTCATCGTCTTAACATTGTTCCTTTGAATGCATCGATTGATTGTTTTAGGTTTCCCTTTTTTCCGCATTCAATTGCGATTTGGAATGGCCTCTCACGTGCTCAGACATCTCTGCCGCACTGTGTGTAAGCTCGTTCGATGCCGCGTACTTCTTCAAGAAAGAATGAGGGCAGCTATAGCTTGATTCAGTTTATGTGCTTTGTACGTCCCAGAGCAACAACTGAAGCCACGAGCGACGTGGTGTTGAAAGGCTCCGGATTAAATTTAGAACACTTGGGGTTCTTTCAGGTGTACCTAAATCTAAGTACACACGAGCGTTCTGGCATTCCGTCCCAATCGGAATGCGGCGGTGGCGGTCGGGAATCGAACCCGGGACGTCGTTCTGAGCAGCATAATGCGAAAGCCACTTAACCACAGCCGTAGAGGTAGATGGGTTATACACTACTGTAAGCGGCCTGACACACGCCGGCTACGAAAGACAACGCTTAGAAATTCGTTGTTCGACGAAGCAGAAAAAAAAAATAGATGAACGAATGAAAGAAGCAGGGCGTGCGTTGTGTCACAGCCCAAAGGGAGCAGATGGCTCGATGACGATGCCGTTACACATGCCGATAAGCCTTCGCCCGCATCGCGGCCGCATCGTTACACTTCACCGGCCATCAAAACAGTCATACACTGGGAATATATCACAGCGAATGAAGGGCCCGTTGTAACGGGCCCCCATGATGCAACCCCTGGGAGCCAACGAGGACCTCTCATACGCGCAACGCTTCCTCGCGAAGAAGCGAACTCTAGACGCGAGCGCTCCGTTAACTTTTCTGTTTCCTTCTCTTTCGTTTTGTTTGTTTCCTTGATTTCTCGAGAACAAAGTTACTGGCCCTGATGGGCGTTGAAAGGATTAATTTGAACCGCGTGTGGCACGACGGAGGAAGCTTCTTTTGCAAACTGCAGCCCGCGCGGAAGAAGCGAAGCGCTACTTCTCTTTTTTTTTTCTTTGCGTCCCAAACAAAAGGCGTCCGTCGCTGGACGTAAAGAGGCTGGAGAGGCACTGGGGGGAGGCCAGTTGCGCCCAATGAAGGTTTTGGTTGCGCCAAACAGAGCCTGTCCTTTGTCTATGCTGGGGAGAGTCTAGAAGCTGCTTCTCCCGTATCTTATGCGGGAGGCCTGGGTGGGCGGGCGCTACGCGGTATACGCTCGCTGTATACGCATACGCGCGAGCGCAAGTAGCTTACTTGCTCCTCGGCAGGCGGGCAGGCTGGTGGTGGTGGCGGTGGTGGGGGTGTTTAGACACGGACGCTTGATGTATAGCGCCCACTTCCCCGAACAACGCGTGCGGGTTCCTTGCGTTTGTCGAGGGAGGGGTCTCACGATTCCCGGTGGGTGAGTGCCGTGTTTGTTTTACGAACGCGCTTATCCAGCTCCGGCGTCCAACTTCGGCGACTGTACTCTGGTGTGGGGGAATATGGGGGAGGTTTCCGTGCATGTCTCGGGCAACAATGGTGCGTGCCATGCGTTTAAAGGGATTCTAAAGAAAAACATTAGTTATAGAAGAAGGCTGTTCGACTATGGTTTAAAATTTGCAGTTCCTTGGAGCAGAAAGAAAGGTACGTGCGCGGGTCACCGCGTTCACAGCTTGACACGCTGGGCGAAATTGCCATCATTGTTGTTGTTGTTGTTGTTGTTGTTGTTGTTGTTGTTGTTGTTTCGTCATGAAGGCGGTACCGCCATTACAGCGCTGACAGTAGTACTGAACGTTCTTTTCACGCTGTTTCGAGAATGAACCAGCACCAACTCAATCAAATTTCAGCTCCACTACGTGATTCGACGTTTCTTTAGATGTCCAGTGCGCTTGCTTCTCTACAATATACTCTATAATATCAAGGCTAGTGGATGGTTGCACAAAACTTTTCGTTCTTAATAGCTGTGCCATTAGCCGATCGCTTTTTCTATCATTACGCATTATGTTTGGCTCACATGTACTTGTCCTTGCGAGCTTTTCCAACCTGACTTCTTTTATAAATGCGGACACATATGTGTAGTCATTTGCAGGCCTTAATTAACATCCCTTAATGCAACACCCATGTGTTGTGATCCGGATTTAAATGTCCCCACCTCGCAGCGGTGTCTGCGTCAGCAGGCGTTTGGTGCGTTGCGCCACCAGGCGCCCGAGCACACGAGGGTCGGGCCCTCCCACGTGTAGCCGTGCATGGCTGAGCCATGTCTGGGGAAAGGGGGATCCTGGGGGTTGGGCTGGTGCCGGGTGTTCGGGCCTTTAAGGCCCCCCGGCAGAGGCAAAACACACCTCTTTAGCCTATGCTTCGTATAGACGGCAACTCCAGACTGACCCACCTGGAGGAAATCGACAGTCGCTTTTTTCTATCCCCCTCTTCAATCTTTTTCTTTCCTCTCACCTTCAGTTTTTCCTGTCTTCTGCTCACTCATTCTTACTTGCGAATTTCCGGGCGGCAAGAGTTAACCGTGTGTAATATATTCAGTCCTAAGTATTTACATTAGGCTATAGTGGCGATGTATAGCTGCATAGTGTCTGCAGGTTGCTCAGAATCTGTAGTGTCCCCTGGGTGGCCACCACCGCCGCCGAATTTTGAAACTATGTTATGGCAGAACCGTTCCCCCTACTTTCAGATCGGTCTCTGAAGAGAGGTCGCGCCGAAGTAACGTTCCAGTTCTTTTTGAAACCGAAGGAAGGCACATTTACAAAGTACTATGTTCTTCACAGTGAAGGCAACACAAACATAAGAAAACTGTCAACATTCCTAACTTCTAAATGTCTAGCAAACGCGATTGGAACTGACTACAAAGCCTCAAAGATGGCAAGCGGAGACCTCCTCCTCGAACTGACCAAGAAAGATCAACTGGAAAAGCTCGCTGAGCTCACCAGTATCGGTGACATTAAAGCGACAATCTCTTCACATCGCTCACCCAGCACAAGCAGGGACTTTACATCAGAAAAAGTCTTCCTGAACCTCAGTGACGAAACGCTCCTCGAAGGATTCCAAGATCAAAACGTAATTAATGTACAAAGAATAAAGCTCCGGCGAAAGGACCAAGTAATCACCGCGATACACGTGATTCTCACACAACCGCCGTGGTTGCTCAGTGGCTACGGTGTTAGGCTGCTGAGCACGAGGTCACGGGATCGAATCCCGGCCACGGCGACCGCATTTCGATGGGGGCGAAAACACCCGTGTACTTAGATTTTAGGTGCGCGTTAAAGAACCCCAGCTGGTCGAAATTTCCGGAGTCCCCCACTACGGCGTGCCTCATAATCAGAAAGGGGTTTTGGCACGTAAAACCCCATAATTAATTTTTTTAATTCTCACACTTGGTACCAGTACTGTGCCAAGTTCACTTGACGATGAATATTTGAAAATTAACATGAGACCACACATACCGAACCCGAGGCGGTGCTTCAAGTGCCATAGGCTCGGGCATACATCACAATCATGCAGAGGCAAAGAAACATGCGCGATGTGTTGGGCAAATGACCGTTCTTGTGATAACTGCAATGCTCCTGCACAATGTGTCAACTGCAAGGGAGACCATCCAGCTTACTCACGGAGCTGCCCTTGCGGGAATAGAGGAAAAGAAATAATCGCAATCACCGCAAAAGAAAAGGCCTCATATTGTGAAGCGAGGAAAAGGCTAGGGCACTTACCTCAAGTAAGCTGCGCCAGTGCGGCGCGGCAGGGGGCAGCGCCACACGGGTGTCCGGAGTCTACAGGGTCCGCGCGCGATATTCCTGTGGAACCTCCATCCGCCCCCTTGGCGGCAGCAGCCAGTGCTACTCAGTGGCGTAGCAACAGGGGGGGCCGGGGGGCCGTGGGCCCCGGGTGCAAGGGGCCAGTGAGCGGGGGGGGGGGTGTCATATATGTCTGAAGACACCCCTCTTTCCGCCGGCTACACCCGGGGAGGGGGTGATAGAAGACCTATGGGCCCCGGGTGCCAGACGACCTAGCTACGCCACTGGTGCTACTACATCATCATCGAAGACGCCGCCGCCAGACCGCAGTGTCACGGGGCCCAAAGTTGAATCGAACTCCGCGGCTCGAAACGCGCGTCCGGACACCTGGCTCTCGATCGTCCAGCGCCTCGGAGAAGGCGATGAAGGTCGACCAGAAAACCCGCGGGCGTCATCGACGCCGAAGTATCCGCGCTCCCTGGAGCGTGCCAAGAAGGACAAACTTCTTGTAACTGCGTCAAAAAAGGAGAGTCAACCTCAATGGTTACCGCCCTCGATGAGAGTTATCAACTTTTTAATACATTTCACCGACAACCTAAGCTCAACCATGAGTAAATATTTTCAGTTCCATTAAAATGACTTTCATCATTCATTGGAATTGCAGATGCCTGATCCACAATCTAGGCGACGTCAAAGATATAGTGAATACGTTACCGCCAGTAGCATTTTGCCTTTAAGAAACAAACTTCGGCCCCAAAAATACACATTTCATTGAAGGTTTTACTGCCCTACGAAAAGACCGCGAACGCTCCAGCCCTCTATCTGCAGGAGTCGCTATTATTGTGCAAGGCGGCATCCCCACACGGAACGTTCTGTTAAATAACCTGTAAGGGCTATGCGAAAGCGGTCACCGTTTTATCATACACTCTTAAAAAAAAGAGAGTCAAAAGAGGGTCACGACTACCTCGACTCTCTTTTTTCAGTCGCTGACTACCTTTTTTTCCAAGGGTAGTCACAAAACGAAGTCAGGAATGACGCATGAAATGGATGACTCCCATGCTGCTTGAAGGGAGTCAGTGAAAGGCACATATGATGTTATAGGTTGCAGTGAATGTGGATTCGTTGGTTCACTCAATCAAATAACTGATTGACTATACCAAAGGAAAGAGCACGATATGTAACTACCCGAGTTCAACTCTATAGCCGCAAAAAGTAAAATGCGTTTCATGCAGTGCTGTATTACAGCATAATCAGGATAGCAAGAAAGGCAAATTGTTTTTTTAATTTTTCAGTAAGAAATAATTGAAGCAGGGTGGTACAACACCAAACTCCAAAAGTAATAACACTGGTTGGTATATTTATGCAACGCACTGTACATTAATATGTATTTTGTACATAAAGATACCTTAAGGGGGGGGGGGGGAGTGCATGAATATTGATTGCCCATGCACAGAATGGAAAAAACAAGAAAAAAATACAACACGAATATACACACAACGTCAACAGAACACAAACTGTGAAGTACACACACTTAGAGTTCATAACATAAAGCTAAGCAAATATTACAATTTTTAATGAAACCACTAATTCACATCTGGGTACCTCTTTCCCTGCCAGATAAAGATCGAGGAACTCTGGTAATACCTCATCTTCTGGCTGCGCCGCACAGACTACATTGCGTTTAGATACCTTACGTGCTTATCGATGTCTCCTGAATTCAACAAGTCCCATCTTGTCTAACAAGAACAGAACCTCATCCTGAGCCGCAAAAATACCTGCAATCTGTCCAAATTGTGGGTCGTCTGCCTTACCCGTCGTGGTTGCTCAGCGGCTATGGAATTGGGCTGCTGAGCACGAGGTCGCGGGATCGAATCCCGGCCACGGCTGCCGCATTTCGATGGCGGCGAAATGCGAAAACACCCGCGTACTTAGATTTAGGTGCACATTAAAGAACCCCAAGTGGTCGAAATTTCCAGAGTCCTCCACTACAAGTGCCTCATAATCGGAAAGTGATTTTGGCACGTAAAACCCCATAAGTCAATTTCGTCTCCGTTGGTCATTAAAAGCACATCTTCCACATGGTATGCCATTTACGGCATAGTGACTGACTTCGCCTGCCATACGTTACCTGCAGGCAGGCGCTCCTCAATGCACGTATGTGAAACAGATCTTCGCACAGGTTTCAGGCCTGACATGGTGTGGCGTTGGTTGAAGACAATCTCACGGAATTCATAGCTTTGAGAAAGTTGGTGAAGCTCTGCAAGTGTTTTACATATGTTTTTGAAGTTTTTCATCTTTGATGCCTTGAACCTCATACGCCAGATTTGTTTGAGTGGTCCGAAAAGAGATCATGCGTGGGTAGTGCACAAGGTAATGCAATTTAGGGATTATGCGGGCTTCTGGGTAGCGGGTAACGAATGAACGGAGAAATTCTTGAATTTTCACCTCCATATAAACAAGAGACTCTGAGGGAAGCTCATCATACAAAAGCATGCCTACAACTTCCCTGAATAGGAGGTAAACCTCCCAGCCTTCGTTTCCCTCTATAATTTTAGAAGCGAAAATCTGAGGTAACAGTCCGAAAAGGCACCACTTCTGTGAAGCAGCGTCCTTTAGAGGGGTATTGCCTCGTACGAAGGCTTCTGTGGGGCTTGGTGGTCTGTCAACGCTTTAGATTTAGAATCTAAAAACGTTGTGGTCTGCTTGTACCATCATTGCGGCCACAATGGAATGTGCAAACTTTGTCCACTGTTCTGCAAACCCCTGTGCAAAAAACGTGCAAACGGCTGCTCTGTTCTTGCTCAAATTTTGTAGAGCGATCGCATTTTGGCGTCGACTTTACACTTGGCACAGTTAAGTGCCTTGCTTGTAAGAAAAAAAACGCAAATTTGCCTGTGCCCTTGAGGCTGCAAACAGCTGCCGTAACGGCGCAAGCATAAACCAGTTTCGCCGCCTGCCGTCAGCTTTAAAAAGCAACGTCTAACGGAGGACGGTCACCTGTTCCAGGAGCAGGCAACACGCGGCAGCGCTCACTGATATGCTGCTTTCTGCAGCTGACGACAGGCGGCGCTACAAGTTTATGCGTACACCGTCGCGGCAGCAGCTCACATTTTCATGAGCGCCGGTAAGTTTGCATTAAAACAAAGATCAGGCAATTAACTGTGCTAAGTGTTATACTAAACGAAGTAGGCACCAAAATGTGGTCATTCTGCCAAATTTGAGCAAGGATAGTGCAGCGGTGAGCGAAAACTGTTTTGCGAACGCGCGCAGCGAAATATTCAGGATCCAGCACATGACTTACGGCTTTCGTATTTACTTCGACTTTGGATTCGCAACTATGAGAAGCACGGCTATGGCTCTGACGGCACCTTGCTATCTACGGCGGTGAACGAGTATCTAAACGCGAGTGGCATTCCTCTCTTGCTTGCGTTGTGCCTGTGAAATCTGACAGCGGCGGCAGCATGTCGTCCGATCCGCCTTCAACTGAACTCTCGCCGACTGATGCGGAAGGAGCGGTTTGCCTCTTGTTTGCGTTGCGCCTGTGAAATCCGACAGCGGTGGCAGTATGGCGTCCGATCTGCCTTCAACTGAACGCTCGCCAACTGGTGCGGAAGGAGCGGTTTGCCTCTTGCTTGCGTTGCGCCTGTGAAATCTGACAACGGTGGCAGTATGTCGTCCGATCCGGCTTCAACTGAACGCTCGCCGGCTGGTGCGGAAGAAGCGGCTTGCCTCGTTTCGCAGGAGCCATCAAAGAAAATCGTGAAGCTCACAGGCGCCCGGAAACTCGCCGACCTCCACGAAAGCCTTCGGACGGGAGGGTTCGTGTACCTGATGACAGGCAACGATCTTCTAATACAGGTGAGCGTAAATGTACTGCGCGTTATGGAGCGCAAAGAGGATTTGGTCATTGTTTGGTTCATTTTATGTTATTTTGTATACAATGTTTTTTGCAATGTTGTTTGCCTTCCTTCCTTATTTTGTGATTTGCCTCTGTATTTACTTTGCCCCTCCCCTCTGCAATGTACAACCGTACCTTGAGGGTATGATAAATAAACAAATAAATAAATATGGGCAAAGTAGCAACAGTATGCGTAGCGGAAATGTCGAGCACGATTAATAACTTCGGTTGCCGCGCTTTGAACTGACAGATCGAGTCTTAGGAAATTGCTCTGTGTCACTTCACTGTGCTGCCAACTACTAATATTTTTGTTTCGTCGCAGCCAATGCACTTGACCTTAAATTGAGAAGTGTAGCGCATACTTGCCCGTACGAACACAACGTTGCTCAACTATAATTATTGCCGTGTCGAGAAGCCGCAAGGAAACTAGCCTTTTCAGGACTTCCATCTTCTGAAAACTTCTGCAGTTGGTTTACTACTGACATTGGGGTAAGGTGTGCAATCGCTTCCCTATCTGGTAGGAGAGGGAGTAGTAACAGCTTCAGTCAATGTAATGGTGCTTTAGTTAGCATAACTGGTCGCATTATGCCATATTCTGCAAATTTCTTCAGCATTTAACTAATAAAACAGGCAAGGCGACGAAAACGGACTTGTTGTTTGCCTGTTCAATCTTTGTCGTCATTTGTGCGCTGCAACATTCACACAGCAATGAAGTTAAATTGAACCAACTGAGGAAAAAAAAATTGCTGGCATTTTCAGCAATAGGACTATGAAAACCTTGGGCAATCAGCAATATGGTTCTATCTTTGTGAAAGCATCTGTTCTTATACACTGGTGGTTGCTGACATTGCATAAATAAGCTTAGCCTTGTTAGCTTAATGCGTCCTGTACTTAGCTCACCTATGGGCAGCAGGATTAGTGCTGTGCTGTGCTGTGATGGCTCTAAATAACAAACCTGTTTGGGACAGTACAGCAACCATAAAAAAAGGCTGTTTAATTAATCAGTGCCTGTTCAGTGCCCACAGCTTCACTTCTAATGTGCAAAACTATTGATAAACCATCTGGGTGTGCTTTCAGATCTTCCAACGACCGGTTCCAGTGCTACGTCGACATGAGTGAAAGCATGACGGTGTGTGATGGAGCATTGATTAACTTGGTTGTCTCTCCAAGCCACGCCGAAGCATCATAGGCACCAAAAAAGCCGTATGCACCCGATCTTATTTAATCTGTACTCATGCATTAACGCTGTATAACATTAAAACCTGTCGTATGCTGGAAAGCTATAATATCGCTATTAGCAGTACTTTAAAGAGCCCCTCACCAGGCCACATAGCTAATTTAATCATACGCTGGAAGTTGTTAGGTGCCCTCTTGGGAGCATTCTACTGCAAAAATTTTCAAATTGGCTCATTAATAGCTCAGATAGAAATATTGCAGTTCCGCAAACCCATGATTTAAGGAGGCGAGCGTCACAGCCAAAAAACGCTTGGATGCCCCTTGCCAAGCCACTAGTGGAGAAAAGGCTGCATGTTGTTCCATACATGCATGAAGTGGCCCACGATTTAAAGAAAGTGGCCAGCAGGTACAAAGTACCTATTATTTTCTTGGCTCCATGGAAGCTTACTGGCCTGTGCCCACGCATCTCAGACCCACAGAAGCTGACCCTTTGTGGTAAAAATCATACAAGGCCATATGTGACTTGCGTGGTCGGTATGGTGTACGAAATTCCACTTAATTGCGGCAAGGTGCATATCAGCCAGACAGGCTGTTGCACCAACGATTTGGCAAGGGAACATGAGCTGTCTGCCAGGAATAAGATTAATGCACATTTGCCTATGCACTGCAATTACTGCACGTGTGAGCCATATCTTTTCCACATCCGCATTCTTGGTAAACGCAAAGATTGTCTGCATGGGAATTAATGGAGGCCTGTTTCATCAACATGAAATGTGACGTCTATGTCAGTGATACATCTGTGGCTTGAACTGAATTGAATGACAGTTTCTGCACTGTATGACTGAATAATAATGGGCAAGCTTGTTTGAGTATTGCGTGCAAACGTATGTGCGCACATGGCCACCTTCACCTATAAATATGAACCTGTTTGCTTTCAGTAAAGTAGTAGCAAGGGACACTCATTCCTGTCCTAAAGCTTTTTTCTGCCCCTGGTTGTATCTTAACTTTGGGGAATAAGCTCATGGGAATTTAGTAAACAAATAAATGCATGCCATAGGGGCAATTCCACTATGTAAAAATAAAACGTTTTTTCCCCCTAATATTTTTATGTATCTATATAGTCCTAGTTCCACTTTTATAGCATACCACTGTCCTTGTTAAATATTGGAATGCTCTGCTACTAATAGATATGACAAATGAGGTGTATTTATGAAAACATAAAAACAAAAAGCTGCAAAATATTTTTTTTAATTTTGTGCAGTCTAGACAGCCCAAATATAACTGATGATATATGAAGAGCTTAAGAAGCACAATCATGTTTGCGACTCCTCAATCCTTCCGTATCATCCTTCAAAGTCTTATCCGACCTTGACATTTGTATCTATCTCAGTAGCTCAGATTTATGTAATGCTGAGGGAAAATTTGACTTCCTGTTTGAAATAATAGCCATGTTTCACCAAAAAAGCTTATAAGCAAAGGCACCAAGAAGTTATCAGAAAAAATGCGTTCATTGAAATATTAATTCATTAGCCACCAGAAATGTGATAGGGAGTTAATAATGTTTGGATAAACACAAGCGGTCTAGTTTGTGTATTTGAGAACCAGAATGTTCTAGTATGTTTTTGTTCTATCAAATCATCCTTGGCCTTCATATGACCTGCTTTTGTTCTCCGTTTCTGGTCCCAAGACAATGCTAGTCTGGTCTTGGCACTTTATGGCCCAGTATTTGTCCTTCACAAAGCAATACCTGTGTAGACAATTTAGCTAGCAATAAGTTTTCCTCAGAAGGAATGTTTGCAGGTGCGTCACTATGGTTGCTTATTTCACCTTGGTGGGGGAGCTTCTTGCTCATGGTACCAATGTCTGTGAAGGGACCAATAATGCGCCTTCCTTGTGCATGGTACCAATGCGAAAAGGGGGAGAGGGATCATGGTGTGTTAGTAAGGAGGTATCTGTATAGGGGGTGATAAAATTCCTCTTTAAATTTCGTTTTGACAGCCCATTCATGCTGTAACGAGTCAGTTGTCTCAGTCAGTGATTTTTGCTGTTCGTACATCATTATCCTTGAAAAGCAACGGGCTCCATTTGCTATGGCAAATGTGCCCATATTTATCAAGAGCCCTTCCTGTATTCTTAGCTCGTCACTAACTATATAGTAGGTAAATTTGAGCATATGGAGTGATAGTCTGTGATACCACATCTTATGTTTTTCTAGCACTGGATTTTGTTGTTGATTTCAATGAATACTTCTCTTTTTAAGGCTGTCTGGTAGTGCAGTTCGACATGCGGAGAATGCAGTCAAAGGAGAGTACAAGGAATGGAAAGAGTACAAAGGAGTACAAGGAAGTCAACGTAGACACTGCCTCCGATGCCCATTGACGTTGCTGCACACCTCTGAAATATTACAGCAGGAGGCATGCCTGACAATCTTCAAAAGAAAATTGAATGGATTGCCTACAATTCGTCATCTCAGACAATGTAAGTCACAACAATTACCTGGATGCATTGGTCAGCAAAATAATGAGAACTCACACTCACCAAAATTCTATTCAGCCGGGTTCATTCGGGCTAAGACCTACAGAAATTCAACTCAGTCGGACTCACTGAGACTCACTTTCGAGATCAGTCTGAGTGAGTCGACTCATGCATCAGTTTGCCAACCTATGGCAGATGTAAATAAAGTTGGGATAGAATGTACTTAATGAGAATTCATTCCACAGTAATGTCTCAATTATGTTCAGTCGTGCACTTTTCCCAACCTTGTATTGCAATATGAATGGTAAGCACAATGTTAATTAGCGTATTACGCTCCATTCTCATGCGGTTATGTCACTAAGGCAAGTGGAAGGTGTCTATAATCAAAACAAGTTTTTGTTGTCTAATTCATGATTATAACTTAGTTGCTGCGTAGTTCCCCTTGAAAACGCTCGATAACCAAGGGGAAAAAAATTGTTTTCCTAAAGCTTTGCATTGGGGCAGTGAACAATGTCCAAATTGTGCAGTGCCTTTTTAAGTGTTTAGCAGTGTATATGGCATTGTTGGTTCGAAATTTTTTTATCACTGATACATCGTTGACTAGTTCTGAATTACAGTTCACTCATAACCTCGAAATTTAAATATTCAATGGCAATGTCGACATTGCAGCCCTGAGCCCGTTTTCTTTATTCTGGCGAACAACATGAACCCTGACACTAGCAGCGCTACATTTTATGCGGGTATACAAATACCAACTGAATTGGATGGAAAGACAGTTGTGGCTAGATGAATTCGTACAGTGCTGCATGCGTCATGTCAAATTTGCGAGTTCGGTTACCACCAGCAGCATTTCTTCTACTTTCATTCCTTTTCCTTCACAAAAAACAGTCATGAAAGCTACAGGAAGGTTAACACTCAGTCATAATTTATGTCATGCTTCAATGGAGCAATATCCTCCGTGGTTTCCTTGCCATGAATCTTGGGTTAATGAGTGGGCGAGGGCGCTAGAATGGCGCGTTGAATAAAGCTTCTTTAGCTGCTGGTTACAGTTCTTATAGGTAGTGTACACCACAAAGGTAAACGGTACATAGACAGAAGTGCCGACTGTCAACAGAGAGGTTATTATTCAATGTGCCGAATTTACACAAGCAAGTGAAAGAGCTATCTGAAAAACATTAACTTCTGAAGATAGAACAAGAAAAGCAGACGAGTGGCCAAAAAATGAACTATGCTGGAAATCGAGATACAAAAAAAATATGATTGCATCACAAATACAGGCCGTTCACGTGACTTCCAGAATAACTTTAGCTCTTTTTCTGATAGGGCAGTCAGAAAGGCATCTGCAAGGTCAAGCGCAAGATTTGGCATGTTGAATCCACATAAAATGTTGTGTACGAAATTTCTCTTTCATGCGGCGCTTGTCATATGGGGCAGACTGCCAGATGCCTTCGTGAGAGGTTGTGCGAACATGCATATAATGTGCGCAATGGCAGAGAAAGTTTTTTTGGCACATCATACTAGCATGTGTGGCTGCACTCCTTGGTTTGAAAGAATGTCAGTTATTCACAAGCACAGGGATGGTCTTACCCATATCATACATGAAGTAGCACAATTGGCATGGGAGCCGAGCGGATGCATCAACAAGCCATCCATTGCCTTATCTGAAAGAGAGCTCAAGTTTCTGGGAAGTCAAACCTACGGCCAGCATTTTTTACGCAACTCTACATTTCTTCGTGTGCCTCTTGATGGTCTGCTTTGTTCTTTTTAGTAGTTATTTTTCGGATAGCTGTATCACTATTGTATGTATTCAGCAATAAAACCTCCATTGGTAGTCAGTGCTTGTGTCTATGTCCTCGTTTAACCTTTGCACTGTACACTCACGATAATGGATCGACAACTAGCTTAATAAGCTGCCCTTGTAAATTCTTATAGGAGATGCTCCTTCAAGTTTGTATTCATGGCTAATTTTCCCTTGTGTGCATGTTTCAGTAATAAGCTAATTTGAAATATTAATTAAAACCTTTTATAACATCTTGTTTGGTGAAAGTATTTTAAGAGTTTGTGAACTCTGGTCATGATTATCCGTTTATCTTGGCTATTGCAGGACAAAAGGATTAAATGTTACCCCTGTCCTGTGTCAAATCCATCTGATCAATTCTCTAACCTCGGTCTTGTCACGTACCTAATGCTTTCATGGTGCAGTTTACTTAAATTCTCCCATCTGATGACTCACAGTTCAACTGTTTGATATGATTTCATGGAAATGTTGCATATTGTTTTTTGTGTATTGTTTGATGTCGAAGGTTGATGCATGCTTTTTTAAACATCAGGTACCCAAATAAATTGTGCAATGTTGCTGCAAGGAGCCTCGTAAACAAGTACCCAGCTCTGAGGGACACATTGCACCTTGGCCATGTAATAGCATTTTCTTATAACTTTTTATTATTTCTTTTGCACTTTTAGATGTTAAGCATATCCTGGCCAAAGCAGCCGCATTTCAATGGGGGCATAATACAAAAACACTCGTGTACTTAGATTTAGGTGTACGTTAAAGAACTCCAGGTGATCCGAATTTCCGGAGTGCCCCACTACGTCATGCCCCTTAATCAGATCGTGGTTTTGGCGCATAAAACCCCATAATTTTTTTTTACATTAAGCATGCTGCCAAAGCCTTTCTTACTACTTTGTAAAGTTTATGGCCATCCTTGCTTGCAGCTGTTCAGGTCTGTGTGCTTGTGATTGAGTAGAGATGTGGTGGTTTTAAAGCTTTGCAGCTTAACTGAATATGAAGATATCAACAGCACCTCTGCATCTGGCATGCATATGGCCACCTCTTGTAAAATTAATTGCATGCTCAGCTAAATGTGTATTTGGTTAAATAATACATTTTTGTACCTGTAGCCGTTTCCATGCATTAAAGTTTTGACCAACACCAATACTGAAAGTAATTCTCAGATATTGTGTTGGAAGGTGTGCTAAAATAGCTCACTTGGTACATTTTGGAACATGAAGGAAACAGTGCAAAAAGCAAGCTAAGGTTAGGGCAACTCCATGTTTAACTGTGCTGTGTTTGCAGTTTCTTTAAAAACCTGAAAACTGGAAGTCATTGAACTGTTGATTAGGTATGTAAAGTCAATTTCATTTCATTCCAGTTCTCATGGTATATGTGCCCAAGAAACAAGTACAAAAACATGCGAAAGTGAATGCCACCAGGATGCCCTGAAGTCGATGCAGAAGTGAAAGCAAGAAAGGCAAGCGAAATTGTGACACATGCTCAAAATCTGGATTTTGAAGACGGGTGATCAGCTGCAAGTTTGCATGCATATTTCACTAGATAAACTGACTCTCCTTCTTTGTTATGTGGCTTAGTTGAAACATTAAGTTGCTTCTCTCGATGTACTTGTTCGTTTCATTTACATTTTTTCTTTAACAAATGCAAACATGCAATCCAGCTATAGCAACTATATCTGCAATGCTGTCATAGATTTTGTAGGTGATCAAAGAAGCAAAATATATCGCATCGCCACCTTGAACCTAGAGTGAAACATTAGTTCAAGATGTAGTGGTAGATGCATTTATAGACTAGTAATACGGCATTCGTACTGTAATGTATATTGATATGCATACTAAGATGTAGTGAAAAGTGTGTGGCTATGCTGCTCTGACACTTCAGTTGTTTTAACCCTTCATTGATGAGTTCTGCATACAGCATACCAAAAAATATAAATTTTTCTTGCTGATTTTTGGCATTGAGTAAGAAGTTTCTTGTTAAATGTATTGAGCCAACACTGAATGGCAGCAAGTGTCATTTGTCGGTTTAGAGCAGGAACACAGGATGGGAAAAAAAAGGACATGGGACTCATTTTCTTTGGAAAGCACGGTCAGAGGAGACAGACCAGTGCAAGATCTGCTGTAGTGACCTCAGACACACAATGCAAAGAGCTCTCTGTACAGATTCCAAACGCAGCCATATGTCGCTTGGGGAGAAGCCCACTTCTTCCCCCATACTACTAAAGGAGTTTCTAAAAAATATCCTTTATTTTCGTTGATTATGCTTATTCTCAATGTCTTTAGCACATTTAGGTATAAAATAATTTGTTTTGTATTTATATGCGTGCTCATTAAAGGGTTAAACAAATAAAGTGGTTCCAATGAATGTGAATGTATAACTTTAGCGACTCTAGTCACAATGTGTTGATCATTCCATAATCTTTGTGAGACCACGAAACAGGAACTAGGCAGCATGAAAATCACTCAGCAGTACCAAGAAGGAAGTTTCAGCACTTATACAGTACTGCAGAATACACTTCTCTGCTGTACCTGTGGTGTACTTTTTATTATGTGGTCTTGATCCCACTATGGGGAAATAACTGCTTTGCAAGTGCATTGCAGTACTTTAATACTTTAACTGCTTGCTGCAAAAGGAAAGTGCCATTAGAGTATTACATAAGGATAATGTGTTATGAGGCAGTCGCTAGACGTGGTATGTCACAGCACTGAGTTGCCGGCGGCCATTATAATTAGCTGTTTTCTGTGGCATTTTTAACTTGACAGAACATAGTGAGCATTATTTGATCAATAAACAATACTACATAATTCTGGCCCTTATTTGGAACTTTGTCTCATCTCCGTGATGAGCGCAACCCGCTTTTGATGTTACTGAGATGGAGTGACTCCTTGCAAAGCAGCAGGGTAGTCTTGTTAATGATGCTGTCATTCACACTTACGCAGATTGTTTAGTAGGCATTAGCTCAGTGCCATTCCCCTATAGAATCGCAGCTTGCATTTCATTCATGTATAATAGAAACATTCTGTAGATTTCATGTGAAAATGTGACATTGGAGGGCATTAGGCTATAAGTTCACAGCAGTGAGCCCCATTATTGGAAGACAGCTGTTGTCTCAAATTACTTACAGCAAAGTGAAGCCATGTACAATGTACATGTGCAGTTTAGTATGGGCCACAATGACCAAAACAAACATAAATAATGTTCTCGTATTGCAAAAGAAAATTGTTCGAATAATCGCTAATGTTGACAATACAACTACCTCCAAGTGTGCTTTTGAAGCACATAACACTGTCCGCGTCAATCACTTGTATAACTTTAAGTTGTTAAAAAAAATTTATTTCTCAATGGCATCCACTGCCAATTTTCATTCTACTCTGGCATCTTTGGACATGTGTCGTGCTAACATACACATAAGACCTATTAATACATGGAATATACCATGTTTTTGCGCTAATTATAAATTTCAAATGTTGTCTTATAACCTGCCCCATGTTCTAAACACGTATAAACATACAAAAGGGTATGCCAAAGCTGAGCTGCGGAAATATTTTGTTGAAATGTGATTTTATGTCTTTGCTAGTAGATGCTGCATGTTTGCTTGGTTATTACTTTTATTATTTCTGAACATATGCGTGACCATTTCAGCGTTTCGATTTTACTGTTCAAATTTTGTGCAAAGATTAATAGACTCTGTATGCATAAATAGTGAATGTTTCTCTTTATTGAATGTGACTATTCTATGTGTGTCTGTTGAAGATTTCCTGCACCACTCTTGTGCTACTGCTTGTAGGGGTTTTCTGGACAGTCAAGCTGTGCAGGCAGCTTTTTGCCAAAAACCTACCCTCCAGTTGAATCTGGAAAATGAACTTATACATATATTCTTATACTTATTTAAATATGTTCTGCCTATTGTGTATCCACGTTTGTGGGCTGGTGATATGCCCTGATGACAAGGCCATTTATGGTTCGTTCAAAGAGAACATCTACGGATGCATTATAGCTATTCTCTGGCTCCTCTCTTCCTGCTGTAAACTGGATTCTCTGCTTATAAGAAATAAGTGTTCCTTGTGATTACTATATGTGCTCTTGCTAAAGGTTACTGTAATGTGTTCATGTTCTTATTGAATAAAATGTTTACAAAGTTTTAACAGTTGTGCTGTTCTTTCAGATCTTAACCGGAGCAGGCAGCATTTGACGCAAACATGGATGCAGTGCTAATGGAAACATTTAGGAGGTGAGACAATAGTCTTTTTTGACAAATTGGATGAAATGACGGCCAAGAAGTTGCACTTTTGAAACATTATGGGATGTACTTACTATGCCGGCACCACGAGGATATTGAACTGGGGCTATTTATAATGTCCGGTTTTGCATTTATCTGGCCTTTAGGCATATTTCTTTTCTTCCATTAGCATCAATGCTGTATGATTGCTTTGATTTGGTGAGATTGTAAATTTGTCGCTTAATATCAATATTGAAATTTAATTCCTCTGTCCATGTATGCCTCCATGGCATATAGAAATAAATGAGTCCTTTGTCATGGCAAAGGATTAAATCCTTTTTCAAATGCCTGAAATGCTAAATTACCTCATAAGTTTGGACATATTGCAGCTGTTTAGTATGCTTTGTAAACTGAAGCATAATGTTTCTCAAGGTTGGCCATTGATTCCAATTTAGCAAATCAGACTGTTGTCTTCTGTTTTTTCCAGGTATAGTCCATTGATGCATTTGAGGTTAATACAGTGATAGTAGCGAAATATTTGCTCTTGGTGTTTCACTCAATGTAGTGTTATGTGCTCAGTGTTTTTTTAGTTGTTTATAGTATTGCAGTTTATCATAACATATAATGGTGGCTGAATAACTACGCATTTGTTGCACATGCAAACTAAAATCTATTATGTTGTGAGCTTCCATCTTAGTGTAGAGATAGCCTATTCACTACCCAGGCAGAGGTCACAGCAGTTGCTACAAGGGGTCTGGTTAAGTACCAGGAGGTAGTTTCACCAACTCTTGTGATGGTAATCATGTACACCACCATTGTGAGTCTTCAAATGACTACCCTAGGAAGGGTCATTGTTGCCATTCCAAAGGGTACCACTGACTACCAAGGGGTACTTGCATGGACCACTGAGGTAGTCACATCAACTCCTGCTTTGGGGGTAATACATACACCTCAGTAGTTCTTGCGGGAGAGTCACCGGTACTGAAGGAGTCGACCACACTGTGTCTCCAAGAGAGTACGTGTTACCACCCAAAAGGTAGTTTAACCAACTCTTGCCATGGTAGTCATGTACACCACCATAGTGCGTCTTCAGATGACTACCCTAGGAAGGGTCATTGTTGCCATTCCAAAGGGGTATCGCTGACTACCAAGGGGTACTTGCATGGACCACTGAGGTACTCGCATCAACTCCTGCCTTGGGAGTAATACATACACCTCAGTAGGTCTTACGGGAGAGAGTCACCGGTACTGTGAGGGAGTCGCCTGCACTGTATTTTCAAGAGAGTACGGGTTACCACCCAAAAGGTCATCATATGTGCGACGAGCAGATACACCCCGGAAAGAGTCGCTTGCGACTACCTTTTTTTTAAGAGTGTACGACAATCACCTACAGCTCATGAGCATGGAGAGATGGGCGAGATGCGTATAGTCAAGTACCTGCCGGTAACATTCCTCCACCCCAAGTGGGTCAGGCTTGTACACTACCTCGAACAGAAGTGCGGCCTACTCGAGAACGCAGTGCAAATCGACTCGGATAGGTAATACGTAGAGGTGGTGCGCCACAAAGTGCAAGATGCCGCGAATGTAACGTGGCGGCAGGCACTCGCCCAAAAGCACGCGCTATTTGTCTACCGCAATCATATAAGTGCAATCGGGACCGTCGACTTGTACAACAGCGTCGGAAGCTCACTGCTCTTCGAGGCGAGGAGCAGGAGCATTGCGAACGCTTACACGGCAACGAACATTCCGCGAAAGTGTGTGCACTCTGCTGTGTCGATCATGTTGTAACGGGAAGGTAATAATTGAGCATATCGTGCTAGAATGCGAACAAGTGGGTAATCACCGTCGCAACACGTCTCTGGGGCAGGCACTCGGCTTTGATGAGGCCTCTGGGCTGGCCGCATTGAGGCTGTCGCAGTGACGAAGCGACACCTCGAACGCTGGAAACCGATGGCGATGAAAGGCCAGGAGCCAATCGACAGTCAGTAACCACCACAGGCGTCGGTGTCAGAATCGTCGGTGTCGAATCCTTTAGCATCGTGACTGTACTTGTTTTCAATTATTTTCCCTTTTTTCCCTAATAATTAATCGCGTTATTACTGCTACGATGTGACCTATAGGTCCGCCCGCTAGAAAGGGAAAAAAGCGCCATACCATCGTCGCCGCCGTCGTCGTCATCATCATCATGCTGCAGGGTGCCAACGATCGATAATTGCTCGCTCAATCGGATGATGACCAATGGCTCCCGGCACCATCATTATCAGCGGCAGCAGCCTACTTCAAGTCCACTGTAGGACTAAGGCCTGTCCCTGCGATTCCAATCACCCCTGTCCTGCGCCGACCGATTCCAACTTGCGCCTGCGAATTTCTTAATTTCGTCACCCCACCTAGTCTTCAGCCGTTTTCGACTGCGTTTCCCTTCTCTTGGCAGCCATACTGCAACCAGTGGCGTAGCAACAGGGGGGGCCGGGGGGCCGTGGGCCCCGGGTGCAATGGGCCAGTGGGGGGGAGGGGGTGTTATTTACGCCTGAATGCACCCTTCTTTCCGCCGGCTTGACTGGGCGCAAATTGCAAAGAATGCTCCGGTATCCAGTAGCCCGAGCTCAGGCACCCGATGCGTTGCGCCGCAGAATTGTCGAGTACAGCTCTATCAATGCCCCACGAAATAATTGCACGAATGTGCGGGCTAACAAATTTAATTCGCGAAATGGTCGCTAAACTACTCGCCTTAGCGGAACGTTTCATGTGGGGTGAGCTCGTGCTGTGCGTTCATGCTGGGAGCAGGAGTCGCGAAACATACAGTGAGGCGCTGTAAGGCGTTGGGGCTCTTGGGACCCTCTTCCGTTCAGAATGCGCAGCGAAGACGAACAAAGACAGCAGCAAGAGGGCGTTCAACCAGCGCGCCCGGCGCTCGCGTTTACGGCGAAGCGTTCGTTGAGAGCGCCGTTGCATAAGTGGGGCCGTCAAAAGTCGCGAATGGGATTCTCTGGGTCGTCTTCAGACTCGGTTCGGCCGAAGAGTTTGGCGGCGTATGACTCGACAGGCTGTAGCCGCGGACCCGCCGCGATGTCCGGCTCGCTTTTACTTCCCCTCTCCCGCTCGCTCCGAGAAGCCGCTGCGATACCTGCCGTTATATTTCACGCTTTCCTTCTTACCCTCGAAAGTTTCAGAAAACTGTTGTTGTGCGACTTCATGTCACAAGTACAGTGTCTGTATCAGCTGCACAGAATTTTATAAAGAAAGAAAGGTGAATTTTGTAAGGATATTTCCCGATCGAGATTCTATGAAGTTATGTCTTTTTGTGATTACTAGGAACTCGGTAGCGCGAAAAATATGGCATATAAGTAATTACCATATCCTTAATAATCCCGTAATTAGTACTTATAGAGGAAGCACTTCAATTCGAGAATTGAGGACTCAAAGTCATATTATTAACTCAACAAAAACCTCTTAAACAAAATCGTTTTGGGTGCTACAACCTACAGAACTTTGGCACTGCGGGCGGCGCCCAGTATGAAACCCGGAAATTGTCGATATCCTCGCCTTCCTCGACTACATCATGGGGGGGGGGGGGGGGGGGGTGACAGAAGACCTATGGGCCCCGTGTGCCAGACGACCTAGCTACGCCACTGAGTGCAACCCTAATGATCCACCAGTTATCTAACCTACGCATTACATGACCCGCCCAGCTCCATTTCTTTCTCTTAATGTCAATTAGAATATCGGCTATCCCCGTTTGCTCTCTGATCCACACATATCTCTTCCTGTCTCTTAACGTTACGCTTGTCATTATTCGTTCCATCGCTCTTTGTACGGTCATTAACTTGTTTTCTAGCTTCTTTGTCAGTCTCCAAGTTTCTGCCCCATATGTTTGCACCGGTTGAATGCACTCACTGTACACCTTTCTTTTTATTGATAATGGTAAGTTTCCAGTCAGCATCTGCTAATGTCTGCCGTATGCGCTCCAACCCATTCTTATTCTTCTTTAAATTTCCTTTTCATGATCATGGTCCCCTGTGAGTATAATTGACCTCGGTGCACATATTTCTTCGCAAACTCTAGAGACTGACTGGAGACCCCGAACTCTTGTTCCCTTGCTGATAATTATCCTTGCTGATCATTAATGTTTCATAATTATCTTTTTCTTTTGCATATTAATCTTCAACCCCACTCTCACACTCTCTCTGTTAAGGTCCTCTATCATTTGTCGTAACTCGTCCACAGTGTTGCTGAACAGGACAATGTCATGTGCAAATTGAAGGTTGCTGAAATGTTCGCAACTGATCCTTACTCCTAAGCATTCCCAGTTTAATAGTGTGAATAATTCTTCCAAGCACGCAGTAAATAGCATTGCAGAGATTGTGTCTCCTTGTCTGACCCCTTTCTTTATAGGTATCTTCCTACTTTTATTGTGGGGAATTTAAGGTAGCTGTGGAATCTCTGTCGGTACTTTACAAGATATTTACGTAAGCGTCCTGTACCCCTTGATTACGTAATGCCTCTATGACTGCTGGTATCTCTACTGAATCAAATGCCATTTCGTAATCTATGAAATCCATATAGAGAGGCTGATTGTACTGTGCAGATTTCTCGATTACCCGATTGATTACATGGATGTGATCCATTGCACAATATATCTTCCTGAAGCCAGCCTGTTCCCTTGGTTGAATGAAGTCCAGTGTTGCCCTTATTCTATTGGAAATTATCTTGGTGATTATATTATATAATAGTGGGAGTAAGCATATGGGCGTATAATTTTTATATTTTTAACCTTTTTAATATTAGTATAATGTTGGCATTCTTCCACTTTTCTGGGACCCTTGAAGTCGTGAGACATTTCGTATAAAGGGCCGCAAGCTTTTCAAGCTTGATGTCTCCTCCATCTTTGATTAAAGCGACTGATATTCCATCTTCTCCTGCTGCTTTTCCCCGTTTCATGTCTTGCAAGGCCCCTCTAACTTCATCGTTAGTTATAGAAGAAGTTAGGTGAACTCAATCGTCATTAGACCTTGTCCTATGTCGACGAGCTCAACGAAAAATACGGCGTCACCTTCAAAAAATGGGAAAACAACGGTGGAGGACCTTCTGTTCATCTCTGGATTCTCGAAAACCACTTTCTAGGATCTCGCAGATAGTGCGAAGCCTTCGTGCCCCTCCTCAGCAAAAACATCCTTTCCGTGCTCTAGCACTTCACCAATCCCTGACGGAAGTGCAGGTTGCCGAAAACTTCTGTAAGAGAGTCACCCGTACCGATGTTTCAGCATATCCAACATTGGATCGACCCGTGCTACCTCCTAAAGATGTCTACAACACGACTACAACATCTACGGAACTAGTGGCAATCAGAGAGGCCGTTCAGTATATTTCGCGACAGCCTCCTCAAATATGGACAGTCTTCAGTGACGCAAAATCGGCTCTTGAACTACTTAGAGTGGTGTTGAAAGAAAGCGCTTACAGAGTGTTGGCTCTTCAAACTGCCGAGCTCTACACTTTAGCGCAAGAAAACGGCCACCGCATCACATTTCAGTGGATTCCCAGTCACTGTGGTATACAGGGCAACGAACTGGCCGACGCCGAAGCGAAGAAAGCACTCGAAGAACGAGAGTCACTGCTTTCAATTCCTTTTTCAAGAGCGGACGCCAACTGTCTCCTCTCCAGTGTCATCCGAAAATTGACAGGAAAGCACTGGGACAATCCGGATAATCGCCACAGACGACTCCAGAGATTGGACCCTACCATGAATTTTAGGCTACCACCGAAAATTCAACGAAGCTGTGCCAGTCTTCTGCACAGACTAAGGCTGGGGGTAGCGTTTACGCGCGGATACACGCACCTCATGCGACGCACCGAGTCTCCACACTGTGAGGTGTGCAATGTGACTGAGACTATAGGTCATGTGCTTTGTGACTGCCCTAAGTACGTGGAAGAGCGTGAAAGGTTGGACAACGACCTTACGCGTCTCGATAGCGCACCGTTGTCGGAGAACGTTATTTTAGGCCCTTGGCCAGATGCTCAATCGAGTTTCAAGGCCATCCAGGCATTAATGAACTTTTTAAAAATTACGGGCCTGGATTGCAGACTTTGAGCATGCCAAATTGCTTGCCATATGTTCTACATCTTCCTTCTATCGTCATCGTCACCCATCATGCACCTCTTTCTTCCCTCTTTCTTTCCCTCTTCCCCTTCCCCCAATGCCGAGTAGCTGGCTAGAGGAATATACCTCAGGCCGACCTCTCAGCATTTCGTATCATTAAACTTCTCTCTCTCTCTCTCTCTCTGTAACCTGTTCATTACTACTTCCAATGGAGCTATCCTGGCTGATCTGGGTATTGTGCAGGTCAGTATAGAATATTTCCACTGCTTTGACTATACCTTAGAGATTGCTGATGGTATTACCCTGCTTATATTTCAGTACATACATCTTGGTTTGTCCTGTGCCAAGTTTTCTTCTCACTGATTTCATGCTGCGTCCATTTTTTACTGCTTCCTCAGTCTTTCTTGCATTATAATTTCGAATATCCTTTCAGCGAATTCTATCTGATCTCTTGAGTTGGACAGTTTCATTCTTTGTCATTTCTTTGTTACGTCCTTCTTTGTTTGGGAGAGCTTACCTATTGGTTGCCTTGGTGCGTTGCCGCGCACTTCAAATGCTGCTTCGGAAGCCAGCCTACTTAGGTTTTATTCATTATCTCTACGTCATGTTGATGTTGCTGTTGTAAGGCTGCATATTTGTTTGCAAGTGCCAGCCTGAACTGGTCTCATTTTACTCTTACTGCGTCTCGGTTGGCATGTTTCTTCTTGACCAATTTTACTCTTTCTCTCTTCAAACTGACCTCACTAACCTATGATCACTGCACTTTACCCTACCTAACGCTTCTACATCCTGCACTATGCTGGGATCGGCCGAAAGCATCAAACCAAATTAATTCCTTGTTTCACCATTAGGGCTTTTCCAGGTCCACTTTCTATTGCCACGGTTTCTGAAGAAGGTGTTCATTGTTCGTAGCTTATTCCTTTCCGTAAATTCTACCAACATCTCCCCTCTAGGGTTTTCAGAATCGACTTCGTAGTTGCCAATTGCTTGCTCACCAGCCTGCTTTCCCCCCATCTTTGAATTGAATTCGTCCACTGCTATAGTATATTGAGTCTGCACCTTCCTCATAGCGCGTAATTGTAAATGCTTGCGGGGTTTGATAGAATGTGGTGTCGCTCCCGTAGATGCGGGAGAAAGCAGCTGGCACAGTCTAAGAATGTACGCTTGATTGTTTTGTTGTGGTCCTTGTGTGACTCCGCCGGAGGGTGTGGAGATTGACTCAGGGGATGAGACGAGGCATTTGTCCGGGCGCAGCCCCGGCAGACGCTTTGCTGCTGAAAGAAACGCTTCCTCCACCGTTCGCCAGCTCTTCCTTCGCAGCGTCAGCGTGAGCCCGAGCCATCGAGGGGCGCCGTCTTGGACAATCGTCTACCACGATCACATCCATAACTGTCGCTATTCGTAAAATACAAATAGTTTGCGAGTACTTTTTGTTCAAAACATCAACTGTTCGCAAACAAACTCGAAAATATCAGCAAAAGCGCGATTATTTTCAATCAAAGCAACGTTATTTCGTAACTTTACAAGGCGAAAAAGCTGGCCCAAGAAAAAGCTGCTACACTGCTGCTTGACTGGGCTCCAGCCACCCATCAGCAATGGAGACGAAACACATTTAGCATTACTAAACTTTCATAAAAAGCACTGTACCAGCCATACAATGAATACAAGATTACATTACAATCAAACACGCCAATCAAATTCATCCGCGCAGCCATCGTATAGACATAAAACATGCGAACTGACGTTGTGGAGCAGACTACGTTGCTCAGGGAGCCAAACCTTCTTTGATCATTATCAAGTTAGCCGGCTGCTGTGTTCGCACACCGATGTGGGTAAAAGCTGTCGTGTGCAAATTGTTTAGATTCAAGTTGCAGAACCCGAGGTCGTCAAAATTGATCCAGAGCCGTCCACATTACAGGGTGTCCCAACTAACTTTAGCCAAGCCATTCAACAAAGAAAGAAAGACGGAAAGAATAAGAAACACGGTGCAAGATACAATTATAAGACCTACAGTGTTCGGTCGCCAGACCTCTGACGACCGAATACTACAGATCTTGAAATCGTGTCTTGCACCGTCACTTTTTAATCCTTTTTTTTTTTCAAGAGCTTGACGAAAGTTAGCTACCCTGCATATACTGCATATGCTCTCCAAGGAATTTCGCAACGGAACACCTAAATGGCACCTAAATATCCTCTCGATCTGCAGTCAATATACGTTTGCCCTTTATTAAATCGAGCTTTCGACGCCAAGTTTTCTTTGCCAGGCTGTGGCGCCTTTGCTTGCTCGGTTTCTCGCCCGGCATGGCAGTGAAATCCGCGGTCGCGCGCGTCGCGGGGTGGGGTCACGGGATGGCGTCGTTGCGTTTCACGCCACTTTCCTCCCGGATGTGTCGCGAGCTCGTTGCTTCTGCCTCCTTCAGACGGTTTACATAAAATGCCACTCAACGGTTTTCTGGTGGATTTCAGGGAGGCTAACGCTGTCGGTGACTATCACTATCGGTCGTCTCAAGGATGTTTTTTTTTATTTATTTATGAATCGAGACAAGCAGCCTCGCTCAAATGGCGAAGTGCTACGTACGGACGACTGATTGATTGACTTAAGATATGCGCCACCCATCATAGATTTAAACGTCTTTAGCGCCCATATGGTGGGTGCACAAAGGGTGCTTGATTTCTCCTTTAACTAAAACGTACACCCTCACCTTTAAGACATAAGGTCGAATTGTTAGTGGAAACAAAGCTTTTTTGTCCCCTATTTAATATGGAAAGCGCAGGTATACATGATGATAGCTACGACAGAGACGGCACAAAAACTACACGAAATAAACTTTAATAGCTATACAGCTGTTAAACTCTCGATGTCGGATATTTCGGTGTGCACCAGATGGTCAGAACGAATGCACAGCATTCGACTGCGGTTTCTCTCATTGTAGGTGTAGTTAGGGATCGTTGTCGTGTATAACAAAATGTTTTATACAGCCTTAAAGGCAATTGTGTTCATCTGTGAGACAAACTAGCACCCGTAAGCGTGTAAATTTTTTAGGGTGCGCCTGCGCACGGCATCACGTTCAGACATTGACCCCACAGCACTCAACCTATCATGTTTGATACACTGAATTCGGCATACCTCAAACTGCTGATTTCAGCGCGGGAA
This sequence comes from Dermacentor variabilis, assembly GCF_050947875.1. Taxonomy (NCBI): domain Eukaryota; kingdom Metazoa; phylum Arthropoda; class Arachnida; order Ixodida; family Ixodidae; genus Dermacentor; species Dermacentor variabilis. The sequence continues at coordinate 107,858,490 of NC_134570.1, forward strand.
ACATTGAGGAAATATCCCTAGTAACGTTTCTAACATACACGCTGAAGCGAAACTTTAGTTGTGAATAGCCCTGCAAACTAATCACTAAATATATAATTGTTATAAAAATTAATTTGTAATTCGGTACCATTTTGTTGATTTTTTTTAAAATAAGAAATATAGCGCCAGAAATAAAAGGTGAGCTAGTTGTATTTATTATTATCATTTCTTTTCTTTTGGTGCGGAATGGTGCTTGAGCTTTGTGGTGTTAAACGCTATCGATTCGATTCAAAATCGGAGAGGTATTAGCTTGATTTATCCAATTCAAGATACAATAAACGAGGAGAACTCTGAAAAATATACTTCATATCTGGTTTGGCCGTGCCGGAGAGTGCCTTGGAAGAAAGTAGTATCGACGTTGTTGAGCTGCCAGTCGGCAGAGAAACGAAGACGAAGGGTCGACCGGCACGACGTCGCATGGCAGAGGAGGAAGAAGAACGACCGCGTAACTATCAAAACAGAAAACAAGGAAGCAGCGGAGGCAAGAAGCAAACGAATAAAAGCGCGCACGGCGGCCTGAGCTAATGTTGAGGTGGCACTTCAAGCAACTTTATCACTCTCAAAATAGAGGACGGGTATCCGGATGGCGGGGGGGCTCAACTTTCGCCAGGAAAGAGCGCCGTTCGCGTCAGCTGCACTGCGGGGTCACCTAAGGTAAACAAGCCGCGAAATCAGAGTGCCGCGCAGGGAAGCAGATGGGATGATCCGTGGCGGGTGACGACAACTTTGTCCTGGGTCGTCTTCAAACTTACGCTGGCGGAAACACACGCGCACACACACACACGCACACACACACACACACACACACACACACACACACACACACACACACACACACACACACACACACACACACACACACACACACACACACACACACACACACACACACACACACACACGCACGCACGCACACACACACACGCACACACACACACGCCCACACACACCCACACACGCACACACACACACGCACGCACGCACGCACACGCACGCACACGCACGCATACACACACACGCACACGCACGCACGCACAGCTGCAGACAGACAGACAAGATAAGATGATGGGAAGGCGGGCACCACGTGTCTTTAAACGAATCATTTAACTCTCATTTGTATTCGCACTGCAGCAAGTACGGATGTGCGACCGAATTCAGCAAATGTGTAATATGGAATTAGAGAAATGATCAAACCACTCTCGCGTCCACAGGGGATGTTTTTTCGTAAGGAACCACGATAAAAACGGCTCGTTGGTCGCCTACCAGGTGTCTAACCGCACGCCGACATACCCGCCAGGCAAATGTGTCGGGTACCACCGAGTCACCGAACATCTTTTAAAGGGACAAGAAAGAGAAAGAAAGCATCAATTTGTTTCATGACTCTGTATTCGTTCGATTCGCGACGATAAGTTATAAACTAACGGAAACGGCATGCGGTGGCCCAGTGCCGTCGGCGCCTTCGCAGAAGGAGGCGCAGTATGGGAACGCTGACATGACGAGTGGCAACGGAGCCAGCTCCGTGCGCCTTTTTTTTTTTTTTCCGAACATTCAAATCTTTGAAAATCGTTTTCACAAATTTCAGGCCCTCAATCGAAATTACGCTTCCAACAGTCACTAGAATTTAACTTTATCTTTCAAATGCAACGAGTTTCATCAAAATCGGTCCAGGATTTATCTCAGGAAAACGTTTTTTTGCGTTTTACATATATTTGAATAGGCCGCGCCGGAGTTGCGCCCGAGCTAAAGCTTCCTCTTAACTCGTCGAGCCGCTCGCGCCGTCCTCTTAAGGCGCCGTGGACGCGAGACGGTGCATGTGCGGCGACTCAAACCTTACTACGACCTTGAATCAAGCGTCCCGCCTTTCTTTAGATCACTATCTCTATCACCTGTTCATCCTCTACTCCCCTTGAGTATCACCAGGATGACGCTCTATCCTGCGGGGAGCAGTTGTCGCGTGTAAGACAGGCGTGTGCGTCAGGCGCATTGTTAACGCCTCGCTTGAGGAACAGAGCTGGCGCACTCGCTGTAGACCCGCCTGTGCATCGTCCTGGCTTGTTAATTCAACCGCGTTATGATACACAGGCTGTTGTTTTTTTTTTCTTTAGCTGCACCAAACAATTAAACATTGCCTGCGGCAGACAGCACAATTCTAACCCTTGATCTAAATTACTCGACGAGGTGGCTATTAGTTCTACAACAAATTAAAATAACTAATTGAATAATTAACATAATCGTGCTAATTAACTTTTCTTATTAATCATTATACGGCACGTATTTTAACCCGAGTATTGTAGCTAGTGAGTTCGCAAGGCGTATTCACTTGGATCGAGTTCTCAGGACTGCCCCAGTTTCGAGATATTAATTTTCAAAGTGTCCGACGAAATGCATTGCTGTTCCAGTTACTTTTGGGCTTCAGTGCATAAAACAGCGTATTCTTTCAAAAGGTATCTGGAACGCCAATACAATTTCTTGGACGCTTTCAAACTTAATACAGTTGAATCCCGCCACAACGAATACCGCCACAACGAAATTTCCGCGACAACGAATAATTTTTTATTCCCCGCGAGTATCCTATAAGAATTAATGGCCTAAATTTCTCTGCACAACGAACCATTTTTGCAGAGCGTTTCCGCTTCAACGAAATTTTCGCGTTCAAAATCGAAACCGAAACTAGTTTTATTGGCGAGAAGTCCAAGTCAAATCCAAAGCCACATTAAGCATGAAATCACGTGATTGCAGTTCCGCCATTTTGGCTTTGTGTCGTGGTCGCGTTGTTCACTCGCTGCCTTTCTCTTGGATGATGGCATTCGACCGCGACATGAAGCAGCAGGGCCGTAAAGTTTGCTTGCTTTTGGACAATTGTTCAGCGCATCACTCCGACGAAGTCAAGCTCACTAACACGGAGCTGAGGTTTTTCCCTCCCAATTGCACGTCTGTCTTACAGCCTCTCGATCAGGGCGTGATTCTTAGCCTGAAGCGCGCTTACCGCGGGAGGTTAATTCAGCGGCTGCTTTTTAACACTGAAACCGGCCGAGACACGAAGGTGGACTTGTACGTGGCACTGCAGATTATGTCTGCTGCCTGGAGCACACTGGGGCGCTCAGTAATTGTGAACTGTTTCAGGCACGCCGGATTTGCCGAAGGTCGACCCGTACACTCTGCTGGCCTAACACCAGGCGTTACAGACGACGACGAAGAGGCGTCACCGGCTCCGGGGATCGCGGCCGCCTGGAAAACGCTGGGAGAAATAGGAACCGTGCCGCCTAATCTCGAGCTCGACGAATACATCGGCGCTGACGCTTGTGTTGTTGTTCACGAAGATGTGAGTGATGAGCAGATCATAAAAGCTGCCCGGAATGATAAGGACTCTTCCGATGAAGAAGACGACGACGTACAGGAAGCGCCGGCTGCGGCAACCGCCGTACAGGTGATGGACGCTTTTGATGTCATCAGGAATTTCGTTGCTGTCCGAGACGACGATGTTGCAATGGGTTTGCTGACCGAGTGCGAAAATCGCGTGACGGCGTTGCTCGCCGTGAAGCGTAAGCAAACCAAGCTTACAGATTTTTGGCATTAAACGCCTTTGCTGCTGCTTGGGCAATTCTTTCTGCGTTTCACGTCAAATTTTTGCGATAACGAAGTTCCGCGAGAACGAATTTTTTTTCGTGCACCGTGAATTTCGTTATAGCGGGATTCAACTGTATCTCGAAACTGGCGCAGTCTTGAGAATTCGTTCCAACTGTATACGCCTTGCGAACTCACTAGGTACAATTCGTGGAATACAATGTGTGCCGCAAAATGATCAATTAAAATCATAATTAGCGTAACTGTCTTAATCATTCAATTAATAATTTTGATTTCTAGCAGAAGTATTGGCTGCCTCATCGAGTAACTTGTATCAAGGGTTAGAATGGTGCCATCTGCCACAGGCATTTCTCAAATATTTAGTGCAGCTGAAAAAAAAAAGAAACACCTTCCATATCGTGTGTTTGAGCGAGCACTTTCAAAATTTTTTCAAAATGGCCTGTGGCAGATACCACAACACTAGTGCACAGCCACGTAGCCAGGGGGGGGGGGGGGGGGTTGAGCGCGCCGAACGACTGGCGCCGCAACAGAGCTAGACAACCAGACTAACCTGGACTTGCAATCAAAATTGACCAAGGCTAACCGTGCTATGCCTTAGCTTTCGCTGCGTATATCCTGGCATAGTCGAGCTAAGCCACTGCCAAATTTTCCCTCCTTTTGGAAGGAGGTAGTTATCGGTGTCTCCTGGGATGTGAAGGCCGGTTTCCTCATCAATTCGGTGCCCGCGCGATTAACTCGAGATGCATTCAGTTGTCACCGTCTATTCGACGGTCACGCGCATCGTTGTTGCTTCGTCAGTTCAACCTTCTTCGTTTAGAATGATCCAGGCACCAGGAAAGGGATTCAGTTCGTGGACAGCTGGTCTGTATGCACGTGGAACGAGTTGCGGCTAGAGAAACTGTAAATTGCGTTTACCTTATCTTTTTGTTTCATTAATTTCTCGACTGACGGCTCGCCGCGACTCTGACAGATCCTCGGAATTATATACCCGTGATATGGGTTAGATAAGGTGGAAAAAAAGATAATGCGAGACAGCGTCCATCATCGAACCCTAAACTAACCCTTAAATTCATAGGCAATATGACTGTAACCCGTTAACTCGTCTGGTTTTTCCATAATTGTACAGCTCTTTCCTGCGAAATTGCCAACTGGAAACTATAGAGTCGCAAGGATTTGATAAATTAAGCGATCTACTAAGGGGGAGAGCCAAGGCAACGACGATTTTGTTTGCTTCTGTGAAGTTTGCTGGCGCAGTAGCCTAACTCCGCGCGGTCCGTGTGCCTTTGTTGCCAACTGCTGTTCTTTTAAGTTCTATTCTACTAAAGTCATCTTTATTTTGCACCTTCACTTCTTTACTTGTTCTTGGCAGCGTTCTTTAATAAACCCACACATGCTACCTGAAGGCGATTCCGGCAACATTGATGACTTCAGGTAGCATGTGTGGGTTTATTGACCAGTTGTCTTCACCCAAAAAGATCACGTTCTCGTGACGCCTGCGGCAAAAAGGACGTTCCACGTCCGCCGCCAAGGTATGTGTGTGGTGGCGCTGGCTAACACTCCCAGGGTTCTACTAGGACACATAAATACCCAAGAAAGTGGATGGGGAAACAGCGCCGCGGTAGCTCAATTGATAGAGCATCGCACGCGAAATGCGAAGATTGTGGGTTCGGTTCCCACCTGCGGCAAGTTGTTTTTTCATCCACTTCAATTTCCATTAATTTATCATTTATTTATTTTCATTTAATAAGCACAAGTAATTTCCCCTATGTTGTCATTCATTGGTGTCAGTGTTTGTTGGCTTCTTATAATGTGACTATATATATATATATATATATATATATATATATATATATATATATATATATATATATACGCACAACTCGGGGGGCTTTTCGCGAAGCACATGTTAAAAAAACAGCAAGAGGCGTCAAATGAATGAGTGCAGCCCCGTTTGATGCAGGTACTGCAGCAATGAATTCGCGCACTTGTCCGTTATCCAACGGGTGTGAGGTCATCTCTCGTGTGTTGCTATGAGGACATGTTCTCTCTTTCCTCCGGCTCATTTTCCACATCAGGTGCTTTATTTGCAATTTTCGCTTTTTTTTCTCTCACCGTTTTGTAGTCATTCCCGCCTTTAATTAAACAGTTTTCCGCTAAATTTGCTGTTCATTTTCTTTGCAGGTATCTCCCCTTGGGACCGGTCCTTTATCTTTTGGAAAGCCTGCCGTCCCACTTACTTCGTCCAGCATCACGAATCCTTCAGCATGAGATTCCAACCTGAAACTATATGGCCGTTTTTTTTTTATGTACCTTTCCCTTTCTTTTCGTTTTCCTTTATTCTTGTATGTAACTGTTTTCTTCTTCAACTAGAATCACGCTCAATTTTTTATTATCTTTTATTTAGTTTTATTCTATTGTACTTGCAGTTTGCGATTGAATTTATATGGGTAAATTATTCGTTTCCACTTGTGAACGGGCGTTGCCCTATGGGGTCCTTTTTTTCGGATGCGTCACGTATTTCGGCGGCCATGTTTTTGTATTCATGCATATCTAACCTCGATTCCAGGTTCAGAAAACAAGAAATAGAGTGAGATATTGACGTAGTGCACAAGTTCTGTATTCGGCTAAGTAAACGTTGCTGTGGCCTCAATACATGGTCACATTTGCATGCTATTGTGAGGTTTAGCTTTAGTATAGGGCTCCTGAGTAATATTGAACACGTTTAGGTCTTCCTTAACGTGCCACCCTAAATGTCAGTGTACACGGCACGATCATTGCAATTAGGCTCCGTCAAAATGCGGCCCCTGAGGCCAGGAATCGAACCTCCGACCTCGTGCTCGGCAGCAGAACACTACAGCCACTGAGTCGTCGAGGTGCGTCAAGGTCGCATGCGAGCAAATAAATGTCCACGCATCTCAAAGGGACTTCTTCACATTCTTACAACTCGGTTAGTGCTTGCAATCTATCGGCACCATAAAGACATGTTGTAGCGCGCTCATGCGTCTTCCTTGAAAAATAAACTGCGCGTGTCCGTTTAAACATAATGTGACGAAGAAGATCGGCAGGCTAAAAAGCCCCGTTACCATCGCGTGGCTCATACCCAGTTCGTTCACTGGCTGCGCCTTAGCTGCTGCTGCCGCGTTGGTTGCTGCTTCTCTACGACCCGAATAAACCCCCTTGGAGCTGCTAGGTACAACATGAATTCTGGAACTTCGCAACCGGACACTGCAGCCTGTCTTCATTATGCCGGAAGAAGGACCACCGCAACCGCAACCCGCTGCCCCGGTGACTACCGTGGTCTGCCCTTGTCAGTATCTCTTGTGACTCTGTAGATGACGGAACAGTGCTATTCGCTTCGTCACTGCCGATCACTGCCGATCTTCTTTGTCACAATAAGGGTTGAGTACCGTCGAAGACGTAGACACCGTGGCCCAATGACAACGAGGACGGCGACGGTGACGCCACGGCGACTCGCGCCAGTGTCTCAAAGTAGTATATACGTATTAACTGCGTCAAGGACTATGCATTAAATTCTCAGAGGATACAAACATGAGCAGCTTTGTTGTGGCCACCGATGCCGCGATAGCGAGGAAGACATGCTAAGTGCTTCCTCTTCTACAAATAACGGACGACTCGGACTGCAGGTTGTCGGAAATAAAGCTTCTCTCTTTCAGTGCCTGCCACACTTACTCCCGAGAGCGACTGGTCACACTAATGCAGAAAATGCGAGCAAGAGAGAAGGTGGGTTACGCACTGCCAGTAAAATGCGATTTGACATTACAATAAAAAAGTAGCGGTTTCGCCCTAAAGTCGAAGCATTGACTGCGATAGCAATTTAGTAGACAGCTATACGAAGTATGGACAGTAGTTTTTATCGGCCGCATCAATTTGGAAACATTTGTTTACTAAGAAAATTAACGAGCATGGTGTCACGCGCGCATAAGCGAACACGAACACATCTCCCTCGATGACCGCGCACACTCGCAGTCAAAACGATGGACTGAGGAAGCGCGGCAGCAGCATCGAGGGAATTGACCGTCGTGCCGCCTTTTCGCTTCAATGCGAGCTAAGCGGCGAGAACACAGAGCACACGAAGCTATCAGCACTCGGCGCCCTCTGTCCCCATCGCAGATCGCTTTCAAGATAGGCTTCGCGCGGCCGCGGCATGCGCTGCGGCCAGCGCAGTAGAACGCCCCCGGTGCCTTGCGCGCGAGGGAAGACGGCGCACTACCTCCCCGCGTTCCTTCATCGCGCGCGCGAGATTTTGATCTACCATCGTCGGCTCACCCTCGCACACTTCAACTTGCACATACAGCATAAGGCGCGCGGCGACGATGTTATCGCCCTTGGACTTTACACGGGACCTCACGGCGACGGCAGAAATGCGACAGGAGTGTCTATATAATTGCTATCGCGCGATCTGTAACGCCATCAGCGCGACCGTTTTGGACGCGTGATGGAACTCGTGCAGAGCTGCTGGAATGATCCCGCGGATGGCACTCAGCTGAAACGCACCCAACGACAAGATATGGTAATTCAGTAAGCTCAGTTACATTAAATGAACTTAGGCTTCTTCACTGACCCCAATTTTATCCGCCCCTCTAAAAAAAAAGACATCATGATGGTATTCGTAGGCTGCGACAGCCTACAAGAAAAACTCCATTAGCGGCTTCCGTTCTAAAAGAAAAAAATTAAGCTGTCTCACAAAGACACGAGTTAGGAACTCGGGAGTCTCTATACAGGAATACCAAAGTCACACGCACTTTTTCTTTTCACGCGACCCCTGTCCGACGAGAGGGCAGGGGGCCGACGCGCACGCGATATATAAGGGGAGCAGCGTCGCAGAGCTGCTCCGGCGACGTGTCTAGGGGACCTGAGGGTGCGAACCCACGCAGTGCCAGTGTTGACAGGACAGCGCCGGCAGACTCGCGACGATGTCATCCTCGCGAGTGTCGCTGCATGCGGCGGCGGCGGCGGTCTCCGTGGTTCTCCCGTTCCGAGGTGCCGACACATCTCGAACGCTCGCGTAAAAGGAAGGAACGCGGCACATGGAGTGCGAGGTCGCGAAGGAGGAGCTGCGCGCTACGGGAACGTCGCGGCAGCCGCACACTACAGCCGCCGAATGGCTCGCGAGAGGATGCCACGGGTGGGGAGTGTCTTTCAGCACGCACGTATAGACTCGTTCCCGGCCGAAGGATCGAGAGTGTCGCGGTTGCTCCCACACCTCACCGTCGCAGTGCGTGTATACCCGTACGGCAAAGCATGCGTAAAAACTGTTCTGCAGGCGAACGTGCTAAGAAGGTGGGAGGGCCATGTGGGGTAGGGAGTAGGGGAAGAGGGGGGGGTTAGGCTATGCGCCACCGCGGTGGTGAAGACAGGCCGAGTCTGCGTACACTCGTGTAGGCGCTACGGGCTCGTATATGTATATACACACAAGGTGAGTGGCGCACAAATTTGTTCCTGCGTGTACAAGCGCGCGCCCGCGAATGTCCGTTGAGCGACGGGAATGTTGAGCGCACATTTGGAATAACGCAGTATGAGAGTGTCGCATAAGACGCCCTGCGCATCTCTTAATGTTTTCCTCTTATTTTCCTCAACTGCGAAGCTTTTCTTTCGAGGAACCCGTGTGGGTTTCCTTTGTAGGACTTAGCTACGTTTCGGTGTGGATGTCTCATTTTCCCTTTATTAATTACTCCTCTCCACCTTGCGGGTTTCCACAGAACTATTACGTCATACTTCTCTGTTTTTGTTCGAATTTGGCGCCACGATCGTTAAAGACTGTTCAAGACGAAAAACAACTAGTCCACCTTGACGTCCTTCTGGGACGCCGCGAATGTATTTTGCGCGCTGTAGGCTCGATGTGCTTCGCGTGAATCTGATGAACTTGTCGTTGTTAATGCGAGCCACGCGAACAGCGTCATGAACCGCGCCGACAGCACGCGTTAAAGTGACATCCCGTTTATCAAAAAAAAAAAAAATGTTGTTAGCATCGAAAGTGCGACCGTCTGCCTTGATTGTTGCCGTTGTTTCCTCAATGAAGATAGCACGGAAAGTCGTGTACTCACATGAATACCGAAGGGCAGAATTGCAAGGCTTGAGAGAATTACGACGTGATTAATGGTGACACGCGGTACTGACGTATATCTTAAGAGTTCCTCGTGGCTTGGCCTTGCTCTGGCAGTTGTATCTCAGGCTTATATACGTTGGAAGCTATAGCTTCCTCGCGGTAATTGGGAAAGAATATGGTCACTGGTCCGCCACCCACATGGTGTGACAATGTTAATGAATCAATGAATCAATCAATCAATCGATCAATCAATCAATCAATCAATCAATCAATCAATCAATCTACATGGCGGCGCGAGGCCTTAGTGTGGAGAAGAGCTAGAAAAAATTAGAGGGCGCATCAAGACTGTATAATACTCGTATTAAACCCGCCAGTCGGTTTCGACGAGAGATGTCCCGAGCGTGATTAGAGCACAGCCAATCGTTAAGAGCCAGTTGTATTGAAATCGCTTACATACGTACGTGCACGTTCTCGTACACGTACATTTCACGTACGTTTCACGTACGTTCTCGTTCACGTACGAGAACGTTTCATCGGTTTCCGCCGAATCAGTGCAAAGAAAGCAAACCGCGATTGACGCGAGATATTTCTCTCGTACCCAATTGGTTAAATATGCTGCAGCGAAATACACCAAAGGGGCCCGTGACACCAGTTAACAAAACTGTGGCGTATGTGTTTGTCCTTAAAGCTCACCACTCGCGAATATCCTCCGGGAAGACGTATTCGAATGGCGGTGTCGCGTAAGAACGAAGTTCTCGGCAATAATTTTCAGGCGGGAATGTATTGCCTTTTGTTAGCTAAGAAAATGAAGGCTAAATGTTTTCTTTGCGACTTTTGCATGCAAGCAACGGCGTTTCTGGCGTTGTAGTGAGCTCCGGAATTTCACTGTAATTTTGCGTATTCGTCACTTTGTTGTGGAGGAAACATCCAGAAAAAAAAATTCAGAACGAGCCTTTGTTTATATCTTCTTATATAAAGCAATATACTCTCCTATAACAAACAATCGGCTAGCCATGTCACTCGCGCCCCTACATGCAACACGACAGCATGATCGAGGAAGGAAAAACATAGGAGTGAGCACGACGTCACGAAGCCAACCTTCGCTGTAGCCAACTCTCCGCGAAGCCGTTTCCTTCGCTTTTTCTCGCTCCTGTCATGCCTCCAAAAGCAGGCGCAGCGCGTGATCGCCGCTCGGTGGACTCGGCCCAGAGTGCGACTCGCAGTCGCTCCATGTTTGATTGAGAGGCCGTACGTGGGTCAGAATGCGCGCTTATAGTTATCGGTAGGCTTTAGTGGAGTCGCGCTGATTTGCGCACGCTTTGCAAGCTGCTGCACGTGAGACTCGACCACAGCCACCCGAAGTGAACGGTCGTGCCGTCGGCGCTCTCCGCACCCCGAAATCTGCCCGAAGAGAACGTACAGTCAACCGCAAAAGTTTACGGGACGCAGGATCTGCCAAGAAACTGAATTCTCGCGAAGCGTGGTCACACAGCGTCGAATTAAATGTTCCAGCATGTAGTAGCCTTCGCCACCTACACAATGATTCATTAAATACGAGGTGCCATGCCTTAGCAGTGCAGGAATTCACATTTGAAGGGGAAACCGCATCCCGTAAACTTTTGCTGTTGACTGTACGTGCCGTCGGCGCGCACTCCGAACCGATCCGACGAGAGCTTTGCACGTCGCGCCCTGCCCGGGCCTCCCGAAGTGCCGTGCGCTGTGTGTGCCAGTCACCACGGAATACGCACGAATCCCCTCCGTTTGCGCCGCTGCCGACCGCTAAACCTACATCCGAACCTTTTTTGGACCGTATCGATGTCGGAAAGTCTGCTCCTGGCCAGCCGCCGCACTGGGTCTTGCCTCACTAGAGGCTGGTAGCGCACCCACCCCCAACAGCCATGGAGGTGCAATCGCAGGGCGAAGAGCTCGACCCGACAACGTTCAAACCCAGTGAGTGGACCACGATACTCCGCGCGTACAAGGGAGGCAAACCAAGCCCGGAAACGCTGGTTGTGCCTCCTCATGCAGCCCCTGTTCGAGATAAGCCTGCCGCGCCCACCGTCGGTGCTCCGGCCGACACTGCCCCTGCGACCTTCAAGCCGACATACCGTGCTCAGCAACAACAGCTGCGCGTGACGCAAGCAATCGCATTGCGAAGTAAGCAACTTGCTTCACTCCCTCCCGGCACTATAAGGGTAGTCTTCCGACCAAGAGGAGGCCTCGCTTTGAACGGAGCCATGGCGCAGCTACTCATGAAAGCTCTGCGAGTCACCGCCGCTGACCGGGACCTAGGAGAGCTTCACCTCTGGATTCACCCGACGAATAACACCTTCACAGTCGCTACACCTCACGTGTCAACGGCCCTTCACCTCGTCCAACTCAAGGAAGTGGTCCTTCAAGAAACCAGTTACCCCGTCGCCGCCTACATCGCACCGCCGCACGCTGCTGCGCGCGGAGTCATCTCGCAAGCCTACTGGGCGGAAACACCGGAAGAGATGCTACAAGACCTCCAGAATCGCAACCCAGAAGCTGATATCATCGTAGCCCGCAGAATGGGTAGGACCCTTTCCATATTGATCACATTTGCGCATGGCCCAGAGCCCCACACCATACGCTATATACATGAGTGTAGTGCATAGATGCACGACGTACAAGGAAAGTCCAGATGCGTGCACAAACTGTCGTCGACCGGGCCACAGATACGACGTGTGCCCCCACTCCAAGAGTGGTGTTTGCCCGCGGTGCGGGGACAAGCATGAGCCGCAAGATGTTCCCTCCTGCATCCCGATCTGCATTATCTGTGGGGGGCAGCACCTCACGGGCACCGGCTCGTGCAAGGCAAGAAATGCCGCCACCAAGCAAGGCAAGAAATGCCGCCACCAAACGACTTAGCCCACCGCCACAGAAGACGAAGTTCCCTACCAAGAAGGACTTTCCCCCGCTTAGCACGACACTCCCGTCTACCTCTACATGGGCTTCCAAGGTTGCCAAGACGAACATCATGACCTCCCAGGACTCGGACGTGAAGGCTCTGAGGGATTAGGTAAGGCAGCTCAAGGCAGCCCTCTCTACCTCCACTCCTGCTCTGCCCCCCACTCCACTATCCCCATCTTCTTCATCCACCCCGTCCGACCAACCTCCTCAGAAAAAGAGGAGGCCTGACGAGAGCCCAGTCCAACCTATAGACCTGGAAGCCAAATTTCAGGACCTCGCCCAAAACCTAGAAGCCAAGTTCACAGAGCGCATTACTGCGCAGGTCACTGCACAGCGCCAGACTATGATGGAAGCTACCATTACCGGTATAATGGATAGGGTCATATCTAGCATCACGGCCAAGGTTGAGGAGCGTTTAGCTAACCTTATGCATGGACTCTCAGCGGCCTCTCCTCCCGCAGTCCCACCTTCTGCACTCCTCCTTCGCCCCGCCACCTTTCAACATGGCTCCTCCGAGGCACTATAATTCCTTACAAATTATTCAATGGAATTGCAGGGGCTTCCGGTGAAAGGGCGACCCTCTGCAGCAGATTATCGCCAATTCTTTGTCCCCACCAGACATTATCGCTATCCAGGATGCCAATGTTTGCAGGCAACTGCCAGGAGACGCTGTTATCCCCTCCGACTCCACTGATCTTCCTCGGGTGGTTACATACGTCTGTAAAACCTTGCATTACGCGGAGCACGACGTTACCTCCCCTATTGCTCACACCTTCATCGAAATTTTACCCCACACCCCTGCACCATCTCCCCTGTCCATGCTTAACTGCTATCTGCTCCCACGACAGCCGATTAACCTTCTTGCTTCACTCCTCAAATCCGTAACCCAAATGGCCGGATCAAACCCCCTACTGGTTGCCGGTGGACTTTAACTGCGCTCACGCTCTCCTGGAAGCATGGAAAAATTATATTTATCCCAAAACCCGACAAGCCCATCACCCTCGAGAACATCCGCCCCATTTCTCTTACATCTTGTCTCGGCAAGATCTTTGAGCACATAATCCTTGCCCGACTGACAACGTACATGGAAGAAAATCACCTTTTCCCCCACAGTATGGTGGGCTTTCGTGCGCATCTATCTGCGCAGGATGCCTTACTTCAAATTACGCACGATGTGCTTGATGATACCATCCCCCATCTTACTAAAGCCATCCTGGCGGTTGACCTCATTAAGGCATTTGACAGAATTCGACACGCTGCCATCTTACGGGAACTGCAGGAAGTACAGGTAGGCCCTAAGACCTACAACTACGTTCGCGCCTTCCTCTCTGGCCGCACTGCCTCCTTACACATTGATCAGCTCAGCACACCCTCTTATACACTCGGTAAATTTGGAACCCCGCAAGGCGCGGTCCTCTCCCCCCTTCTATTTAACATTGCCCTCGTCCCCTTAGCCCACAAGCTCAATCTCATCCCACACCTAAAACATACTCTGAACGCTGATGATATTACCGCATGGACCACTCATGGCTCAGGCGGGGAAATTGAGGAAACTCTACAATTAGCAGTCGACACGATCTCCGCTCACGTATCATCTATCGGAGTCGAGTGTTCCCCCTCTAAGTCCGCGCTCCTCCTGATTAGACCAAAATCTGCCGCTAACTCACCCATCCAAATCATTTTACAAGGATCCCCTATTCCCATCACTCCCACCCTGGGCATCCTTGGCCTCTACCTGCAGGATTCCGGACGCAATGACCATACCCTTAAAACACTCAAGGCATCCAAGCAATCAGTGTTGCAGCTTCTACGCCGCGTATCTTCCCTGCACAAGGGTTTAGACGAAGCAGACAACATGAAAGTTGTACATGCTTTTACGCTTAGCCGCATTCTGTACGCCACTCCATATCTCAAGCTTAACTGCACGGAAACCGAGCGCGTGAACGCCATGATCCGCCTTGCAACTAAGGCAGCCCTCAACCTACCTCGCAGTACTAGCACAGCCAAACTCCCTGCACTAGGCATGCATAACACGCTTCTGAACTAGTTGAGGCGCACCCTCAGACGCAGTGTTTAAGACTTGCCGCGAGCGCCACTGGCCTCCGTATCCTCGCCTCCATTCGCATCAACATGCCCGCTAATCAGTTAACCACCCTTACAGCCATTCCTCGACACATTCACACACCCCTTGTAGTGAAACCCCTTCCTCGAAACGTCCATCCCCAGTATCACATCTCTCGCCGCATAGCTCGCGCAAATGCCCTCCACAAGTATTACCGACAAGTCGAGAAAGCCATCTGGGTAGACGCCGCATGTACAACCCATGAACCTGCAGCAGTTCCTTACAGCCCAACCTTACCCGACCCCTAACTCACCATCTTCCCTCGGTCTCTACACCTGAGGAAACAGAGGAGACCGCCATCGCCTTAGCCCTTTCGGATGCTGAATACATCTTTAGCGATTCAAAGACTGCTTTGTCCAACTTTGCCAGAGACAGAATTCACAACCCTGCCTGGAACTTGTTGAACATCCCCACCCAGAATTTACCACGCAGGGTAGAGCTCCGGTGGGTGCCGGCTCACTCTGGGAACCCCGGAAACGAGGCTGCCGATAAATTGGCCCGAGTTTTAATTTGCCGGGCTCAGGACAGCCTCGAACCTGGTTTCTCGACGGAGCGGGAGCGTTTGGACCGTCGGACTTACCCTCCTTCCCACCCCTCCCTGACGCACTCCCAACAGATCCTCTGGAGACGCCTCCAGACCCGCTCTCTCACATCCCCTCAGCTGCTATCCCACTACTGTGGCATCTCCCCTACATGCTCCCTATGCGGAGACCCTCACGCCACACTCTCCCACATCTTTTTTGGCTGCCCTGCCGATCCTCCCCCGCAGGGACAGCCAGCCATCTGAAGCTGGAAGGACTGGGAGGTCCTGCTCTCGTCTACGGACCCGACATCGCAGCTTACTGCGGTGGCTCGGGCTGCCGACGTCATGAACAAAAGGAGCATGAACGTCTAGACGTAGTGCGGGACCGTGCGGTGGTCCAGGGACCCAGAGGAGTCCAAACTCACTTGCTATGAATAAAGTTTTTTTGTCTGTCTGTCTGTCTGTCTGCTGCACGTTTCCTCCTCCCGATATACTTGTGCAACTTCGGTCGTTGATGGCAACGCGCATATCTACCGACTTCGTTGCAACGCGTGGGTGTGGCGGCCGCACGTTGCTGTCGCGCCTGTTGTTTTTTCTGGCTTCCCCCCTACACACTCCGTCCTATTTTTTTTTTTTTTTACCCCTTCATCTATGCATTACGACATGGGATATGGTCCGGATATTTCAAGGTATATTGAAAAACGCCGCTTTCGCTTCAGTGTCGATCTTTTCTGGTACCGCGGCAAGCCTCCACTAATGTATGTACTTCCAATTCCTCAAGTCTGTACTACCAATAAAGCGAGATTTTTCTCAGTGATGTGCGAATGGCAAGTTTCGAGACTGCATCTATACTAACCAAGCATAGTGCCGGAAGCAAAGCGAATCAAATCACATATATGTTTTCGAATAGTTTGAGAATTATGTACAGCCTTCTCACCATTAATACCAAAGAAATGTTCAAAAGAAGCAGTATAAACAACTAAGCAGTTCGCTTGCAAACTCAGCGTTCTTCGGAGCATAAGCAACCAAGTATTATCCTATAAAATTTAGCAAGGCAGTCTTGCAGACCAATTAACATCCGTGTTTATCTTCGCGACTAAACCAGAAGTTCACGTGGTCTGCATGCGGCCAATGGCACAGCAAAAAACAAAAGAAAAACTTTATTTATTTATTTATTTATTTATTTATTTCATATACTGTCAATCCCCCATGGGATTATAACAGGAAGGGCAAGTACATATGGTAGTATTTGCGAACAAAGACTATAGATACATTATATAATCATGAGTGTGTTATTGCAGAGGTTTTGGCTTCGCTAAGCAAATGAATTAAGCACTTCATCACAAATGCAATATTTCGGTACAATATAATATAACGAAGAAGAATGAGAAAAGAACAAACCAAACAAGAAAGAAAAGAAAGACACCTGAAAACACATGTGATATAATACACCTTATGGCCATGACAAACAGGATGCAGTCATGCGTATAATGCATCATACAAAAAGAGCACTCATAGATTAAAGTGTTAGACTATGAAGATCGGTAATAAGCCTGAGTATGTAAATCAGAGCTGGAAGGCGAGGAGATGTTTTTCCGCTGAATTAGCAAATGTATCTATTGAGGAGCTATTACTAATGGATTCACTCAGTTTATTCCACTCTCTTATCGCTAAAGGAAAGAATGAATTCTTAAAGCAATCGGTATGAAAAGAATACTCATTGAGTGTTTGTATGTGTTTATGTCGCGTTGGACGTGTTTCATTTCTGGAGATGTATCTAGAGGTATCAATATTAAGCTTGCTGTGTAAGAGCTGGTACATAAGTTTAGAACGGGCTAGTACACCTCGGTTTGGTATTGTTAGGATTCCGGCTTTGTTAGGTAGTTCGGTGGGTGAGCCTGTTAATTTATGTTTATTGTATATATACCGTAGAGCTTTCCTTTGTACACCTTCTAGTTTTTTAATTAGTTGTTTAGTGTATGGGAACCAGATAACATTATTTGCGTACTCAAGGACTGACCTGACGAAAGTTTTGCAAGCCAGAAGTCTTGTATCGGGTGGTGCTAGTCGGAGGTGTCTTCCAAGAAAGAAAAGGCGTTTCATTGCAGTTGCTGTAACGTTATTTATATGGGAGTTCCACTGAAGTCATGTGTTAACGTTAATCCGAGGTACTTGTGTTCATGAACTCGCCTTAGTGGCACGTCGTTAACGGTATACATAAAGGTCGAGTTACTTTTTTTTCTGGTGATTGAAAGAACAGCAGATTTCTTAGTATTGATCGTCATCTGCCAGTGGGGACACCAGTTAGACACGACTTTCAAATCGTTGTTTAATGTTATGTGCTCATCATGTGAGTCAATATTTCGATAAAGAATGCAGTAGTCTGCAGTATGCAGTACACAGGTGCCATATCTATAGATAGCACCAGACAATAACCAGTGCCAAATGGCAGGTCTAAACAAAATTTTATTGAAAAGCCTTGGTTCAGCCTTAAAAGTCATGGCTTCCTACGTGAGCGAAGTAACGTGCTCTAAAGTTCTTCACGTCCACTGTGGATGGAATTTTTCAGGCGAAAGCCTGAGATCTCAATGTGTCAAGGTCGCGTTGTGAAGTACAGAAAATATCACGTGACCCAAGGAAGGTCAGAAGCGAACCAAATCATGTGCAGTCGTGTATAAGAGATTATTAATGATTAGCAAGGTAATTAATGGTTGATTAGTAATTGGATTAGTCTAAATTACGGTGGATTAAGGTGGATTAATGTCGATTAAAGTGGATGAAGGAGGAATAAGGATGATTAGGGTAGATTAAGGTTCATTAATATTGAATAAAGTGGGTAAAAGAGGATTAAACTGGATTAGGATAGATTAAGGTCGGTTAATGTGCATTTATGTGTATTAAGGAGGATTAGGGTGGATTAATGCCGATTACGGTGAATGAAGATGGATTAAGGTGGATTTTAGTAGATTAAGGTCGATTAGGGTGTATTAATGAGAATTAGGGTAGATTAAGTTTATTAAGGTGGAATAAGGTCAACGAATTACGATTAAGGTGGATTAAGGTCAATTAAGGTGGATTAGAGTGGATTATGGCGGTTTACAGTAGGGTTTACAAAGCTTGCGCATTCGCGTTTCTTGGGCAATAGCTAAGGACACTTGGGATTTTGTTTTTATTTTATGTTTTATTCTGCGCACTCTACGACGTGAAAAATATTCGGATTTCCGAATATTGACTATTTTATTCGAGGATCGAATGGAACATCACTATTCGAAAGTTTTGAATATTTGCACACCACTAATTTCCTCTTTAGAGCCCCTCTATAGTTAGCCTCACGATGACGGTTCGTGTCCTTTTAACTGACAATGCTATGTCTGGGCTATGAAAGATGTCGAACGGCATGTGTCTTGCTTAATTTTGATCGTTGCAAAATTCATTGGCGTGCACCGAAAATCACCGACGCAAACGTTTCAAAAGCTTCTGAATGCGGTCGTCTCGTCTGGGAATGTAGCCACTGATGGCGTATTAACGCAAAGCGGCGTATTTCTTTCCAGCTTGGTAGCAAATATACATGCCATATCCGGTGTTGATACATACTGCCTCTGAGCCATATGCGAAGATGCGAAACGGGAGCCCTCACGATGACAGAGTATATACGCAACATAGCGCGCTTCTCGCCCCCAGCTGCTTCAATAAATTCACGTATAAGCACGCTGCGAAGGAGCTCGCGAGACAGCTCACGATGTGTCGGCAAAGCTGGAAAAGGCGTTCAATTCTTTTGGCGAGCACCGTTATCCTCATGGCAAACGTCATATAGAATGGACGGCGGACTAAATAGGTCGCAGCACGTTCAGCCTGCATGCACCGGGGTGCGCCACGTTCGGATGACGTGGGTGATCGGAAGGGCCACATCATGCGCGCACGTGCGAAGGGTGTCGAGCTCGACGACGCGTTTGGTTGGCAGCTACACTGCCCATTCGTCTCCGGCGAGGACCCGTTTAAGTTGTGGGATAACTGCGTTCGCGACACGACGAAGCCGGTCGTATAGCCCCGTACAAATCTTTCGGCACTCGAGCCTACGAGCCGGAACGTGAAACTGATGTCTCACACAGCGTATACGTGTCGTGGCGCAAAGCCCCCCCTTGCTCGACTGATAACCCGCTTCAACCCCCCTTCCATCCCTGCGTACATGCGCGTTCTATGCAGATACATGTTCTCGGGGCTCTTTGGCGGGCACTTCAGTACATGTCCCGGGGCAAGAGAGCTTGGGAGGAGGAAGGGAGTCAGGGAAGGTCGGTGGCAACGCCGCACCGCGTGATGGACGTGACGACAGCGCGGACCCGGACGACACTCGTGCGGACGGATCGAGGCGCGAAGTTTCTCGAGCGGATTCCCGCGACCCCGCAGCAATCCCCCCTCAAAACGAGGAAATGGGCAAACGGATGAGTATATGCGTATATAAAAAGAAATGAACGCGGCGCTGGCGTGTCCGCTTCGAAAACTAGACTTGTTTTACGAGCTATCGAGAAACGAGTCTCGCCTGCCTCTGACTGACTGACTATACACGACGCGCCAAACCAGCAGGAACAGCTGCTGCAGAGGCCAGTTGCCGATTCGACTCTTTATTTGTGCTTGTGCTTGCTTTTGTTTGTTCCCTCCTCGCAGGAAGAAGGATACGAGAGAAGGAGAGGGCGAGTTGGCCATTATACGCAACTGCAGGCGGATTGCAGTTACGCGCCGCGCTCTGTCTACAACTTCACCGCATTTTTTGAATTACGCGGGACAGGTGGCCAGTTCCGGCCGCGAAGGGGCTGCGAATATCTACGGGCCGTTGAGTTGCTTTCAGCAGCGTTCTCGCACCGAGCGTGATCTCAGTATATATACCGTCGGGACAGACGCAAGCGGTTGTCTGCGCCGTTCACCCACGAAATCACGGATGCTATATATTCGTCATCGCTCTATAGAAACAATATGGAGCGTTGGCAACTCCTGTATACGAGTATGCGGTATTGGACTTTCGTAAGCACTAGTGACGAAACCTCTCCTATAACCCCAATGGAGTGCGCTCGCTCTGCTTGCGTCCATTCCAATTAAATTATTGTATACGGGTAAAGGGTGGAACGAAACTGCCTCGAACTGAGTCAACCGTCGTAAAAAACATGCCGTTACTCCCGCAGCATAAACAAGTTGCTCTTGGAGCGACGGCAAGTGCCAATGTGCGTGGCGTAAGCACAAGCGAAAAAAATGCGAGACGCAGGACAAAGAGAGAGAGAGAGAGAGAAAGCAAGGATAGGAAAGGCAGGGAGGTCAACCAGAAGAGCGTCCGGTTTGCTACACTACACTGGGGGTGGGGGAAAGGGGAATAGAAAGAGGAAAATGGTAGAAAGTGAGCACTGAGTGCGTGTGGGCGGGACACTATGCACAGGGACACTATAAACGGTCTCGTAAGCCGGTGCACTTCAAGTACTGCACTAATGCACGATTCGCTTTTCGTGCCAGTGACGGGTGTGGCCACGGTCCGAGTATCTTTGACTCGTTGAACGGTCTTAAGTCCAGTCGGTGTAAAGTTTCCCGCAGAGAGAGGCGTTGTACATCGTAGCGGGGACAGATACACAATAAGTGCTCGATGGTCTCCTCGTACCCAGAGGAATCGCACATCGGGCTCTCGGCCATTCCCAAACGATAAGAGTATGAGTTCGTGAACGCTACTCCCAGCAAGGTTGCTTCACCGCGGGAAAGGCTATATGGCAGTTGCAGCCGTAGCGTGGGGTCCAGTTTATATAATCGGCAATTGTAGGCACTTGAACTCCAGAGATCTTGCTTGCGACTTTTTGCGTGCATGTAGGCGAAGTTCCCTGGCAGCGTCCGACCTAGCCAAAGGTATTGAACACGTC
The DNA here is from genome assembly GCF_050947875.1 of Dermacentor variabilis. NCBI lineage: Eukaryota > Metazoa > Arthropoda > Arachnida > Ixodida > Ixodidae > Dermacentor > Dermacentor variabilis. Next base: position 107,879,651 of record NC_134570.1, read on the forward strand.
TGGGTACCTTCGTGGGCAGACCGGGCAGCCTTGTCAGCTAGGTTGTTGCCGACGATGCCACAGTGAGCAGGAATCCATTGAAATATGATGGTGTGCCCTCTTTCCAGAGCATGGTGGTGCGCTTCCCTGATGTCAGATGTCATCTGCTCGTAAGTTCTGTGACGTAATGCAGACTTGATGCTGTGAAGGGCTGCCTTAGAATCACAAAATACGACCCATTTCTCTGTTGGCTCTTCGTTGACGTACATCACAGGACAAAGAGCGGAAACTTGCGAACGCGCTATATGATTGTGTGGGCAAATTTTAAAGAGGTATACTGACACTAGTTTTGCATCATGTAGTTCTATTTTTACTTACTCTTCTTTTTGTTCTTTTTAGCCAGCTGTCGACTCCTATAATTACGGTAGGAAGATTCAATTCCCCGAGAACGTATCCAGTAATTAATTTCAGCGCCGTTTATGCGTTTATGTACAACGCTGCTTCAGACATCAAAACAGAGATACTATATTCGCGTCACCGAAATCGGAGGTGGTGATCACACGGTCAGCCCTGTGCCGTGACTGAAGGCCACAAAATTATCGAACGCGTAGCCGAAAGCTTCTGCGGGAAATTCCAGTGGAACACTCTCGCTGTCGAGCGCTGAATGGGCTCGGCATATATTTAGGCAGCACGGTGTACGTGTCATTTTAATAGCATCTGGTACCACGAGATCGCCGCAACAGGTTTCAATGACGATGAGTTAGCCCCATTGTTTTCCTTGCATGGGTCTCGATACTGAGTACAGAGTGTACGGCTAAACGTCTTCGGCCAATACTGAACAACCGGCAGCAAGGGTCATTCATTGGATCCAAGCAGCAACTGAGGATGGAAAAGAAGACGAAGATCGACGCATGACTATAGCTCTCTTTTTTTTTTTTTTTTTTTTTTTGAGAGCATACGGTCAGAGGAGAAATACCAACGCGATATCCCCGACAGCAATGGCATCACGCAGGTAAAATAGACGAACTACAATGCATAACTGCCTTTCACATCCGACGAGAGCCTTTCCGCTGTTACAAGTTCTACACAAAGGCGTAGGAGGCTTGGGGTGAAGCTAGCTTTCCGTGTTCAACCTTGTGTTGCCCACAGACAATAAGAAACCTGTTGTTGAGAAAGCTTCCGCAAAATGATTGTCTCTTTCGTTGAACATCCTTATTCTTGGTGAATTTAGCTCAGAAAAATAAACATTTTCTGCCGGTACCTTGAGCTCTCCTTCTTAAATGATTAAAAGGCAACGTCAAAAAAATTATTTGCTGCAGTCTTGAGCAATTGAGGCTCTATATCGGGTGTATGCTGGGACAACAGCTATACAATAAAATAAATAAATAAATACGAGGCAAACATTTTCTTTCAGCGCTACTTCAGTCGATCTCAAAAATAACAAACAAAAGTGAACAAGGACGAGTTCCGGCAACGTCCGGTAGGTATATGTACATGCATACGTGGTATCACGTGGTTGCTAGGAAAAACGAAGAAACGAATCAGACGGCAGAAGAAATAAAGACCGAAGGCGAGATGATCGAGATAACTCTACATTTAGGCTTGTAGTGTCTCTCCTGCCATCGCATGGAAGACAGCGAGTACAGAAGGTTTCGGATTGCTGTTGACACCGCAGAAATGGTCCTTGGCGATGTGCGTTAACTATGCAAGAAGTATTGAATTGAGTCCTGAGGTTTTACGTGCAAAAACCACGATTTTATTATGAGGCACGCCGTAGTGGGGGACTCCGGATTAATTCTGACCACCAAGGGATCCTTAGCGTGCCCTCAATGGCCGGGACACGAGTGTTTTTGCATTTCGCCCCCCCTCCCCTCCCTCCCCCCACCAAAATGCGGCCACCCCATATGCAATCAAAGATAGAGAGTGAAAAATAAGTAGAATATATGGTAGGCGATGGGAGTCGATTAAAGTCTTCAACTCGACTAATCGCCAGCCTTTCGACACGACTATAACTATAGTCGCCAACAGGGCTTTTGCCGGGAAATCCGGGCTACTATACACCGGGTTGCAGAACCTTTTTCTCCCATCGGGCCTAGCATTCCTGAAGAAGACAAATGTTTCCCCTTTCCCACCGATTACTAGTATTAGGTCGAAGAGTTCATCCCGTAAATAAACCATTTATTCAATCGATCAATTTCTCCTTGTCACTCGTCGTTCATGCATGCACTGCCGAGGTAACAGGCTTTGAAACCAACCATCAGATCAACTTGGTCGCTCATGAGTACGTGCCAATGTGTACATGAGCGGCTCTTTTCAACGAAGGTCTATCGCATCGACGTGGCTCCCTGTAGATGTGGGACATGGTATAGGCACCACTGTACTAAGAAATAAATTATTTCTCGCCGACTTGGAGCAATGGGTACACGTGCCACTCTGACTGTGCTGGTCTTGAATGAACCTCTTCGACGCCAACTTGGGAATCCGGGCACGTGCCAGTATGGTGTGCGCCACTCTTCAATGAACGTATTTGACACCAACTTGGGTAGCCATAGGTATGTGCCATTGGGAGCATGCCACTCTACACTGGCGAAAAAAAAATACATTGACTCGCCATCTCATCCCTGCGAAAGTGGGTGTCCGGCGAAGCTGTTGAACACCACCACAACGGCTGAGAGGGGTGTGCAATGCTTTATCGCCTGAGAGCAATGGTAGTAATGGTAATTTAGAGTAATGGGAGTAATGTTAATTTTGACAGCATGCCGCCGCTGGCGGTATTGTCGTTTCTTCTTTCCTTTGCCACTCCTCGTATTCACGCTGCTCCTCTGGAGTCCTAACTATGCGTTGCCTTCCCATATAGCGTTGCTGCAACAACAAGTAAATCAGTTTCTAAGTTGATTTTCTTATATACGAAAGGCTAGTGACGTCACTCCCCACGTCGCAAGCTGGCGTCGCCGCGTCGGCTTGCGCAACAGTAACCTTTGCCTGGAAACGTATGCGTGGAGCGCTACGTGCTTCGCATTGCTATCACGAGCACCTTATCATCAATTATGTGGTACGGATGCTTGTCTTGTGCTTGTTATTTATTGAAACGAATGCTGTTGTGTATGTTGTATGTGCGATTCCAAAGAATGTACGCACTTTTCGCTTCACTTTGCTAGCGCTTGAAGCCTGCTTCACCTCCGCCGCGGGTCGGCCTGGTGTTGCACTACCTCCGGGATCGGCCCACATTTTTTGCCCATGGACGCGGACACAAAAAATGACGACCAATGAGAGGCGCTAACAGCTTCGCTCTAAAAGATCCCTTAATGTGCTGTTTAAACTAGCCGTCGATAAACTTCGGATTGAAAATACCGCGTTCACTTACTGTACTGACACTGAGAGCGTTCTTCAGTCATCTAGATAACAGTTTCAAATGCCGGCAGTCTGATCAGATTGTCATCCACTTAAGATTTCAAGTGTTCATAATGTTGTAGTGTGCAGCTTTCGATGTCATTCACGAATATGCCCAGTATACTCCCAAAACCATCGGTTGACTACAGCACCTATCGTAAAGATACGGGCGGAAAAAGGGGCGGTGGGGTGTTAATAGCCATAAAAATAGAAGAACATTGCTGCATTTCCACTCTGAATTTTAGTTCAATTATCGGGTTTTACGTGACAAAACCACGACCTGATTATGAGGCACGCCGTAGTGGGAGACTCCGGATTATTTTGACCACCTGGGGTTCTTTAACGTGCACCTAAATCTAAGTACACGGATGTTTTTTTTTTTTTTTGTATTTCGACCCCATCGAAATGCGGCCGCCGCGGCCGGGATTTGATTCCGCGACCTTGTGCTTATCAGCGCAACACCATAGTCACTAAGCAACCACGACGGGTCACTCGAAATTTCAAGCGCACTTGAAGTAACCTGGGTCTGCGTACCACCGTCACATTCTACGAACGTATTTTGAATATGTTACCGACCACCAGACAGCACAGATATGTTCACGTCTTATTTGTAGGAAAAATTTAACGAAATTACTTCGAAATTTCCAAAAGCTAACATATTCTTATTTGGCGATTTTAGTTAGCCCGAAATTGACTAGGCTAACTTAACGTCACCCTGCCAATATTCCAACGATTTCGTCGAGCTTATGCTAGACTTTTCAATAGTGCATTTGATTCATAAATCAACCCGTGACAATAATATTCAAGACCTCGTTTTCACATCCATTCCAGAAACAGTTGCGTCAGTTTCTTTGGTGCCTGTTTTTAGTGATCATCTACTCGTTAACCTCACATTAGAACTACCCTTATACAAACGCATTTAGACACCTAAGCGCATACTTAATTATGAGAAGACTGATTTCACTGCAGTCAACATAGGTTTAGATAATTCATACAGCTCGTTCATACGTAACTTTTCTTTTTCCCCGACCTTTTGAGAAAAACTGGAAACACTTTAAGGGAACACTCATGCAGCTCACACGCACTCATATTTCGCTAATTTACTTCTGGGTAATTATTTCAAAACCATGGTACCCACAGGACTCTACGCTGATTAAAAAATAAAAAGAAACGCCTGTTTAAAACTGCTAACCGGTAAGGAACCCCTGCAGTGGCATGGTTAAAACATAGAGTCCGAAAAAGAATGTTGCAGTAATAATAGTAACGCTAAGCATAAATTCTTTTCGCATGACCGCCAATCTATGATAAAGAATAACCCAAATAAATTCTGGACAGCGATTTCCCCTCGAAAACACTCAGACCGAAACACTCCAAGACGATACCGTAGCGCCTATTTCAGAAGAATCATCAGTTGCTTTAATATTTCTTGCACCTCGATGTTCCCGCGCGAGGATTAATACAATTGCGAGGATTCCCGCAATTGCAGACGTAAACTACAAGTATATGGCGCCAATAAAGATTCATGCCTCCGGCATCTCAACTCTGAATTAAAAATGTAAAGGGCTCTAGATCAGCTGGCGTTGACGGTATTAATAATAAAACTTGAAAGCATACGGTCACATATTCAGCCCCCGTTCTTTCGCGCATTTTTGAGCAGTCCTGAACAACAGGGAACAACCATGTGACTAGAAAGTCGGCAAAATCGTTCCGATCTTTAAGTCTGGCGATAAAAGCAAGTATTTGCAGGCCCATATCATTAACAAACACCCCATGTAAACTACCACAGCATGTCATAGCATATTGTGCAGCACTTAGAAGCTAAAATTTTTTTTCTATCCAGAGCAACATGATTTTAGGAAAGGAATTGCCTGTGAGACTCAACTCATCGAATTCACTGATGAACCATTCACATACATAAACAATAGATTCCAGATAGATAGCATCTTTTTTGACTTTGTCAAAGCCTTTGATCGCGTTCACCACTCTATATTGATAGCCAAACTATCATCATTACATTTAGACAGCCTTACAATATCGTGAACTTTCTCACATCCCCCAAACAGTTTACGTTTACTAACAATCATTCATCTTCCTTGGCCGATGTGACATCTGGTGTACCTCAAGGTAGCGTGCTGGGTCCGCTATGGTTTCTAATCAACATCAATGATTTGCCGTCCAACACTACATCAACAATCAGATTATTTGCCAACTATCATTTATCGGAAAATTAAGACACCCGATGATCACTGCGCTCTTCAAAAAGATCTAGATCAAATTACAAACTGGTGCACGCTATTGTAAATGTCCTAAATACAGAAAAATGCAAATTAATGACCATCAGCAGAAAGCAAACAAACTCTGTTTGCACTTACTCGCTTAATAACATTGTCACCCTCTTGTAAAAATACCTCGGTATCCATATTACACAACAAACTTATCACGAAAGATGCATATAAAACATGTTTCAGCAAAAGCATCTAGCACACTCGGTTACCTAAATCGATACCTACGTGGAACCCCTTCAGCCGCTCACGAAATAGCGTACAGAGTTTTTTCTTCGTCCACACTTCGAATTCGCATCCGTGATCTGGTCGCCACATAAGGAACATTTAATCAATTCTCTCGAATGTGTCGAGAGAACACCACGCACACTCGTCGAGGTCAGACGTACCTAACCGCTGCTCCGTACTTCGGCCCGAACCACCGCCCCCAGCCCCCGAGGCACCGCGAGCGGCAAGGCTGGCCTCGAGACCCCGGAGGCTCCGGCTCCCCAGCTCCGTGCATTTTCATCGGAAGTTAAGCATCGCCTGAGTGAGTGCTACTGCTATCTTCACCATACTCTAACCAACGAGACCACATCGCTTATCGCTGCGTTCGAAATAGCAGCTAAGTCACACGACACCACGGCTCGGTAGGCCCGGCCAATCAGTGCACAGCATGGACACAGACGAGCCTGCGGGCGACGCCGAAGAATCAGGAGCTGCATTCACGCTGGTCACTTCGATCAGACGCACGCAAGAAACACAGAACGTTGTCCTCCGTTTCGGAAACCGCATCAACCTAGCTACCGCATCGCCATTCCACCTCACAAACGATATAGTCACGGCCGCCGCACTGACTGCATCAGAGACCAAGGACCTCGACGTCCACATCAAGCGCACCCGGAACTTCATAATCGCTTCCACGAAGCGAGAATCAACACCGCAGAAAATTCTCGCCTTGCACACAGTCGTTCACAACGGCACCGAACACCAAGCCACAGCTTACAAAGCCAGCGAGCCAGGAAACGCTCGCGGAGTGGTTCGAGGAGTACCAATACAAATCCCGGACGACAAAATTAGCGCGTACATCACCTTCAGGGACGCCGAACTTCTCAGAACACGACGCCTCGGCAAGAGTGAATGCGTCCTGATCACAGTAAGAGGCCCAAAGCTCCCGCGCGTCGCACTATAGTGGGACGGGTAGTCACAACGGTGGCTCCCTACAGGCCCAACGCGGTACAGTGCGCATAATGCCACATCATAGGACACCGAACGGACGTCTGCCCCACAGCACAAGACTACATTGCATGTGAAGGATGCGGCACCCAATTCACCCCGGGAACTGACCCTAAATACACACCCCAAGACTGCGACATGAAATGCTTAAATTGTGAAGGCGCGCACAGCTCGCGAGACCCCACCTGCCCCAAAAAACAAGCCGCCGACAAGGCCACTCGAACAGCTGCCCACAGGAGAGATCATCCAGAATCTTCTATACCAAAGCCCAAGCGAAATCAAATGCAGGCAAAGGGACAACAGCCGCCGCACAATACAAAAGATAATTTCCCCCACATAAGTACGCACAACCGCTTCGCAGCGCTGGAAGAAATAGAACAAATCAAACAATCCATCGAAGTGGACGCGCAGACACAGGGCAACATTCCAAAACAAGCAGAAAGAACAAAACAATACGACAAAACTTATGCCATGGCAGCCCGGACCATAAAGCTCAAGCCCGTGCAAGGGGACATCGTACGGCCTCAAACATCAAAAACCGCAGGACCATTACAGCCACTGGAGAAAGGGCCAACGTCCGCTCGACAGCCGCACCAAACAGCCATGCAAGAAGGAACATCCAAAGACAGAAGCGAGGACCGCCCGACCGACCAACCGCCCAGGCCACAACCCACGCAGGTAAGTCAGTCAGCCACTCCGACACCACACGACAGCCATGTTCCCAGCTACATTACTGACATCTTGCGCAGACTCGACAACGTAGAGAAACGGGAACGCGACCGTGAACACGCACATGAACTCATCACAAACCAGCTCACAGTGAGCATAATAGAACAACTGACCTCACGCTCTGAGCAACCTTATGCCTAACTAACTTCACAAATGAATATGCTAGTAGAGAGAATTTGTACTCTCAGACGTACAGCAGAAAGCATGCAGCAATCTATACATGCACTCGAAACACAACAATGGCATCTTCGCAAGCGAACAGACACTACACCAACCGAGGGCCCCAGCAAGAAGGCCACACACGACACCGACAGTGAATCCACACACGAATATGGCCAGCCATAAAACAGGGACGCCCCCCAACACATTCAATTCAACCTCGAGCCACGTGTCACCCCAAATAACAATCTGGCAATGGAACTGTAGAGGCATTCGTCACAAAAAGAACAACTTCGCTCAATTCATTCTCACAGCACCACACAAACCAGATATTATCACCTTGCAGGAAACAGTTGGCCCAATAACCCTTCCAGGATACACCGCCTACTCGAGCCCAAGCATTACACAAAAACTAAGAAAACGCTCTCCCGGCAAGGAAACAACACCGTCAGCTCACACGCCCACTATGACAAGCACACTTATAGCGAACAAGCACACTACGACCCTAATTTCCACATACTCCATCAACACGGTCACAGAAGAAACTGTACACACGCGCAGCTGCTTCTACGGAACGTAAAACCTAGACGTAATAAACACCTTTCGCTCTCCAAAAGCACTGAGGTATGGTCCACAATGGCGCAAACACCTCAACAATTACAGCAAACGTGATGTCATCTGGTTGGGAGACTTCAATAGCCAACGCATAGAATGGGGCAGCACCTGTAACAAACCCAATGGAAAATAACTCCTACTCCTCTCCGAAGAATTCCTCTTCAGCCTAGCTAATGACATAACCCAACACTCGCGCACGGGAAACTCAGTAGAACGCGACACCAACCCAGATCTCACCTGGACACGAACAACAAACGAACCGAAATGGGAAAACAAACAGGAAACACTCGGTAGTGACCACTGCATCATCACTACAAGCATCACAATACCAAAAAAGAAACGCAAACGCACAAGCAACAAAGGATGCCCAATTGGCCCTGCTGCACTGACGGACTGGACAAAATTCCGAGCTACTCTTGAAAACCTTGCATTATCCACGTGGAATGAGTGGACGCAGAATGTAACCTCAACCTGCACCAAACATATCGCCGCCATACAACGGACAGAAGAGCTCCCCGAAGTAGATGGTCATCCTCTGACCCTCTGGTACAAACGACACAAATTGGTGAAACAGTGGAAAAGAAACAAACACAACAAGCAACTACAGAATCGTATACAGGAACTCACAGAAGAAGCTGAAACATATGCCGATAGCCTCGCCGCCTCCAATTGGATACACACATGCGAACAGGCAGGGGAATCACTACACACAAAAAATCCCTGGACACTTCTTCGCAGGCTTCTGGGACAACCCCCGCGAAAGAACCATCTTGCCGAAATCCAACTCACTCACAATATAACGGATGAAGAGCTTGCCAAACAGTTTGCAGGCGTATCTTTTCCGACGGCCAGCTCACAGCCAAAAACACCACACTTACAAACCCACCAAAACAACCTACCACACGAAGCAGATGCACGGTTCACAATGCAAGAGCTTCTCACGGCAATTAACAACACCAAACGCAACACAACCCCAGGAACAGACGGCATCACTAACAAGATGCTGGCCAATCTACCGGCGAAACAACAGAAAAAACTTCTCGAATACACAAACACAGTTTGGGAAACAGGCGAGATTCCACCAAGCTGGAAACACGCCTCTGTTATACCAATCCCTAAACCTAGCAAATCACCTAACAACCCAAAACATTTCCGACCTATATCACTGACCTCATGCGCAGGCAAAACCATGGAAAAAATGGTTGTAGCACGTCTTCACTGTCTCCAGGAACGAGTCCAAACATCAGACCCGGGAGTCATAGGATTCCGCCCTCATATGAACACACGAGACGCCATGTATATGATATACCAAGATGTATATGCCACAGAAAGTACCAGCCAAATCAGAGCAGTTGTGGGACTTGATGTCAAGGGCGCCTTCGACAATGTCACCCACACTGCTGTACAAGAAGGGCTCCGAAGACTTAAACCAGGCCCGCGCATGACGCAATACATACACAACTTTCTTCACGATCGCACAGTCAGCGTCAAGGTAAATGGAGAGGAATATCAGAAGCGTTATCTCACGCGGGGAGTACCTCAGGGATCGATCTTATCCACGATTCTCTTCTCCATGGCCTTGGACAGTGTCAGCGCGCAGCTGCAAAACGTACCTGACCTAGGATACAGCATCTATGCAGACGACATTACGCTATGGGCACAGACAGGGTCTCCAGGTGACATCGAAAGCACACTACAACAAGCGATCAACTTCATTCACTCCCATCTCAAAGAAATTGGTCTTTCCATCTCACCGGAAAAATCAGAATATATCGTAGTTACGAACCAAAGAGGTCACTCAGCAAACCACTACCGTAACCTCATCCATCTCCGAATTGAAAATGAACCAATCCCAAGACGCAAAACAATTCGCATCCTCGGATTCCACATCCAAGATGATGGCAAGGCCGACACTTCGATGCAAAAAACTACACAAAAACTTCACCAATTTAAACGACTGCTATACCGCATCACACGGAGAAACAAAGGAATTCGCGAGCACCATCTATGCAGAATAGTCACAGGATTTGCAGTACCCACTATTCTATACCAGCTGCCATACCTTCACCTCACAAAAACCCAGCGCACAAAACTGGATAACCTGTACAGGCAACTCTCCAAAATCACTTTAGGACTTCCAAGATACGCGCCAAATCACAGAGTACGCCAAACCGACATACTTCCAAATCTTAGCAGACTATTGGACGTCCACACAGAATCACAAATAAATAGATTGAAACAATCACACCAAGGTCAAGCGCTGCTTAAATATCTCGGACATTCTCATGACAACATGCCTGAAATAACGCTGCCACCTCCACCGTGGCAAGCGCTTAACAACATTCACACGTTGCCAATTCCCCGAAACATGGACCCGCAAACAGACCAAGGAAGAAGACAAGCACGAGGAAAACGCACCCAACATAATCCCCCGGACACCGCTGTGTACTACACAGACACATCCCAGGGTACAGACCCCACAACACACCGCACGGCGACATACAACGGCGCGACGAATACGTATACTCGAGGCCTGTACACAGGCCGCCCTAGCCAAGTAACAGCTGAAATAGTGGCAATAACTGAAGCAGTCACAGCACCGCAGCACAAACACACCAGCATCGTCATTCGCACAGACAGTCAAGCAGCATGCCGAGCGTCCCTCACGGGAAACCTGCCCAACCCCATCCGTGAAATCCTGCATCGATATACGACGAATAATCCAGCACACCACATCACTATTCAATGGGTACCTAGCCACTGTAACATCGAGGGAAACGAAAAGGCCCACGCTCTATCCCGCGCAAATATTCCGGCACCTCCTCTTCAGTGGACAGACGCACTCAGTTCTACAGAGTTAAAACAAATAGCTTCAAACATGCGACGCCTAAAATTAGAGGAATGGCATGAAGAAGAAACCCCTCTCCCAGCTCCACCACACTCCTCAACACGCGAGGCCGCTGCCACTTGGCGCCAAACCCAAACACACTGCCTACCCACACAAAACATTCTACACTACATAGCTGGAAAAGACGGCTCCCCCAAGTGCACACATTGTGGAGGATATCCCAATACACCCCATACACTCTGGGACTGTCCGGGAAGTCAACACGCACTTCAATCTATACTTAGGACGCTACCAAAAAGACCACACACATCAGAGGAGTGGCTGGCTGACCCAACACCACGTAATGTGGCCGCGTTAACGGAGCTCACCATGGCGCTTGGGATAGGAGTACCACAAGAAGCGGACCCAGCCCAATCAAGAGTCGACGCCACCAACGTCGCACCTTCGCCCCCGTTTCCGGCAGCCTCTCACCACGACCCTAACGCGCAGTAGCCCCGGACAGGGGGCCGGAATGAAATAAATGTTTCTCTCTCTCTCTCGCTCTCTCTCGAATGTGTTCAAACCTTTGCCACGCGTTTCAATGCCAAAGATTACTGTGGGCCTTCTAGTTTTAATGCTATGAAGAAATCACTATCACTCCCATCTATTGAATCACGAAGGATGGCAGCTCTGCTTTGTCTACTGCACAAAATCACTCAGAGCCAACGCGCAACTACATTAACACTTTCCCGACCATTTCGCCCATCTCGCCGAGTATATGACGCACACAGTTTCACACGTGTGTTTGGCCGCACAAACGCAATAAATCCGCATTACCTCTGGCAATAGCAGCTTGGAATGAGCTTCCAAGCCACACTGTTGAAATTATTAACCTGCAATTTTTTAGAGAAACATTTGGTGGTTGTTGTTTAATGATTCAGTAGCGTAGTCACGCGCAGTTGTTTCAGTTGTCCCGTGTGACTTAGCTGTCGTCATCCGCGTTTATTGCCTGCTACATATATATATATATATATATATATATATATATATATATATATATATATATATATATATATATATACGTTTGCACTTCTTTGCCAATCATTGAGTCATGCGTGTTTCTGATCGCTCAGTGTTGTTGTTCCATTGTTTGCTCGTTGTTAAACGGCGTCTACTTTTTCAGTTGTTTGATTTGTCGTTAGTCATGTTCTCCTGTTTTCGCTATACGTTGTTTTTCTTATCCTCCTCACGCAATACATGCCGTTGGCGCCTGTGATGTATGTGCACGAATTTCTCCGATGCTGAGCGGAATCGAGCCCACGTCACAAAGGTTCATCGAGGACAGCAAGCCGGCGCATGAGTAGGCTGTGGCACAAATGTATCGAATATATGTGCCACTCTTCAATGAATGTCTTTCACGCCAACGATGTAGCGAACTGCGCCATAAATGCACTGGGTATGTGCAGCTCTTCAATGAACCTTTCGCCAACGTGGCTCAATGAGTATATGTGCCACTGAGTGTGCGGTCAAGCGAGGGGGACGATTCTCAGCGTTCGGAGGCACCCGCGCGCCACGCTTCTCGTCTCTGAGGCCGCGTGCGGACTTCGCGGCAGTGCCACCAGATGGCATAGCGGGTTCAGAAAGAAGCACGAGAGAGGAGCCCGGTTGCCGCTCGACGCGTTTCTTAGGAGTCGCACGGATGCCGACACGCCATGCATTTCAGAGGCCATGGGCAAGCTTCGCGGCAGCGGTGCTAGATGTCGCCAAGTGTTCTTATGGAAGAAGTAAACAGGGAAGTGAGAAGGTGTGGTGGTTTTGAACGAGACGGGATCCACTTCAATTACAGGCTTGGACGACAAGTGGACTGGCGACTTGTTAGTCGCGCTGTTGCTTTTTTAGGCGGCCCACGGTCGCTTAGAAGGCCAGAGTAGGTAGTAATGAAGAGGGTCCCCTGGCGGAACCTCAGAATAGCATCACCGTCAATAACAGAAAAAGGAGGAAAACAAGAAAAAGAGCTCGCCATGCAATAGGCTGCATAAACATGCAGAGCTGCAGAAGAAAGGAAAAGTTGGCAGAGATTGAGGAGCAGTTAAATAGAGAACAAATAAGGGTGTATGCGGTTATAGAAACGCACCTTAGAGACTCGGAAGAGCCGCCAGTGATTGAGAATTATGTTTGGGAAGGGCGCAACAGAACTAAGTCGGAAAGAAAGGGAGGGGGAGTCGGAATGCTCATTCATGAGGGAGCCAAATGGAAAAGAGTAAATTCAAAATGTCAAGAGCATCTTTGGTTATCGGGTAGAATGAGTGGAAACAAAACTTGACTGGGGGTAACGTATTTGTGGACCGGAAATAATTGGACAGAGAGGAATCAAGAGTTAGTGGAACGCCTAAGTACTGATATTAAGGATTTCGAGAATGATGCCGAAATTATCCTATTAGGTGACATGAATGCCCACATACAGGATCTAGATGGCTATACCGACAACAACAGGAAGTCAATGCTAGATCTTTGTGAGCAACATAACTTAGTTATCGTGAATAGAGGGCCTAAGTGTGAAGGGAAAATCACGTGGGAAGTGGGAAACCGGCAATCGACCATTGATTACTGTCTGATGACAGAAGGAATTCATGATAAGTTGAGAGAAATGGTCATTGATGAGGAAGGGCATAGCACCATAGGGAGGGACCATAAACGCATCATTTTGAAAATAGGATATGTAGTCGGGGAAGAGAGCAAGGAGCGCAAAATGGCGAGTCCAAATTTGAACGCTGAACAAATAGCAACTATAGTCACAAGAGTCGAGAAAGAACATGGCAAATGGCCAAGTAAAGAGTGGGAATATAGTGAGCTTCTAAGTGTAATCGCGACAGAAATGGGGAAAAAGAAATAACATGTTCGTTATAACATCCCGAGAGCCCAGGCAGGCCAAAAAAGCGCAATTGCCGCAGGATGAAGTAGAGTAAATTGGAAATATACCGGGAGAAAAAAATCTGTGTTTCAAATAGTGGTGCAAGCAAAGATAAAAGGTGAAAGTGAACGCTGGTTGTCAGAAATACTTGAGAAAAAGAACGCCGCACCTAGAGTATTTTGGAACCACATAAAATTATTAGGGAGAAAGTCAACAACAATACGACAACATATGCTAGACGAAGATGGAAACAAACTGGAAGGGGAAGCGGCATTAAATTACATACTAAACATAACAGCAGGATATTTCCAAGGCAATGACGAGGTCGTATTTGAAGAAAAAGAAAGCATGAAAGAGAACTAGATGGAAATGGAGCTGGTGCCGACAAATTTCAACTGGAAGAAAGCCAAAGAAAAAATTCCTAAGCGCACAGCCACAGGGCAAGACGAGGTTCCCGTTAGGTTGGTTAATGAACTAGGACCAAAAAGTAAGGAAGCTCTCCTGAAAGCAGTGGAAAAAAATTTAAAAGATTGATGAATATGAGACTGTTAGCGAAGAAAGCAGAATGAAAGGTAAGGGACAGAAAGATAGAAATCACTCATATAGACCGGTAATATCATCGGTAATATATAGCTTAGCAATGCAGGCAATCAAATTAAAGCCGCAAGCATGGGCAGAGAATAATGACATTTTGGGAGAACTTCAGAATGGCTTCAGAATAGGTATAGCCCTCTGGATGATAACTTATTTGTTATTACTCGCTGTATTGAAATATACAGTAGAAAGAAGACCGTTATATGTGGGTTTTTTAGACGTTACAGGAGCGTATGACAACGTAGACCGGAAAATTTTGTGGGATATTCTTGAATGGGAAAACTTAGGCAATGATTGTCTACAACTTTTGAGAGAGATTTACCTAGAAAATAGCGTTTGCGTTGAATGGGAGGGGATGAGGAGCGAGGAGAAAGTTGGTATCAACAAGAGACTGAGGCAGCGGTGCCCCTTTATCCCCACTGCTGTTTGTGATATACATGGTGAGGATGAAGAGGGCACCAGAAGGAATTAATATCGGGTTTAATTTCTCATAAAGAGCAGGCGGGTACAGCAGTAGAGCAGCAGCTTCCGGGTATATTTTATGCGGACGAAATTGTGTTGCTAGCTAACAAGCAAAGTGATTTGCAACGTCTGTGGACAGGAATGCGGGAATTTAGGTTTGAAATTTAGCGTTGGAAAATCAAGTGTTATGGTATTCAATGAAAACAGTGAACAGACAGTGGCAATACAAGGCCAGGAAATACCTCGGGTAAAAGAATTTAAATGCCTTGGTATATAGATAAACGGAGGCAATAGATATATGGAAACACAGAAAAAATCAATAACAGTGACGGGGAAGGGAAATGCAGCCATAATGAAACACAGAGCGCTATGGGGATACAATAGGTACGAAGTGCTCCGGGGTATGTGGAAAGGTGCAATGGTTCCAGGACTTACTTTTGGAAACGTTGTTGTTTGCCTTAAATCAGGTGTACAATCCGGACTCGATGGCAGGGACCCTCTTATTGTCTACAAGCCTGGTACAGAGGTACACGGAAACTACACCTGCTGCAGGAAATATCACTCGAATTTCTGATGGACTTACGCTTACGTCCACACCGCGGACTAGGCCTTTGCAGCAAGCGAGGAGAGGAGGGATGAAGGACCTCACCGGTTGCGTGGCAAAGTTAGTGCATTTCAGCAGATCATGTACACAGGCCTAGCTGGTCTGGTGAACAACAGAGGATCCTCCCACGTCCAAACTGTCGGACCTCGGTTATTTGCTGGAAGTGCGACAAGGAGGCGCGGAGCTCTGATTAAATGACCGTGGGGTTCTTCATACGAATAAATCCTCCATTCGTACGTACCAAAGCCACAGGAAGGCTACTGGTTCCACTGCGAAGGCACAATTTCACTGGCACGTGTCATGCGGGGGAATGGAAGCAGACCAGAGGGTAGCCCTCTGACGCGGAGATGAAACAGTCATCACCTCGTCAATAACCACCACTTTCAATCAAAGGAATAAGAAGGAAGCAATAAAGTTAAGAAAAGAAAAGTAACCGCCGGCTACTTGTCAGCAAACCCGTATAGGGTCCGCACCAGGGCGCACCAAAGCGTCAGAGAAGGAGCGTCGTCTCATGTGTGATGCGCGTCAAGGACGCGCATCACACATGAGACGCTCTCCCGATAGAGTTTCCTGTAAGAAACTCTTTGGCTCTCCCTATGTCCATAATTATTCGCCAACTTCGTTCTCGGTGCCTTTTATGACACCTTGCTTTCACATTCAAACTTTCCCTTTCATCCATGCCGCTCTTTCGGAGCCCACCTACTCAAACTTTCTTTTCCGTGGGAAAGGGGGTCGTCAGAAAATTTCGGGGGAGGGGAATTTGAATCCCCCCCCCCACTGGCTACGCCAATCATATATAGGACACTGGGGCTCAGTGCTTGTTGAGGGCTCGGCATGTGTTGAAGGTAGATTGAGGGCGCTGTTACTTGTGGCAGCTTCTGTTTTCTTGTTCCAGATGGGGCGCTGTTACTTGTGGCAGCTTCTGTTTTCTTGTTCCAGATGTTCTAATAACTAATACACCAGGAATAACCATGTTCCACGGTGGAGGTAGGCACCGCGCGTATCAGAGATAGAAGACGATGACGTTGAAGTGCGGAATAGACAGTTTACTTTTGCAGGTATAGCGAACAATAATTGCTGTGCAGTAGACAAGGAATAAGGCCATCTATGATGAAAATAAATCGGACGAAACCACCATGAAGTAGATGGAGGCCATTCAAGTGCAACGAGGAGCGGTGGATAACGAGCGCGAACAATTGTTTGGAGGCCTTCTACACACACTGTCTGATTACCATCATCCAAGCTTTCCATCTTTAAAATGTGTGAAACAGATGAGAATAATTCCCAGATACGAAATATTTTGTATTGCTCTTTACAGCGACCAAGCCTTGGTGCCCTTTACATAGGACAGCAAACTAATCTAAAAACGTTGACATAGTACATGGCACAATATCGTGTACTGATTGTGTGCACAGATTGTAATAAATATTTTTTCAGTTTCTTAGACTGGTAGTAAGTTCTTACCCCAGACGCGCAGCCACAACAGCCACCGTAGTCGTCAACAAAGAACATCGGAGCAGCATTTCGCTCATCCGGAACAATCCCCTCCAAGCCGAGAAAGCGGCCATAGACCTCAGACTCTGCCCAGGCGGCGCTGCGGAAAAACCCGTCACCAGCGCCCCCATCGCCGCCTTGGCGCGAACTGAGTAGTGCAAGGAGAGCTGTCCGCAAGCGAAGGTGCATAGGCCACCATGGACCCTTCTCTTTCGTTTGTGTTGAGGCACGGTTTCCTAAAAATCAAGGACCTGGAAAGCTTCTTCCGCCCTTCCACGCTTCCGGAAAGGAAGCTCAGCAGGGCGAAGTACGTGTACAATATAAAATAATGTTTCAGGTGTTATTTCGGCGGGCTGCAACTCGCAAGTACAGAGAGCATCAGGTTTGTCTATCGACATATCAGCATAAAAATCTAAGCATTCCAAATTGGTTCATATTGAATGTCTTGAACACAAGACTTAAGTATCTCCTATATGTTTATGTATTTTATCGTAATGTTTAGTCTCGCAATTATTTACAGAGAGTAAATCCTTTCATAGCCTTTTCCAGGGCAGCAAACAGAAAACGCTTTCCAAGGCAGCAAACAGCGTGCGATCATAACGAAAGTAAGCTTCCTACAGTGCCTACGCGCTGCATCTTTCTTTCTCGCAGGAGCTACAGCAGCGCTCAGTACCTTAATTTGAACTTTTCGCAGACGCTTCGAGCAACAAGCGCGCACAAATAAATGTAAATAAACGCGGCATTTTTTCTTTACACACGTGCGTTAGTTCACAATTACTCATCCAGTGCTCCTACAGCAACTTTATTGCTCACATTTGAAAAACGCAGTCGAGCAGGCTCAGTACATTGCGAAGCATGCTTGTTGTATCGGCGCAGGACATACGAAATACCGAAAGTAGAAATGAGCTCGCGATATAACGATGCTCTAGAACAGGATTTTGAATTCATAAAGAGCCAAAATGTTTGGTTAAGCTGACCTGCCAAAACTCTCCGTTCCACTTGTTGAGTCAAGCGGAGACGGACGTCTGTTAAAAGGTGGAGATATCGATAGCACATAAGCAGGATGGTTCGCAACGTTGTTTTTTCTGTTACCAACGAAGTGGCGGATGCAGGTTCTTGAGTTTTCGCTTGGTTACCACGGTCCTCCGTCTGGGCTACGCAACACAATTACAGAAGAACAAAATTGTCGCACTTTCTCATGCGAGCCGCTGTGTTGTGGGAAATGCAAGTAATTCGATTACCCAACAGGTTGAACGGCCCGTGTCCAGCGCTCTCGCCTTTCCCCTTCATACGATCGCGATTGAAATCGGTAAAACTGAACGTTGTTATTCCGTCATTCACGTTCATGGCAATTTACAACACAACAGTAGCGTCGATTGCGACGTTTCTTCGTAGCGCGCGGAGCTATCGCGATTGCCGTCGTTCCCGCCATCAGTCTGAAAAGACAGCCAGCAAGCGCTTTATGGCAGTTCGGCGGCGCGTCCGACTATCGGAGAAATTCATAGCTCTCTGTCTGGGTATTAAATGCGCAAAACACTCGCAATATGGACCAAAATCTAGTTAAATTCTTGTTTCGCAGTCGCTAGCTGCATAGGCAACTTAGCAAGGGAGTCGGGCTTCGCACTACTCAATTACTGCCTCTTCGCACCGGCAGGTGGTGCTACGAGTCTTGCAAAACTCCAGAGTCTGACCTCCATAGCCCTCGCGCTCACCCAAACAGAGGTTGAAGTCATAGTGACCGACTCCCAACAGGCGTGCCGCAACTTTGCTAGCGGCAGAATTCATACAACTACGCTCAAGATCATCAATCAAAAGCCGCCAACGAGATCAGTCATGATCATCTGGGCGCCAGCTCATCACGGCATTCCTGGCAACGAGGTCGCCAACCACGTGGCTCGAGATTTGACCCACCGAGCCGACGCCGAGGAATCTGAGCCCGAGCGCATGCACCTTCTAGCCTCGTATCAAGACATCACGCAACACTACAAGCTAACCCGCAGAACATATGCACCCCCACACAAGTCACTACCTAGAGAGCAGGAGCGATTCCTCCGCGCTCTACAGATTAATACATTCCCCCACCCAACCAGAAATCACCTCATAGCCCCTACAAAATTCTCTCCGCAATGCCGCTTCTGCGCAGAGCCCAGATCCCTCAGACAAATAGTAGGGGGTTGCAGATCGGCACCATTAAATCCTCCGAACCCATAGCCCACCAACGAGCTTTGGGAGAGGGCCTTGGCCGGCTCCGACCTCGAGGATCAGCAACGGCTGATTGCGAGGGCCCAGGACGCGGCCCGAGCTCAAGGCATTCTGGAATGAGGACGCCTATCCAAAGCTGCATTCGTCCAATAAAAATGTTTATTCTCTCTCTAAAGCAATACAAAACACGAAAAAACATGTGCGTTTAAAAGAGATTCAGGGCTGATTAAGGGATAAACTCTTTGTCGAGAAGTAATAGAATCTCCAAGAAAGCTAAAAGAAATTCAGCGTTTGCAGGCGCTTGAACATAGACCTGAACCACCTGCTCAGTAGGTGCATGAGCAGAGTTTAAAAAGTTGAAAATTGAGAGCGCGGTTACAGCGTACTAGAACATTCTAGTACACTGTAGCGCGGTGGACGAAAACAGTTTGAAAGAACGTGCCCATTGCGGCTTTGAATGCATACTTTTTTCGCAGCTATCGCATTGAAAGTTGGGGTTAAATTGCTTTACGTCAGTTTTTACAGAATCTAATAAGAGTTGAGTTGACTATTTTGTTTGCATTTGATCCCAGGGAAATTAATTTCAGACATGCCACGCAGGCAACGACAGCTGTTGGTGACGTCATCACACGCGAAATGGGAACCGCTATCCAAGACAATCCAGTGGTCAAATCAATCACAGGCAGCGAAGCTCTCGTATGTGCACAGACTGTTTGAACGTCATTATTTCACTTCATACATACTTAATTTGCTGTCTTGCACTAGTACCACTCATTATTGACAAACATTTGTGAGTTTCAACGCTCTCTTTCGTCAGATAAACGTAATGGGCAAGAAAAAGTGAGTATATGGCGGCAGCGTATTGCGCAGCGACTGTATGGTAATGTCGCGGCGGGTGGACAGGCGAGGCCATTCACCGAATTTTGTTGTTGTTGTTGTTGCTTTCGGTGTAGATCTGGTAAGTGGCAAAAGAATGAGGGCCGGACGGTCTTGGGATCCGACGATGAAGCCCTGTACTCGGATTTGGAGCAGCCTGATGAGAAATCGAACGAGCACCTTCAAGACGCAGTGGACGCGTTTCATGCCGACCGCGATAAGGTAAATTCAAAGCATTTGGTTGTAGTCAGCTGCAACATGTGCCCGGTGACCATCCTAGCGGGCCAACGGAGTGTGTATACAAGCCCGTGCGTCTTTTTTGTCTTCCGAACAGGTGCTGCTTGATGACTCGGATGCCGATAGCTCGTCAGGGCAAGTGAGTGTCATGGACGTCGTAGCCTCGTTTGCTTTCGAACATGTGCGATCATGGCTCAGCCAACGTCTGTACCGCACTCGCTTCTTTTGTTTTTGCCCCAGGAGGAAGAAGTTCTTTCGCTGGACGACGACGATGATGACAGCGATAACGACCTCGATATCGACGAGTCCGAAGACGAACTTGGCCCAATTAGCGAGGCCCATACGAGGAGTATCCAGAAGGACGATATGGCAAGCGACATAGAGGATGAAGACGACGGTAGGTTTAGCTCAGGAAGCTTCTAGATTTGGACGGTGTTTCACCGCGCTTGTTGCAGGGACGTTGCTTTTGACGAAGTTTTAAACTGTGCGTCTTCGCCGCTGCTTTAGGCTTGCCTGATGTGAAAGCGTGGGGAAAGAAGAAAGCAACTTACTATCACACAGACTTCGTCGATGAGGACTACGCAGGTAAGCGCTGTTCTGTAATTTCTGTTTCCTGCCTCCGCGTTTCGTTCTTTTGTCGCCTGAAAGCGCGCGGCACGTGCCTGCATAAACTTTCTGTGCAACTGTGTAGCAGACGGCATTTCTTTCTTTTGCAAACGTCGTGCATGTGCGTAAACGATGACGACGCCTCGAAAGTGCAGTGTTGGAACGTTTGTCTTGTCTTGATCGCCACCTTGTAATTTCATTTCCTTCCATTGCTCATAACACATTTGCTTTTGCTCAAACCCACCTTAACGTTCGACTTGCTCTATTGAACCGATGTACTTTCGCGTGGACATTGAGCCACTGCTTCATGAGAAGTTATTTCGTTGCTTAACTGTGGCTTCATTTTGGGTGTTGTTAAGGTATCACCGAGGACGCAGCAGAGCTTGCAAGACTAGAGGAGCAAGAAGCTCGTGCGCTTCAGAAGCGGCTTGTTGAACAGCTGGATGAGGAAGACTTCGGACTCGATTTATTCCAGGTTGTGTTATTAACTTTGCATTCCTGATTGCTTGCTGTACGACTGATTATGCACATGTTTCGGAAAACATTGTGGATACAAGGCAGGTGACAGGACAAAGGCTTGCTCTACCGGGCTGATAAAACATTAAACTATTCCAGTCTGTTTGGTATTCAAAATCCACCATTAGCCCTCTGTGATAGCTCAGAGTGGTTCGAGTCCAGCCCATATGAGCGGGTGCCATGCTCAAATGGGCAGAGCCCAAGCCATCTTGACCTACCATGGAGGGCTAATGGCCGGTTGGGAATAAAAACAGATTGGAATAGTATTACGTTATACCGGCCCTGATTTGTTTATTGCAAATGTCCTTGCATTCAAAAAACATCAAAACAAAGCTGACTCGGAACAAGAAACACACAGGCAATTTAAAACTAATATTTAAAAATAGGTTCTGACATTACATCTTCTGCTTGCAACTTTTGTTTCCTTTTATTTTTCAGTTATGTAAGTATGCAAGGCCTCTAAACACTAGAAAGATACTGGCAAGTGTCAAAGCTCCCTGAATAATTTAGAACCCCAGTCACACAGGGCACACATTGTGATTGAGCCTGATCAGGATCAAATGTTTGGCTCCTTTGCGCATAACATGATCTTTGTAGCACAAGAATCTAAAATGAAAGACAACAGTGAGAGGAATGAAAAGAAAGCAAAGACAAGCGCTACTTTAGAAGGGAGACAATCGCTACCTGCAATTGCCTTTGCACAAGCTGCACAAGGAAGACAACCGAAATTGAGGAATTCGATGCTGATTGGACTTGATTGTGATCAAAAGTGCTCTGGAGTATAACACTCATTAGTACGAGCCATTTTTGGTTTTGGTACTCAGGAGACATTTATGACAATACATCATGACGTCACGATGCATTGTCTTGCTCGGTTCTTGAAATCACAGTCGAGAGAAATGGGCACCACTCCTGTTAACGTTTTTTAGGAGGGAGGTCATCATACCTAGGCTTAATGCTACACCATGTCAGGAAATTGTGCTCTGTGTCATAACGTCACAGTAATGTTGATAATGCCACGTGTGCACTTAGCGACAAACTTTTGGATCAAATTGAAATATCTTGTAAATGTTTCTCAACCTTCACACTTTCTACCTCATCTTGCTGTGCACTACAAGGATGTGGTAGTGCTTCTACGAATATTCATCAGTATTCCTTATCAAGCATTTTGAAGTTCACAGGGACTTGCACATATACAGGGTGATGATTTTAAAGCAAAGCTTTCATTGCCTCTTCCTTCGACTTTTCCACTGTTGCTGCTGTTGCTGTCTTGCACACTGCAACGGCAGGTGGTTCAGAGCATGCAGTTACATGGCAGGAGCATGGCAGAGACAAAAAGCAATGCAAAAAAACGATTTGCATTTTTCCATTGATGATAGTAATAATGTCCACTGGAGCTCCCTGGGCATTGGCACAATAGCCTAGAAGGAAGGTAGGGAGAGGATGCAGGGAATTGAGGTAGAACCGATGCAGCCACGAAACAAGTGACTGCCTTGCCACTCTTTGCTTGCAGTTTGCATACATGTGAGGGATGGTGGGAGAGGGAAAAGGCAACTTGAGAAGGCAAGGAAATGCTACTTTTAGAGATGACAGCAGTTGCGGACAAACTGGATAAATTTAAGTCCAAGGTATGGCGCCTTATTTTTCTGCTGCTTCTGAAAAATAAGCACCATGCAGACAACTGACACATCGTGCAGATGCAAAGCCACAGCACAGTAGCATCTAGGCGGTACTACATAAGTGGTTCCACACCAAAGTCAACAATTCTGTGCCCGCCATGGTAGCTTTGCGGCTATGGCATTGCTCGAGGTCATGGGTTCAATCCTGATCATGGCAGCCACATTTGGACAGGAACGAAATACAAGAATGCTTAAGTACTTAGATTAAGGTCCTCCTGAAAGAACCCCAGGAGGTCAAAACTAATCTGTATTTCGGCACTACGGCGTGCCTCATAATCCAATTGTGGTTTTAGCATGTACAGCCCTATAATTCAGTTAAAGTAGAACAGTTCTGCCATGATTAAATGTGCCATTTGAGGCAGTGACAATGCTAACCTCGGAGGTTATGAACAATGGCACTCAACAACACCTCAGGCAAACACATCTTGCTGTGTGTTGTGTGTGTTGCACGGACAAACAGCAGCGGTGCATGCACAAGGTAACCTTTGCCACCAACTCACCACTCTTGTAATAAATGCTGAGTAAATTAAACATTCACTGTCGGCATCACCGCAATTGTCTTGAAGTAAAGCAAATAGCACAGGAAGCTCCACTTACGTTGATTCCCACATATTTAAAATGTTGAGTTTTATGAAATGCTTAAAGACAGCGTAATTCTTGTCTTTGGGCTGGATTATTTGAAAAGGCGGACATTACTAGCACAAGAAATTGAAACGCACTCAATGAATTAACAAAATCCACTAATTAACTATGGCACATATTGCAATTTACAAATTGTAACCAGCGAGTTATCGAAATGTGTTGACTTGAAATTAGTACCCAGAATGACACTAGTTCTGAGAGATATTATTTCCAAAAATGTGGGATGAAATGCATGGGTGTTCCAGTTTTGTGCTTCAATCCATAAAGGAGTGTTCTGTTAGAAAAGTCAGTGGAACAACAGTGCATTCTTATAGCGAGTTTGATAGTGCATATCTCCCAACTGGCGCCATTCTGGAAATTCATTCCTAGTAGATATGCCTTGCAAGCTCACAGGTTGCAATTCGGGAATTGCAATATGTGCTGTAAAGTAATTAAGAAAGTTAATTAGTGCATTTTGTTAATTATTTGATGTTGCTTCTATTTCTCGTGCTAGTAATGTTTGCCTCTCTGAATAATCCAGCTCAAGGACAAGAATTAGGGCGCCTGCCGTAGATGATTTTTTAAAATTCCTTAAAACTTAAAAATGATCACCCTGTATGTATATACATGCACCAAGATTTAAAGATATGAAAATGCCACGTAGCTGGACAGAACCAAGGTAATGTTGTTTGCCGTCGCTTGGAGATATTCATATTGTTTCTTGCATTCTGCCTAATTACATATATAGTCATAATTAATCAACTTCTCAAATATTATAACTAGATGAAAAATGTCAATTATAAAATTCTAGAGCAACATGAAAACCTCACGGTACAGCTTTCTCTTGCTCAATAAGTCCTACATAAAAGAGTTTTTACGAGTTTGAAAGCATCCCACAAATACACGCGAAATTGCCGTACTACTGTCTGCTAGAGGCACTTTGCAAGTATTCACGGGTTTTTCGTGTATTCGCGGGTAGCTGCGTGTATTTATTTGAGAAGTTGGTTAATTGAATGACAGCAACAACATTACCTTGGCTCTGTACGTGGCATTTTCATATTTTAAAATCTTGGTGCATGATAGTTGGGACACCCTCTATACCAGATGTTTCAACGAACACTTTTAAAATTTTTTAAAAATTGCCTGTGGCAGATGGCACAATTCCAGTTCATGAGCTGGTCTACTCGAAGAGGCGGACACTTCTCACACAAAAAATTGAAATGCATAATCCACTAATTAACAAAAATTCACTCACTTTTTAACTAATTACCTTATGGCCCATTTTACAAGTTCTAGCCATGGAGTTCACAAGGCAGATCCACTTGGGACAAATTCTCAGGATTACACCAGCTTTGAAATATTAATTCCCAAACTTTCTGGCGAAATGCACTGGCGTTTCAGTTACATTCTTTAAAAAAATGTTTTATGCATTCTAGCATGAATGTAACTGGAACACCTATGCACCTCTCTCATCAGTTCAGGAATTAATATCTCGAAACTGGTGTCATCCTGAAAATTCGTTCTAAGTGGATCCATTGCCTTGCGAACTCCATGGCTACAATTTGTAAATAGCAATATGGGTCCTAAGGTAACTAGTTAAAAAGCTAATTAGTAATGTCTTGTTAATTAGTCGAGTGTGCATTTCAATTTTTTGTGCAAGTAATGTCCACCACTTCCACTAGACGACCTCATGAACTAGAATTGTGCTATCTACCACAGGCACTTTTTAAGAATTTTTTAAAGTGTTCGCTGAAACGCCCTGTATATGTATATGTAGTGATTGTTTCTGAACCTAATGTATGCAACTCTGTCTGATTTTTTTTATTTCCATGCGTTTCTGCACAGCTTCCAAAGGAAGACACTGCAGAGGTTTCAGAGAAGATTTCAAAGGACTTATCAAAACTTTCCAAGCGTGAGAAATTGAAGGTTAGTGCACTTCAGAAAACCATAAAGATTGGGTTATCTTAAATGTATTCATTGGTATGGTTTTGTTCCTTTTACAGTTGCTGTCGAAAGACAGTGCAGAACTACTTGAGCTTGTGGATGACTTCAAGGCAAAGGTCAGATTGTTTCATAAAGTTGGTTGCTTGCAGTGTCTTCAGTTGCCTGATGTAAAATATCTGTCATTGCAGATGATAGAGCTACGAGATACAATTTTGCCACTGGCCAAACTGGTTGACAGTGGAAAGGTTATATCTGTGCCAGCAATCGAGTATGTTAATCTGAAGAGACAGCTTATTGTGCAGTAAGTAACATTGTGCACAAGGCTACTTTCTATTATATTGAGTGCTAATCAGAATTGGGTTGTGCTGCTTGACTTACACTTTGCGTGTCAATGACAGCAGTTTTGTGTCAGTGGCTGCAGTTGGTGCTTGTGCAAACTGACGTCTACCGTACTTGCACAATTCTGCCGAGTGACCGGATATAAAAAAGATAACTTGGTGCCGATTCTACCGCACACATCAAGTAACGAAACCTGAGTTGACGCATACTGTGTTGAAACGATGTTATGGTACATACAGAGGCACACAGACATGCGCGCAGCTCAATCTTAGCAGCTAGGAGTTAGTATTAGAGGCCTACAACACCTCCTTTTCGCTGTCTACTGACCACAGAAAGTCATCTCTAGGCCCATATGATGCATTAGAAATGCCAGACTTCTTGAAGGCTCACACAACCACCGTCTGCGGGAGGGCATTCCACGCACCATGGAGCCACCTTACAATGTCTCGGAGCGTCACTTTCTTCTGACAACCTGTTCGATGGCAGTGCGGCTAGCTACTTTGCATTGAACTTTTCTTTTTAGAAAGAATCTGTTTTTTATTTTGAGTGAAATTAGTCATGATTGTAATGCACATGCAAATTTGTGTACACCTTTTATTCAAGAAAGGTGCACATTAGGATCAAGCAAATGCGGTATATTAGTCTGCACAAACAAATTTGACCATTTTTGGTCACCTTTCTGTTCTCGTGTGTAGTGACCTTGGCAAAACACGAGCTCATTTTTTCATGTTGCACCATTGTTGCCCCTGGCTACAATATGGCATGATGCGCTTGCTGACAGAAACTGTGCTTTCACAAAAACTTTCTATGTCGTGTTTATTTCCATTGGTTCAGCCATTCAGCACACACCTTCACTGTGTGACAAAATGTGAATTGTTTGCTGATAGCCCCTGATTGTTCCAGAGTATAGCCTCAGGTGTGGCAGGAAGACATTCACAGTAGGCCATGCAGAATGAAACAATTTGCAGCCAGCAGTGTTTACGAGAATGTAATGTTTTTAGCCCAGTCCTTTATAAGAGGCATTGTTGTGGCATCTCAAGTGCAGAAGTTCTGTGCTAAATGCCGGGAATGTTGGGTTCCCATGGAGTCCTGTTTGTAGTTTGCCTAATGGCTTGTCAACTTACTGCCACTAGGTACTGCACAAACATAACCTTCTACATGATCCTGAAGGCCAAACGAGTGCCTGTTGGGAACCACCCTGTGATCAAAAGACTAATTTCCTTCAGAAATGTAAGTCATCTCCATTGCTGCACAATTTTTGGGCTACCCGTTCTGAGGCAAGAAACTGTGAAGCTTGGCACTAGAGCCAGCACGAGCAAATCACGTCTGTTGTAGATTCAAACAGTGTTACCGGGCATAGAGGTTAAGGTAAATAGAAAGCAAGATATTACAGCCAACTCATGGTCTTGGCTTTCAGACATGTTTGCAGGTAGGGGTGTACAAATAATAGAAATTTTGAACATATTTATAGTGGCCTATTCAAGAATCCACTGCTCTAGATTGTCTAACGTTCATTTCTGTTTGTGTATAAGGGATGACAACACTTGCTTGAGTCTAGAGGTAGGAAAGACTGTTTCAAGTGGTGGCTGTACTGGGCGAGTCTGCAGCAGGGGAGGTGCGTTTGCTGTGCGGATGTACCAGTTGCTAAAGAAATGCATGGACTAATACTAACTTCCATGAGATAGCTCCACCTTTATGCCACCTATGGATTTGCTTTCTCTATTCAGGCGTTGCACTTTATTTTTCTGACAGTCTCACCCCATTTGTGTGCCTTTGAAACAGTGTGCATTGTGTAGTGTTAAACTTTTCTCCAACGAACACAGGACTCCACAGGCATCTGTTGACATCGGTTTCACTACTGTCATTGTTATGGTATGCCAAATGCCATCACTTTTCAGTTGTTTCTCATATGCAAGAGACTTGGTTGTCCTCAGTCTCACTTGCAAGAGACTCAGTTGACTTCAGTTGACTTCAGTTGTCTGAACTTACAGTTCTGCATGGCTTTACTTGTATCAAATGATGCAGGCAAGCTTTATTTTATATATATCTACCAGACCAACCCCACGCACTCTCTATATTTCACTTTATTTAGAAATGAGAAATTATGCAGCAAATCTGAAAATTTTCTGTTCAAACACAACTAGTTGCCAACTTTAGAGGTGTTCAATTTAATCCTGAGGTTTTACTCGCCAGAACTGTGATCTGATTTTCATGCATGCCATAGTGGGTGACTCTGGATTAATTTTGACCCCTCTTGGGTTCTAGTGTGTAGCTAAATCTAAGTCCACTGACGTTTTTTGCATTTTGTCCCCATCGAAGTGCGGTCGCTGTGGCAAGGTTCATACCCCCAACCTTGAGCTCAGCAGTACAATGACACAGCGACTCAGCTACTGCGACAGGTACTATAGTGGTTTTGCTTCATAGTGTTGCGTGCCATTGAGGCTGAGGGCTTTGTTTCTACTACATGCTTTGTCATTCTGAACATACATTTACAGCTTTGTATCTAAAGCATTTTTTTGCTTTGCACATGCGAGGTGTTGCTGATACGTTTGCCTTTCCAGCTTCTGAAGCAACTGGAGCCAGTGGATAAACGACTGGCCAATGAAGTAAACATATTGCTGGACAAGTTGTCGAAGGGCGAAGACATTGTGCCATTGACTGCATCAGCAACAAAGCCACAGCAGAAGCCTAAACTAAGGTATGCGTAGTGTTTCTTCTGTGCATCTGTTTAGATGTAAAATGAAAGTGCAGCCAGTTAAGAGCCTGGCCACGCATAACATATTATTGGTAGAATCACCTAGGCTATCGCCATTACATCTCAATCACTGTTAAAATCTCCTTAGTGTTTATTTTGTTTGTGTGTTTGCTTTCTGGCGTGATTTTTAGGTTTTGTATGCTTGCTTCATTCACTGTTTTTATTATTGTCTTTAGGATTACTCAACAGATGCAAACCGATGCATCTGGCAGCAAAAAGGAAACTTCCAAGGGAAGTCCAGTGAAACAGGTAAGCCACTGTTTTTGACAATAAATAGCTGGTAACATACTTTCACTCAATTTCCTTTTTGGTCTGCATCCATGCATAAAACACATCAAGAGTACCTAATAGATGTCAGAACAAGAAGTAGAATGAATTGGGAAAGCGCATAGCGCATGTACACGATGCACGTGTCAGCATGTGCAGCGGCAGACTGGGAGACTTCTGAAGATGAGTTCACACAAGTAGGCACCTGTGTTTGGGCTAAATTAAGTTAAATAAAATGCGCCTGCCCATATAACTTATGCATAGGTAACATTTATGGACAAAAAGTAAGATTAAACGGCCCCCCGCACCAGCCCACATAGCAAATTTTGGTTATACCCTGAAAGCTGTTATGTGCCCTCTTGGGAGCATTCTAGTGCAAGGATTTCTCAAATTGGTTCATTAATATCAGAGATAGAAATATTTGAAGTGCCACATACCCATGACTTTAGGAGGCGAGCGTTTCCGCCAACTAGGACACTCTCTCCACTTGCCCTGTCTAGCCTCCGCAAGCAAAATTCCTTCCCTGCATTCTCCCATACCAGAGCTGGAGGATGACATGATGCATACATCACAGCCCCGCCTTCCTTTTGTCTCTTTCTCGCTTTTTTGCTGTGCGGCACACTTCTGTTGACAGTGGTACATGCAACTTGTTGCATTTGTCTCATTTAGCTCAGTGCATGATTTTGCACACTGAACACTTGATTGAGCACACTGATTTTGCGCATGAGAACACTTGACTAGCGATATAAGTCAGTGTTACACGAACATTGAGGCAGATGCAAGCAGATCACAGAGCATGATCACGCACTGGAACATGGTAGAAAATGACAGTTTCACTCTCAGCACACACGACTGCACGCTGTGGGAACAAACAGACGAAATGGAAGTACATCTCTCTCGCTGCGGTGCAAAGTAAAACAAAAACGTGCAGACATTCAGTTTGTGTGTTTTGTTATTTCTCTAAACTTTCATTCATCTATTTAAGCAACAGGTTACACAAATAACAGATGTTGCCTTGAATAATTCTCGAAGTGTCACATGTTACTATGCGCTATGCCACAGCATATAAATGTACGTAGGTGCATTTGCTGATATACATCACCCCCCCTCGTGTAGTACTGCGCCCCTGAGGAGAAGGGCAAACGGCGTTCAGTTTAAAATTTGATATTTTTCTGCAGCACGTAGTAACGTAAATCTCAGAAGGCACGGTCATGAGCACGCAGCAATATGGCCAGAGCTGGCAAGGGGCCCTTTAAAAGAAAGAATAAACCCAAACTGCACGATGAGCATGCTTAGTCCACGCCATGTGCTCTCTCTCACCGTGATATCGCAGTGTCATGTAATTCACGCAATCCGATGCCAGTGCTCTCATTGGTGAGCTCATCCTTATACTCAGTTTCATACATAGCAGGCAGTGCTGCAGAAGCTGCTTGAGTACTGGCCAAGAAAATCTCACTTCGTGCTTTTTGCAGCACAGTTCGTAATCTGCAGTGTTTTCTACGAAATAACTACTACTTGATATATTAAAACTTGTGGACGCAAGTTTGTGTCAAATCACATGTTACTGGTGAAATGCAAAAACATCCATCTATATTTAGGTTTAGGTGCACGTTACATTGTTCTAGAGTCCCCCACTATGATGCTCCTCATACTCAAATCATGGTTTTGGCAGTAACACCCCATAATTTGAAATAACATATTACTTGCGCACGTTGATGCTCCTACAAGGCAATGTTTTGGTCGCAGGTGCAAGTGGTACGCTGTGGCCGCTAGTCACAGAAACACTTTGCACTGCTCATTTGGTGCTAAATATGGTTTAGGTCTCCAATACCTTTCGTGGAATGAATACATCGCATTTTACGATGTAAAAGTATGGGACATTTTACATCGAATTGTATGCCATGTACAGTAAAACCTCACTAATTCAACATTGTTAATTCGGAGAATTCGTACTCTCCCTTTGGTCTCTGCTGGCGTATGCATTATTTAATGGCATCAACCTCTCGTTAATTCGGGCCCATTTGGCCGCACACCAATGAATTTGGACAAGCCTCACGGTGCAGTGAGCACGAAGCACTGCAAACGTGCGAAGCCAAAATAGAAAAAGTGCACTAGCAACCCATTGCAACAAAACGGAGGAGTCAGCATCACCATAGTCATCAGCAAGAACCGTACAGGACTGATGGAAACCCTGAAAGCATTGTCTCTTTTTGCATTTATGCACTTACACATGACACCATGTTCGCCACACATGCTTTCAGAACTCCGTGGTCACCATGCACGATCACATCGATAACGACTGCAGTTTCAACCCAGCATTTGTTGTCAGCAGTAGTTCTGTTTTTACTCGGTATAGTGCACATGCAGTGTCAGAAATACAGCAGATGCTGTTGAGGAAGAAAATAGATTCTACCGCGGCCTGCATGCTGGCATCGAACGCGCGGCTACATCACGATGGACGGACAATCTGTTACGCTTCACTAAGGAAAAGATAATCAGGATGTGCTTTGGGGGTCTCAAACATGAAGGGACGCATGAGAGTCTCACATCCCCACAGTGCGCCCAGCTCTCGCATGCCAACCCAGCGGCAGCCCTAGTACTCGTCGTGTTTTCTCATTAAGCCTAGCTGCTTTGACGTTGGTTACACAGCTCCCTGCTGTTCGATGCAGTGTTTTTCATTTTAAAAATTTGTTCCTGTCAGTAATGCTGCCGAATCCACCGTTGTCATCCTCGCCGATGGCTTTAAAGTGCAGCAAGGCTCTAAAGACCATTGCATAATGCCGATTCCCCAAAGGCAGGTTCGCCACAAGGCAGTGGTAATAAACAGTTTTAGCTTAGCGTACACAACATTTAGCGTGCGCCATGTGCTATACTATAGCATATGCTAAGAGCGTACGTTTGTTGCAGTTTCAGTTGCACTGCGAGATGATCGGATCTCAGAGGCCATATGCCGTCGTTGTGGCTATCTGCCGACTGGAGTGATAGATGGCGCTAACATCTCAAATGTTTCGTTCGTTAGGCTTCAACTCGTTCGAAACGAGAAGCAATCTCAAAAACTATGCAAGGTTATTTATCCACAATACTTTGTCGTCAAAGCTGCCCGAGACTAAGCGAAAGCCGTTTACACAGTCATTTACTACAAACAAAGTGAATTTACGAAAGCAACACCAAATTCAATTCGAAGCAGACAGTCGGGACTGCCGCCATGTTTTCCGCAAACTGCACAAACCACGTAAGGACGCTAACGCTAAACCCGAGAAATAGCATGCATGCACTATACGCTATGGGTCGTTTAGTGTTCTGTGCATGCGCAGTAATGATGAGCTATATTATAGCGTACGCAATGATATAGTGTAGGCTAAACTAACGCTGGCTATTACGCGGTCAAGCATACGCAATGTATTGCTGTGAAGCATACCAGGAGTGGGGTAAGGCCGCTGTCAAGGGACATAGTATTTGTTCCTTAATTATACACATGCACACTCACCATCTCCTGCGAGCACCGAGATGCCTATAAGTGTACTGGCAAGCCTTTCGGAGCTGTTTCAGATGTGACTGTGGTGATCTGAGCTCTCGAGAGCAGTAAAAGGCATGCATTCTTTTTTTTTTTTTCCCCGGACGTTTTTGCAGTCTCTAGGGACTCCGAAAAATCAGACATTGACTGTCTTTCTATCATATATGAAACACTGCTTCTTGGTCGCCGAAGCGAACAGTAAGTCCCTCTAGCCTTCTTAGCATTGGCTTCTATGTATGAAACAGGGTATAGTATTTACTAAGCCTTGATAGCAGAGTAAGGTTACTGTATAGTCTGTTAAGACTCCGACTGAGTAAAATGTGCAAATGACTTGTACTTCCAATTGTCCGCATCTGTTCTAGTGCTTATTCTTTCCATAGTCACATTCTCCTGTACAGTCTGATGCAAGTGATGTCTTTCTTTGGCAGGAAAAGAAAAAGGACCTGAAGCGCAAGAACACAGCAGAGGAGCAGGCCATCCTCGACATGTATGCAGAGATGCGGAAAAAGTCACGGTTTGAGGGCAGCTCCGGCAGGTACGTGTGTTCGCTCATTGGTCAGCTGCAAAAGCTTAGCAAATTGCAAATATTATTGCAAATATCAATTTAGCAAATTGATATTCTGACACAGTTTTGGCCATTTCAAGCATGTACTTGAAGCCGACATGGGTAGGAAATCTACCAAAAAGCTAAATATGTTGGCCGAGGTAGCATTAATTACTATTGCCTATCTGCATGCATTCTTCCAGATGAAAAGGCAGGAGGTGTTGCTTCCCTGCCCTCTACCCACTAGAGCGGTCATTTTCTATACGCTAACTGTGGCTGCGCTTGGCTGTCCTTGCGGCTGAACGCATACGCGTGCCATGTGCCGTATCTTAAAAGTAATGTGTGGTGAGGTTAAGCCGAGATGGCTGGTGCCTTCATGCACGCTATGTTATGTGCACTTTGTGTTGGATGTTGCGTGATCCCAAGTTTCCAAGAGTTGGTGAAGGCAAGAGGCAGCACGAAGAATCTACTCCCTGTTGCTGGCACTCTTCATAATGCTAATGTTCTCCACAACCAGTGTTCCCGATCATCGAGTGAGATCTGTTCATGTTTGCCTGTGCACGCGCGACACTATGCTTGTCAAATAGTAAGCAAATGTTTTTTGCACTTTATACGGCCGATAAAACTATGAAACTCACTTTGTGCAGCTGTCTTATTGCTGTCACTATCGTTGCTTTGCCTCTCAGGCGAAATTTGTCCTCGAGAATTATTTCTCGAGGACGAATATGTATATTTTTTTGCACTTGTTTTTAATTTGTGGGCATCATCTTGTCGTGGCAGTAGGCACATAGCGCAGTCAACCTGGCGTCCAAGATTTACAGCACCATACGATGCACCACACCCAAATCTCGTACTCTGTGAGCCATGCTGGTGCATTGCTCTTAATGCAATCTACGCTGCGCGCGCCGGGACTCATGCTCACACAATTATGGCCAAACCTATTTGCAATAATTTCATTATTAATAAAGTCTTTACTGGCAAGGTACTATCCACCAAGCACGTTCTGGGAAGTTGTGAAATTATTTTTACTGCTGAAACTTTAAAACCTTGACTGAGCTAACTTTGCTATTTAACATTTTTCACTGTAAGTACATCGTTATATCAAGGTTTCACTTTACACTGAAGATTGGCCACTTGCGCAACAGATGATAATACATAAAATGAAATGGATTGTAACAAAGTACTTCCTCAGGCTTTCGTTAGCAGTGAACAGCTGTCCTTGTCATACTTGACTCTTGTTCTGTCTGCTTTCTTTATTAGTCCTGAAATCCCTTGCCCCCCCTTGTGATCCAAAAGAGCATTGCCTTCTCTGCTATGGAAGATCTGCGCAGCCCTTAGCCTAGTTGCCACACCATGCCATAGTGCACGAGACATTTGTGAACCAGCAGTCAGTTGAAAAAAAACTATTAACTGGAAAATGTTGCGTGTGATCTGTAGTTGTTGGGGGTTGCAGCAGGTGTCCTTAGATTTACCTCTTGAAGCAATATTGGCGTCTATGTTTAATGAGGGAAGGAACAGTTTCAGTGGTTACAGAATAGGCAGCATGTTCCATTGTTAGAGTGAACTGGGCATGTTCTGTCGACATGAGCTAAACAAGCATCCAGTTGACTATATAGTAGGGGTGTGCAAATATTTGGAAATTTCAAATATTATAGAATATTATATTTTTGAATGTTCGATTGGATACGAATATTCGAATCAAATTGAATCTATTGCTGGCTTTGATTTGGAAATTTCAAATATTATTGAACATTATATTTTTGAATATTCGATTAGATACGAATATTCGAATCAAATCTAGTATATTGCTGGCTTTGCAGGAGCAAACAAGGTTCTTAGCATTTATTTCTTTCTAATCTAAGAAAGCGTGTCTGATTTCATGCCAAGTTTTGCAATAATTTCATGCTGCTGGTGAGATTTCACCTGTAAAACACGCTTAGCTACCGGACGTCAAAGCTGAGCAGGAAAGCCAGCCTCTCGGTTGCAAGGAGCACGGCTTTCCGAGCCGCGAGGGTGCACTCTTCTGCAGGATCCACCGCCAATTATGAGCTTATTGCTTGACAGCAAATGCCATGAGTGACAGCTGGTACAGGTTCAAATGTCTCTTGAGTTTACAGGAAATAGATGTAGTATAAAGGCACTCGTGGCAAGAACAAAGAACTAGCGGAAATCACCCAATTTTCCAAAGCCAACATGAGCCAAACACACAATCTTTTAGTATAATGGCTTACTAGTTTAATTTTTTTACCAATGACAATGTAATTGCAATGTTCCAACATGTTATAATAAACCAACTTGCTAATAAATGCAGGTGCGTATTATTATTCGTATTCAATTTGCATTTGAAAATTTTGATATTAGCACACCCCTACCAAATATTAATCTGTGATGTTCTGCATAACTTGCTGCTCTGTGCATGCAAAGTCTTGTGCTGCACTGCAAGGTTGGAATTTGTAACACTCTTTGTGGAAAATCATGAAAGTTTAAGAAAGGTACGAGTCGGTTTATGCATTCGAGCTGCGTTGGGTGCAAGTGGCTGGATTAGCCCAAAATTCAGTGAAAAGGCCCTATAATTTACCTCTTTGAGGAAATTGGTTCATGGGCCATCATTTGAGTAGCCAATGGTGTAATCCACTCTGATATGGTACATTCTTGAATGCAAGCACGTTAACTTAAAACAGCGTTAATCCACTCACTTTCATGATGACTGCTCTTGAAATTTGCAAATGAGTGTCCAGTTATTGGGATCCATAACCCAGAATGCAGTGAAAAGGCCTTATAATTTACCTCATGAGGAAATGCTCCGTGGACCATCATTTGAGTAGCCACTGGTGTAACCCACTCTGATATGGTGCAGTCTTGAGTGCAAGCACGTTAACTTCAGACAACATTAATCCGCTCATTTCCATGATGACTGCCCTTGAAATTTCCAAATGAGTGTCAAGTTACTGGAATTCATAAGCTAGAATGCAGTGAAATGGCCTTATAATTTTCCTTTGTGAGGAAATGCTCCGTGGACCATCATTTGAGTAGCCACTAGTGTAACCCACTCTGATATGGTGCAGTCTTGAGTGCAAGCACGTTAACTTCAGACAACATTAATCCGCTCATTTCCATGATGGCTGCCCTTGAAATTTCCAAATGAGTGTCAAGTTACTGGAATTCATAACCTAGAATGCAGGGAAATGGCCTTATAATTTACCTCTGTGAGGAAATGCTCCGTGGACCATCATTTGAGTAGCCACTGGTGTAATCCACTCTGATATGGTGCAGTCTTGAGTGCAAGCACGTTCACTTCAGACAACATTAATCCGCTCATTTCCATGATGGCTGCCCTTGAAATTTCCAAATGAGTGTCAAGTTACTGGAATTCATAACCTAGAATGCAGGGAAATGGCCTTATAATTTACCTCTGTGAGGAAATGCTCCGTGGACCATCATTTGAGTAGCCACTAGTCTAACCCACTCTGATATGGTGCAGTCTTGAGTGCAAGCACGTTAACTTCAGACAACATTAATCCGCTCATTTCCATGATGGCTGCCCTTGAAATTTCCAAATGAGTGTCAAGTTACTGGAATTCATAAGCTAGAATGCAGGGAAATGGCCTTATAATTTACCTCTGTGAGGAAATTCTCCGTGGACCATCATTTGAGTAGCCACTGGTGTAACCCACTCTGATATGGTGCAGTCTTGAGTGCAAGCACGTTAACTTCAGACAACATTAATCCGCTCATTTCCATGATGACTGCCCTTGAAATTTCCAAATGAGTGTCAAGTTACTGGAATTCATAAGCTAGAATGCAGTGAAATGGCCTTATAATTTTCCTTTGTGAGGAAATGCTCCGTGGACCATCATTTGAGTAACCACTGGTGTAATGCACTCAGATATAGTACATTCAGGGTATTTACCAACCGGGAAAACGGGGAATTCTCAGGGAATTTGAATAGTCTGGAAATACTCAGGGAAAACTCAGGGAATTTGTGCTTCTGTCAGGGAAAACTAGCTGTAATTTTATTGAAAAGGAACGAAAGTCGTGTTAATGCTGGCTCCAGTAACAGGAATCGCAACGAATCACCATTGACGCCGTGTCATGGGCACGAGGTATTGCCCGAGTATAGTTAGCGACCGATTTTCCTGACGCCCGAATTTTCGGACATGCCCGATAATTCGCACGGCTTTGCGGCACTACCACGTAGTCCATATAGTCAATGTATATTGCTCTGACTGCAGGTCTGAAATGGCATTAATCAAAGCGACCACCCAGGGCGCCTGCGAGGTCCCAAATTCCTTAGCAAAATAAAGTTTTTTTTTTCTTCCTGCTCCTTCACCGCCGCCATTTTGATTATCTCGCCGCCTCGAACCGGCACTCGCACGCAGATCCGCTGGCAGCCGTAGCTACCACCGCGGCAACGTTAGGCCTAGCTGCTTCTACGTTCGCTATTAAGCTTCTTGCCGTGGGGTGCCGTGTTTTTCATTGAAAGAATTCGCCGCTGTCAGCTATGGCACCGACTCCGCCTTTGTAATGCTCACAATTGGCTTCAAAGCTCGCAGAGCACAGCGCGTTGCGTAATGCCAGTTTCCGAAAGTTAGCTTTGCCTCAATACAGCAGTGTTACGCGGTGAAGCATAACAAACGTGGGAAGGGGCAATTGTCGCGGGACACAGTATGTATTACTTAATTAAACACGCGTGCACCCCCGTCTCCTGTTACAGTACGAGCACCGATATGCCTAATAAGTGTACTGACAGGCCTTAAGAGCTTTTTAGGACGTGTCTGTGACAAAATTTTAGCCCTTAGGGCAGTTAAAGACATGCATTCATTTTTTTCGTACTGTCCGATTTTTCGAATGTTTTTGCGGCCCCTAGGGAGTCCGAAAAATCGGACGTTGACTGTGCAACTGACCAAGAGGATGCTTCAAATGATCCATGGGGTGAACGCGTGGCAGAAGGAGGACGAGAACAGAAAGGACCGACGCATTGAGGAATTAACAGGAAAGGAAGCGTGCCGCCACCTCTTTGAAGAAGCTTGAGCTCAAAAAACAAAGTGTTAGCTGACGCCGAGATGCAGGTGTCCCTCATCCAAACCAAAATAAACTCTTTAAAGCAGTTAAACCCAACACTGATATGTTGTGTACA
The DNA here is from genome assembly GCF_050947875.1 of Dermacentor variabilis. Lineage (NCBI taxonomy): Eukaryota > Metazoa > Arthropoda > Arachnida > Ixodida > Ixodidae > Dermacentor > Dermacentor variabilis. Next base: position 107,918,149 of record NC_134570.1, read on the forward strand.
GGCAAGAGAGTATGTCAGGGCACTTGAGGGTGACTTCCCAGCTGCTGCTAGAGAATCTTAATTTGGACAAAGTTCAGGCCTCATATCGATTAGCTTGCTATCAGTTGATTGAAAAAGCTCACATCCAAAAATATTTACTTAACTATGCATCGCCTTTTCATTTGTATTTGAAAATGTTCAACTCAATTTGGAATGAGTTTTACCATTTTTCTCGCTGTGCATTTTACTAACAGCTTCCTTCTGTTCTCTTTTTAAATAAAATTGGTATTACTCCTTACTGTTCACACTGGATTAAGTCATTTTTTTGTTTGAACATGCTTACTAGAGAAGGACAGCATCAGGCAACATGGTGTCAGCCTGTCACATAAAACAAAGTTCTGGCTCATTCAGGGAATTTTGCAAAGGTGCTCAGGGAAAACCTGGAAAACTCAGGGAATTTGGAAATGTCAACTTGGTAGACACCCTGACATTCTTGAGTGCAAACACATTAACTTAAGACAACATTAATCCACTCATTTCCATGATGACTGCTCTTGAAATCTGCGAATGAGTGTCGACTTATTGGGGTCCGTTTGACATTTGATGCACTGCAGCGAGAATGAAGAGGAGGAGGATGCTGTGCCTGAGACATTTGACGATGAGGATCAGGAACAACTCGATCAAGACGAAGAAGAAGGCGGAGACGAGAGGCGCGGCATCACATACCAGGTAATCACTGCAAGATGTCTTATGTGGGAGTTTGGGGTTCCGAGTTATACCACTTTGTTAGCGGTCCACTGCACTTGCAGTGAATAGCAGCATGAAGTTTGCCATGAAAAATATGGGATGCAGTATCTCAATTTGTTTTCTTTTTTCAATATAACGTTGCATCTAATTTCAAACATGTAGACTGGGATCAGCTGGTTATTCTGGATGATCTAAGGGTTCATATGCTTGCCAGCTGGCTCATTATGTGACAGCGCATGAACAAAAGTAAAATGTAAGAAGTGTAGGGAGTTTTTGCTGTTGTGTCCAAAAACTGCAAGAAGCTTAGTTTATGCAGCTATAAAGTGGGGCTTATATGCATAGCAAGCATTCCTCAAATCATTTCCACCCTCTCCTCTTGCTTGTGCAGATTGCCAAGAACAAGGGCCTGACCGCCAAGCGAAAGAAGGAGTACCGAAACCCACGTGTGAGGCACAAGATGAAATACCGCAAGGCCAAGATCAGCAGGAAGGGACAGGTGAGTTTTCTGTCCTGAGAGAGGTTGCGATTTGATGAGGATAATCGCTTCACACTTTACTGTGACTTGTAAACTTCCTTGTCACTCCTGGGCGTATGATAAGGGCGCAACAGTTTGCGCTCATTGGCAGTTAAGTTTATCTCAGTGAAATTGGTTGGAATTTTTTGTGCTGCAACAAATTAGCAGCATCAGATTTTTGCGAGTCTGAAATTGGTTATGAACTCCTCAGATGTCTTTGGACTTCTGGATAGTAAGTTAATTACATCAAATTACCACCTTGATTCATGTTAATGTATGTGCCTTTGTGGTGAAAGTGATCCTAAGAAAATTACCTATTCATTATATTTTCCCTATATTAAGCGATTGTTTGATGCATTTTCTGAAAATGCCTCATTTGTGTTGTGGTGGTTTTCTTGCCACTTTTTTAACCTCTTCTCCGAAGCTCAAGCTGAGTTCAGCCAACACTTTTGCGATAGACAACTACAGCAAACCATCTTAGCCAAATTGACCACCTTTTCTATATATATATATATATATATATATATATATATATATATATATATATATATATATATATACACACACACACACACACACACACACACCTAATTAACTGATAAGCTGTACACATCTGGATCTCTTAGTTTCCGACGCTTTAACTGTAGTTCTGTCACGTTCTTATAAGATGAATTTCCAAAGTTCCCCCAGGTTTTCTTCTAGAGGTCTACTGCAACTTAAAGCTTTAATCATGTAAAAGGATGTGCACAACTCCTTGAAACCCTTGATATTGCAAAGTACGTTTTCAAGGCCCTTGAAAGTCCTGGAATTCTTTTTTTTTTTTTTTCCTTTGAAAACCCTCGAATTTCTTTGAGTGCAGTCCAAGATCGATTATGTGGTTGGCTTTTTATGGTGGATCAGCGTGGACTCTGCAAACTTCCCTTTCTAGCAACAGTGGTACCGTATAAAAATTTTAAGCTGGTGCGAGTGCACATGCATTTTGCTTCGTACAATGACTTACTTGCGCAGAACTGAGAAACCTCACAGTGGACGAGAGTGAGACACCAGCACTTGGTGCTGATTTCCCTCCCATGTTTGTGTTGCTTTATTTGCACCTCGTTAGGAACTTGAAAGTGATCAAGGCTGCACATTTCCAAATGTGCAACCTTGATGTATTTTTGTCTCTAGTGCAATAAAGCTACCTGTATTGTTTTGGAAAAATTATAGTATAAAATTTTTACATGGGGATGCCACTCAGCACCCTTGAAAAAGCTTTGACGGGGCCTTGAAAGCCCTTGAATATGCTTAAATTTCTGTCTCTGAAACCTTTACGAACCCTGTGTAAGTATTTTTAATTTTATTGCTTTTTAAAACTTTTTTAGTACTGACGGGATTGAGACATTTTGCATCTACTTGACAATGTGTTGTTCCGGCCCATCTATCTACTTGTGCTCTGAAACACATTTTTAAGATTCATGGTCAGCCCTCCCACCAAAGTGAAGATAATGCCTGACGCTGCTCTAACTCACCAATTCAGGTTTCTTTAGTTGAATCACTCATCAGTGCTAAATACTAATGGGGATAGGCTAGCATTTATTACCAGAGGTTGCGGTTGTCTACATTTCAGTGTGCAAACGCTTTTAACTTTGATGTTGAGCTTTATGTTGACCTCATGAGGCCAATGATAGGCGAGTAAGGGGGCATATTTAATGAAAGGTGGACTGACCACTTTGCTTTATCACAGGTACGAGAGGTCAGGACGGAGCTTCAGAAGTACGGCGGAGAGCTGTCTGGCATCCGTGCTGGTGTGACACGCAGCATCAAAATGAAGTGAAGAGGAACTGTGATCAGCCAAATATATTTCTTGTGACAAAGCCCATTGCTTAAAAAGGTGCTTTTCGTTAGCATTTTTTGTTGTTTCAGATGGAAAATATAAAAATTTTTCACACCAATTCTGTTTGTGTTCTCTATATGTGCCCTGCTAGTGAAAAGGTTACAGCAAGAACCGGTCATGCATCTTACTGCAACTCCTGTACCATTAAGAAATCTGTGACCTCGCAGTTTTTATTCACGAACCTTGCAAGAATAAACTCGCTTGACAAAACTAAAAGCCATTCTGCAACTTTTCCTCAAGGGCTTAAAAAACACATGCAAGGATACCAACATCTTGTCAACTATGTACAGTGTGCTGTACATTGTTAAGGGGAACGCAGTGATGTGTGGTTTGAACACTTTAATGTGCAGTTCTCACTTTGCCAACACTTAGATGCAAGGAACGGTGAAACCTACGTCAGTGTGTACTGCACCGGTGTGCAGAAAGGTTCCCAGTGCCACCAACCACAAGTCATCTGCTGCAAAGCCAGGCAGCAGGACAAAGTTTTATTGTGCACTTGCCAGGGGGACAAATTTGTACAGTAACAGTTTACTATACTTGCAGACAACTTTCTGTGGCAATTAAAGGAAAGCTAGAGAGGCAGAGCATGCACATATAGAAGCATTGTTGAAAATTGAAAAGTAAGGTAAGACCTTATTTACAACAGTAAAATAAGATAATACACCACCAAGTGTTAAATTTGACTTATTTTTTTTTTTTGCATTTCTCTTACGAATTTGATGCAAAACTATTGCACATGAGAGCTGCACTGATTGTATGCTCCAAGAAACCAAAAGCGCTGTATAACAGTGCTGGAATGCTTGGCACAATAACACATGCGGAATCCATCCCTGTAGCTTTCCCTTCATTGCCACAGGAAGCTGTCTGTGAGCACAACACTAACCCTTTTGCAAATGTAAGTATGGTCAAGACAATGTTATTGAGTTAATTTAGACTACATTTCCAAGACACGGGGCCCATACGAGGTCTAACCTTTGGTACTCCATGGGCCAGGACCACGGGAACAGCCATCGGATTGTGGACTCTATATGGTTCCTTTTCAATCGTGGTGAAAAGTTGCCATGTTATTGGAGTTCACAGCAAGTAAAAGAGCTCCTGGTGTGATTAAAACTAGACCACACTGCGGCCTACTACTCTGTGGTCTTAATGTGCAGCTAGTCTACTGGAGCATTTGTGCCTGTGCCAAAATCAATTTCGTGAGTGCAATGTACTGATCTTGGTGACATGTCCAAGACAGGTTTCTCTTTTTGGGATGGCTTTCCGAGAGCTGTTGGGCCAAATGAAAATCTACACTATGTTCTAGATAAGACGAGACTTTGCATATGTGACACGTGAGGGTTTCTCTGTAGCACCATCCAACCCTCTATTCAGTAGCCTCTCCTAGCTACTGCTACTTCAAAAACACTTTATTTTGAAAATACATTGCCACTTGTATCTATGTGCTCAAGCCTGCATTTATGGTGAAGCATTCTTGTTCGAACCAACCCACTTTTTTGACATGTATCTGGCTATTTTCGTGGGCCGATTTCGAAGATAGTGCTATATAAAAAAAGAAGTAGCCATTAAATGAAACCGTGGTTTGGAGCATAATTGGACATGAGAATTTGCCTGAAATAAAGTGCACAGAACAGCATAGACAACCATGAGAACAATGTACCCTTGATAAGCTGCCTTGCATGAAAGGCACACCCTTGCTCTAGATTTAAGATCGCACATTTAATAGTACAAGGGTGTGCTCGAGTGCAGCCTCACTTTGCTCAAGTTGCACTCAGCAGAGCGCTCTAGAGACTCTCCTTGCGCTCGTTCCACCCTGTTGCGAATGGGTCGCAAGCCCCAAGGGTAGCGTTGGCCTGGCGGCCTGGGGCACAGCTGGAAGCATCCGAAGGTCCTGGCAAAGGATGAGTCGACTGATAACAGAACAACTTGTTTATTCTAGCATCGCAAAATAGCGGCCGGTCAGGTCGACCGAAGTGGAGAAACGGGAGACCACGTTACTCGACGGAAGAAATCGAAGCCTCTCTCTTGGCGTCCGGGGGCAGCTGCTTTTATACTCTCGGAGTCGAGGGCAAGAAGGAACGGCTCGGAAGAGGCGCACGTGACGGCGGCGCACGGAACACGTCGCAACAAGTCTCCGCCAGGCCGGCGCCGGTCAGACCTCCTCGCTTCACAGTTGGGGAGCTCCTCTCCCCGGCTGCCGCGCTTTGACAAGCGTGGGCACCAACACACATACACACACACACACACATACACGAAGACACGTGACATTGAAACATGCCTGGACGCGCTTAGCAGGAGGCGTTGGGACAGCGCTTAACTGGCCAAAATGTCCGCCGCTGTGAACGAAGCCCCGGCGTCCGTTGCATCCGCGCCGGCTATACCGCACGTCGAAGGCGAAACGTAACAACCCTTAAAAAAAAAATATGGGGTTTTACGTGTCAAAACCACTTTCTGATTATGAGGCACGCCGTAGTGGAGTACTCCGGAAATTTCGACCACCTGGGGTTCTTTAACGTGCACCTAAATCCAAGTACACAGGTGTTTTCGCATTTCGCCCTCATCGAAATGCGGCCGCCGTGGCCGGGATTCGGTCCCGCGACCTCGTGCTCGGCACGCTCCACCTATAGGCACCTGCGGATTTCTGGAGACGCACATAACCCAGAGTCACTGGATGTATGCTCGGCGTAGGGAGCACACGTGCCCCCATTTCCTCCCGCGTGCTCGCGTCGCCATCCCGGTCGCACATTCTGGACGCGTCGAGAGCCCACGCAGACACGGGAGAGAGGTGCCACGAGCCGTCCCGTTCTCCTTCACTCTCGTGACGCGCCTACCCTTCCTCGCTGCTTGCGGGAAAGGTATCTGACGGGCGGGGACATTCTCCTCACACAATGTAAAAAGGATATAAAGGCGCATCGCCACGGGAGACCCCCGGCTCTCGGGCGTCCGACTGCGTATACGAAAAAAACGTATCCGATGCAGCAGGGGCCCGACCTCTAACCTGCCGGATTGGATTACCTGCTGCAACCCGTGAGTGCAGTGGCGTAGCAACGGGGGAGGGGGCGTGGGCCCCGGGTGCACGGGGCCAGTAGGGGGGGGGGGGGTGTCTTATACGTCTGAAGACACCCGAAAATTGTGGATATCCTCGCCTTCCTCGACTACAACCGGAGGGCTGACAGTAGAGCTAAGGGCTCCGGGTGCCAGACGACCTAGCTACGCCAGTGCGCGGGTGATCTCGTTTGTTTGACTATCCTAGGCAACGAGGCAAGCCTATTTATTACTTATTACAGAGTGGACTTCCCTCTGCCAGCGTCCTTTGTTGCTTGTAGCAACAAGGAATACGTTAGAGTTGACACTGCTGGCTTCCTTATTCATTCAAACCCAATGTAGCTGCAACTGCATGTGCTGCAAGTTGGGGAGTACCACAGTACGACTGTGCATGGCTAGATCCGGAGCTTGCCTTCAGCCCAGTCGCACGCAGAGCATACCCTCACAACAGTTAAACCTCGATATAACGAAGCTGGCAAAATCAGCAATTTGATTAGTTATATTGAATTTTAGAGCGCAGCGCTTAGGCACCCGCTCCTTTATTGAGCGTCGACGTCCCTCGGCGTAACTGCATGAACGCACTCATGCCACTGCTCGTGCATTCGTTGTCGTCGTCTTCCACAACAGGCTTCGATGCCGCTCATCATGGCAACGTTCCCACACTGCCTCTTCCTCTGCGAAGGCGCTGACCCACTGCCAGTCAATGCGATGATTTCAGTCTCAAATTCTTTGTCTCAGTATATCATGAAATGAAAACACATATTCAGCTGCGCTCAAATTTCACATCAGGAAGTATCGTAATCGTCGGACATATTTTTTAACATACAAATTCGACCTTTTACGCAAGTCGCCGATGGATTTCTCTTACATAGAAGGGGCCGCAAAGTTTTCCGAATTATTGGGAAATCAGAAAAAGCAAATTTAGATGAGTAAAAAAAATTTAGTTTGCCGAATTTGACAGTCGGCGACGAAAGATACAGTTTCGTGACATCTTCACATCAGCGGTACGAAGCGAAGCCAGACTCTTTCGCAGGCACTCCATCCACGCGGCTGGTAGTTGCCCGCATGTAATGGCACTACACATATATGAAAAGCACTGGCAGCAGGGGAGTGAATGCTTCGTTTGCCTCTCACTTCAGCGCGTTTCTGCAACTCGAGATTACGCAACCCCCAGCACTAAATGCGCGGGAAGACATTGCACATGACAACATGTACGCCCTCCCGCCATGCCCACTCTTTGAACATGCGGCAGTTAACCTCTAAAAAGTTTGGAGGACGCTAAAGTTTAAGAGTGCCTGTAAGTGTGCAACACGATAGCATTCAAAGTCCCCCGACTGCTTCTCTCACTTACCTGCAACTGCAGCTTATGTAACCGTAATGTTTACCAGGAAACGCTGGCGCCGAATGCTATACACGAAGTCGAGCTTTCTGATAGAAATGTGGCCTCTTGCTTGGGCCGATCCTGGAGGTACTGCGCCCCCCTTCCTCAAGTGCAGTACCAAAAAAGTTACATCATTTTCAGGTTTCTGTTATTGTTTCGTACTTAAATATTTTTTTTAGTTTGGGAACATTTAACAAAAAAGGCATGCGCTGTTGGTGTTTTGTTTCATGAAATTTGTTCGTGGGCTGTCATTCTCAAAATTCCGCGGAATAACTATCGTGAATGTAAGACAAGGTGTGAGCAACTTTAGTGGTCGAATGATGTGGTAATATATCCCATATCGCAAAGCATGGAATATACACATACCCAAAGATATACCGCAATTTTAATTCACGGGACGCCGACACAGGATTTTCTGCAACACAGGGCCCTTAACACTGTCGCGTTAAAACAGGGCGTGCAGGCTAGGTATGCGCTCAGCCACACTAGAAAAGGAGACATGTGCCAACCTGCCCCTTACTACCTCCCCCACTCCTCCCACACGCTTTACTGCGAGCGCACTTCCCCAACCTCTTTCTTCCTCTCTCTCTATTCATATATATACACAGACAGACACATAGGACACACACATCACAAGATCAGTAACTGTTTGCAGCAGAACACTTATACAATTCACAAAGACTCTTCTGTACCAAACCCCACCCCCCAAGCGTGTTTCACATTACACAGATGTCAATTGGTTTTAAGTAGGTAGTTCCGGCGCTGGTGAGGTGCTTGTCATAGTCTGGCAAAAGTTCTTGCGGCTCATCCTTTGCTACAAATGCAACCAATGATGCACCCTCAGGGGCATGCACCTGGAATGTTCAATGTCGTACGTATGCAAATTGTGCAGAGAAATACACTATAAATGAGGTATTGCTGAAAATATTGAGAGTATAGGCATATCCAACACTGCATTTGAATACTGGACAATTTGCAAACTTCTGTAAGCAGGCTTTCAGACATACCTGGCCATAACCAAGATGGCTGCAATTTCGTATGCGTTTCTTGTCATCATGTGGTTGCGTTCCTGCTAATAACACTTAAAAATGAGACACTTCTTTTGAAAGCTTGGAAGTTTTGAAAAGACGGTACAAAGGGCAGCAGAAATGATGTCATCAGACCACATGTTGATACCTTAATTTCGATTCTAGCCTAAGGTGTGCCATCACTACGCCAGACGAGGTGCATGAAAGAGCGCACTTTTAGGTTTTGCATATCCAATCTACACATCTTGCCGTTGATTGCTTTTTCGCTCGTGCACAAATGCAGAGCCATTCAGCATCGGGGTACTTATGCGTAGAAGCTACTGTAGCAGCCACTCTACTGTTTGTGCACTTGATGAAATGATTACGAGACATACAACCAGATGAAAAAAAGAAAGCATTTATTTACAATCGCCGCTTAAGAGTCGCAACAATGGTAGCACCGAAAAAGCTCTAAAAGACCAATGTCACAGCAGTCTTATTTTCTTCTGCAGCACTTTCATGCATGAAATATATTAAAATAACTCTTATGCATCTGGCTCTACAACAATAACTTATTTGCTTTTATCCTAGGTACCTCATCTCAGCAGAAGGAAAATAGCTTTGTTCAAGGACTATCAACACATTTAACATTCTTCTATACAACAATCACGAATGCCTACATTTTTTTACTATGATACAACAAATGACAATGGTCTATGAACCAGTTGAATTCTCACCGTTCAGGCGAGACAAGATGTTATGTGTGTGTGCTTTTTATTACATGTGTGCACAATTGGGGAGCTCACACAAAAATATTTCTTTAAATATACTATGATCACAGCTAACAGCATTCGTTGAAAAGAATGTCCCGTCCATTTCTGCTCCTCCAAGCACTTCAGTCGTCTTCATCGCTGTCACTGAAGTGGGCTGTGTACTTCCTCTCCTCGTGAGTGTCTCTTGCATAATTTATTAGTTGCACAACCTGCAGAGCACACACACACATAGCAGTCAGAGCTCTGCAGATAAAACTGCCCAATACTGCATCACCCATAGGAGCAGACTACAGGGAAGGCAGCATTGTGAAACAGCGCCGGAGGATTCCATCTTTGAGACCTAGCCTACGCACTGATGGTCTACCATTTATGGCCTCAAACCTTCTTGCTAACGTGCGGGTCATGGCCACCCAGGTACCAATTTCCAAGTCATCAGTTTGGAGGATTCTAAATGACGACCTTTCACGCATACCACCTTAACCAGCACCAATGCTTGGTAAGATAGGGACCTGTAGAATCGCTTAGATTTCTCGAATTGGGTCCTCACAAATGCGGGTGTGCCACCGGACTTTTTGAGCAACATCATGTGCACAGATGAAGCCAATTTTTGCAGAAATGCTCAGGTAAATTTGCATAATGTGAATTAATGCGAATTGCATAATGCAAATTTGCATAATGCATAATGCAAAGCATGGTACCAGGGTGTCTACCAAGTTGACATTTCCAAATTTCCTGAGTTTTCCAGGTTTTCCCTGTGTGCCTTTGCGAAATTCCCTGAGTGATGCAGAACTATGTTTTATGTCAAGACGGGCTGCAACCATATCGCCCAATGCTGTCACTCTTTAGTAAGCACATGAAAAATTTTTTTAAAAGAACCAACTTAATCCAATTTGAATACTAAGGAGTAGTGTTTATGTTATTAAAAAAAAGAATAGAAGGGAGAGGTTAGTGATATGCACAGCAAATAAAATGTCTTCAAAAGAAATTGCAAATCGAGTCAGACATTCTCAAATACAAATAAAAAATAGATGCATACAGAAGCAAATATTTTCGAGTCTGAGCTATTTGTACTAATTGATTGCAAGCTCAGTGGTATGAGGCCCGAATTTTGTCACAATTAAGAGTTTCTCTCAACAGCTCGTAAGTCAACCTTAACTGTCCTGACATATACTCTCAGCCCGCGCACGGCGCCTCAGTGTTGTGTTTCACTGCTTTAAAGAGTTTATTTTGTTCTGTATGAGGGACACCTGCATCTCGGCGTCAGCCAAGAGTGTTTTTTGAGCTCAGGGTCCTTCAAAAAAGCGCCCGCATACTTCATTCCTCAATGTGTTGGTCCTTTCTGTTCTCGTGCTCCTTTTGTCGCGCGCTCGCACTACGGACCATTTGAAGCATACTCGTGGTCAGTTTACAGTAAAACTTCCAATTTTTCGGACCCCCTAGGGGCCGCGATAACTTCCGAAAAATCAGGCAGTCCGAAAAAAAATTCATGTCTTTTACTGCTCTTAAGGGCTCAAATCGACGCAGGCACGTCTGGAAAAGCTCTGAATGCTTGTCAGTACACTTATTAGGCTTAGCGGTGCTCCTACTGCGACAGTGGAAGGCGGGTGCACGCGTGTAAAATTAAGGAATGCATACTGTGTCCCGTGACAATTGCCCCTTCCTACGCTTGTTAAGCTTCACCGCAATACTTTTGCTAATGCTTCACCGCGTCACACAACTGTACTGAGGCGAAACTAACTTTCAGGAACCAGCATTATGGAATGCATCGTGCTTTCCGAGCTTCGAAGCCAAAATTATTGCTGACAGCGGAGAAATGAAGAAACACGGCACCGAACGGAAAGAAGCTTAATAGCGAACGTCGAAGCAGTTAGGCGTAGCGTTGCCGCAGTGGTGGATACGGCTGCTAGCGGATCTGCGTGCGACAGCGCCGGTTCGAGGCGGCGAGGTAATCAAAATGGCAGCGGTCGTGGCTTTGATTAATGCCGTTTCGGACCTGCGGTTATGCAGAACGTCCGGAAAATCGGACGGCAAAGAGTTCTTGCGTCCGAAATTTCAGACGTTCTGATACATTGACTCTATGGGGTACGTGGTGGTGCCGCGAAGCCATCCAAATGATCGAGAATCCGGAAAGTCGGTCGTTGACTCTACACTGGCAACTCCTCCAGCCGACGACAGGGCGTCAAAGACGATTCGTTACGATTCCGCTCTGTTATTCGAGCCAGCATTACCGCGACTGTCGGCCCTTTCAATAAAATTACAGCTAAATTTCCATGATAGAGGCACAAATTCCCTGAGTTTTCCCTGAGTTTTTCCAGACTACTAAAAATCCCTGAGAATTCCCGGTTTTCCCGGTTGGTAGACACCCTGGACAGTACGCAGATGCGGATGCGCTTACCCGCGCTTACAGCCATGCTCAGCCACGGCCGACGCACAACGATGCGCCAACTTACCCCCCTATCCCTGCGCGCCGCACTTGATCGCGTTACCGCGAGCTCACACCCCTCCCCCTCTTTCCCTTTGCTCGCTCTGGAAGGTGCTCGAGACGCCACCATCTTTCTTGTCTCACCCTCGCACACTTTCACTCGCACCCAAAGCACAGAGTGTGCGGGGACCGATGGGACCTTATTGCACTTGGACTTTATACAGAACATGAGGTGACTCCACTTCGGCGGTCGCTGTTGTCGCACCGCATGCAATTTGAGGGGTGCATTTGCAAGCAGCCTTTTGTAATTCAACCATTTGGCCATCTGTATCCACAGGAGTTTCCATTTGATGTCTCAGCAATCCTTTGCAGTGGTAGCAAAATTTCGTTATATTGAAATCACATACGAACACCCATCATTAAATTCAGGTTCTAAGTACATGGTGTTATATGGACAAGAGGTTATGAAAAGTTAAATACTTTGTTATATCGATAATTTCGTTATACTGAAGTTCGCTATATTGAGGTTTAACTGTACCTTCATTTTTAATTGCACTCATTCAGATTGTGCTTAAATGCAGTTCTTCATTTTTTCGCTCAGAAATTTATAACAAATATTTCAATGCACATTTAGGCCAAGAGGCATTAACAGTGGGAAAGTGCATCCCAGCATTGCAGTTGCTGGAACCTTGAAGGCAAATATGCAAGTGAGAGGAGCAGTAGAGGTTCACTAGTTGCACAATCAGAAGGACACACACATGTACACGAAGTCATCATTTTGAGTTGCTGCTAGTATCAGGGATTGAGAGGCTCAAAATACTGAACAACACAAAAACAATGGTCTCCTCGGTACTATACTTAAACCTTGAACATTGCTGCCAGCATCTTTCTCTATCTCTCTTGCATTGATTTATATTTAATTAAGTGGTTGATGCAAATTGAGGACAATATAATTGAGTGGATTCTTTGAGTAGGGTAACTCATACGTAAAAATTTACAGATAAGTTAGATCTTTATTTTTATGATGTGTGTGGCCTATCAGACACATTTCTGGTGGCACCAAAGACAAAATTTTTGAGGGATAGTATGTGCACTATAAACTTAAGTGACTGCCAACTAGGGTAGAAAAAGAAAGTTAAAGCTGCTTGTTTAACGCAAACTGCAGAGGAATTTACAAGTTACAGCACAGCAAGCTAGCTGGTGTAACCAGTGAAAATGCAAGCAAACTGTCATTGTGTACTACAATGCATTTTGTAGCAACCTTTGGCATATGTACCAGCGTGTTTTGATATGAGCAGGAAGAATACAATGCAGAAAATATTGCCATGGCATATCACGGTTTAGTAAAGTAATACTGACGAACAGGCAGGTTAATGTTTGAGGCAACCCACAAACGGCTCTAGCCTGAATTAGAGTTAATTGTGCTGCATGTCGCTGTGCATGCTCGGTGACTGCGCCTGGCTGCGACCATGTACCTGTGCACCGTGTCTCACTCTATTTTTGACTTATTTTTTATCTTTCTACATCACCCTCCCCCACCTACAATGTAGTATAGTGAACCATACTTTCTGTTCTGCCTTCCTGCTATTAATTCTTATTTTTTAGTTTTTATTCCTCTCTCCTACGCCAGATAACAACTTTATCTTTGCACACTTGCAGGTACACTCGCACTCTGCAGCATGCAAGGCAAGGTTAGAGCCAAAGGTCCTGCAAGACAGAGGATCACAGGAGAATGGACGCTTGAAGTGAATCACAGTGATCAAACAAGGAAACCCACTAGTTACCCTTTAGACAAAGGAACAAGACAAGCATCCTCATTGTAATGTTAGCACCAGTGAGATTCCTTGCTCGACCACTGAGATTCACTTCAAGACCAACTAGCAGCACAATTCACCACGTTTCCCAACCTAGAATGGAGTAAGCGGCACTGTGCCAGCCTACCTACAGGCAGTTCAGCCATGGCATTAATCAACCCACCTTTCGTGCTGTGGTCTCACTCTCGCAGCCAACACGAAGAGATCTATGGTTCAGGTCCAAGCTGGCTGAGAGCCGCTGGTTCTCGGGTCTTAGCAGGAACTCTACGTAGAAGGGTGGCTGCGGTTGGGGCCCCAGGTTGGAAGGGAACCAGCGGCAGTAGCTGAGGCTACTGTAGTGCACTACATGTACGATGCTCTCAGCGTGAGCACCATCACGCTTGATGATGAAGGCACGCTCGGTTGATATGAGCACCCGCAGGCCATCAGGGCGACTCTCTAGCTGCTCCATGGCTACGAATCTGCACAAACATGCAACACAGTGGCGCTAAGTACTTCTGAAGGATGAATTAGCTATACATTCGGTCACGTGGTAGCTCCTATACAGATCATCAAGAATCTTTCTGTATTCATGGCCCAGAGTTTTCACCAGTGAACACAGCTTTCAAATAAACGCAACAGTACAGAGGCACATACTAGCAGAAAATGCCTACGAAGCCCAGTCGCAAGTTCAACTGCTCACCAAGCACGTGTGGCAAACACCTGATCTACTTTTCCAATTCATATTGTTGTTTAGTACCAGCTTCTAAACACGGTGCATTTGAAACCTAGTTCAGAACAGAAACTAGCACGAAACAATGCAAAAGCTAAATGTGGCCCTGTACTTTGACTACAGCATTTGCAACTTACTGGTGCAGGGTCCCTCTTTTCGAGACTGCATTTAGAAGAGAAGCACTCTTCTTCAAGGCTTAGAAGAAGGTTTTATTCTGTCCAAGAGGTGATTGCCACTCTTAGCAAATAGAAGGGCCCTCTGATAGTGAAACTGAAACTGCTGGCACTACAGTGGGCACTGGCTCTAGTGCAACTTGCACTGTTGTGACAGCACAGGAGCCGTTCTTCCTAAATACAGGTGGAGCTTTGATCAGGTATGTGGCAGGCAAAAAGGACTCGAATGAGTGTCGCAGAACTGCCATCCTGCATCAACTACTAGTGGGACACGCTGCAGCAACTTTCACGCTACTGTCATGAGCAGTTGGTGACGCTTATGGAGGCCGGTGAAAGATAATGAACTTCAACAAGCAATGCTGTCTATTTGAACAAACTCATGCACGACAGAATTGTGACGCGCTGGTAATGGTGACAGCAGTGAGCACAGTCGAGGGTTTAATAAGGTAACTAACAATCATGTCGTCAATTTATGTGCTATGTGTTACCTCACTATGCGTTCTAGATCAACCGGCAGTCACCACAGAAATTTGAGTACGTTAGATGCATCACTTATATTCAATACCAATGAGCCTATCACACTAGGAGCTACAACATGAGCACATCTTGTGCTAGGGCTGGAACTAAGCATAGAAACTAAACCAGACAGCAGCAAACTTACTGCAGACTACACTTATCTGCAATGCCTTAAGCTGCTTTATGTCTTAACCATACACTATGCTCCACACCAAAAACCCATCTTCCCTTCCAATTTGCAGCGTCTTAGAATAGGGCATACACTCACAAAACTACTTTGCAATTGTCACTTACTATTGGTCATTTCTGCAGTGATCATGTTGTTGTTATGCCAATCATGATCATGGTGACAAGCACCTGAATGTCAACTGATGGTGAAGCACTCTTATATAAAGAAAGTTTTGAGTACAGGTCTTGGTCACTTTAACCACAGGAAAGAAAAAAAGCCTCCCCTTTTTCGATGTGAAGAGCCAGTGAAGCCACAACGTTTGCAATACTGCTGGACACTCATACAGCACCCTATATTATTAAAGCCACCTATTGCTCACTATGCGAACCACATCAAACAATGCTACTAGCTTCCACAAAAAATGCATGTTTTTTTCTAATTGTTAATGCGCTTTCAGGGTAATGATCTCAATCAGCTTTGGTTTATGGGCTAGTTGCCTGCTCCTAAGCTCACATACTACATGATGTTTGGGGTTCAAAGGATGTTCCACATCTAGTGCTTTGGCCTGAGCATCACTGGCTAGCACTACCAGTGTTATGCTTGTCCACACACACAAATACCCAAGTAAGTGGAAGGGAATATGGTCGCCTAGGTAGCTCAATAGTTAAAACACTGGACGTGTAATGTGACAGATGTAGGTGGCAAGTTATCTTTTCGTCTACTTTCAATTTCACTTATCACATTATTTCTATGTTTCAATTAAACATAACAATAATTGCTCCTATGCTTCCTCTGGCTTCATTGCCCATTTCTTCATATGGTTGAGATTAACAAAGAATCTAGCTCCTCGAATCCCCTTATTCTTATCGTTACTCTTTGCAACTCAACCTTCGATACTGACCAAAAGAATGAGAAAAGCACCACTCACAGGTCTCCACTGACATCAGTCAAGTTGCAGAGGAACTGCTGCCCAAGTGCTTGAGTGGTCGAGTAGCAGGGAAGCAGGCCACCTGGCCCCGAGCAGAGACGAGGCGCCCGGCAACGCCGTGGGTGCACGTGCGATAGGGGTTTGCTAGTGTCGCGCACAATGCTTGCTGCCTCCGTCACCAGGTCCAGCAAACCGGCGGCTGGCATAGCCACTGTCCCAATCAGGCCCTTGCCCAGGCCTGTCAACAGGCCCTGGACGCCCTCATTGATGGCCCCCTGGTACGAATGCTTCGCGATGCTGGTGAAGCCCCCGACCACTCCACTGCCCAGCCGACGCAGTCCCGTTACTATGTGGCGTTCGCTCGACTGTTCGGGTGCTGCAGTGCTGCGGCTGCGCTGCTCCAGCTGGCGCCCAGGGTTGGCCACCGTAGTCAGGCTCTCAGACAGTGAACCAGCCATCTGGAAAAAAAGTTTATCACAAGCCTGGCCACGCACAGCTGCTGAGAACCTAGACGGCGAGGAATTCATTCTCTACAGAATTACGCGCACGACCATGTGATGGAGTGAATGTGACGCAATCATTAGAGCTGAGCTTCAACTGATCGTTTATTTCTGTCTGCCTTCCACACCAGGCTGCGAGTGCTCAAAGTGGCAGCGAACTGCCAAGGTGTTGTTGGGAGTGGCAATATGACGCATGCAGATAGAAGAGTATTGAGTTATTAAAAGGACACTGAAGAAAAAAGTTTAAGTTGCTTATGTAGTCTTAAAATTCTGCCTGCATTTATTCAAGGGAAAAATGTTGTTATTATAGGAGGAAATAATACCGAACTTCCCTCTCTTGAATTGCATGCCCAAGCCCCACTCATGATGACATCAGTGCGATGTTGCACATTCACACAAATTCTCGTACATACAGTAGAACCTCGTTAATACATTCCTGTTACGTATGTTTTCCCAGTGCCAATGTTTGCTATCGAGAACACGAAAAGTGACCCAATAGAGTTACGCTCATTATTTACCGGTTCATATGTTTCCGGAAAGCACGATTTTTCAGCACCAACGTTCAATATGCCGCCAAACTGTGATCGTATAATACGTTTTCTGGCCACTAGATCCCTAGCAAACAAGAAAATGTGCGAGGCGAGAACGATCAAGAACAGTATATAGCAGCCAGTCTCACATGAAAATGACGGCGCATACAGTTTCTTATTCCGGTACCAGCAAATCTCTGCCTGGGTCATCACATGCCACGTTCACAGCTATCGCCACCGAACCTATTGCGATAAGCCTCTTCACCTATCCGTTCTATAGTGTGTGGTGAGTAATGCCATTGGTAGCGTAATGCACACTTTTAGTGGGCGATAATCGAAACGTGCCGCCATTCCCTGCTGCAGGCCAGCGCGATGTGAGCATCACGGTTCACTTCGGCGGCATCCAGCGTCACCCACCAGCTCGATTTCGTTTCAGTTTCCCATCACCCTCTTGAAACACCACACAATAGGAAAACAGTAAAATGCATCTCGGACCATCAAAGCACCACCAGCTTACCATGCGCACCAGCGATCGATTGACGCGACGCTTCGTATTATGTAGATGTCAACAATAGTTGAGTCTGCCACATTTTTTAGTTACTTCGGATTGTTCATTTTCCCGGTTAGTACATTATTCCAACATGTATGAACGAGGTTTTACTGTATTACATCCCTACATGCCAAGGAAGGAGCTTCAATTTCAAACCAAGCACCATTTGCCCTTCTCCTCACGGGTGCTGCGCTCCCAGCTGGAGAGTCGACATCAATCGCACAAGTGCACCTATTTACATGGCAACACTGTGACGTTACTCACAGTGACACGTAACTTCGAGAATTATTTAAGGCAACATCTGCTATCTGTTTAATCTGTTGCTTCAATAGATGAATTAAAGTTATGAGAAATAATAAAACATACAAACCGAATGTCTGCGTGTCTTTGTTTTACTTCGTACTGTAGGAAGCGAGACATACTACCATTTTGTCCATTTCCCACATCATGCAGTTGTGTGCACAGAGAACGAAACTATGTCATTTTCAACTGTGTTCCAGAGCCGCGATCATGCTCTTTCATCCTCTTGCGTGTGTCTCAGTGCTGTTGATTGTGGCACTGACTTATATTGCTACATCGTGAAACACTGTACTAAACAAATGGGGACGAAGAAAGATGCACAAGGACGAGCATTTATCTTTCTTTGTCCCTGTTTACGTAGCTCAAAGTTTCACAATCAATTCCAACCAGGCCACCTCGCAGTGGTGCTTCAGCTTATACTTTGAATCAGTTCTTGTTGTGCAGAGCGCACAAAATCGTTCGCTGCGCAAATCAAGACAAACGCAATAACTTGCATGCGCGACTGCAACTGTAAGTGCGCCACTCAGCAATAATGCGAGACAAAGAGGAAAAAGAAAACGAAAGGAGGCGGGGCCAGTGTCATATTCATCACGGATACTCTGGCTCCAGTATGGGAGACCACCAGGAAGCAATTTCGCTCGCAAAGGCTAAAATGGGCAAGTGGAGAAAGTGTTTACAGTCAAATTTCGTTACTGCAAACACCACATTAACGAATTTCTCAAATTTATGAATATTTTAACAATAACCACCAGATTGCCTATATTTTCAACGTAAAAATATTTCAGAACTACTAATTTCAATACAGCACATATTTCGGAATAACGCATGTGGTTTATTTTCCCCTTCATAACCGAGGAACATTATTAGTATTACGAATTAGGCTAAAAGTGACAGTGCCGCAACTCTCGCGTGAAACAGAAACTACGAGTGCAGTAGCTATCACCATCACCACATCACAGTAGCTATCATCATCACCATGTCGAATGCCAGCTACTTCACCCCAAACTTCACCAAGAACTTCATGACAAAGGTTTGGCGATGTTCGTGCGAGATCCAATGATGAATGCAGCTAGTGACGGTGCCAAGAAGTGAAAGCAGTTTTTGCTGCAGGACAAATTGGAACTATCGCTGGAAATTGATGCAGGGAAAAAGCAAATCGACGTGTGCAGACAGCGTGGCATTGCCCCATCAACCGTCGCGACCATTTTGAAAGACAGAGACAAGATTGTCAAGCTTCACCAGGAATTGCAAGTCACTCCTACAAGAAAATGGCTGTAACTGGAAAACTTTCAAAATGTAGACCAAGCTGTTCTCATGTGATTCAAAGATCCCAGACTGCAAAACGTTCCCCTGTCTGGGCCAATGCTCCAAGAAAAAGCATGAGTTTGCTGATGCACTTGAAATAACTGAGTTCAACGCCAGTACGGATTGGCTTTTTCGTTTTCGCCAAAGGAACGGAATAACTTGGCAGGTAGACTTGGGCGAGGAAGAGGCTGCTGACAGAGAAGGCACAGATTCCTGGTGCAATAATCATTTTCTAAAGGTGGCTGAATCGTACTCTGACGTCGATATTTTAAATGCGGATGAGACCGCATGTTTTTACAGCTCCTGCCAGACTGAACGATGCACTTCAAAGGGCAGCAGTGCAAAGGAGGGAAGAAGTCGCATCTTCATGTGACAGTCTTGCTATGCTGCAATGCAACAGGCATGAAGAAAATTAAACCACTCGTCATCGGCAAGTATGCGAAGCCTCGCTGCATGAAAAACATCATGTCGTTACAGTAAGACTACAGTGCCAACAAACGAGCCTAGAAGACCAGAGAACTCTCTTACGAGTGGCTCATCAAACTCGACGACCAAATGAGGAGGAATGACCGAAGAATTCTACTGGTTATCGACAACTGCTCTGCTCACATTGTGAATGTTTGCTTGACACTTGCTCGCTTGGAGTTTCTTCCGCCAAACAACACATCCTTGCTGCAACCCCTAGACCATGGCATTATAAAGAGTGTGAAAGTAGAATTTCGTAAGCGCCTTGTGCAGTGGCTGATTATCAAACTCCGCCTAAAGCAGCCGACTGCAATCAATATTTGTCAGGCAGTGGAAATGCTCACCGGAGGTTGGCGGAACATGAAGGCGTCCACTATTAGCAACTGCTGGTGAAAAGCAGAGCTTGTCAAAGTACCTGTGCAGCTTGAAAATGACCTGGAGGTGACTAAAAACAACCCAGGAGACCTGTGGACCAAGGTTTCGGAACTGCTGCCCGCCGTCTCTTCCTTCGATGACTAAGTGGAGAGCGACAGCGCAGCACTAATGGCGGCGGACCTGACAACCGGAAAGGTTGTTAACTGTGTTCGTGACGTCTCCAGTGACGATGAACACCCGAATGAAGACAACTATGGGTTACTGAACACAGAAAATGAGATTGTGTCGAGCATTGATGTTTTAGTGCACATGAACAAAGTCCGCACTTTCATCGCTCGGTGCAATGACATACCCAATGAGATATTGCGCAAAGTGGAAGACGTAGACTCATTCCTAATCGGTTGTGTGTGCTGCACGCACCAGAAAATAATCACTGATTTCTTCAAATAAAACAGCTTTGAAGTGAGTGAAACATCTTTATATGAGAGTGCTTGTCTGCACACGTCTACTGCCAAGGTATGTCATTTTCATTTCTGGGTTTGTCCGCTGGCTTATAACCGCAAGTTTTTCATTACAACTATATTTCAAAATAGAGAACAATTTTCGGCGGTCCCACGTGATTCGTTATATTGGGATTTGACTGTATGTTGGTTGTGACGCTTGCCTCCTGAAATCATGGGTTTGCGGCACTTCAAATATTTCTATCTCTGCTATTAATTAACCAACTTGAAAAATTCATGCGCATGCCTCATTAATGATGTCAGCGAAATCGCAGTTACACTGCCCTCAATAGCAGCTTACACTTATGGTAGAGTCATATCATAGCATTGTGCAGTGCTACGTCCTTTGTCCTGAGGACCTCGTGGCATGCCTTGCAAAGAAATGCTCGTATATCTGTCCTGCTGGCATCAACGTTAGATTGTCTGAAGCTGCTCTTTTTGTTTAGGTGATGCCCACATTGCGCCGCCTGCAGCAGGAAACAGCGCTGCGATGTGGGCAGCACGTTTCGCTCCGGAGGCATCTGAGGCCCCCCACCAGCTCCATTTCGTGTCGGTTTCCCGTGGCCCTCTTAAAACACCACGCAATAGGAAAACAACGAAACCTGTCTCGGGCTGCCAGAGCACCACCAGCTCAATGTGCTTCGGCATCTCGTGGTGCAACAATCCACACGAGGCCTCATATTACGTAGATGTCAACAACAGTTGAGTCTGTCAAATTTGTTTAGTTACTTCAGATCGTACATTTTTTCTCCAATTTTTTTTCTAGAATGAATGAATGAGGTTCTACTGTATCTGGGCTGTTTTATGCAGGCATACTTTCCAAGAGCTTTCTAGTTGAGTTTATTATTTGTGAGCACAACACAGTGCCTCTCCCTTTTGATAAACCCTCTGAGCATGCGCTTTCAAAATTTGATATCTTGGAGAGCTAGTATAGGAACCAATGCGCTACTATGTTATTTATTTACACAATCCTATCATTGCCTTGGGGGCATTAGGTAGGGGGCAAGTAACAACAAATGTGCCACTGAAACATTCATCCCACTCACACAGAAGAACACACAAGCATACCCACTTACAACATACAGCAATATAGAGCAATGCAGTTGAACCTCGATATAATTAACATGGTTATAAAAGATAATCAAACATAGCGAAGCAAATTTAAAATGTTTCTTGCCAATATCAGCATGTAATGATTATATGTTTATAATGAATATCGGTTATAACAAATCTATTTTTATATCAGACGCAACTTCATTATAATAAAGTTCAGCTGTATTTTATTAAATAGTGCATTCTAGCATTTTTTTGTAGCAAGCCGAAAGTCAATCTAAATGTCATTATTTATGGTTACAGTACACCCTTCTTTAATGCATATAACCTACACCCAAAATACAGCAATCAGAAAAGGAAAAGACTGCACGCATAACTTGTGCAAACAACAGCAAACAACACATACATAAAATATTTATAAGCACTAACTGGCACTATTGATGGAACAAAGCAAAGGTCCAGAAATGAACCTGCTCGGTACGTTCAGCAATTGTTGCTTTCTCTCCTGCACTCTGATGAAGCAGAATGAAGATTCACGGCAACACAATTATCTTGTCTTTAGGCACAGTTTTACGAAAACAGAGTGCACTGCCAAGAAGCCACAGCCAAAGGCACAATTCATGTTATTAACCTGCACTTACACAACATATTCTTTTACTCTGGCATCACTAAATAATGTCTTAAATTATATGCACTGCAGAGCTTAAAAATTCTTATTTGTGTATTTGCATACCACTATCAGGGAGAGACATGGACATCGTTGTTACTGTGGTGCTATCAACCAGAGAGCTCACCTTGGCAGTGGAGTTGGAGAGGCCATGGGTGACCCCCTTCAAGAGGCAAGCGGCATTTCCATCCTTCATAAAGTCCGACCAGCCTGTGCAGACGTCATTGAAGAGCCCCACTGGGTCACCCAAGAAGTCCACAGCACCCAGAATCTTTGCAGCGTGGCTCTGAAACTCCTGAGAAAGCAGACAGCGAAAATGCCATCAATTTTCGACGTGTGTGACTGCTCCATATGCTCATGTGCATGAAGTGCAAGGTTTACTTCCGCAACACAAACTGCCTTACAAGCTTTGCAAGATGTGAGATGACATTTATTTTACTTTCAAGTAAAAGAAAAAATGTTCCTGGGAAGAAAGATACACTCTTCAAGTGCAAACTAATTGCATCTGTTGAAAATTTTAATACATTCCATGCATTTTCTTCATACTTAGAGACAGACAGAAACTGAGCATAACGTTTCTTTAATTCTTGGTAAATTTTGTTGCACACCCAAATGTGAACTTCATGCCTCAACTCTGAAAAACGTCGCACACAGATGAACAAAACTGACCTGCACTGCACACAGAAAGGTAATTGGAAAATACACTGCTATTCCAGAAACTAGCCACATACGAATCATTCCTCTCAAGAACAAGGTGAGAAAAGACCCTGCTCGACGACAACATGCTGACGCCTGTCTGGCATGCGAACTTGAAGAAATATTCAGGTCATTCGGGAAGAAAGACAATTCTGTCACTCAAAGGGAATTTTTGAGCTGTTGGTACATCAACTAAAGCTCTTTAACTTAAATATACTTATAGCGGGCATACAGAATGTCTCTTTTTTGCAAAATATATTACGCACTGATGCATGCGACAATAACAGGAAATAATTTTGTGCGCCATACATGGGAATTTTTGTCACTAAATGCAAATTGAAATTAGTTTCAAGCATTTTTCATTGTTCTTGCAGGAAATGCCACATGTGTTCAGCAAAAATGTTTGTATGCCTACCTCTTAAGCTGAAAGTTTATACTTTTGCAAAATGCTACAGGCTATATTTTTCTGGCAAAGTCACTTCTAAGACTAATCGAGGGCGCCTGTTGATTGTTTAATTTCGAAAAAATTTTTCCGCTAGGTTCATTCCAGTTTTATAATGCTAGAACTTTTGCTTAGGAAATGTTTGGAGAAAAAATGAAGGAGTTTGGCCTGAAAGACGAAGCATCGATTGTGATAGAAAATTATTAGACATCTACACTAAGTAAGGATAGTAGCTCTACCTTGTATAAACTTGTAAACATTTATTTGCTTACAAACTAAATTAACAAGCATGGTGTCATGCGTACACAGGCAAACATGAACACATCTCACACGATAACTGTGGACATTCCCTGTTAGAATGCTGACGTGAGGAAGAGCGGCAGCAGCAGCGAGCGAATTGCCCTTCGTGGTGCCTCTCGCTTCAACGTTAACCATGTGGTGAGAATGCACACAAAGGCATCAGCGCTCGTCGCACCTAGACTTTGTACCCATTGCAGATTACTTTCAAGATAGAGCCTACGTGCCTGCACTCAGCTACACCACCATATGCAGCTGCAGCCAGCGTAGAAAGCCCACCTATCGCTGCCGTGAATGTGCAATAAAAAACAAACAAACAAATAAGAAAAATGTATACAGCAATGAACATGTCCTCAGTGTGGCAACATTAGCGTCTGGTTAAAAATTATCCTAAGATCAAAACTAAGGCTTACAACAAAAACCACTTGACTGAAAAACATCAATAAAATAATGTCATGTGTTGCAGAACATCACAGTCACGTGTGTTTTTGTTTTGTCAGCAGCGCAGACATGTGAGGTGGGCCGCGTTTTCCTGAGATGCGTGCATATGTGCAAGAGAAAAATATGGGGACTGTGCATAGAAAATATGGATGCGAACACGCTTTCACCTGTTTATCCCTAGCCAAGCTGCACAACGCGGCCGCAGATAAGAACTCCGGAATAAGCACTTCTTTTGTTCATGTGTCATGGCATAGCAGTCATAACAGTGCGCTTGTGATTTGGAGGTCAGTAGTTCAAATGCCTGTTTGAACTTTTTTCCTGTTCTTTTTTCTTAAATATGTCTGCATTATTACATCACTTTCCCCTTTCACTTCTGCAGTAGTTGCTTTTTACCTATGCTTCACCAGCAAGCTTGATGAGTATGGTTCCTGCCAAGGGGGGCAAAGTGACCCAGTGCGAAGCGTAGGGGTGGGGGGCTTAGGTAGATGCCACTTTAGCGGCTGCAGACCAATTAATAATAAGTTGCTACTGTGACTTTGTTGCTTTCTATGCTTCCCCATAATGGATCCTGTATTGGCCGCTGTGATCCTGTTTGAACTGAAGTTAAGCGCTGTCGTGTAGTACGCATTGTCATTGGCTAGGGACCAACAGAATGGAGCGTGCACTCCTTCACAGTACTCAGGTGCAGTCTCGAGATTTCTCTCTTGCAACTCACACATGCGCACAAGCGTCAGGCAAAGAGGGTGCAGCTCTCGCGTGTCTGTGCCACCAACGAAATGGAAATAGACCCCAGTCACAGAGGTGAGCAGTTAGATTTCTATAATATATAAGAAACAACACAAAGGTAAAAATTTGTGATTACTTAAAGAATGCTACTTCCAAACAAGGATAGGGCTTTGTTTACAATGTCATCGCTTATGCAAATGCTTTACGATACATCAAAAAATACAACAGGTAATACAGTACATACCCCTCTGTAATGTTCAACCACATTGTTGACTAGAAATTCTAGAGATTCGAATGGGTGCGACTTCACGAAGGAATCTGCAACATAGAATGAAAGAAAAATGTCACATGTTATGCTTAGAGTGGAAAGTATAAGCTAGCTATTTTCATAACAGCCAGCATGAAAGTATTCATGAATTAAGCATACCAGACGGTCTTACTGAAGGCAGGTGAGGACACAAGTAAGAACGAACAGGTGTTAGTGTGGTCTTTCTCAGTCCAACTTGTGTTCGTGTTTGTGCGTCATCCTTTCAGTGACTTCAATCCCTGACAACTTATTGAAAAAAACAGTCTACACATTATTGCGGTGACACCTTTTTGTTCTAACAAATTTTAAAGAAAGATTTGCTGCTTATTGCTGCTTTATAACTACTCAAATTTTTATGACATTTTTTTGTCTGCACTGTTCAATAAAACATTCAGAATCATTGTTCTTCTGGTTCATCTGGACATTTATTGCCAACAGCTTACTTCTTCAATGGTGAGGTGCACTTATGACAGCGGCATTTCACTTTGCATACACATAGCAGGCAAGCAAAGATGCCGTATGCATTCATGGACATTAAGGACAAAAAGAAATGCAATATTGTTGCAAAATTTGAGTGAAATGCATAGCAGCGCTGTTAAAGTCATTATACAGTTGACTTCTGTTGATTCGACCTTGACGGGACCAACAAAATTGATTGAGTTATCTGGCATGTCGAATTAAACAAGCACCAGAAAAAATACCAAACCCACCGCTGAATCATTTGGCAGGATTTGCCCGGTTCTAACATTTTCCTGATTTCTACGTGTCCAATGCAAAAGTGGTCTAGGTTTTGTCCACAGTCAATTTTCCATGCAGGCAATTTTTGGCCCGATTTTCTTGAAAATTATAAATAAATAAAAGGCGCATGTTATAATCGGGTAAACACCATAATCAGACATTGTGAGCTGCGATTGTTGCTTGACGATCTTCCTAGGGCAGGCCGGAAATAGGCGTTTTCAATAGGAGATGACGCAACGCATTCACTGTCCCCCTAAGCTCCCCCAAAACAGACACTGCCACTAAAGAGGTATCAGGCTGTCTACCAGGTTGATATTTTCAAATTCCCTGAGTTTCCCAGGTTTTCTCTTAGTGCCTTTGCAAAATTCCATAAGTGACACGGAACCTTGTCTTACGTCACTCTCTCTCTCTCTAAGCAAGCATGTTAAAAAATAAAAAACGACTTAATCCAGTTTGAATTGTAAGGAGTAATGTTTACTTTATTCAAAATAGAAAACTGAAGGGAGGGGTAGTAAAATGCACAGCGAATAAAATATATCTGAAAAAGAAAGTGGCGAAAGCCATTGCAAATTGAGTCGAACATCTTCAAATACGAATAAAAAGATGCATACATAAGCAAATATTTTCAAAAATGAGCTATTTCTATAAACTGATAGCAAGCTCATTGGTATTAGGCCCGAACTTTCTCACAAGTGAGATTCTCTCAGCAGCTGGAAAGTCAACCTCAACTGTCCTGACATACTATCAGCCCATGCACAATGCCCAAGTGTTGCGTTTCACTGCTTTAAAGAGTTTGGTTTGGATGGCGGTCACCTGCACCTCGGCATCAGCCAACACTTTGCTTTTTGAGCTCAAGCCCCTTAAAAGAAGAGGCGGTACAGTTCATTTCCCAATAATTCCTCAATGCGACGGTCCTTTCTATTGTCGTCTTCATTCTGCCGCGCGTTCACTCCATGGACCATTTGAAGCATCTTCTTGATCAGCATTTCCTTTAACCGGTGACATGGCGTCAAAGACAACTCGTTACGATTCCTCGCTTTTACTCGAGCCAGCATTAGGGCGGCTTTCATTCGCTTTCAATAAAATGACAGCCAATTTTCCCTGATAGACGCACACATTCCCCAAGTTTTTCCTGAGTATTTCCAGCCTATTCAAAATCCCTGAGAATTCCCGGTTTTCCCATCTGGTAGGCACCCTGAGGTTGTTATTGGGGTCACCAAAGGTGTCAGGCACGTGCATGCAAGTTGGTCCAGTTCGAATTATCCAGCAAAGGGCAGTTTTAGGATCAAAATAATGAAAGTTTGCACCCACAGAAATGCATGGGCGCCGGCCAGAGCTTTCATCCAGAATCAAATCAACAAAAAAATCAAACCAGAGTCGAATTAATGGAAGTCTACTGCAATAAAAACGCAGGTCACTGTGTGTAATACGGAGATGAAGCAGTAAGTCACTTCAAATAAACTGCATCACAGGCAGTACCTATTTGCACTTATGTATCACCAACCACAGGCCTATGGCAACAAAAATCCTTAAATCACGCAATATTCATGGTTTTGAAAAATTGACTGCACATGAAAATTTGAGGTAACAATTTGACATATGCTTCACTATTACCATACTACCAATTAAAGTTGAACAATATATACATAAATAAAGAATAAATAGATGAACACATTTACTTTATTTTTTAATATGTTTACCTTCCTCACCCTATCCTACATGCCAACTTTTCTCCTCCCACATTGAGAGTGAAAGAGAGTGAGCTACATAAACTGCTGAAGAAAGCAGTTGTCAACCTCACGAAGACAAGTACCCTTGTTGAAATGTTAGCTCTAGCGAAATCCCTTGTCCAACCACTGTTGATCAATAAATAAATGGTAGCTCTAACAGCTGATGTTCTTTGAAAGGATAAATTGCTTATTGCAGTTACAAGCTGCACCTTCTGAATAAGATTTCTTCAGCGTGCCAGAACAGTTTATCAAATAACAGTAATAGTTAATGAGACATCATTTTGTAAGACAACTCCACAATGTGTGCTACTAAAGTAGCACAATACACCATTCATTACTGTAACAGCCAACGCTCCCCACACCCCCCCCTCTCTCTTTTTTTAATGCAGTCAATTGTGAGCTACAGAAAGAGTGTCCTTAGGTGCAGTAGAGTGATGGTAAAATCCTGACACCTTCACAGCGGATCCAAATTTCAGAGTGATGTGAATTGTTCCAGTTTTAAGCTCGGAGATAGTTGAAACTTGCCAAGTTCAACTGCAACGTCCTCAAAACGCATGAGGCTCCATCCAACTCTCTTCTTGATGGCATCCAGCTCAGGGGGGCGATGACTCAAGGTGAGCACGCTGAGCTTGACTTGGTCCAGCCTCAGTTTCAGGGTGTTGAAGTAGAAGCGCCTGGCATTGGCCGACGCCGCTGCATGTGCTCTAGATGCCAAGTTAGGAAAACCTTCATTAGTACTATTCTGTGCTCTGTTTGCCAGTGAACCGCATGCAATTTAAACCTGTGCTGTAGAAGGAAAATACACTTGCAGCATGGATCTTTAATTACACAAAACATCACTAAGAGTTCCTTCCTGCTCAAACCCAAAACTAAAGTATCTTATCAATAGTGACATGTGGCAACTTACTCAGCCTTGTTCGATGAAAAAATAAAAGCTCATGAAGTAAGCAGTAATGATTTACTATCTATGAAATCAATAATCAAACCAACCAAATGCAAGAACATATAAATCTCAACATTTCGAGGCCAACTTGGAGGCCGGCTTCGGGGCCGATGTGGACAGCTAAACGATGGATGGCGACTGTTGGAGGCATAACTACATAATTAACTAGCCCAATGAGACAGGTAATCCTGTCAAAATATTTAGCCTCAAGTAACAATTTATGTTAGGATTATGATTATATTAGGAATAATAGCTGGGCCAGCATACCTCTGCAGTTGATTGTCAATGAAAACTTCATCCCCGAAATCATCCACAAGGTGGTGCAGGAATTGGACAATCTTCAGCATCAGCAATTCCTCCAAGGCCAACGTAATGTTCTTTATGTGCATTATGAAATGCTGCAAAGAAATGCATGCACATCTCACTTTCTCTACCGGAAAGCTCAGAACTCAAGCACACAGTGCTACTTCTTGAGCAACCTATACACGACACTCAGTGGTAACAGCTATACATTGACAAATGGGTGAAGAGATACTTGCTTAATAATCTGGCAATCTATAAACTTATTGTACGTCACAGAAAAATGGGCAGAGTATCGTTTTCTCAAATTGCCCAGTAACATTAAGAGAGTTTTCGTGTGTCCAGTATTCCAGTAAACGCAAGCAAACTAGGTGTTTTACCGGGTGAGCAGAGGCGCAAACGTGAACAACCTGCATGGTGCAGCCACCTGGTGGCGCAGAGCTCAACCAAACAAACATGGGGCTAACATTGCAGTAAACGAGTGTATTCTACCTCACTGCTAGAGTAAATTTTTGGCAGCAGCATGATTGTGTTGCTGCCAAGAATTTACTCCAGCAGCACAGTAAAACACATTTGGTAACTGTATTTACAGTTGTGTTCGTCTGGTTGCGCTCTGCACCACCAGGTGGCTGCACTGTGCAGGTTGTGCATGTTTGCGCCTCCGCTCATCTGGTGAAAACCCAGTTTGCTTGTGTTTACTGGCATACCGGACACGCTAAAACTCTCCAGTATCTTGAGTCTACTGATAAGGCAACATTGAAGCAATGAAATGGTGGTGTTGTGACCATACCTCAAAAGGCCCCTAACCAGATCTGGCCATGTTGAGCTGACAAGCGCTGTAAATACAATGTGCTCTATCGATCGTGTCTGCTACGTATGTTTTACATCCCTACGTGCCACAGAAGGAGCTTCAATTTCAAACCAAGCCCGGTTTGCCCTCCTTCTCACAGGCGCTGTGCTTCCAGTTGGACAGTTGACATCAATCGCACAAGTACACCTATTTACCTGGCAGTGCTGTGACGTCATTGACAGTGACACGTGACTTCGAGAATTGTTCAAGGCAACATCAGCTATTTGTTTAATCTGTTGCTTCAATAGATGAGATAAAGTTTAGAGAAATAATAAAACATGCAAATTGAATGTCTGGATGCCTTTGGTTTAATTTGTGCTCTAGCAAGAGAGATGTACTTCCGTTTCGTCTACTTGTTCCCAGCTCGTGCAGTTGCATGCACAGAGAATGAAACTGTCATTTTCTACTGTGTTCCAGTGCTGCAACCATGCTCTTTCATCCTCTTACGTCTGCCTCAGTGCTGGTGATTGTGGCACTGACTTATACTGCTACATTGTGAAACACTGCATGACACAAATGGGCCAAAGAAAGGTACGCAAGAAAGAGCACTTATCTTTCTTCGTCCCCATTTGTGTAGTGCAAAGTTTCATGATGAATCAGTTCCAACTAAGCCAGCTCGCAGTGATGCTTAAGCCTATACTACTAATTAGTTGTTCACGTGCAAAGCGCGCAAGACTGTTCACTGCGTGAATCAAGACAAACGCAACAGCTCATGTGTGAGACTGCACTTGGAAGTGCACCACTCAGCAAGAACACAAGAGAGAGAGGAAAAAAAAACTGAAGAAGGCAGTGCCCATGTTGTATTCATCACGCGATACTCTGGCTCCAGTATGCGAGGACGCCAGGAAGAAATTTCGCTTGCGGAGGCTAGACAGGGCAAGAGGAGAGAGTGTCTATGTTGGTAGTGACACTTGCCTCTTAAAATCATGGGTTCGCAGCACTTAAAATTTTTTTTATCTCTGCTATTAATGGACTAATTTGAAAAATTCATGTGCATACCTCATTAATGATGTCAGCAGAATTACAGTTGCACTGCCCTCAATAAGAAGCCTACACTTATGGAAGAATCATACCATATCACTGTACAGTGCTATTTCCTTTGCCTTAAGGACCCCATAGCATGCCTTGTAAAGAAATGCCCTTATATCTGTCCTGCTGGCATTGACATTGGATTGTCTCAAACTGCTTTTATTGCTTGGGCCCTGCACCTGTAGCTGCTGTATGATTAGTCATGTTGCAAATGCCTACTTCTCCCTTGGTACCTACTTGTCTTCCCTTACATTTCAAACTCCAGAAAAAGGAGTTAACCTGCAGGTGCATAAGTATGGTATAACTACCGTGTTAACTTCAAATTTCAGAACCTGTAACTATGGAAGTGAACTTAGAGAAGCACACTCAAAGTGCCTTGCTTTTATTTATAAATATAATTTGCGAAAAGGGTAGAAATAATAAAACATACAAACTGAATGTCTGCATGTCTTTGGTTTAATTTGTACTCTAGCAAGAGAGATGTACAGTCGCCGACTGATTTTTCGGACTCCAAAAATTCGGACATGCTCGATTATTCCGTCTGCTTCACGGCACCGCCATTCTCCCCATAGACCATAATGTATAACAACTGCCAAAAGTTCGGACACCTTGCAACCTCTCGTCTGATTTTTCGGACACCCCTTGAGCCAACTCGATCGAGAGCACCGTGCACCGACTCTGACCGGTGCATGGTTCAACTTGCTGAGCGCTATTTTTGTTTTGAACGGAGCCTCCTTGCTGCCCCACGAAGTGGCGCTACTGCAAATCCCCGCTCATCATCATCGTTTCTGCCTGGTTCGTAGCTACAGCAGTTCCGGTCTCAGCTTAGTAAGCCATGTCAAGACAATCCAGCAGCTGATTTGTTTCTTTGTGCACGACGCTGCGAGTAGGCACTTTTTCCGTTTGTCCGACCGGTGTCGGCGTGATGGCGTGGTGATGTTTGCTTTGTGTGCTGTGTCGAGGTTGCAGTGACACAACGCGGCATACGGAAACATCGCGTCAAGTGTCTAATGGTGCCGACAGTGCCCGCGCAGACTGCGCTGGGGAATGCTGGCAAGCGGCTGCCGGGAGGCCTAGGATTTGTCGCCTTCCAATGTGCTCCCTACTGACGCCGAAAATGTTCTGCCGAGACCTGCGCAACGGTTGTACTATGATTCCGGACACCGTCTCATTTGACAGTTTCACAGGTGCTGATACTGCTCTACTGACATGTGCAGAACTAGACGACGGCAAGATCGTTCGTCAGGTTTCTGCTGCACCGCCGGACGATGACTCTGAGTCGGAAGATGATGCACCATATGCTACACTGCCGTCGCATGCGGAGTGTGTACAAGCAGTGACTGTGATTTCAGCCGCCTATAGTGACCGTACGACCCTCTCCGAGATTCAGGCCTATCTGATTGTGCGTAAACGGAATTGCATGCAATGGCGCATTCACGATTTCTTCAAGCCTACTACCGAGCCCGAATAAGTGCGTGGAAATAAAGAATTTCTTTTTTTTTCCCTTAATCTGCTTTTTCGGACACCTGTTTATTTGGACATTTCCGCAGTCCCCGTGAGGTGTGAATAAACGGTCGGCGACTGTGCTTCCATTTCATCTACTTGTTCCCAAATCGTGCAGTTGCGTGCACAGAAAATTAAACTATGTCATTTTCTACTGTGTTCCAGCGCTGCAGTCATGCTCTTTCATCCTCTTACATCTGCCTCAGTGCTCAGTGTCATTCATGTTGCTATGATGTATAACAGGTATATCACATTAAAAGATCCATTCCACATCTGGCGTATTATGCTAGAAGAAATTCCCACCTGGAATATGACCACGTCTGTGTCCTTCTGGGGCAAGCGCTCAGCAGTGATGACAATAGCTGGTAGGTGGCGCAGTCTGTCACGCTCGTGCAGCGGTGTCACGTAGAGTGCCACGGGACGTTCAGCCCCGTGCAGCTGATTGTCAACTTGAACATTCTCAACACTGGCATCCAGGAGTTGCGATGATGCGCTCTGAATAAAGTTCACACGGATGTTCTGAAGCACTGCATAGATGAGTTCCTCGCTCAGGTGGTTGATGACCGACACACCCAGGCCTCCCAACAGGTGCAGGTTGACCTGCAATAATAACGCGAGAACAGATGAGAGAGAAGTAGGCCACACTTCCCAAACACTAGCAGACAGCAACCAAAATGTAACACTCCTCTGGCAAAGCACACATCAGATCAGTATGGCATATGTAAACGAAAGTTCCTTAAAAATGACAGACATGGCAGTTTCAACTTAGCCTTTTTTTTGTTTTAAGTAAGGTTCCCGAGCCTCAAAACCCAAGAAAAAAAATACTGGCAATCTTCAGAGTACCCTGAACAACTCACCGTAATAGCATTTTTATAAACCAGTCTTGGCTTCACTTTTTAGGAGCTCCTTCCTCGTTGGCTCTCGGCATTTCAAACACTGTGAGCAAACTGATCGAAGCTACCCTCACCGACCAATATGAGCGGCTCTCACTCACGCATGCTGGCCAAGCGGTGCTGCAGCAAGTTCGGATCTCACCAACGAGGGTGGCTCCCAATTATATTGACCTTGCACCGGAATATCGTCAAAATCTCCGCATCCCTCCCATTCCCGAACGGATGCACCCGGGAACACCACGCCGAGAGACGGTGCACGTCAATTTGAGAAACACTTCAGCAGACATCCGGATGTCACATATACGGACGCCTCTTACCACCCCTCAAAGCCAGCAATGGTGGCGGTAGCCCTTGCCTTGCACCGTAGCTGGTACACAGCTTGCAGCGTTCTCAACACAGAAACAGTCACCGCAGCAAAGGAGGTTGCCATTGCGCTGGCACTAACTGATCCTAATAGCAAAGTCGTCATCAGTGACTCTCAACAGGCGATCCACAACTATGATGCTGACCGTATCTCTCGCCAGGCATCGCACATCCTACTTTCTGCTCCCCCCTCTTCCATTCCCCGCTTACTCCTTTGGGCTCCAGCCCACGAGTTGCTCAGTGGAAACGCCCAGGTGCACACACTTGCCCGAGATCTTAGCTGCTGAGCAGAGTGTAGGACCCACCGCCCCGCTTCCCCCTGATGCGATTATCTCGCACAATTTTCTACTCATCACCTACACGGACATCTTCCAGTACTACTGACTTGGAAGATGCATATATCTTCCTGCACACCACGATCTAACAAGACGCGAGGCCGTCCAATGGCGCAAACTGCAAATAGGCAGCTTCCTACACACCCTCTTGTACAGTACAATCTTTCTGCAACAAACAGCGCCTGGGTTCAAACACTGCTCAGCTCCGGCCACTCTCATACACATGACATGGACATGTACGCATTACAACACAGGCAATGTAAACAACCCAGAGTCATGGGAGTCCCTCCTACGTGCCTCAGAGACAGCAGACCAACGCTGGCTCATCCAGTGTGCCATGGAAGCCGTGGCATCCCAAGGGATCCCTGCCAACCTCCTCTAAGCCAGCGCAACCGGTCCTCGGACTGGTCCCCTTTTTTTGGGCGCAACAAAGAGTTCAGCACCACCACCACGTGGGAGCAGGACATCGCAACACTTTGGCAAATGCTTCAGTCTGCTTGGTCATCTGCTATGCTGCTGCTCATTGCATGGTCTGATGTAGCAGCGTAACAGACCTTTGAGAGAGCTGCATCGAGAGCCAGAATGTTGCATGTCCTGCTCACATGCGACTACCTTCTGTGCCGTGACATCACGACTGTTGCAGCTAGGGTGGCATTCAAGGCATGGAATCCGCCAAGCCCATAGACTGCTATGTGAGGTTGTAGAAAATGAAG
Organism: Dermacentor variabilis; assembly: GCF_050947875.1. Taxonomy (NCBI): domain Eukaryota; kingdom Metazoa; phylum Arthropoda; class Arachnida; order Ixodida; family Ixodidae; genus Dermacentor; species Dermacentor variabilis. The sequence continues at coordinate 107,952,750 of NC_134570.1, forward strand.
GAAAATGGGTTTATTGCCTTATTTACACGGCTCCAGTACATAATCCCACTCCATGCAAGAGCAAGTTAGACGTCTCAGTTCACATCAGGACCCTCTGTCCTCACTCTCGAAAAGTCTCCGCTTTAAATACTGTCATCTTCCCTAGACAAGTCGACTAAGAAATCTGAAGACCATCCAGCAGCAAATCACCATCGTCAACATAGTTGAATATCACGCACATGCTTGCAATAACCCACAGTAACTCCGCCTCCGAAGAGACTGGCTTGGAATATGTGGCAAGAAAGCAACCTGCGCCTCTCAGGTCGTCGAAATTGTTCCCCTCCTTTTCATCCTTCGCGTAGGCTGACAGGTAAAGGGCAGGGTGAAGGCCTTTTGTAGGATCCTTCAAGAGTTGGTATCCACAAGGCATTGACCTCTGTATAGGTGTCTATACATGGGTGGTGGTTTGACATGTGGCAATGCTCAATTAACGCCTTTGTGGTGTTGAGATATAACATGACATATGCAGCTCCTCGGAAACGAAAATAGGACTGTTTCCTAGAAAGCTATTATAGCAAATTATTTAGCGTGCACTGCAGCTTACCAGTATATTTTCTGGGGTTTCAAGGCACGAAACCTTCATTTAAAGAAAGAAAGAAAAAAATCCATAACCTCATATCAGTACTCCTTTACCATTGTAACGGCCATGCTTTAGTGAAGCTGTGTCACAATTTCACAACTTGTCACGATGAAGAGGCCAAATGATTAACAAGCATAATCATTCATTTTTGTTTAAATATCCAGGTCAAGATACCCAGAAACATTGAGCATCATTTTGCCAATTAAATGCCATTTGAATGTAAAGCCTGCCAAATCTGTTATTAGACAGAAAGTGCACTTGATGCACTTTGAAAACAACCTTGGTACACAGCGGATGGTAACACAAGAGGCACCCTGCACGGCCCCTTCACCAGGTCTCGCCATTTTGAGCTGACAAGCACAGAGCATACATTGAGCGATAATGATCGTATCTGCAAAGTATTACATCGCTATGCACTGCAGAAAGACCTGAAATTTCAACGCTGTTTTCTCCTTCTCCTCGCGGCCCCCACGCTCCAAGCTGGACGGTGATGTAGTTGTGCCCCTGCACCTATATAGTCGTGTCCGCAGTGTGATGTCACTCGTGGTGATACGTGACTTCGAGAATTATTCAAGACAACATCTGTTATCTGTACGATCTTTTGCTTGAATTGACGAATTCAACTTTAGAGAAATAATAAAACACACAAATGGAATGTCTGCGTGTTTTTTGTTTAACTTCGCAGAGAAGGAAGAGAGATGTACATCCGCTTCGTCTGCTTGTTCCCACAGTCGTGCGGTCACATGCATAGGTACCGAACTATGCAATTGTCTATCGTGTTCCGGCGCGTGATCATGCTCTACAATCAGCTTGTTCTGCCTCAGTATTTGTGTAGCACTGAATTAAACCACTAGTCATGTTTCATTGTGCACAGCGCGCAAAATCGTGCGCTGCACAAACAAGACATCAGCTCGTGCGCAACACCGGAACAAAAATAAACGAGGAGAAAAAATATTGAAGGCGGGGCCTATAACGTATGCATCACGCAATCTTCGAGGTCCAGTATGGGAGAATGCAGGGAAGGAACTTCACTTGCGAAGGCTAGACAGGATGAGTGGAGAGAGCATGCTGCTTGGCAGTGGAGCCCAACTGCTGAAATCATGGGTTCACTGCACTGAAATATTTATATCTTGGCTATTAATGAGCCGATTTGAAAACTTTTTGCGACAGAATGCTCCCTAGAGGGCACGTAACAACTTCCAGTGCATAACCAAAATTTGCTATGAGGCCTGGTGAGGGGCCCTTTAAGGTTTTCCCAAATACTTCCAGTTGTGAGTTTGCGATGAAAAATGTTTCAATGTACACTTGCCTCAAGGTCCAAGCCAAACTTCCCCTCCAGCTGTGGAGCCTGCTGGTCCTCTGACCCAGATGCTTTCTGTGCAAGAAGACTGGCATCTGGGCTTGGGGCGTTTACAGAAACCTTTTGCTGCATGCAAACGATATGCTCTCTTAGTCAGCACTTCCATGCCACATACCATTGGCTTTCAGTTTACGCACCTTCTGCATGAAGTCGGAGACGCACAGCACTATTGTGGGTCCCTTCGGAATGACTCGCACCAGAAGGACGCCGGAGCCGCCACGCATCTTCTGGTTGGTAACAGCCTGCTCTAATGGCACGCCATTAGGCATGCATTCAAAGCTAACCGGCTGTGGAGGGCCCAGGACTACATCGTTTCCTAAAAATAAATAAGAAAGACACTCGATATCTGTACAATAATGAAACCAAACAGGTTAGTGCTATTCTTTAAGGACATATGTCTAATGGTAGAGTCAATAACTTCCATAATTGAACCTTCTTAATTTTGCATGTGTTGCACTTTGTTCGCTCGTCTCGGCACTCTTACTGTGACCATGGACAACGCGTGCAATGCGTGTATAATTAAAGAACTCGCACTTTGTCCCATGACCAGTGGGCCCTTTTCACTCTCATATGCTTCACTGCACTAAGACCATATTGCACCATTATGCGACAGAGACTTTTGCCTTATGTATGCTCCTCAGCGCATGTTTCGATTTGAAGCGACCTGAGTTAAGCCTACGTTGCCTATGCACAAATGACTTGGAGTGAAAATTGACTGCGACTCTGCAATGGCAATTACGAAGCGGCTGTGCTGCATGACACGGTTCTTTTGTTGTTGTTGTTACTTCTTTTTTTTTTTCTTGCGATGGGGTGGAGCAGCTTTCCGGGAGATTTATGGCTGTGTCCACACAATCAGGAGGATTAGTCGAAATTTGGGAGTCTCCCTGACAAAGCGGGATAATTGGCAGGCATATTGTGTGCAATACAAGAAAAGCCGATACAAAAAGATACCCATTTATTGATCGATTTTACAGTGTCTGTGGAATCAGTCAACAAAGTGCAGCTTATGGAGAATGTGCAGTATTCTGTATGAACAAATACAAATCCAGCATTAATTCCCCATGTACATGTATGATATGTAGGTGTAAGTATAGTATATGTATACACAACTACAAAATCTAGCATTTATTTCCCATGTATATGTGAATTTAAAAAAGAAAGAAGAAAATTAAAGAGAGGGAGAGAGAATATAGAGAAAGGCAGGGAGGTTAATCAGAGGTAGTTTCTGTTGGCTACCCTGCATGGGGGTAGGGTTAAAGGGGCTAAAAAGAGAAAGAGTGGAAGGGGGAAATAGAAAAAGAGACAAGCACGAACAAAGCGTGACGAGCGAACAAAGTGCAACACATGCAAAATTAAGAAGGTTCAAGTACATTCTCGTCATCAAAAACATGTTCTGAAAATGTTACTTTCAAAGTAAGCTCTCCAAATGAACTGCAATTGCAACAGCGAAGCTGGTAATAACAGCATGCGAGACAGTCCGCAGCCCAAGGATGCTAGTTTAAATTTCTTTTTCTCTTCAATATCATAAAATAATTAAACTATGAAACAAAGCCCATTCCTGCAGTTAAACATTAGTACATCATCCAACAAGTAATGGAATAAAAAAAAAGTATTGGCATAACATCAAGGGACTAAGAGAGCAGTATGGATTAGAAAATGAACCAGAGATTATGAGGAAAAAAATGGAGCTGGGAAGGCCATGTAATGCATAAGGCAGATATCTGGTGGACCATTAGAGTTACAGAATGTTTGCCAAGAGTAGGGAAGTGCAGTCGAGGACAGCAGAAAATTAAGTGGTGCGACCAAATTGGGAAATTTGCAGGCATAGGACATAGACAGCTGGTACAAGACGGGGTTAATGGGAGATTACCGCAAGAGAACTTCGTCCTGTACTGGAGCTGAATTAGAATGCTGATGACAAAACCAGCTTAAAGAAACAAACATTACAGAAAAAGCGTTTCATAGTGAAATAGAATCCTAACTGCATACAGCTTATTCATCTAGCTGTTTCGTATTGAGCTATCAAATTGTTAAAACACACCTTATGTGAGCTGTTGCGCTTTGACTCCCAACTTGTAGCCAAAAAAAATTTAAAAGATGATAATAACGTTAATAATAACCAAAACACTATTGCAAGAAAATGTGAACAATGAATTTGCGGCAGACTCAACATGCATGATCACCTCTTCGCAGGCCATGGAATCCATCACGCGGCTGCACAAACATGCCAGGCAGCTGGCAGCAAAGACGGCCATCGCTGCAGAACTGCCATGTCTGGGTCAGGCGACGCCGGCCATCAGGCTTGCGCAGCATCAGCTCTGTGTACTTCTTGGGTTCAGGACCCAGCCCAGCAATGTCAAGGACCAGCATGCGGCCAGGTTCAGCGCTGGGTCGCGGTTCACGTGGAGTGCTGGAGCCTTCGTGCTGCAGCATCCCTGTTGAGGTCATGCGCCACAGCTGTGAACGCTTACCCAGTTCCTGCAAAGAAAGGTAAAACAAATCGTTTTTTATGACACTGTAGTACCAAACAGAAGTGAGAAATATCAGAGAAGCGCACAGCGCCTTGCGCACAACGCTTTGCGCATTTAAAAGCTCAATAGTGCAGATTCAACTGATACTTGTGAGATGCTAAGGACATTCCCGTCTTGAGCATGCAGGAAAATAAACATACAAGACTTTGCCACAACATTAATTTGCTGCACACTCACAACATAAAAGTTATCTCAGCTACTCATGATGAGCAGCAGTAGGAAAACGCAGGCCCATAAATACACTTTCACTTTGCTAGCAGTTAATCCCTTAGGTCTCTACCTAAACAGCATGTACTAAACTTCCACACTTTATAATTATGAATAGTTTCGACCTAGACCTAAAGATAGCTAAAGAATTTGTGTAAATAATGCAATCTTTGTAAGGCACCACTGGTAAACTGGGCTATTATAAGGTGCTCACATTGGGCATTGTGGCCCTTTCAGCTCAAAATCTGCTTAGCTGCAACTTGCAACGCGATTTCGCTAGGTAACAAATTCCTACCCTCATCTCTCCTTCGTATAGCATTAGTGTCACACACCTTCGGCCAGACAGTACTACTGCCCACAAGGAGCAATAAATGTTCTCATCGCATGTTTGCACTACTGTGTCATTTCCTTCACTGCCAAGAGCATGGCCCACTACTACCAACTTGCGCATGCAATTACAGGATGGAGTCTGCTGTCTGTGAGACCAGAGTTTGCTTACTGCGAGATCTATTCAACACCGCAATTGTGAATAGGCACTCAAGGGGCAGTTTATGCAAAAAACTAACCTCAGACACTGCCTAAGCAGCTCTTCTGTTGAAGAATCCGCTCCTTTGTACTTTCTTGATTTCAAGGCAAAAGCAAGAACAACTGGTGGCATTGAATGCAAATTATGTGCTCTCTTTCATATCTGTCTTTACTGTACCTTCACTTTTCTCAGTGCCCTCTGAATTGCTCCCCTTTCTCAAGGCACAACTTGTTCCTTGTGTACAGTTGAACCTTTTACAACAGTCGTATCGGACCTGAAAATACCTTCGTTGCACCCGATACATGCAGATATCGGCTGAAATCAAATCGTGATCAGGCATATGCGGAATAATTGCAAGTGGGATGCCTCCGAGAGGCCAGCAGCGAGAGACGAGAGACCAGCGAGAGACTCAGTGGATTTTGATGACCTGTCCACATCTTGCTGTGGCGAACGAGGCACGAGAACAACAATAATTTCAGACACGTGCTCTGCACTGCCGCAAATACGCAACCATGTGATTCATGTTATCGTGCTGGATGGGTACGCTGGCAGCCAACTGTGGTCCAACCAAGCCAAGCCCCTGGCAAAAACGTGCACACTACAGACAGACTTTTTGGACACAGAGGGGGAACCGCACGTGGGTCAGTACTCTGCTACTCTGGCCGTCAGTCTAGCCCGTGCATCTGATCTCACGATCAATCACCGATAAATTCTGTGTGTGCGAAGCTATTGGCAGCGAGCTTCCCACAATGGCTTGGTCACCAGCCACTCCGTCAGCCACACTGCCTAGGCCACTACGCCTAACCTGTGCTGCTTCGCCAAGAGTCTGCAATCAAATTTGCAGGTTTGTGCCAGTGCTAGTCGACATGGCGGCAACTTTGTTCATGGCTGCCATGTTTGCAGCATCACATGCACAGCTTATGCTCACAACACCATGCGTCGTCTGAAATTTTGATTACTGCCGTTATACATTGGTGCTAAGGGTAGGTGATGGGACTGCAGGAACAATGCAGATCAGACAAATCAAGCATCTGAAAAATTGGTGTGCAACTCTGTATGTGACATTTTTGCTACCAGAACATATATATTGAGGCACGTGCAAACAAAAATTTACTTTGCTCTAACTGATGCCGTGTTGAATCCCGCATTTATGGATTCATTATAGCGGAAGAATACTCCATTAAAATAAAGAATGGTGAACCGAATTTCATATACACCATTATATTCGATAATTCAATACACCTATCCATGTTTGTTAATCAAGGTATGACTGTATATCCTGCATGCAAAACAAGTTATGGTAGAAGAGTCACCAGAACATGTTAGCCTAACAAACTAACATGAACAATAATTTGGAACCTTGAAATTCTATGATTACTATATGATGCATAATATCACTAGAGTGTCCCCCAAGTTAACTCTGAATGTTCAGTGCTATTGAGACCTTTTCTACGGGGAAATGGATTTAACAGTGACATGTAAGCAGGCGCTAGAACAACAAGATATGTCAAAAGCCTGACTACCTTCTTGTTAATGACGACGCGGGTCCCTTGAGGAACGTCAAGCACCAATTCTTGACACTTGACATCTTTTGAGCCTGGTTGAACTTTCACCATAGTTCGCGGTCTGGAACAAGCAAATACAAGCGTGGCATGGAGGAGGGCACAAAGCATATAGCAGCACATTGCATTCTTGAAACCAGCATCGTCCACTATGACCTATGTCAAACGTATGATAGCGTTCATGCTAGAACCTGTGACAGATTCATGCAATGCCGTTTTCCAAGCTCAGCATTAGCAGACCACCAGCTGCCCAGTGTTCGTGACAGCAGTGAAGCCTTACACAGAAACATTTGATGGATAAACTAAAATGCACTATGGCACAAAGAAAGACAACTCACAATGAGGCACGTACACATCCCAGGAAATTAATACTGCACTCACTCTAAGAATGTTCCTGAGAAAGCGATGTAGAAGAAGTTCTCATAGTACAGCTTTTTGCCAGCTCTGAATATGGTCATGTCGTACGCCTCGCTCATCCCTCCCGGTGCTGTCACTGTGATGTGTGGGGGCAGCGTGGGCTCATCCCAGGCATAGGGAACTGCGAAAGTGGTCCAGAATAAAACAGTGTTACCGAACAAGCAAAGATTGCGTTGAACGTTGACTCTTTGGCTCCCTTTACGGCAAACATCAACAATACCCAAGACACTTTCGAATTGCCTTTCTGCATGCTTTTCCTTTCATTTGGTGAGTAATGTTTCAAGCCTACACTAATATCTGATTATTTTTCACTTCTATAGCCAAGCAGAGTTCTTTACTGTACTACACCAATATAGACTTCAAGCTTCACAACATTATTAATTTTGGGCATCTGGAGTGATTAATTTATTCTTGAGATTCAACGTACAAAAGCAACACTGAGATTATGAGAGACGCTGTAGTTGATGGCTCCAGGTTTAATTTTACCATCTAGGGATGTTTAAACTGCACCTAAGTTAAGCACACGAGCATTTCTGCATTTCACCCCCAGCGTAATGTGGCCACCTCGGCCGAGAATTAAACCCATAACCTCCTTCTCAGGCCAGAGGAACACCAAAGTCACTGAGCCACTATGGCAGGCATATTTAATAGTATTTATTTAATAGTATTTATCATTCACTGTCTTATGGCAGGATAGTGCCAAACACTGCTTGCAATGAGAGCTTTAAAATTATTACAGAGAAGAAAGTAGGAATGCAGGCTATGGGTACCTGAGGTGTGTGCCTTGACAGTGGCCCTGAGCAGTTCGTTGCTAACGTGCGTCTGATGGAAAGTGACAGGAACTTCCGACTGATTGTCAATGCGCAGCGGTGGTGGGATTTTGGCACAGTCCATGAAGATGATGAAGAATGTTGCACCTTTCAAAATCACTTCCACTCGAAGAAAGTGCGACCTGCCCAGATCATCCCTGGAATGTGTAAGCTCATTAATCCCAAAGTGTAACCAAAACAGCGTCAATAAAAACAAACAAACAAATAAATAAATAAATAAATAAATAAATAAATAAATGAAAAATAAACACAAGGTATCTGCTTGCATATAATGCAGCACTTCTTTCATGTGAAATTACCAGCTTGGAATGGTGCCTTTTTTTACACTTGGAACTCTGTTCCAAATAAATGTGACATTATTTTTACTCTCAATTTCGCATTAAAAAATATGCAGAGCTCAAGCAACTTAGCTCTGCAAGAAAGCCAACCTCTCGATGCTGTCAGCAGAGTACAGACATGCATATGTCATGTCCATTTAGTGTCAATCCTGATAACAGCATCAGTTATGAGATATCTGCCCACAAAAGTGTGCTATGAATTTGGCATTTTAATTAGTCTTTGTCTGACAGCATGCGAAAGAGGATTTAGGTAAATGACAAACACCACCCAACTTTGATCATCATGAGCAGCACGAAAACAAACAGGAGCTTGGATTCCAGTAGTAAAACATGAGAAACACTGAGCCCCACTTGCATTATGAATAAGACCTGCCTCATGTGAATGTGAAAGGAGTTCAGCTCATCGATCTTGAAGCCACCAGACCACATGCAGCCAGGTGTGTCCACCAGCCGCACACACAACAGGTTGTCGAGGTCCACTCGAGGCCAGTGGAACGGCAGGCTGGATTTTGGCTTTGCCAGGGAGATGTGGTGCCTATGCTGGTGCTGGAAGGCACAGCAGATAGAATGTTGCAACAGATCTTGAAGAGAAGCACAGTACTTTTTCAGAGAGGCATGATATGAATATGCAGTGTTCACACAAATATAATGCGTTACATTTGGAATCATGCACCAGGTAATGTATGATTTCACCCCACCACCAATTTTCTTTATATTGTACTTCAGAATGCAGAAACCTCAGCCCCACGGCCAGTTAGTCTTGCAGCCAAATAAACCTCTAACGGCAGGTGGTGCAGGAGGGCTTGCATATAGCAGAGTGCAACTATGCTCAGTGATGGGGACCAAAGGGTAGCATGGGTCCAACTACAACATGAATGTGTCTATGTAGAAACTTTAAGTCAGACTGCCTGTTCTATTATTTTTGTGTCCACGCTGTTTGAAGACTAGTTTGCCACATTGCCAGCACATATCTTCCCCGTGACAGTGACAGGACGGTACGGACAACAGCTATCTGAACAAGGCCTTAGCAAATGCTTGGTTAGAGGAACACTGCTTTCTAAAATCAACACAGAGCATGAACAATAGACATGTTTACTTCATTTCTGCACTTTTCAGTTCAAATTCTTAGATTGTAATAATGATCAATAGTAGGCGCCGCAACTACAGCAGAACCACACTGATATGATCCCGTTTCATACAATTTACTGGTGCCAACATTTGCCATCAAGAACGCAAGAAAAATGACGCAATAGAGTTCCATTTATTTTTTACCTGTTCATACGTTCCCAGAAAACGCAATATTTTGGCACCAACGTTCCGTACATCGCCAAACTGCTGTTGTAGGATACATTTTCCACTGGCAAGATCCCGTGTAAACAAGAAAAGGCGCGAGGCGTGTGCGATCAAGAGTAGCCGCCCACTGCATCAGCTTCCCCAAAATACTCGCCTGCCCATCTCACGTGAAAACGCTGGCGCGCACACAGTTTCTTATCACGGTACCAGCTAATCGCCACCCGGGTCGTCGCATGCCGCATTCTCAGCTATTGTTGCCAACCCTATTGCGATAAGCATGTACACCTACCTGTTTTACAGTGTGTGGGGCGTAGTGCAGTTGGAAGTGTACTGCATGCTTTTAGTAGGCAATAACTCAAATGCATCACTGTTCCCTGCTGCAGGCAGTGCAATGTGAATGTCACGTTTGGCACCAGCGGCATTTGGTGCCGCCCGCTAGCTCAATTTCGTTTTGGTTTTTCGTTGCCATCTTAAAGCACCACGCAATAAAAAAACAGCCACACGCGTCTCGAGCTGCTGCAGTCCAACTAGCTTGACAGGTGTCAGTGCCATGTGCTACAACGATTTGTGCAATGCTTCACATAGCATAGATCTCAACTACAGTTGAGTCTGTCAAAATTTTTAGTTACTTTGTTTCATACATTTTCCCAGTTAGTACATTTTCCTTGCATTTTCTTCTAAAATGTATGAACAAGATTCTACTGCAGAATGTTCAGCTCTGCTCCTAGCTGGACAATGCAAATGTCATTTTACACACTAGTGAGACAAATTGGTCAAATAAACCCTTTCACATTGAATTAATGTTAATAAGGTATTCAGTACCTAAATTTTAGAAAGCTGAAGGCAGTGCTAACAAATACATGCACTCAATATACACAACATAAAACTGAGATTAAAGGAGCCCTGAACCCCCAATCGGGCTTGGTGTAATAACATAGTCTGGAGGTAGCATATGCTGCTGTGAACATCTCAGCCAAGTTTTGTTGTCATACGTAGTGCATGGAGCTCACAAGCGAATCGCAAAGTTACCTTTCTCTCAAACACTCTTTTCTACAAAAGGCCCTGTCCTCACTCTTTTCTAGACGCACTATTTCATCATTCCCTTAGATGGCTGCTATTGGCCGATAGCTGACATCAAGCTGCGGTCAGGTACATGACGTAGATACCATGGCCACCGTGGGGTGCCACCACGAGTCCACTGGCTAAGCCCACTTTGGCTTGTTGAGGACAACCGTGTTTGGCTTATGTTTAGCGCGTCGTAGGAATTAAAGGTGGAAGTTGTGGTGTCTACGATGAAATTTGAACTGCGCACCACGGTGACGTTTACAAGGCGGAGCATTGTGGGCACACCCTACTGCGCCATAGCCTTCGCAGTGCAAGGCATTGAAGAAGGAACAGGAACACCACGGAGGCCATGTTTGATTGCCAATAACTACGCTTCTGCTGGACACATTGAAGTACTTTTTGGACAAAGTATTACTGAAATATCCTATTTTCACTTCAAATGCCTTTCTCTGCTTCGATAAAAAGTGGTTCAGGGCCCATTTAAGACACGACAGCATGAATAAACAGTTGCTAAGGTTCAGGAATGACTGCACGTGTTTCCAAATGACATCGTTTTCAAATATAACTGTGGACATCCCTTTAATTTTGTTAAGGAAGAGCAACACCGTTTAGCGTCACTCACCAGCTCCTTGGTGGCAAACCTCTGCGCAATCTGAACAACAGAGCTGCTCTGATTGTCAATCAGGAACCTTGGCGAGAGCACAACGTAGTTGGTACACATGTAGTTGCCACGCCCTTGTCGAATCTCCACTCCTATTGTGTACACCCTGCAACAGTTGAGTTCAGCAACTTCGTTACCTATAAAATCTCGAGGACCTGATTTTCCTTGTGCAGATTTGTGCACATCAAAACAGTTTGACAACACTGGTGGTGCACAATTGCATTGGATTACTGCCCACGTGCAATGTAGAAAGTACTACTCCACTAACGACACACAATGGCAGCCCCTATAAAGATAAAAGCCAACTGCAAGGAAACAAAACATCACTTTGGCTAAATTACAAAGACGGCACCGAATAAAACAACACACGAAGAAGGGGGACACGAGACAGCACGTAGGCGCACTAACAACTGAGTGTTTTATTTCTTGACATAGTAATATATAGCTGCTGTCAAGGATCAAAACAACAAGAAAAATAAACAGGGCAGTCATCTGCATCGCACAAAGAAGCCAAGATACAGAATAACAATTAAGTGTCACTCTCAAGATACGCCAGTTCCTTTGTCGAAAGCGAAACTGAGGCTTCACTGATACAATCAACACCGCGCTTTTTTATCTCAAGCGCTTCCAATATCTCCCTTGTAAGTTGATGGTCAGCTCTGTACAGAACACTGGTTCTATCGAAATCAGGGATGCACTTGTGAGCCTTACAATGCGCACTTATATGACCGGAGAGCTGGTTTTCCATCTTATATCTATGCTCACGTAATCTGTCATTCAGACATCTGCCCGTTTGGCCTACGTATGATGAACCGCACGACAAGGGGACCGAATAAACTACTTTCTGAACACATTCGACATGTTTCTGCCCATGTTTTTTTGCGCACACCTGTTTGTTTTCCCGATTTCCTGCGTTCACTTTCGCACACATCAAACCAAGACGTTTCGGAGCGGAAAATATAACACGAACACCAGCTCGTGTACCTACTTCTTTGAGATTGTGAGATATGCCGAGAAGGGCCTGCTCGACCCTGGTTTACAGCACTAGGTTGCTGGAGCTGTTTGAGTATTTTTTCCGCAACAGATACGATCACATGGTGAGGATAACTTGCCCCATTGAGGCGGCTGACCTGACAATGAAAACTGCTTTGCAGCTGATGCACGCATGACTTGTTAAGTGCGTTGGTTAAACATGATTGAATGATGCCTCGTTTTATTACTTTTGAATGAGCTGAATGGTAGGAGAGGATGGGTTTGCTAGCCCTTGGCTTGAACTACCAGCACACATGACACAATGAAAAAGTGAACTCTAAATCTAAAAATCTTAAACAGTTATCAGCCGGAAGCTCATGGGTCAGGGTTTTGTAATCGTCTTTGTAATCATGCTTAACCAACTAGCCCGCCAACACATGCTTAGTTACTTTGGCTAAATCGGCTATAAATTTATTTGTTTGTTTATTTATTTCAAGTACCTGCAGCGCCCGAAGGCGTTATTGCAGGGGGGGAATACACAGGGTTACATATACTCGGACAAAATACATTACTGATCAAACAAAATAACGCAACAGAAAAATTCACGCCACTATAAATTCAACAGAAACGCTCTGAACGATGCTTCAGCGTGACAATCAGCAATTTCCTGCGGTAGCTGATTCCACTGGGATATTGTGTGTGAAAGAAATGAGTGGTGGAAGACGTATGTTCTACAAATAATTTCTCTTATTTTTAAAGAGTGGCTACTTCTGTGAGAAGAAATGAGGAGGTAAAAGGTAAGCTTCTTTATCTATTTTAACCATACCGAAATAAAGTTTAAAAAACATTTCTAGTCTCATGTTTTGTCTGCGTCTGCTTAATAATTCTCACCCCAAGCTACCCTTAAGTGCAGTAATACTAGAAGTAAATTCATAATTATTACAGACAAAACTGGCTGCGTGGATTTGTACATGCTCGAGCATATTAGAGTTTTGGTTTGCGGGTCCCAGGCCATACAGGCATACTCTAATATGGGTCCTACGTTCAAAATTATAGTTCTCTAATTTTGGGAGGAGCTAACCGGAAGTTGCGTTTAACAAAATTTAGCATTTAGCAAATGAGTAATGTACACTACATTGAAGCAATCTTGGCAAAGCAGCAAGGCTGGTAAATGTCCAAATTTTCTTACAGCAGCTTTCAAATAACGCCTAAGCCGGCAATACGTGTAACTGGAGGTTAGCAGATATACGACATAGGTAACTCCCAATGCTCCACCTTTGAGGTTTCTTTCAGTGCACAGCAGGCACCACACCACTCCAGGTGAGCAGTAATGGCAGTGTTTTTTCGAGTTTCAGTATCAAAAACACCTATTTTTGCAAGATTCTTGTGATGCAACTACTCGCATTTTAAGCGCAAAGTTTTGCATGGAAGCTGTTCTATATCAACGCTATTTAAAGCTAGGATTTTTAGTTGACCGAAAATTTTGTTGCAGTTGGCCTCTAAATCAAAATGGTCTAATGTGGGCTGCAACGGCTGTGCAAAACGGCTGCACTTGAGAAAAGGCAAACTCACCAGTCCGGCCGGGTGTCATTCGGAGACACCATGAGGCGACGCACCTTGATGCCCTTCTCGAGAGAGAAGCACATGCACCACTGGGGGAAGGTGCGCGGGTGAAGCTCCATTCCTACCCTCATGCTACACCTGTGCAAGACAAGCCAGCAAGTGCAGAAAGGCCCAGGTCACACACACTCCCACCGAGCACCACACATTTCTTTTTATTTGCAGCGTGCGGGATGCTCAACTCTCTTACATCCCTGGATGTTCAGATTGCCCGCATGACACGTACACAATGATTAAAGTCAGCATTGTTACGAGATATGGGGCGAATGTACTAATGCGAGAGCCACCTGATGGCATGAATGACTCAGCTGCAAGAGGAACTTGTTTCCTCCTCTTTGGCTGTGGAACATCGGCATGCATGAACTAATCGCATGCTTGTACTGTGAAGGACTTTCCATTAGGCTTCCTGTTCCGCTTAGAAGCATGGCTTCGACATTGTCGAAAATATTCTCTCAAATGCGCTTCCGTTCATGGTACTGCACCCTCAAATGTCTTGGGCGCCATTGTCGGGCACAAGCAAACATTCGCTTGGTAAACTTGCGTGGCGAGCCCAACTTCCTTGATTCCGAAGCATTTCGTAGAGGAACTATTCCTGGCATGCGTTTCGGCTAGTTGGCATTCTTGTATATACAAGACAACTTCAGCCAGGCAGTGCTGCTGCACCTTCCCAAATGTACCCACTTGTTGGAAAAATTTGTCTAGCCAGTCGCACGCGGTGCTCCATTCGTTGTTTGTTTAAGCTGTGGCTGTGTGCTCTCTTTCTTGTTACTCATGGCACTCACGCTTTGTGATGAGCGGCCGTTTGCATGCTCTCTCTCTCAGCAATGCACGGACTGGTTGGAAAACAGCAATGTGTAGACTACAGTCCCATTTTCCAGAGACTATCTGATGCAGAATATATTTTTGCAGCAGTAACACCAAGAAAGGAGGGTCTGTTGTGCCTGTCATTTAGGGTGTCAAATAAAATGCGGGCATAAGATGCAGTCACAAATGCAAAGTATGTTTCGCACATCAGTGACAGGATCTATCTGCAACATCGAGCTTGAAGTATACACCATTTCAATGCAAAAGAAGTCACCATGCTTAGAGATGCGTAAAAAAAAAAAGAAACAGTATGGCTTATTTCTTTCTGACGCCAATTCAAAGCAACGAAAGCCAACATATTTAGAAATATGGCAAGACGAGTACGGCTTATTTGTCTCCAATTAGAAGCAAGCTAATAATGTTCCTAGGATGCCAAGTTACAATCAGTTTTTTGACAGGTGCATATGTATGCAAACAATCACTTTTTAGTGCTAGTCTGCCTGAGAAGCACAGACGCAATGCTTTGTGCAACCAAGTTCAATGCATTTGTATAGAATAATCATGCATCGCAACATGCCCAATCACTTTAAGAAGGAAATGGTGTCACAGAAATTTCTGTTGTGCGATTATAACATTGCTGCACATTTTAAAAAATGGGTACTCCTGATTTTGCACAGTTCAAGCATGCTTAGCATCACTTAGTAAATGAATGGCATATTTAAAAATATGGTACATTAGGTTTGTTTTGGCGACAGCTATATGCAACTATTAGTGCAATGATTTCCAAATGCTTATGACAATAGTTTAAGCTATGTGCCTATAATAAACAGTGTGCAATTTCATTTTCATTTCAAAGTTAAATTATGGGCTTTTGCTCACTGTTCTGCTCCAGTCTACTAGAAATTTTGTGATGGTTGCGGCTGCAAGAGCATTTTGAGTTCGACCGTTGCATTTCGTTGCGATGCTGTGAATTCACAAATTCAGCTTATTGCTTTCTGTCTGTGGCGAATGCAAGCTTAACCCTTTGAGGGTCAATGACGTAAATATACGGCACTGCAAACAAGTCCAAAAATGGTCGATGCCGTATATTTACGGCGCCGTCTGTACGCTTAAAAAGCATGCCAATTTTCTAACTTTTCCTTTTCTATCATGTGCTGCCACTATGTGGGAATACAGGGAATTTTTTTCGCGCGCCTCCCTCTCTCAGTTTTCGTTGCATGGTTTGTTTTAGAGCTAATTTGCTCCTGCGTGTCTATATGCTACCGCTCACGCATTGGCGCACAGGTGGGCGGGCAGCAGTTTGGTTTGTTCCGCGGGTGGTTTGGGCTTCTTGCGCTTGCCAAACCGATGGCTATCTCGTTACTAATCGCTCAAAGGGCGACTGCCCCTTTCTCACTCGTTTAATGCTCGCAGGGGTGTGCATAAGAAGGATGCCACCGTGCATGCGTTCCTGTTGCTTTTCTTTTCTTTTTGACACTCGCGAAAACTTATTGCCTCTGGTTGGCAATAAGATGAAGATTAGCGAAAGTTTGTCACACGTGCTTTTTTGATGAGCACACAACCACACAGTTTTCTTGAGTGCGCGCACCTACGCAGTTCGATTACGCTACGGATGTACATATTAGATATTAGTGTAAGAGCAGGAACATTCGAGTCTTGTGAAATATTCTCGTGTGCGCATTTTCAAGGCCTTGAACTATGTGTATAAAAATGGATCAAATTTTTAATTTTTATAAGTTTATTTCCTTTTTTATCGTTGTTATTCATGAATGAAGAGTACATACATACCAACGCAAAATATTTTTTTCTCACTTTACGGTCACTAGAAAAATTGCGGTAATTTTTTTTTTTTTTTTTGAATAAGTCCCTAAGAAGAATTGGAATCTGCAATAAAAAAAAATCGACCCTGGGCAGTTGCATATGGCGAAAAAAAATCTACCCTCAAATGGTTAATCAAGTTAGCCTATTTTGTTCAGTAAGTGCACAGATGAACTTGGCAGGCATGCTGGCCGATTCTGCAGCCCTCAATCTAGCTCGTGCACATGATTTCAGGCCCGATCACTGATAAGCAACAAACTTGCAGCAACAATTTCACACTCACAGTTATGCTAGGCCTAACTATTGCTGCTTCACTGGGTGTCAGCGACCAGATTTGTGGTTTAGTGCCAAATTGCCGTAACGTATTTGCAGTGGTTGTATGGCTCTTGGGAAGCTGAGGAACCATCTCGCCAGCGAAAACAAGAGTCAGTGGGACAAAATTAATGCCACTTTCATGGCTACCATTATTAATGGCATAGTGTGCGTGGATCATGTCCAAAAAATTTTGCCAGACACTTTATGGTGTCCGAAAATTTGACAGCCGTTATAAATTGGTTCAGCAGAGAATGTGGTAGTGCCATGGGATTGAC
The DNA here is from genome assembly GCF_050947875.1 of Dermacentor variabilis. Classification (NCBI taxonomy): domain Eukaryota; kingdom Metazoa; phylum Arthropoda; class Arachnida; order Ixodida; family Ixodidae; genus Dermacentor; species Dermacentor variabilis. The sequence goes on from NC_134570.1 coordinate 107,969,963, forward strand.
GTTCAAATAATTGAGCAGATGCAAAAACCAGCCGGCTACTATCAACAAATTCATATTTGCCTTGTCCTGGCTTTGGGCCATGCAATGCGACTTGCTTGCCAAAACCGAAACTGTCAATCATACATGTCTTTAAATATATATTAATTTGTTTCAAATACTTTGAAAACTTCAAATAGTGAGATTAGAGCCGGAGCGAATGTTGAACACTATGATATTTGATCAAATATTCAAAAATATTTATTATTTGCACAAGCCTAAATTATAGGCACCAGCATGGGAAGCAGGACAACTGTTACGAGAGGAGCTGCAGCTGATTGCAGCAAGCCAAAGTTAGGGTTTGTACCCATTTGTGGATGTATTAAGGTAATGACAGAAACCCGAGAGTCTTAATGCATACGTACATCATGGATGCCTCGCTGTCAGCGAAGGAGAACAACAGGGGCACCATACTTCGTGCTTGCTCATGCTCAGGAAACTGACCGGCAGACTCCGAGTTGGTCCCTTCTTGCTTGAAGATGAGCGGCAGACCGGAGCGGTTGATGATCCAATAAGGCACTGACACATACACCTGCAGTTGTAGGTGCATGGGCAAGCAAAAAGATGGCGAAAAGAAAGCGTGAAAATGTTTAGGTGGATGAATGAATGGCGGAAGCATGATCACTAGAAGAATCAGAACAAAAGAAAGCTTTACCATGCTGAAGAAGCAGGTGGTTTGGATTAAGGCAAAGGGACACACCAACAATCAGTTGATGTGTGGTGAAATTTAACATATAAAAAGTGACGCAGTGGCTGTGAACGAACCCCATAGCGGACAGCTCCAAATAAATTTTTGTCCCATAAATTTTTTTTAGTATACACCTAAAGCTTAGCACTCGAGAATTTTTACAGTCTTTCCCCATGAAATGCGACTGCCATGGCTGGAAATTCAGAACATGTCCTCACACTAAAGAGTACAATGCGATAGCTGCTGATTCACCATAACAGCTGGATAATAACAATTATATGCCAAGATTTTCTGTATCAATCATATGCAGATGTCTCAAACCTGTTTCCCACACTTACTGCTGATATTACAACGAAGGTCAATGTAAAGCTTAGAATGAGAGTGTTTTATGAAAAATGCTGATATCACATGTAAAGTTAAATAAAGTATCCTACAGAATTTGCACATGACGTATGATTAATGCTAGCCATTTTGTACTGTCACAAGTTTTTGAGCAAATAAAGAAAAGAGCTTCGTGTTCTCCCTACCACTTTTGCAGCCAAGTGTTTGCAGGCCCAGGTTCATTTTCAGTGAGATAAGCTCACGTGACACTAGTTAATTGAAGTGCACATCAGCGCGCAAAATTACAAATTACGCATTACCCAAGGTCACCAAGAGCAGTTGGTGTCAAAAGTTGATCGAGCATGGGATCCACGAAAAAGCTAGATTTCTGATTAGTTTACACATGGAGTGCCTAAGTAATTGGAACATGGTGTTGCTTGCGCATAATGAAGATTGCAACTATTCACCTGCAAAAAGGCTTAAAAGGAAACAAATTCAAAACTACAGTGATAGGTCAGTGCTCCAAAACACTCGCTTCACATCCATAAACTGTACAAAATTTTCACAAGTGAGAAAATGATTCAAACATAAAGTTGGTTGGTAACACCACCACAAAAATGTAGCAACAGCTCCTGGTGATGCCTCATCTACTTATAGTTTACGAAAACAGTTACGACCAGTCGTAATAAAAATATACTTTCAATGCATTTAAAGTGGGAATTGGGGCCGATTTATTGTTTTCCAGTGGAACTCGGTAATGCTACCTACCGTAATTACACGATTGTAAGTAGACCTTTTTTTTTTTAATTTGAGAATCTGAAGTGGGGGGGGGGGGGGGGGGGGTCGGTTTACAATCGAAACCAAAACATGGCACCGAAAAAAACAGCGAGACCAACAGGATATCAGGGGAGCTACAACGTAGTTCCAATATTATGTTTGCTCTACAGCCCCACCCGTAGCTTTCCGCTATCCCGTACATTTGTTCACTCTTTGGAAGGGTTTTTCAACATTTTTGAGAGTTTTACAGCACACACAGCACTCATGTGGGGGTGTCAATAGTTCATGGAAGTGCCACTGTTCCATTTGTGGCGGCACCCTCAGAACAGCGGCGCTTGCGGGGAGTATCGATAGTTCATGGAAGAGCAGACACCGCTCGCGGCTCGCATGTTTCTCTTTCGCTGTAGCTCTTTAGTTTCATGCGTTCGATTTCACTGTTGGCCACGTGCTACTTCCTTGCTTCCTCAGTCGTCATGAGTGCTCCGAGTCCACTAAACATTCGGCCCTTGTTCACAGCGGCGTTGAAGAGGGCTGATTACAAATAACTGCAAAAGCGGGACACAAGGAGGAGGAGGAGAAACTTTATTATTGCAGAAACCGTTGCGCGGTTTATTCCTGGGTAGTTCCCTCTGACAGGGCTCCACTGGCGATCGCGGCTCGCCGGGCCTGGTCGAGGGTCGCCAGTTGGCTTCCCAGGTCCAGTTCGGAGAGTCTCGCCTCCCAAGACCACGTAGTGAGTGTGTGTGTTGTGACTCGTGGCGAAATTGCGTCGCCCGGACGGTCGGTGCATTCGTGTGTTATGTGCGCGAGTGTCGCTGTGTGGTTGCTACACCAGGGACATGTTCGGGACGTATAACTGTCTGGGTAGATTGCGTGTAGACGAGACAAGTGTGGGTATGTGTTAGTTTGCAGGCGGCGCCAGTCCCTTGCCTGGAGTTTATTGAGAGCTTTGTGTGGGGGAGCGTATTGCGTTCACAAGTTTGATGTCTCTTAATGGGTGGTGCAAGAGTGGCGACGGCAGCGAAGCAAAATTTTCACCTGCGACGGCAAGCTAAGAGGTTTCCGCGGGCCGAAGTGGGGACGCTTTCCAGAGCTGAAGGCCAAGCTTGCGGTGTACGTCGCCGAAATGCGTGATCAGTCCCTGCCAGTGACATGCGACATGGTCATGAGACAAGCCTGGATCTTCACCTTTTAAGAACCTGCCCCGCCGTGAGTACAAGTGACTGGCGGCAGAAGACCGCGAACTTACGCCAACCGGTCATGTCAAAAGAGCCTCCCTGACGGCTCTGTGTGGTTGGGTGCTTTCGGCGTGGACTTATGTATGTACGCAAGTGCACTTATGTATGCAAATTCGGAATTTCGCGGTACAGCGACATGCTGTGGGACCGTAGCAGCAATGACGATGGCAGCACTAGTGAGGAGTAGTAGTCCAGCGACCATATAAATTTTCGTTATGGAATACGCCCATGGGTATGCGATATGGGGGGGGGGGGGGGGTCGACTTACATTTAAGTCGACTTACAATCGTGTAAATACGGTATTCACATTGACTAGCTGGCATGAACTATACAGGTGCAGTGCCAGCAGTGCATAAGCTCCGAGATTGCCAGTGAAGTGAAGGAGTCTTGTGTTGCCTTGAAGCACAGATGACCTAACCATTTGTTTTATGAAGAAATCTGCTATATCCATTCGTTAGTTTCTCAGCAACTAGGCCATCTTTTGGCAATGTACAAGCGCTGATGGATCTTATAGAGGCTGCAACCCTTCACTGCAGCTACACTTAACATCTGCCTTCAGTACCTCTTCAATGATACTGAAAATGTAGAATAGTGAGTTAAGATGAGAGGCTAGCAGCCCTAACCTTGAGTGATCTGGCACGGAGCACACTGACACGTGCGTGCAGCACGAGAAGCCGTCCGTCTGTGTCGTGCGTCTCCAGCCTCGTGGAGAAACTGCTTGAGCCAGGTGGAATCACCAGGCTGGTGCACTGACGAAAGTTCTCCAGCGAGAAGCCAATGATCACATATTGCTCAGTGTTCACCTGCAAAGAAGAACAAGGCATCCCCCAGCTCGATCCCAACTATGCACAGTTGTAACACAAATATCTTTGTAAGAAGTCAGAGAAGAAGTAATATAGCAGATAGAAAACTTCAGAAACATGTTTCTTTACAGTATGTAAGTATGGCCACTGATGGACACACGGAATTTAACATTTCATAACCACGAGGCTATGAACACTGAACACTGAAGCTATGAGCAACACTGTAGTGAAGGGCTGTGGATTAATTTTGACTGCCTGGGGTTCTTTTGAAGTGAATGTAAATCTAGCATTTCACCTTCACTGAAATGCAGCTGCTGTGGCAATGAATGGAACCCGCAACCTTGCACTCGGCAGCAGAACACCACAGCCACTGATCCATTACTGCAGGTCCAAATTTAGGGACGTGTACATGGTGCAAAGCTTCAAGCTTGTGATGTGCTATGCAGGGGCACACTTTTCTAGAGCTCTAAGGTGTCAGCGAGGATTCCTTGCGCCTCAAGTCATACCTCGTGCAGAGCCCGGTTCTTTTGCGCAGAGATGATGCCCCTGCACTGGCCCTCATTCACCACGTATTCCAGCTCACAGGGCAGCAGGTTGTGTATTCTGATGGGAGGCAGCAGGCTGATTGTGTGCCCCGGCACACTGCTGGACACTGTGTTCCAGTCAGGGTACTTCTCACGCTTCACATCAACTGAGAATCTGGGGGGGGGGGGGGAAGAAAAAAAGGCAGCAGGTTTATGTATTGCAATGTTTGTCACATCATGGGGCATTCAAACGGCCCATTGTATCTTTCCAAATAACATTTCATCTCGTGGAACACTTTTACATTCAGCATAGAAATTAAACCACTCTTGCCTTCTGAATGCCAATTTCGTTGTTCCCTATCATACTGCTCACAGGAATAACTTCAGCGTAACACAAATGGCTGAAATTTTCCTTCAGTATAGGCAAAATCAAATCAAATTATGGGGTCTAACCTCTTAAAGCAACTCGCAGCAATTTTTTCAGAAGTTGATTGCTGCACTCAACAGCATTCAGGTTGTTAAGGGCTGCAATTTTTAGCGGCACACCTGAAGGAATTTCTACCTGTTTCTCATGTCGTGAAGCACCCAGAGGATGGCAACATTTTCTCCATATGCGTGTTACAGAAAGAATTCACATGAGTTTAGTCAATGTGAAGATTATCTTAGTGCCGAGGGGGAAGATAATTGTGACTTCTGCAATCTTCCTAGGATGAGAGCACTAAAGAAGAAAATGACAAGGAACTTAAAGAAACCGATTTTTGTGGTGGTTATTCACTGCGTAAAGCTGGCTGGAGGCTCTGGCTGAAGGCTCTACATTGTAGAAAAGTTTAAGAATGAAATAAACTTTATGAAATAAACCATTCACTATGCATTCATTCACCTGAGTGCTCTTTCCGCAGAATGTCCAAAACACACAAGATAATTTCCCAGACAGAACAACCACAAAGTAGGCAAAAGCTCACGATTGCGAATAGTTAACTGAAGGGTTGACAAATGAAGCTGAGCAGCTGAATGATGAAAGACTTGGCTTCTGCCAGAATCTGATGATCCTGCTGTGTGAATAGTGCCAGATTGAACATTGCAGACACCTTACAGATATTTGTGCGCACCTGAAAACGGCGGCATCGTTGCGTATGGGGCAGCACGTGATGGAGTAGCTGCCACCCTGCTGCTTGGTGGCGATGTGCTGCCACTCCAGGGCCGAGTAGGCAATCAGGGAGATGGTTGGCCGCACCCACATGTCCGCAAACACGTACGGCAGGGGCACCGCGGTGGTGCACTTGGGCTGCAGGCAGATCTGGTATGGCCGCACTACGGCAGGGAAACAAGAGGCCACATGTGTCAGTAGCTTCAAGCGACACCTTGCAGCCAACAAACCAGTTGTACTCAACACTATGCTACGCTTCTTATAGCAAGTTAACGAAGAAGATTGCAATCTACCCCGCCTCACTGCTCAACTAAATAATTTATTACCTAGTTTTACTGGCCACAAGTTTAATGCGATCATCCTACAAATGGCACATTCGACTGGTTGCTACAGTGCTCAGACACAGTTTGCGGTAGGGGTGTGTGAATATTTGAAAATGTCGAATATCGTCGAACATTAAATTTTTAATATTCTTATTGGATTCGAGAACTAGGTACTCGAAAATTTTCTAATATTCGGTTGGATACAAATATTTGTAACAAATCGAGTATACTGCTGGCTGTGTGGGAGCAAACACTGTTCTTATCGTTTGTTTCTATCTAACCTAAAAATATGTGTCTGACTTAGTGCTTAATTTTGTGACAATTTTGTGTTGCTGGTGAAATTTCACTTGCAAAGTGCATTGAGCCACTGGACATCGAAGTCTTTTGAGAAAACCAGCCTCTCAGTAGCAAGGAGCATGGGTTGATGGACAACGAGGGTGCGCTTAGAGCACTACGAAAGGCGTTAGGGGTGACTGCGCACAAAATCCAACCGCAATAAGAAAGGTCTTTCTGGAAGTAGAGGTCCATTGGGCTGATCCTGAGTGGCAATGCCTGTCCACGTGGCCTTGTTATGCAAATATGCCAGCTCCCCGCCACATGCCAATGGCATGCTCCCGTGTAGCACAGAGCATGCCTGTTACATTTCAGGATAGAGTGATGGCCGATCCACTACCGCAGTACATGCCCGTGTGAAACCTGAAACTTGTAGTAAAGATCTCGCAGGCAATGGTCATTCCGGGATGGGTATGCTAAAGGCACTATTCTAAACGAGTATGGATGCATTCCACATGCTTGCTTGAAGTTATAATCACATTTTTTTCATGCAATCAAAGTACCCTCTTTCTTCTGTAGTATAATGTAGTATATATCGCATTATATTGGTGGTTGCGCTATATTCTTGCGAATGCAGTAACTTGACAACAGTGAGTCAGTCAGACGTCTCACACCAAAGGAAAACAACACAAGGGGCTTGATGCATAAACTGTGCTGCAGAGGTACTGCTTGCATGTGGCACAAGACATTATGGAAAAGACAACGTTCTCGCAGCTCTTCTCTAAGCAAGGGCCACAGCAAACAGCACAGCACCACTTCGTTTTGGTTGGGTGTGAGTGCATCTTTTGCCTTGCTCATTTGTTACACTTGCAGCACCAGTCCCAATGTGGGGCTTATTGCTTGACAGCAAATGCAATGAGTGATGGCTGGCACAGGCTCAAATTCCTCTGAGTTTACGAGCATTTGATGCTGTGTAGGGCACAGGTTGGAAAGAACAGTCAACCAGTGGGAATTACTCGTTCTTCCAAGTTAATATGAGTCAAATACATAATCTTTTAGTACTAATCTAATTTTTGCTACTGACAAAGTAATTGTGACGTTCCAACATGTTAAAATAACCAAACTTGCTAATAAATGTATGTGCATATCAATATTCAAAGCAAAGAATATATTAGTATTCTATTCATATTATAACTTTTTTTTATTTTGACACTTAGTTGGTAGTAACACAGAGCCTTCTCAATATTGAAGCCAGAGGTCTACCCAAGCCGAATTTTCTGCTGCTGCCACAGCAATTGGATGGCTTGTCACTGAAATGCTATGGGATTTCAATTGTGCTCCCAGCTTGAAAGTGAGGGTGCCTCTGATCAATCCCAGCTGGATGGAGTGTGGCACTCTGAATAAACCAGGCAAATGTACTCAATTTCAACCAATTGAATATAAAAAGGTCTGCAAGAGTGCTCTACAGTGCTCGAAAGCGGCCAGTTGAATGTAGCATAACTTGCATTTTTCAGAATTCAAAAGAGTATGCTCACTTTTGCCTTCTGTGTCTCTCCTAGTGATGCCTTTCTTTTTTTCTTTTTTTTTGTTTCATCTGTTTTGTTCTTTTCAGCGTATCTTGACTGATTTTTGCTTTCGCTTTACAGACATGTCATACGAAGAAGGGGCCTTTACAAAGGCACAAACATGCTGTCCACATGCTCATTCACTGCAATCCATCTCCCAGCCATGTGCAGTGATGACATGTGCCCAACCTCTGTGCTTGTGAAAACAATTTCTAAAGCCACATTTAGGGTCAGTCAAATAACTGTTACTCAAGGATTCAAAGTAGTCGCAGTTCCGCCCGAATGGTGAAGCACCGATTGTGATAGCAAATTAGTAGATAGCTGTACGAAGTAAGGATAGTAGTTTCATCGCTCGTATAAACTTGTAAACATTCGCTCGCAAACTAAATTAACAATGATAGAATGTGGAAGTGCGACTCAACGAGAACTTAGAACAAAACAGACACACAGAGACAACACTGTCTCTGTGTGTCTGCTTCATTCTACATCCTTGTTTAGTCGCGCTTACACATTGTATTGTGGTTTCAAACCAACTAGCCTGCCAACATGTTTTAACTAAATTACCAAGCACGGTGTCACGCACGCACAGTTAAACATGAACACATCTTTCTCGATGAGTGCAGAAACTCACTGCCAAAATGCTGGAATGAGGAATCGTGACAGCAGCAAGCAAATTGTCCTTTGTGCACCTCTCGCCTCAATGCAAGCGAAATGTCGAAAGCACAGCACATACGAAGCTACCAGCACTACGCACATTCTGAAAACATTGCAGATCGCTTTGAAGATGAGGTCCGCGTGGGCGCATACCTTGGCCATGTCGCAGATCACTTTCAAGACACTTGCGCTCTGGCAACACATCCCATGGCATTTGCCAAAGGTGTCTACTACGGTGTCCGCCATTTGCGTGCCCAACGTCGCAGTAGACGCCGCAGATGCCTCCACTCTGTACAGAGCGGCGGGCGAGGAGGACATCGAGGCACCCTAGCAGCCACCGGAGAAGACACCCCCCCACCTTCGCCTGACCCCCGTGCCTCGTGCGCGACAGGAGAGGGCATGCTTCCGGCACGCGTTCCTCGCTCGCACACACGCGATTGAACCACGTTTGCCGGCTCACCCTTGGAGGTTTTTATTCGCACATACAGCATATGGCGCACGGCAACGGTTCTATTGCCCTTAAGCTTTGTACAGAACCTCATGGCAACAGCGACGGCAGAAATGTACCTGGAATGTCCATATAGCTGCTATCGCAATAAAATTATAGCTCTCCTTCGTCTTAATGAATAAATGTATGATCACTCAACATTAAAAATGGCTGAAAGTACTTTCACTAAAGTATATTTCAATGACGTCCTTTTGCCACTGAAGCCAGATGAGTCTTTAAACACTCTCTAGGTGGCTCAAATCTTAATCAGTTTAGCATATTTTTGATAATTATTAAAGAAAGAAGCCTGTTCCTGAATATTATTTAAAGGTACTTGAGGCAGCAAAAGGTAAGCAGTAGTTCCTGCCATACCTTAAGATTCTGGATACCAAAGTTATACCCCCTTAAAGAAACATCAGATAACAGCAGATAATGCTTTCAGTGAACAACTACATCTCACTACAGGTCGAAAAATTATGATAAAAAATGTTCCACGGTGTTTTCCGCATTAGTACTTCATTATTAGACATTCTGACTGGTAAGGTTTCCATTGCACTAAATAAAATAGGTACCCCAAAAATTGGTTGTCATCCCTTTGAATACCTTAACAAACATCGCGAACGAGATGGTGGCCCCCCATGCATAAACTAACAAGTTCACTAGTTTGTCTTAAACCAAAAACATGTGCAGCAGCTCTGTTGCTACTAGTGTAACGAGTAAAATACCTTCCTTTGAATTAGTTTTCTTAATGAAAGTGCCACATCATCACCATCAACCTACGTGAAAACTTGTTCTGTTGTCAGCTTATAATGACAATGGTGATGATTATGGCTCTGAGTAGGCAAATGCCACAAATGCAGCTTAGGTTTTACAGTAGTGTTTTCAGCGGGAAATAACGTATCTTCGATGTTTCCACTGTCCCGTAGCACAGCCAAGACTGGTGCCACTGATGTCATCATTGGGGTCATCAGTGGCATCAATGGATCAGGTGCGTGCGTGCTGACCAGCTAAGTTTGAAATATGCAGACAGGGAAAATTTCAAAATCGAATTAAGAATAGCTTTGGGCCATATAGATGTATAAATGCCAGCAAGAACCTTTGGTCAAGATGGAATTGCCCGAAAAATCAAACCAACAGGAGCTGCATTAATGGAAGACTACTATACTCCAATCGTTGAGCATGCCAGGAATAATACGGTATAACAATGCCACTGATTACCTCCGGCTGTTTCAAGCTTCAGGTCCACTGCTACCTCCACCCTGTTTTTGATCACCAAGGCTGACTGCACAGTGATCATCTTCCGGGCGTTGCCATCAAGGGTCACGTTGAACAGCACACGTGTCGTGCCGGAAGCACGGTGCTGCTTTGAAAAAAACAAAAGACAAGAAAAGGGCGCATACAATCATGTATTACACTACGTCTTATTGTAAAACATGTTGCAAACTGCACTTTTTAAAGGCTCCCCAATAACCAGCAGTCACATTTTGTCCTGGTCTTTTTAACATTTTATGTTTTAGCTACCAAGAGGCACCAATGCTTAGTTGAGAAAATCAGCAAAAGACAAGCTTTTAGGTTTCTTTATGATGACTGGAAGCTAGCATTTGCAAAGGTTACAGACTATGAAGTGAACAATTATGTTAATGAAAGCATTATACCTAGAAAGGTCGTGGAGGTCACACTGCAGAATGGATTAAAGGTCATATTGTATTCAGTCAGCATTTTGTGTACTTGCTTTACCTGTAAGCACGCTGCTTGTGGCAGGCACACAATGTGAACAACAAACAAGACCAGAAAGTAGAAAACTTACTGTAGCACAGCATGACTATATGCACAGAAAATTCAAAATGGTCTTTTGAGAGCTAATAATTAGTTCCTAATAAGAAACAGCTGTTGTACATCAAACAGATATTCTGCTAAATTTAATACTACTTGGGTCATTAGGTTTGCTGATTGAGGTCAACCGCGGCAGCTTTGTGCAGGCATTCACCTGTTCTATCATTCCTATGCCTCTCCCTTTCCACTCGTGGTGGTTTGTGGTGGTTGCACTCGCGCTGCCGGCAGTGGTTGCCGCTGTCGGCAAAGCCAGGGCAAGGGAGATTGCTCTGGGACTTTATTGGGTATGTACACGTTTTCCTCTCGCTTACTGGCCCCTTTGCTAGGGTCTTGGACTTGAGCACGTCTACTGGGCCTTCGCACTTACAGCGAGCTTGTGTTGATCCTTTTCCAAACATTAAGCCGAACAGCGGTGCCTAGTGCTTGCGCGTGGTCCTGCTATGCCAAGCCGCACTTATCGGAGGCATAGGCCGACAGAGATTGCTCGAGCTTTTGCGAGTGGGCCTATTGGTCATCGCAAGAGCAAGCAGCATAGCCACGGGGACTTTCCCTAGCAACATGTCGCGGGGAGACATCCTCTTGCAGTCGCATGCTAGCGGCACCCCTGACTGTATTTTTCGCCTTTGGTGCGGGAGCCCTTTGATTGCCGTGCTGGCCCAGGACTGGACGTTTGTGCAGTGTTGGGCGTCGCCGAAGACAAATAAATGGTTTCCACTATCTTAGGGCAATACTGTGTTTTCTCATGCGTGCACAGTGCTCGGCGCCCCCCTTTTGCGGCCTGAGTGCACACGCAACGGAGTGCTAGATTACGTTAGGTGACGGCTGACGCAGCACTGTGGCTCACTAAGCCCGAACCCGCAGTGGTCGGTACCCCTGTGAGATACCAGAGACCCCCACAAAGTTCAATGCCCACAGTTTATTTACTACAACTCTTTAATGGACAATAAAATGATCACTCAATTCCACGTTGCGCCCATTTTTCATGTATTTATTGAAGTTACTGTCACCTGACCAGTGGAACAGCACTTGAGGACGTGTCTGTCTCAAAGATGCATCATAACATAAAATATTTTCCCTGTTTCTTATTCCCAAATTTTATCAGCAGTACATCTACAAAATAACCTGTTCTTCGCACTGCCAGCTATCATTTCATACTGCGATTACTATAATAAAATAAGATTACCAATGTATTACACACTCCTTACACAAGATCATTCATGTGAACCTTGCACTTCAAAATACAGGTATGACCTGTCATCAAACACTGTCATGGAGAAAAAAGAAAAAAGAACATATGATCTCTCAAAAGCTTATCTGCAATTATTGAAGTGCCTGTATTGGTGCTGCGATAAATATATTTTTTTTCTTATGGTACTGACTTTGTTTCATTGTAACCTGTTCTACTTCCCTACACTATTTTAATACTATTTCTCCAAGTTCCAAGTTTTTGTTTTATCGCTACATTGTTCTTTATAATTGCACTTTTATATATCTGCGCTTATGCACCTATACACAAGTTAGAATTGCTATTTTATGATGATGTTATGTGATACCTTTGCCCCTTATATAATACACTTCTATTGAGTGCTTTTGGGAGCAAGCATTTCAAAAAAAAAATTAATTAATCAATGCTAAAAAATATCAATGCAATCATTGATACAAGCACATAAAACAGCAAGCAGGCACAAACAGGCATAACAGAGACTCACCTGACGCTCTACTGGTCTCGCATACTTGAAGTAGACTCCCACTTTTTCCACAGACACTGGATCAAGCTGGGTGTAGCCTGGAATCTTCAAAACCAGCCGGTGCATCCTCAGCTCGTGGGAATCCTATGCCACGTAATAAAGCACAAAATTTAAGCTCCTGCAACTTTGTAACAACTTCCAAGTAAACAAAAAAAAGAAAGGTGAGATCGTGGAGGTTTAGCCTCCCAAAGCAATACTGGGTCTATCAGAGGCACACAGTGAGTGGCACTCCAGATCAGTTTCAACCACCTTGAATTTTTAACATGCCACCGCTGCCGGGTTTGATCCCACGGCCTCATGCTTAGCAGCGCAACCCCATAGCCGCTAAGCCACAATGGAGGGTGTTACTGAATTTGGTGCTGAAAGGCACGTGAACAGCTGTTTGTATTCATTATGCCCGTTAATGTTCAACTTATTAGTATTTAACCACAGACAACAAACTGACTATTGCTGAAGAAGAGCAAAACGAGAACAACGTAAAAGCGGGAAGCAACTTTTGACAAGTGGACTTGTCTTTTTCAAGGTGAAATATGCTTTCCCCGGCACAGCATTTAAATATAACTTACACAAATGTCATGAAACCTGTAGTGTAAAAAGTGTGAAAAATATGGAGTGAGACACACATAACACGAGCACTTGTATTTTGATTGTCTCAGCCATCATTTCTTGCAATGTTTAAACTGCAAGATGCAATCCCAATTAGCCCAGTGTTCTACTGTCAAGAAAGCTTCTAGAGCCCCACTTTTGATGATGTGTGGTTTTTACTGGCAGAAGGGGCCTCCCTTTTCCCTGAAGCTTTGTATGCGTTCAAGCCAATAGTTTACACATTTGTATCATGTGCATCTGATGGAAAAAAAACTATTCTTACCATAAACATTTCGTGGCTGAAGAATGAAATCTGTACAACATGATTCCTTACTCAAAATTCGGCAGAGCACATCTAAAGATGATGGTCGACAGTAATGCATTTAACATTGAAGCTATATGGTGCCAAAATGTATTGTCACCGTCGAAACGGGTTACGCATGAGGCACGTACTGCAGCGGGACTCTTCTTTTGCACTTCCCTAAGAACACTCCATGCCATCTAGCACCGCCGCTGTGACGTCTACACGAAATGCATGGTGCGCTGGTGCGTGTGAATGCTGAGAAATGTGTCATGCAGCAACCAGGCTCTTCTCTCGAGCTTCTTTCTGGACACGCTGCACCATCTAGCGACAGTGCTGAAAAGTTCGTGACATCCAAGACAAGGAGCATGGTGCACAAGTGTCTGCGAATGCTGAAAATTGTTCCATCTTACATGGGCTCAATTCCTCTCAGCATTGGAGAAATTTAAGGAATCGTTTTTGCCATTGTCAAGTGGCAAATTTTCAGTGGCACAACCCTGGTTACCTAAGTTGGTGTCAAATACCTTCACTGAAGAGAGGCACATACCTACTGGCACATACCCATTCAACTATCGACTATCCGGTGACCCAGATAGGCGGGAAAATGATTACACACACTTACACTTACACACACACACACACACCAACACACACATACATAGCCGCCAAAAGTGTGCGAAATACCCTAAGAATGCTAATGCATTAATAAGAGTATGTTAACACTATAAGCATTCACGAATTGTCCTGCTCGCCATTTGATATTCCAGAAACTTAAGACAATCCAGAGGCTATCCAACCACACAAAATCCGAAAAAGTTTGAACAGTATCTAAATTAGCAATGCTTTACCATACAGGTAGAAGGTTCTAATCACCTGATGCCTAATCTTGCCTCGTCCTTCGAATGTGAAAGGCACGACCTGACCAGGTTCAACGTCCTTCCAGTCAAACCTAGTAGTGGAAGCTTCGTCCTTGTTGCCACTGAGATAAAAACGAAGATTAACTGGATACAATTATGACTGTGAAACGCCACACATTAAAAAAAAGATGTTGCTCAACAGTGCATAACTCATACACAAAAGGCATACTTGAAATTATGAATGTTCGATTGAGCGACCATTGTGCCGCCACAAAGCAAAGAAAGAGGGGTAAAAAAAAACTTTTATTTTACCACTTACCAAAAACACACATTATTTTACCACTGCAACTAAACGTGCAGTAATATGATTTGCTTCTTCTCAAGTTCAGCTTTTATATGCCTCGCACAACAATGTGTTAACACAATTACAACCCTCCTGCAATGATAGCAATGTTAAAATGGCACATGTGGAAAAACAGTCCCATACCTAAATGTCGCAGAGACATAAGCCGTAAAGCGAAAGGCGACTCCAAGGTCATTCTTGATGGCAAAGGGTACAAAAGGGGAACGGCGCCTGACCGGTGTCTCCCCTTGGCCGACAGCACCAGTTTTCTCCACGTTCCTGCATTTCACAAAATACTGCTTAGGTTTGTACTAAAAAGAACGAAAGAAAACAAGAAGAGGGGCTGAAAAGATCATCTGAAAAGCCTCCGAGCACACACAGATTGTCTTGATGAAACCAGCTGCCATCACAATCAATACTGCTAAATTTCTGTCAGATTTCAACGTCTAAGAGTGTCTAAAAAATGCTACACCTTTCTGTTGCCTGCCACACTAAACTCATGGCCACATGACACATGAAGAGAGGTCACATGTGAAGTGGCCAGACATCAGCATCTGGTGTACAAACTGTCACATTTGCCATTACATGGTAGACAAAGAAGAATGGTCACGTGCGACATTTACTTTGTGAAATGCACAGCCTGGTAGTACAAGAAACGAAGGTACACAGCTTTGAACTCAACTCAACCTGGAACACGACATAAGTGTGGCCATATACACAGAGGTTATGCACACAAAGCCCCTTTTAAGAAAGTGGAGCTCCACCTGGTGTAAAGCAAGAAAGGAGTAGAGCTATGTGTGAAATTCAACATGGGACTATGATGTGCTATCTCACCACAGTGGCACAAATGAACACAGAGCAAACTCACTTTTCAGCCGAAAAAAGCTGATAGAAATCAGTGGCCCAAGAGGTTTTCACTTTCTGGTACAGGTCCAGCAGCGCAGTGGTAATGTTCACTTTGAGGACATCCTCAGCTGAAACAGGAGAGGCTGTCGGTCATGGTACTTGGAAGACAGCAGCAAAACCACACCTTTCAAATGTCAAACTATGACTTCTGAGATTGCCCACTATGCTTGTCAGACATTCTAGCAAAACACTCTTAATCAATATAGTGCACTATGTTCAAGACAATTTCGACTCGTTCATTGGCTTCCCTACCCTTTTTTTTTTTTAACATTATTCACTAAAAGTAGAGTTGCAGGTAAAAAAAAGCACTTTTCTATACCTGAAGATATATTGACGAACATTTGCTCACTTGTCTTGATGCCATGGAATTACCTCATAGGTTCGAATAGAATGAGAAAAATAATAGTAATAGCAAATACAGACACACCAATATATAGTATGGGCCGTTGTTAGAGGAAACACCCAATCGGTATTGATATCAGTGCACCTTGAGCATATCACCAGTTTCTCAGAAAGAAATGGCTTGATGTCACGCTCTAGGTAGTACACCCTTATAGGAAAAAAATTATTGCTGAAACCTGCGTGTCAAAAATTAGCTGTAATCGGTCCCGAAATACTTATTTGGTGTTCCCTTCAGCAGAGGGGTGACTTGCACAACTATGGCTACAGCTAGTCACAGCAAAGATCAACTAAACACTTCTTACGCAAACAATGGCCCCTCTTCTATCCTTACGGTTAGGAGGGCACATTGAACATGGATAAATAAAATATGTATCAAGATATTATTAAACAACATCCATTCAAAGCTGGCAATAAAGCTACAGGTATATGCAGTGATGGCCACTGTGCTTTGCAAGCTGCGTTAAGCAAGCCCTCACACTGGAGAATATACGGATAGATATCCTACCGTTTATCTTGAAGTGACATTTTGCAAGGCCAGTCTTCCTAAAAGCAGCCTCCCACTGGCAATTGCACCTGTTTGAAAGGTAAGATCAGGTCATGTTACACTGCGTCATCTCTTGTATTTACATCATCTAGCCCTAGTGTAGGATCAAAAAAAGGAAATGATGTGGTGGGAAACAGAAACCAGGAAGATAACTATCGGAAAAGAACAAGAGAAGCGGCATGATCCGTTCCACCTCATGCAATCACGATAAATGTAGTTCCACAAATGTTGCACATGTCATTTCAATAAGGCTGATTTTCACATTCAAGCCCAGTCTGCTAAACATTGTGGGGACGCTCGACTCTCATGCGTCCCATGATGTTGTTTTCCCCGCAGGGCTCTCACATCTCTTGTAATACGGCTTTGTCACATAGCTATGCCCTACAGGCAGTCAGTGTAGTTGCAGATTAGTAGGAGAGATGGCGCAAGTGTTGCACCACTAGCGCCTCCTAATGGCGGGGTTACTCGGGCGCAAAAGAGAGTAGCCTCTTCGTCTTTTGTTCAGGGTGGGTGGAGCGCATGACCTTGTCGCATGCCTAACGGCACTCTCTGTGGGACTGTTTCGTGATAGGCTTCAGAGTGGAGCACTGAGAAGGGCGAGCACGATCATTCAAAGGCACCACTGTTCGCATGAAAGTACACGTGAATGATTAGGCGTTGGCATCCAGCATGAGGGCGAACATATTTGCTCGATATCCTGCGTCGGAGAGTCGGACTTCCTTGATTTGTCTGCACCCATCGGCATGTTCTATTGGTAGTAATTTAGCTAGCTGGTATTGATTGGTGTATAAAAGGTGCAATAAATTCCCTTTTGATTGTTCCCACTACTGTGTTGTCATTCCTTTGTCCCAAGAGCACGTTTGAGACCCTATAACATTAAACTTGCTTAAAGAAAGAAAAAAAAAGAAAGAAAAGGCTCAGACCTGTTCTCGTGTTGGTGCTTACAGAGTCGTGAACAGCAAACAGTTGTTCTACCCTCCAGTCCATTGCAACTTGCACAATATGCGCAATCTGGTGCAAAAACTACCCAAATCAATGCAATCGTGCATAAATCTAAGGATGCAATGCTTTAGTGTGCGAATTATAAAACCACCATTGCTGCTCAGTCTTCCTGCATACGTTTGTTAAAATATTTCTTGTAATGAACCTGAAAGAATTGACCAATTTCATCTCTCCTGCTACCACATGTCCTCTAACAGATTGTTTCTTAAGTTTCCAACAAGTCATGCAGGCTAACATTTTTGACCTCACATCTATTGCCCTTTTGTCCATGTCAGTTGGCTGCCAGCCAACAGATCTATTATATCAGCTTTACATAAAGTCATGGTTGCATCCAGAAGGTTGTAGTGCTAAGGGTGCTTCTGTGTATTGTGCCAGTTCAAATTCTATTGTCATTGTCACCTAATGTTTTCTTTCAGATTTTTGCTCATTCATTCTTTCTCACTATGCATAAATTTTGTCTACTGTACAGCCAATTCTCTCATGAGTAATGAGCCATGTTTTCAAGCCACATTGACCACTGCATCTACTGTGAGAACACTGCTGTCGCAATAAAGAATTCAGAGCCAGGGAAATCGCTGAAGTCTGCTGATTGAGGTGACCTTTCCCGATACTTACGAGCAACTTAAAACCAAGGCTGCTTTCTCGAACATGGTGATCTCGGCGATAGTGCTTGCAGCGGAAAGACGCAAAGACAAGTAAGGAAACGAATGGACACGAAAAAATTCCTACTTGATCATTTTCCTACTGGTTTTGCATCTTTTTCATCCCAAGAAGTATGAACTAAATAGCCTAACAGGAAGCCATGATCAGCAATATTGGTCACACATGCATGAATAACCTATCAGTGTGTAATGAAACCCTGAAAGCTATTCGTCACAATATTGCACACTTACCTCCATGGTTCAATGATGGGCTCCCACCCCGAGAGCGCTCTGTTATAGTAGCCGATGCTGAAGAAAAACTTGGACTCTCCACTGAATGTTTTCGAAAGCTCCTGAGAAATGTAAGTTTCTGTACAAACAAGCATAATCACATTCAATGTCAAACCAAGCAAATGTCAATGAAAACAAACTGGCATGCCAAATCCAATAGGAGAAATAAAAAACAAAAGAAAAATTTATAGTGCTAGTATGTCACCAAAGCTGAATTGCGATAATAGGAATCAGGTGCAAATTATAGTGCACAGGAGAGGTAAAACTAAAAGGACACTTAGAAAAGACATTGACATTAGAGTGGTACATTACCTTTTTTTAAAACTACCTCTCAGTTAGCACAGTGAAAAAACAGACTATTAGGGGAGAAAATAAAGGCCTAATCTCGACTTTAATACTCAATGGGCTTTTAGTCTCAATGGGCAAAACACATGAAGAATAAGCGTAATCAAGAAAAAAGAAAAAAATATATATTGCAGCAACTTTTTCAGCTATAGGCAGGAAACTACAAGTGGGCTTCACCCAAGCCACCTAAACCTTTATCTGAAATTTATACAGAACAGCTCTCATCATATGTAAACCATGAGTGTACATCTCATTTTAGTTTTACATCATGTGTGTGACACCACTTCAGCCAGAGATTTTTCATCAGTCTGTCTCCTCTGACCATGCCTTCAAAAGAAAGCAACTCGCATACGCTTTCTGCCTGTCATTCAGTGTTGGCCAAAGACATTTAGCCAGAAAATTTGTACTCAGTACCGAAACTTAGCAAGAAAATTTTTTTATTGCGATAGCAATTATATGGACGCTCCAAGCAAATCTTTGCCATCGTCTGCTGTAAGATTCCGTATATGTATGCTATATGCCATGCCATACTGTACTACATGTAGTACAGTCGACGATAGATTTTCCGGACGCCCGATTTTTCGGACGCCCGATTTTTCGGGCATGCCCGATAATTCGGACGCCTTCGCGGCACCGCCACATACCACCATAGAGTCAATGTATAAAAACGTCTGAAATTTCAGACGCGAAAACCTTCTCCATTCGTTATTCCGGACTTATTAACAGGACCGCAGTCACACAGGTCTGAAACAGCGTTAACCGAAGCCATCACCGCCGTCATTTGATTATCTCGCCGCCTCGAACAGGCGCTTTCACACGCAGATACGCTGGGAGTCACCACGGCAGCGCTAGGCCTAGCTACTTCCACGTTCGCTACCAAGCTTCTTACTCTTTGGTGGCATGTATTTCATTAAAACAATTCGCCGCTGTTAGTAATGGCGCCGACTCCGCCTTTGTAATCCTCGCCAATATTTGAAGCTTGGAAAGCATGGCGCGCTGCATAAAACCGGTTCCCGAAAGTCAGCTTCGCCTTAATACAACACTGTTACGCGGTGAAGCATACGCGATGTATTGCGGCGAAGCATATCAAGTGGGGGAATGGGCAACAGTCACGGACCAAGGTATGTTTTCCTTAATTATACACGCAGGAACCTGCCCTCTCATATCATAGTACGAGCATCGATACCGCTAATAACTATACTGGCAGGCCTTTAGAACTATTGCTGACATGCCTGTGGCGATTTGAGCCCGTAGGGGCAGTAAAATGCGAGCATTCATTTTTTCGGATTTCCCGTTTTTCCGGACGTTTTCGCGACCCCTAGGGGGTCCGAAAAATCGGACGTTGACTGTATATGTGGATTTTACTGCCGCATCATTCTATCACTAAAGTTGCTCATACCACGGTCTTGCATTCTTGACAGAATTATTCCTCAGAATCCTGATAATGCCAGCCCACAAACAAATGTCATGGAACAAAACGCTGACAGTACATGCCATTGATCTTTAATCTTCTCAGACTGAAATATTGACACGCGTACTTGTTTATCTTTTTTGGGTGACCGCTTTTCACTGTCTGTCAAATATTATCACTCAGCGCGAGACGCACCCTCATGTATCTGAAGTTTGTCGAATGTTATTGATGCTTCTGTCCGTTGTCTGTTGTCACCGAAGCTTATGTAATCTGATTGCATGTGCGACGGTAATTGTGTAGAATTTTCTGTAAAACGCGCGGGAACCAACGATTACTCTGGATCCTTTGATGACCCATGTATAAAAGCAGACGTGCTTGACCGGCAGATCAGACTTTCGACGATCACCGGCCATGTTCACCGCTATTGCCGTGCTCTGAGTGTAACTTGCTTTTGTGGGCACAAGTTTGCCCAATAAAAAGTTAGTTTCGTCATTCACAGTTTTACTGCTGTATTATTCACTGCCACTACTATGTGACAATATTCAATGTGCGAAACAATAACAGAGCTCAAACCAGAAATTGATGTAATCTTATTGGTGCTCCTGTGCATTACCTCCAGGATTGGTCCAGGAAAGAGGTTTGAAGCATACCAGGTACGGAAAAGTGGTGGTAAAGCCACTAAGAAAGATGTGTGGCTTCAATTAAAACATAAATGAAATCGTGCGATGGCAGGATTTAAACACAGGACCCCTAGCAAAGTAGCTCCTTTTACTTGGTCGGCTTAAGTTTACTTCAATTTATACTGCCACCACAGCTATGAGTCTTACATGCTGTGTAATATTCGGACATGTTTCTGTCGCATTAACCGCTTCGCCCTTATGGCAAAATTTATGTGTGTGTGTGTGTGTGTGTGTGTGTGTGTGTGTGTGTGTGTGTGTGTGTGTGTGTGTGTGTGTGTGTGTGTGTGTGTGTGTGTGTGTGTGTGTGTGTGTGTGTGTGTGTGTGTGTGTGTGTGTGTGTGTGGGGCAAAACTAATATTTTTGTTGTAGGCAACACTCATGAATAAAGCGTAGATTGCCAAGTTTAGGTTAACTTACTGTTTTTCATTATCGTAATTTATATCCACTGCAGGGCAACAGCTTGTCTTAGAAATCTACACACAACGCCTTGCTGACTCCTCCGTCTTATGCCTGAAAATTTCCTAGTCATCACACCACCCAATTCACTGCCATCCTTGCCAGTGTTTTCATTCTCCTGGCACCCATTTTGTTCTATAATAGACCACTAGCATTGCATGGTCTACCCAATTTTGTTTCTTCCTCTTAACTTCTACTAGAATATCCGTTGCCCCTATTTGATATTTAATCCACACCACTGTCTTCCCATCTCTTAAGTTATGCCTATATTATTTTGTTACATCGCTTGTTTATATGGTTTCTAGCTTCGTCTCAAGCTTCTTTGTTAACCTCCAAGTTACTGCCCCATATGTTAATATTGGTGAAATGCAACACTGCAGTGTTTGTCTATATATTATACCTTTTTAATTTGTCGGTGTTGAAGTCATGTTTATTATAGGAGGAAAAAAATTGGCAGGAAAAGAAGCATTTTCAAGTTCACCAGTGCCCTTCATTCCCTCAGAGAGCACAAATGGCACCTACTGCCCGGCACTCACCCCTGAGATCAATCTCCAGCAGTGGCACATCGGCATCCATGCAATCATCAATGATGCAGAGGCAGAAGTAAGAGACTTTGAGCTCAACAGCGGACACGACTATGTCTTGCTTGGCAACACCTGTCTGGGAGGTGCTCATCGCAGTGCTTAAGCAAATGCTGGTGGCAGCATTCTGAGTGAGCCAGAGTGCTGCATCATTGAGGTTGCCACCACAGGCTTCGAGGCTACGCAGGCAGTCCTCCCGGGAGAAGCCCATCTCCAGGAGACTGTCAATATTCACAGCTGCATCACGGAGAAAGAAAAAGAGAAAACAAAAACTCGTGCAGATCCCACGCACTGTGTAAATTAGTGTAAGTGAATGCTTTTGCATTCACTCTGCTGCCACAGACAAGAGTGTGCTGATTCATCACACCATCCCTGCCCTGCGTGCAGTCTCCACTCGGCCACCACGGCCTGATGAGGTCAACGCTTGTGCCAACTGATCGGTGGCATGTCAGGCCCTATGCTCACCTAGTGATGTCATCCCTTGCACCAACCTACTGGCACGTATTACTGCCTCCCCTATCGCCTTCTTCATCTTGGCACTAAACCTTCTCTCTCCTCCCTGCCCTCCTCTCTGCCGCCACGGACCACAGCATCTAAACCTCTTTTGTTCCACAGGTTGTGTGGCAGTCGCATTTGGTCACATTTGAGTTAGTCATGGGGCCGATCGCATTTTGCACAGTTAAGTTGACCAAAACGAGGAGACCACTAGAAGCGTGAGGTACTCACAGTCCATTTTGCTGCCACCAAGCAGCCACTCCTTTGGTATTGAGTCCAGGATCCTGAGGAACATCTTAACATCGTTGTAAGAAAGCCTGAGGTTGAGGTTCATTGTTCCCACCTGCATTGGATAAATTGTTAAAGGAACAGGTAAAAATTTTCACAGTGCCATCATTTGTAGTTACACAAGCAGATACACCTGGAATTATTGCATGCATGCCGGTACTCAACCACACACCTTGTTGCTTCTTCCTCGCATCATTACCCTTTTTGCATTCAAACAAAGAATAGCGGAGTCTTTCTTTTTTCTTACTTTAATGGCATGGTACAACATACAGCTACGAGCACTAAAGAGGGAGAGTGTTTAGTGGTAATCTGTTAGTTCTGAAAGTGTGATAAAAAAGACATTAGGTCCTGACTTTCTTTATGACAAAAGCCATACATTACTAGCCTAAGCATAAACAAATGTGCCTTTGACATCCAACTGTGGAATGGAAAGTTTGTCTACAATAATCCCACATGTATTAGGTATTAGGCCTTCTGCATGGGTGATATTCGCTAAAGTTCTAAACATAAAAAACATATGCTGCACTTTCCACACAGGCATGTCAGAAAAAGGAAAGCAGTAACGGCAGCGCATTGCAGCTCCAGCCGCTTGTCAGCGGCGCGCACTCTACATCGAATGCGTGCAAAGTAATTTTTTGTATGACTCCAACATGTTGAAAAAGTTGTTTCCAGAATTTTGCGGTATGCTGCGTACAACTGAAATTATACCTATATTTGAAATTTCACGATGTTTAAGGCCATGGGTATATTTCACGTTTGCCTGTTGTGATGTGTGTCGTCGTAAAGTGCAGATATCACGTGTGCAACTTTTGCTCCACTGTAAGCGGTGTTCTGCAAATTTAGTTTGGAGCTTTCATTCTTTACATCTGCACGTAACTTTCACCATTCCTACCAGTATGCGCACGTAAAAATTGGTAGGCGCTCACAGTAGTTGCCGTGAGTGATCGTATGTGAATGCAAACTCTGCTGCAAGTGTGCCGCCTTTAGTTCAGCCTGTGAGCGTGATTTCGCGCTCATTGTGCGCTTAATAGTCTATGGATACAAACATATCAAGGGTGCACACGCTTTTCGTGACAGCATGCTGCTCGACAACCCCCGCTAGCTAAGCCTACAGCGCTGCCTCGTCGGTAGTCAGCGAGCAAAGTTGCAGTTTGGTGCTGAGCCAACGAAATGCTTAAAGTGACTGCAACAGAAGGCACTTCAAAAGTGGAGGAGCCACCTCGACAACAAAAGTGAGGCTACGGGTAGCACACGCAATGCTTGAAGGGTAGCAACTTCGTTCGCAGTTGCCATGTCTTAGATATTAAGGCCGTGGACACACAGATCAGTCTGAAAAATGTAACACAGCACTGTAGAGTGCGCGGAGCACTGTAGAGTGCGCGGAGCACTGTAGAGTGCGCGGAGCACTGTAGAGTGCGCGGAGCACTGTAGAGTGCGCGGAATGTCTGTCTCCATTCTACACTGACTATGTGGGGTTGGTGGTGATATGAGAAATTCGAATAATCAAGCGGCCCGCTTGATTAAAAAAAATTATATGTCTAAAAAAATTGGTCGGTCACTTACTTTCTTCTATAGCACTTTTTCTTCCTGTGTTCATTTGATTGCTTTGTGCGAAGACTATGGGTCCTCAGACGTTAACCTCTCAATGTTGGTAATTTAAACAGATGCACACATCCTGGTCACGGGCTTCGATTCTCGGATACATGCGCATGCTTGGTCTACATGTTTTGGTTATAGTGCGATACCATATACCGTATTTATTCGCGTATAACCCGCACCAAAATGTGAAAAAACGCGTTTAAAAAGTGGGGGTGCGGGTTATCTGCGAATTTTTTCCTCGGGAGGGGGGGGGGGTCGGCTTCACCGCAATGTGCGGCAGCCTCCCCGTGTAGTCCGCCATCCCCATCGTCATCGACGCTTGTCAAGCCGATGAAGGGCCAACGAAAGGCCAGCATTGTTGAGCCTCGCGTTAGGCGCTGTTTAGTGTACTTACCCCAGTTTGCACTGTTTGCCTGCTTTGTTTTGGCATCATGAGTGCGACTCGACGGCAGTGTTTCACAGCGAAAGAGAAGCTAAAGATTATAGCCGCTGCCGAAGAAATCGGCAACAGAGCTGCTGCAAGACAGCATGACGTCGACGAGTCGTGCATTCGCGACTGGAGGAAGAAAAAAGAGAGTCTCGAAGCAACGAACCGGAACAGGCGAGCGTTTCGGGGTCCGAAGACTGGCGCGTACCCCCACCTCGAGACGCAGCTTGCGAAGTTCATTGAGGAGCAGAGAAGTCGTGGCCACGCTGTTTCGACTGAGATGGCGCAAATGGAAGCCCTGAAGTTGGCCCGGGAATTGAACATTCCACGTGAGTTTCGTGCAAGCCGTGGATGGCTTCAGCGCTTCATGCGAAGACATGGATTTTCTATGCGGCGGCGAACAACCATGTGCCAGCGGCTTCCTGAAGCCTACGAGGAAAAGTTGTTGAACTTTCAACGATATGTGATCGCACTTCGGAAGGAGCACAGCTATTTGCTGTCTCAGGTGGGAAATGCTGATCAAACACCTGTGTACTTTGAGATGCCGATGGACACGACCATGGAAAAAAAGGGCTCCAAATCAGTCAGCGTGCTGACCGGCGGAAATGCCAAGCTGCGCTGCACAGTCATGCTATGCGCTTTGGCTGACGGCACGAAACTGCGCCCGTATGTGATTTTCAAACGCAAGACGCTGCCTAGCATTCCACTGCCCCCAGGAATCGTTGTGCGTGCGGAAGAAAATTCGTGGATGAACAGTGGCCTAGTCGGTGACTGGCTTCGAGTAATCTGGGAGCGAAGACCAGGTGCCTTGCTGGCACGCCGGTCGATGCTCGTACTAGATTCCTTCAGAGGCCACTGCACTGATGCGGTGAAGGCTCGCCTTGCCGAGACCAGCACCGACCTCGTCATAATACCTGGCGGCATGACGTCCATGCTACAGCCACTCGACGTGTGCCTGAACAAGCCGTTCAAGGCACACGTGAAGCGGCTGTATGCCCAGTGGATGGCCGACGGCATGTACGCCCTCACACCGACGGGACGCGTGCGAAGGCCTGATATTCCATTGCTGTGCCAGTGGATCGTGGATGCGTGGAAAGCGATACCGGCCGATTTGGTGCGCAAAAGCTTTAAAAAATGTGCGATCAGTAATAGTCTGGATGGTTCCGAGGACGACTACGTCTTTGAGAGTGGCGATGAAGCCTCGGATGGCAGTAGTGAGAGCGGCGACGATTAAGAATCGGATAACCAGTGACGTGGTGGCGGTCGTTTGAATAAATGTTCTGAAAACGAAATGATCACTGAGTGTGAGCTGCATCTTTCTAGCGCTCATTTTTTTTTTTTCAGGTAAACGTGCGGGTTATACGCGAGTTTTTTTTTTTTTTTTTCCGCCGAGTTCAAAGTTAGGGGTGCGGGTTATACGCAGGGGCGGGTTATACGCGGGTAAATACGGTATGTTGCGGAAAGTCGCGAATTTGGTGACTTATCAGCTGTCTACACTGTAACACATACCTATATCTTTCTTTCTTATGTCATGCACTATTTTTTGGTTGCGAATGGAAATGAATGAATGAATGAATGAATGAATGAATGAATGAATGAATGAATGAATGAATGAATGAATGAATGAATGAATGAATGAATGATGCTCATAGTTTAAGAGAAGTCCAACTACACTTTTCAGAACTGCCGTTTTTGTTTTCTTTACCAGCCACTTTATATTCGGGCTGGGAGCATCAAACATGCAATGTGTGTGACGGATGCTTACCTGCAAGACATGTCCGAATTTGGTATCAGGTGGTGTGGAATCTCGGTCTACGAGATCAATGTACACGCTGATGGGGTCTATAATGGACAGTGCAGTGTCATCTTCTAGGCCCAGAATGCATGAGAACACTTCCAAGTTCTGGAGGTTGCAGGACAGGGGTCTCTCAGTAAGCGCTTTGTGGTAGGACAGCACTGCTGTTGACTGCAAAACAGAATTATAGACCACTAATTCACATACAGAAGAACAAAAATGGGTTATCAGCTGTCTACACTGTAACACATACCTATATCTTTCTTTCTGCATATATGACAGGCACTAAGAAGTCATGATTGGCAGCTTCAGAATAAGAATCAGAATCAGAATTTATTGTTAGAAGTTGGGTCAAATTAGAAGTATTTAGTATGCAGGAGGAGGTCCCACAGTCAAAGACTGTATCGGGACCTCCTGTGCAAGAATAGTTATGATAATTGACATCTCAAAGCAACAGTACCGCTATTCTTAAAAAGTAAAACGCGCAATTATATGGGGTGAAAACTAGGACAACGAACAACTTGAGAAAAAGCTAAGGACCACAGAACGAGCGATGGAAATTAAAATTATAGATGTAGCTTTAAAAGATAGAGAGACAGTGGATGGCGATGTGGACTATAGACAGAGAGCTGGAGGTTGCAATTAATACTTTAGCTGAAACTAAAGGAAAGTAATAGAATTGGAAAGGACAGGTAATGCACACAGCAGGTAACCAGTTGTCTACATTAGAACATCCCTACATTAGAATTGCAGAATGGGTACCAAGGGAAGGAAAACACAGATAACTAGGTGATGTGATGAAATCATAAAATTTTTCAGACATAGGACAAAGTCAGCTGGTACAAAATAGGGGTAATTGTAGATAGCTGGGGGAGGCCTTCGTCCTACAGTGGACGTACAATAGGGTGATTATGATGAATTCACAAGTTCTGTAAAGCACCGAGTCATGGAAAAAAGAGAAACACCTAATTTGAACTTGTTAACCTAGTGACAATGAAAAGAAAGCATATCGGTGGATACAAAGCTGCTGGCTTAAACCAGGACAAGGCCTGCAACCAAAATCGGTGGAATAATGGAAATATCCTAAGCAACCAAGTGAAAGTTACAGAACAAAAAATACTAATCACTCTCTGTACGTCAATGAAGAGAAACGGGCAGGTATAATGTAGTGATTCCTTTCTATCAATTCTACTCCATTCTTATCATCCACCACTTCCAACCAGCCGATTCTGGCGATAATACTGGAAGAGTGCCATTCGGATCACTAATGAAGTGTGAAAAGGAAAAGAATTTAAACATCATTATTGCACTGATCATGCTTATGGTTAGCACTCGAAAAAAAATGATGATGATATGCAGGATTGTATCACTTTCTACATATTACAAGGTACAGTTTAGCACTGACCACATCAAGTTATACTTAACCAAAATGTTATCCTAAAAATAATTAAAATATGACTGCTGATATCAAAATCATACTGACATCATGTCAAAGTACAGAATCTACCAAAAAAAGATAGATACCCATCAAAACTGATCATATCGAAATAGAGAAACATAACTGATAATTCATACAATAAGTATTTGGCAATGCACTTCCAGAAACAAAAGTTTGCACACCACTGGTCACATAGAAAAAACTCAATTTTGTCGCGACCTAGCAGGACTGCTTGAAGATGAGAAGTTCAGCCTGTACTCCTCTGACTGTACATTAAAGACAGGAACTTGTTATTCAGCGCTGCACACCTATACAGCAGCAATATTCAATTGTTACTGTGATAAGCATTAACATTTGCCCCTGATAGTACCGAGAGAGACAGAAAGCTCTTTAAGGAAGTGCAGAGAATTCTGTTGCATATATGTAAATGCCAACATGCTACTCTGCATAAGGAAAGAGATCGGGGACAGAAACGCCCCAGGAGGAGGATGGGAAAGGAAAGAAAAGGCAAATGGCAGTACAGTCTGGGTACAAACAGGGGTAACTGGAAATCACTGGAGGCCCCCATTCTGCATACGACTAATAATAATAATAATGATGGTGGTGATGGTGATGATGATATGATGATGATGATGGTGGTGGTGATACAGTCTACTGAAACTTCCAGTCGTCTCTTGGTTCTTGAAACTCCTGCAGCTGCGACGAATGCAGCTACAAGATTATGGCACCCAGGATCCGCAAACCACCATGGTCTCAGCTTAATGTGATAAGAGGACGAAACTGCAGCTTTCATTTTTATTTCTAGCAGACTACAGCTACAGAAGTGACGGCCATACCTGGCAAGGAAAGTCACAAGTCTCCCATTTACAGTTTGCTCCAATTAAGGCACAATGCAGCTGAGATAAGAAATAACTAACACTTGCATACCCCAAACATTTTTCCTATGCAACTAGGCAGACAAATTCAGCAACAGCATACCTTCAGTATAACTGCATTGGTGTCCCATGCAGCAGAATCTTCAACGACAACGATTTCAGTGTCGGTCATATTCAACTTCAGTTCCAAAGGAACCTCTGGAATAGGCTGCTGTTGCTGTTGCCACTGCTTTAAAAAAAAGTAGAAAAGAGAATTACAAACACAGCATTTGCAGCCACGAAGCTTCTCAATCACAGAGCTCCTGACCTCTTCACAAGTACCGATCGACTTGCATGCTGCGGTTATTTGTCATCATAAGTACAAACACAACAAAATACATGCAGTACAGCAAGATGTTGTATCCAGCCTCCACAGGAGTTGCTAGTTCAACCTTACCGTGCTGAAATGAAAATATGAAGCAGTGCACACGACCATTCCAATGTTTGCGCATGAAGTCTTCTATCTGCTGAACAAGCTTGGAACGAGCTTGGAGGTTCTGCATATTCTATTCCTTTAATTATGATAAACTTAAATAAACTTGGAAACTTGAATTTTATTAACAGTAAGAATTTGGTCGGCCTCCTTGTGAAAGGCCTTGAGCAATGCACCAAGCAATCAAATCAGATTTCATGTTTGACAAAGGTGTAGTAGAACAGAAATGCAAATTTTTTATAGCAAACAAATGTCAGGAAAATCTAACAAAGCTTGCTGTTGGGCGAACTATAGCGTGGGTTCACTGTCTGGTTTTTACAATTTTTGTGCATGCATGCATGACCAATATTGCTGATTGTACTGCCTCTGAAAATAAGAAGGATGGGAAGACTACTATTAGAGGCTCGTGCTGCTGGTGAAGTTATTTTCAGATATTTCACAGCTTATAGGAATTTAAAGAGATGCTTTGACAAAGGGACACTGGAAAGTACAGACCTTCCTGCATGAATGTGAATGAACGTGATCATACTGATAAGTGATAATGACATGATCACAGCAGTGATAGCCAACTGAAGATGGCGTGTACATAAGAGAAGTTTGGAGAACGTGAGTCTTTGTTTTTATAACAATTATTTTTGTTTATTTATTTTTGATACAGATGTTGGCCAAACACTACACCATAGCATAAGAGAATTGCATTCATATTAACAAAAAGTTATAAAGAGAACTTTATAAACTAAACCAATAGCACACTCCACAAACATGCCAAGTGTGTAGAATTTGCTGTTGGCGCAGTTCACAAAATTCTCTTGACAGGTGGCAAAGTAGGCACCAGCCAGACTGGCTGCCGAATTAGGAGCGCCTGGAAGAGCATGGGTGATCTTAACCGACAGAAACCTGTTTGCATCTAGCACAACACTGCAAGCTATTCTCAAAGAGACTCCAATATTGAAAAGAAGCCCGGATACTACTGCCCCAAAATTATCACAAGCTTCCTTTATAAGATTCAAAGTCAGAATACGTGAGTGTTACTTCTGTTGCTAACGTGCAACAGTTAATTTTGCTTTCTAGAACCTTTTGTTTGATATTGCTCTCTTGACGTTTCTGATGTCATGATGGCTTCTCTACACATTCTACTTATATCTGAGTTCCTAAAAGTAGGAGCATAACGTAATAAAGATGTCAGTTGAGCCTAGCACATTGTACTGTCTCCTTGTGCAGTCCTGTTTGCACTGAAGTTTGCCGTGAATACACACCAAATAGCCCGTTGATGCATTCTGCTGAAGGGAAACTGCACTTTAACTCTTTCCGTTTCGCACCCATTGGGCATCGTTAGCCCACTAACAATGGTTTGAAATGCCGCGTTTGGAACCTTCCGCACCGTTCATGGACACACTGTGCTATCGGACATGAAGGAGGAGAGCTATATTTTTGTTTGCTAAGCAGTTCGCTTTTTCCCCCGAGGCGGTGATTTTTGAACACGCTCCACAGTTTTGGCGATCATCAAGTACAAAGCAAAAATGGCCGCCAGCTATCGATGGTTTGAAAACGCCACTTTCGAGACCTTCGGCACTGCTCACGGACACTCTGCGTCATAGGACATGAAGGAGGAGAACTATGTTCTTGTTTTCTAAGCAGTTCGATTTTTCTCCGCCAGGCATGAATTTTTTAACGCATTCCAAAGTTTTACGATCGTCAAAGTAGGAAGCAAAATGGCCACCTCCAGGACCGGCGCACGCGCTTCGAAAGATCACAGATCTCGCAATTCCACTGCGTTTGTGGCTGACTGTACCCGTGGATCGAGCAGCAGTGAGTTCGAGGATGCTGCCTTTTCATCAAACTTTGACTCTGAGAGCGATGATGACGCAAGCCAGCCCGGAACATCGGCGGCCGCAGCCCGGCATGCCAAACTGTATTGCACGCACTTAAATTTTTGTAGTAGAACACCTGTTCAATCAAAATTTTTTATTTTTTTCGGAGATAGTGCCTATTAGCAAAACATGTTGTACATCTAATAATTATGTTCATTTGCAATATGTTCCTTTGTGAATACAAGTATGTCTTTACAAACTTCGCCCAATTTTATCCAACAATCTTGATTCTGGAAATTTATATCTTTTTTATGACATATATCTCGCGAATAATACTTATGCGTGAAAAGTGCATGCATTTTGTTTATGTATTACACAAAATATTGAGTGCAGTAGTTCTTTCAGAAAAAATAAATCTGGCAAAACCCACAAGAAACACCTATTTTCCTCATGGTAGGGAAAGAGTTGAACACAAACACCAAGAGTACCGTATTTACTCGATTCTAACGCGCCCTTAACTGTAACATGCACCCATTTTTCATGACCCAAAAAAAAAAAAGAAAAAAAAACGCCCTCGACTGTAAGGCACACCCGTTTGCCGTGACCTAAAAAGACACAAAGTCCTTTACAGTACCGCGCACCTCATTCTTTCATACAGAAATACAACTTTCTCTCATTTGGAAAAAACAAAAGATTTACTCCCAATGCTCAAAAGTTGTGATAAATAAAAAAAAGTCACAGTTTCGCCCGAAAGGCGAAGTATCGATTACAATAGCAAATTAGTAGACAGCTATACGAAAAGTAAGGATAGTAGTTTTAGAGGCCGTATAAACTTTTAAGCATTTGCTTACTAACTAAATTAACAAGTACTGTGTCACGCACGCACAAGCAAACATGAACATGTCTCACTCAATGAGTGCGGAAACTATTTAAACGCTGGAGCGAGGAAGTGCAGTAGCAGGAGCGAGGGAATTGACCTTTCTGCAGCGTCTCCCTTCAATGCGAACTAAGCGACAAGAACACAGAGCGGTGCGCTTAGATGTGTAGATTCCTGCCTCCGTCGCAGGCCGCTTTCAAGATAGGGGCCGCGCGGCCGAGCCGTACGTAGTGACCGCCAGTGTAGCATGCCTCTCCTGTTTGTGCCAGTCGTGCACACAAGTTTCGGGAACTGTGAACGCCTGTGATGCAGCCCGATTTCCGTCCGTCTCCGCATACGTGATCGCTTTCCTTTTAATTGCGGCATCATGATGAACTCGGCATGTCTTTGCAGTCGGCACTTCCATGCTGATAGAGAAAACGCAGAAAACGGGAAGACAGACGGTGTACTGACCTAAGCTAAAAGAAGCATTGCCTAAGCACACATACTACAGCACATGGAGGAAGCTATGGCAGCTAGGCTCGAAGCACGTACGAGGCGGCCATTTTGAAATGCCGATGGCAATATAGTAATGCAGATTTAGGGTCATACTCGATTCTAACGCGCACGCAATTTTTGGACCCGTTTTATCGTAAAAAAAGTGCGCATTAGATTCGAGTAAATACAACATGTTGATCCCATTGGTGCTAACTGAATATTTTTTACCATGTGCGACCCCTAGATACGTGACACGTATTTTAATTGGACAGAAAGTGCAACAGGCAAGAAATATATAAGATTTACACTACCTTGGTCATGCGCCGTACTGACGACTGGTTCTGTGAGATATGCAAATCTGCTGATGTGGGCTGCTTAGCTGAAAATGCACGGAAGGCATGGCCAATGTAAACAGGGTGGTGGCAAACTCAAATTATTGTGTTGAAAAAGTAAGCAAAGCCTTCCGTGTGCCCATAACAATGAGCACAACATTTTTGGCAAAGAAAACGTTCTTACCATCAGACAAAACTTGGTGCTCGTCGCACAGAGAAAGGAACTCAGCAAGTTCGCTGATCCAGCTGAAAATGGCCATGACGCGCATGTTGTTCAGCAGGACAGTGAAGCGTGCTGTGTTGTGCGTGATTCGGTAGTGGATCTCAGCCTGCAACACTTTTTCCTTCGAGGCATTCTTTGTTGGGAAGAGGATATTGGTGAACACATTGGGTCGGTTGTTTACCGGTGCATCTAGGAGTGAACCAGGACAAATTTCAGGCATGCACCGTTTGAACAAATGTTTTAAATTTCGGCCTAACGTGCATGTCTGTATACAAAGCATGTGACTTCAGGCAGGTGTGTTGAAGCAGCAAATTTGCAAACAAGCTTGATACAAAATAACCAAAGTTCCTAAGAATCTCTAACAACAATGTTTCAATTGCATAACCTTTTAATTAGTTTGCTTTACATAAAACATTCTATTACACGTGAGTTCAAAGTTCAGTGTCCTAGATAAAGTTAAAATGAGAGCCATAATATAGTCCATGACTGCAATTGAGCACATTTGGAGATACAGTAACACATATTGTGAGCTGACTGCAGCAAGAGGACAATATCAAACATTATCACACAGGAAGAAGCTTAAATAAGGATATGAAACCGACAATGCTAAAACAATGAGACAAACAGAACACCACCTTGCTTACGTACACCAACCTGTCTTGCACTGTCTGTTTGCTTTGCTTTGTTTTGTTTGTTTCACTGCTTTTAGCTGACACCCAATCTGAACTGTAAATTCACTACCAAGCATATCGTCTCCTGAAATAATCTTAAGACGAAGCACGACCTGAGGAACAGCTTACCTTTAAAGCGTGTGTCCAGTATACGTATCTCGTGAGAAACCAGATCAATGTCATTTGACTGGTCGGAGAACCGCTCCAGCGTGAGCTTGGACCGAATGAGCTCCACCTTTGCCAGAGTGGACTCAGCATTGGCGCAGTGCAGTCGGGCATGGGCATGAACAAGCTCCAAGGTCACATTCACCAGAGCCATGCGTATGGCCAAGAAAGTCCAGCTGTTGCCGTTGTGGCCTCCCTGCTGCTAAAGGGCATGAAAAAAAATGACACTTTATCTTGTGATACGACGTGCGCTACTGGACTGTGTAGTCATATTAATCCTTTGAGGGTCAATTTTTTTCGCCATATGCGACCGCCCAGGGTCAATTTTTTTTATTGCAGATTCCAATTCTTCTTGGGGGGGACTTATTTCGAAAAAAAATTACCGCAATTTTTTTAGGGTGACCGTAAAATGAGAAAAAAATATTTTGCGTTGGTATATATGTACTCTTCATTCATGAATAACAACAATAAAAAAGGAAATAAACTTATAAGGATTATAAATTTGACGCATCTTTATACACATAGTTCAAGGCCTTAAAATGCACACACGAGAATATTTTTCAAGACTCAAATGTTCCTGCTCTTACACTAATTTGTACATCCATAGCATAATCGAACTGCGTAAGTGCGCGCACTCAAGAAATCTGTGTGGTTCTGTGCCCGTCAAAAAAGCACAACGTGTGACAAACTTCCGCTAATCTTCATGTTATCACCAACCAGAGGCAATTAGTTTTCGCAAGTGTAAAAAAAAAAAAAAAAACGGAAACGCATGCAAGGCGGCATCCTTCCTATGTGCACCCCTGTGAGCACTAAACGAGCGAGAAAGAGGCGGTCATCCTTTGAGCGATTAGTAACGAGTTAGCCATCAGTTTTGCAAGTGCAAGAAACCGGCACCGCCCGTGGAACAAAACTCGAACTGCCACTCGCCTGTGCCCGTACCAATGCGCCAGCGATAGTATATAGAGGTGCGGGAGCAAATTAGCTCTAAAACAAAGCATGCATTGAAAACAAAGAGAGGGAGGCGCGTGAAAAAATTCCCTGTATTCCCACATAGTGGCAGCACATGACAGAAAAGAAAAAGTTAGGAAATTGGCGAGCTTTTTAAACTTAGAGACGGCGCTGTAAATATACGGCATCGACCATTTTGGGACTTGTTCATGGCACCGTATATTTACTTAGCTACATTGCATAGTTACATTGATCCTCAAAGGGTTAAATGTAACAGCATTTCTTTGGCTACCTCTTAGGCAAAGTTTTGTTGTCTCGCATAGATAAGCGAAGTAGTGCTAAGAGGAAAGTGGAGAATGCAAAGCTTGACGTCAAAGATTGGAAAGAGGCGTTGACGTCATTCCAAAGCCAACCAGATGCGGGGGAAAAGGAGGAAGAGAAAGACATGCGGGACAGAAATTAGATTAAGTCAACATGAGTAGGAGATAGAAGTTGAATAAAATGTCTAACATTCGAAGTTTGTCATGCCGGCATAAATGATAAAGAAATTCAAGTCTCATTCATCTATGTTGATTAGCTTTGAATTGCGGTAGCATTCCTTCGTAATTAATCAGCTCCATGGGCATAAACTGAGCAATAGATTAGCTAATTGTGTTCCTTCAGAATAGCACATTTGCGATTAGAGTAGATGGAAAGCAAGAAAGACACTTCACATTGAACAGAGGAGTCCCACAAGGTTCGGTTTTGGCTCCTCTTCTCTTCAACGTTGCTCTAATACCTCTAGCCTGGCAACTACATCGGATTCCAGACGCGAGGTTCTTAATCTACGCGGATGACATCACTTTGTGGTCCGTGCATGAAGATATATCTAGACAAACTCAACAGCTTCAAGAAGCCCTTGATGTTCTGAACAACTACGCTCAGAAAGCAGGGTTGGACATTTCCTTCCAAAAATCAAGCTATGTTGTCATGGCCAACAAGAAAGGACGCACAAGAATCACGCAGCACCCCTTTACATTTAGACTCGGTGCAGTGACAATCCCTGAGGCTTCTGAGGTCCCCATACTGGGTCTCGAT
Organism: Dermacentor variabilis; assembly: GCF_050947875.1. NCBI lineage: Eukaryota > Metazoa > Arthropoda > Arachnida > Ixodida > Ixodidae > Dermacentor > Dermacentor variabilis. The sequence continues at coordinate 108,005,695 of NC_134570.1, forward strand.
ATTCACCACTCCGGCAGTGGTGCATACTGGCTCCGTAAAACCAGAGTTCGACAAAAACACTTCACCTTATTCGTCGCATTGCAGCAAAAGCAGCTGAAGCTCGTACTGACGTAGCTCAACGGTTGGTGCGTGCAGTCTTGCAGCCATGAATTTTATATCAGGCACAATTTCAACGGCTGACTTTGGCACAGCTGGCACAGTTGGAGACGATTAATTGCGATGCTATGCGCACAATCACAGCACTGCCCCGTATCACTCAGATACCAACCTTACAGGAACATGCCCAGCTCAACACAATTGCAGAGCTAATTTTGCAACATGAAAAAGCACGTGAAATAAAAAAGCAACTTATTCCGGCTGTCAGTGCACTGCATGCTCATTTTCAATGCGGCTCTCAGATTGACAATCAGCCCTATCCAATGCTTCCCTGGGAATTCACCAGCATCACAACTAATAAGCCAATGAAGTTACGACGCAGCGATACAACAGGTATTATTGACGAACACAATATCGCCGATGCATCATGCGCTAACCCCTGCGAAGTCTATACGGATACTGCCATTCTCCCAGACGGTGGAAGGACATCATTCCTGAGTACTACGCATAATTTCATCAGCAGCCACCAGCGCTATTTATCTACGGAAGCCAGCACTCTAGTAATGGAACTTCAAGCCATCCACGACGCTGTGCAAGATGCGACATCTAAGCTGCCTACCATCAAGCAACTAGATATCTTCACTGATCCTTTAGCGGCTATTCAGGAACTCAAGAAGTTTGATAAGGCAATGGAAATCTGCAAGAAATTACACACTATGAATAGTAAAACAGCTACTTGCGTCAAGGTACACTGGATTCAAGGCCATTCAGCGAACCCTCACAACATTGCTGCTGACCAGCAGGCATAGACCGCTAATGGTCGGGGCCCTTAGTCCAGGGCTCCGCTGGCTCTTGCCATCTTCTCAGCTCTCTTAATCAGCTTGAGCTGGTCGTCGAGGGCCGAGCTGGACAGCAGTGCCTCCCATTGCTCCCTCGTTATGTTCGTGTCTGGGTGTTCTATGTTGTGTAGTGTGCACTCCCACGTAATGTGGTATAGGGTTGGTGTGGCCCCACACCATGGGCATTCGTCCCTGTAGGCTGTGGGGTGTATCCGATGTAATATGTGTAGGTTCGTGTAAGTGCCTGTCTGGAGCCTACGCCAGGCAGCGGCATCTTCTGTCTTTAGGTTTAGGCCTATTCCCCTACCACCTCAACCGCCTAACTCACTCCGAGCCCGTAAAAATTTTCTCCGGCAGGACACACACGCTCTTATCCCACTGTGAGTCTGCTCCCTCCCCCTTCACCTTACTAGGGCGGAGGAAGTTGTGCTTAGGAGGCTTCGGGCCGGGGTGGCCCTTACACCGGCTGTTATCTCAAGGTGGAAATGGTCGCATTTACTACTGGGTGCTATGTGTCCGTACTGCTCCATTCCTGTGATGGAAGCAGATGCATACCTCCTAATATGGACATGTACTGGTTTAAAATCGGAACGCGCGTGTCTCCTACTGCAAGCCGGCCTCCGCTACAGTGTGACAACCAGCTATGACCACTGGATACATGACAACAGATTCCACAAAACACTGCTTCAATTCATACACAACACAGGCCTCACAGCACACATATAATACACATATACGCACTAAGAATTATGCTGTAAGGGCAAGTCTTTATCGCAATAAAAAAAAAAAAAGCTAACTGTGTTGGACAAACAGGGTCAAACATGAGCAAATGCGTGACTTAGAAATGCTACCTAATTTCAAAGCTAATCACCACAGATGAATGCTACTTTAATTTTTGATGAGCTGACTGAAGCACGAGAAACACGACACCCTTACTTTGGTGACACACTGTGACCGGAATTTAGATAGTTGTTGCACGAGAATAACTTATTGCCTAAAATAAAGGTTTGTTGTTTACCATACTAATCTCTTTGCGCAAGACAAACCTTGTGAGAATTCTACAAGAGTAATGAAAGAGCAGAGATTGATTCAACATTTTAAAATTGAAGCAAGTCACAGGGAGGTTGCGAGAGACATTGTACAGGGGGACTCTGCATTAATTTCAACCACCTGGGGTTTTTTAATGTGCAACCAAATTTCATAAGTACACAAGTGTTCTTGAATTTTGTCCCCATAAGAATGTGGCCCCAGTAGGCCAGAAGTGAACCCAACACTTTGTGCTTAGCAGCAGAATGCTACTACGTACATCCACATTGGATCACCCAGCACAGTGGGTGAACCAACATTTTTTTTTTTAGCGTTACTTTAGAACAAACACACACACAAAAAAAAGACAGCACAATGCTGTTGCAGTCAACAAATAGCCAGCTCCCACAGCCAATGAATAACAGCCTAGGATTTTAGCGACATTACAGTGATGAAAATCAAGTTATTACAGGCCCACCTGTTCTGGAAACAGCTCAACAAGGGTCAAATTGGATGCAGAAGTGCGCTCCACTGTCTCCCCAAGGTTGCGACTCAGGATGCCATGGACCAAGGCATACTGACTGCGATCCAGAGTGACGTGTACAGAAGAAAAGTTTCCTTCAACCGTCCAGTCGGGCACTGAAATCAAACACCAGCCATATGGGAAAAACGTGAAGTAAAACTCACAACAAAGCACAGAAACTTTCTCATATGACAAAAGTGAAAGGGCTTCAAGTGCACTGAAAAGCTCAATTTTTAGCTCTACTTTACTGCACAATTTTCTTTCCCCTTTATGCCAATTTGGCCATGAAGTTGTCGCATATACAGGGAGAATACTCCCTGCATAATCGTGGGTTTATTATTGGCAAAAAAAAAAAAAATCAGCATAACTCCCGGGATTTCTTCGGTGATGAACTCCTTTAATGTGACAGCAGGAGGCTCTCACAGCAAATGCTGCTCTCAAGAAATTCTTTGCGATGGCATACAACATTGTCATTGTCCACTACAGCATTGAATGTTGTGGCCTTTGAAGTTAATGTAGAGACACCACTAGCTTCAGTGTCAGTGTGACGTCCAAAACATTGCACAGATATCCAATTGTGAGTGTTGCACAATAGTTCAGTGTTTAGTGCGTCAAGCTCCGAAGTGCATAGTGCCCCAATGACATGAGTCAGGATTGCAGCGATGATGGTGGGCAGGTTTGTTATATGCATGTAAGTGATAATTTAGCAAGTCTGAGCACATGTTGCCAATGTCTGTATGTAACACATAATGCGTTGCAACATCTTAGGCGTTCGTCTTAGGTCTTCATCGAAAATGGCATTGTCATCCTCGGCAGGTTAGTTTTGACAGGTTAGTAGAGTGACGTCGCATGCGGTCGTTGTCCGTGGCAGTTGGCTCTAAAGGCAGAGACTGACCCGCTGACTTGCTCTTCTAAAACCACCAACACACACTGCTTACGACACCTATGAATTTTGCTCAGTTCTCTGAAGGCTCTCTAACCTCTTACTCCCACAACACCCTCCTATATCCTTTTTTTCTTTCTATTTATTTTTTCTTTTTTTGCCACCTTCCCCTCTCCCACTCTTGTCCCCTCATCTAAGAAACTACGCCCAGATACGTCAAACGACAACGCTGATTTTGCTTTCTGTCTCTCCCTTTACAGCCAGCCACCACCGACAAAACATGTGATGTCGCTATACTAACCTGTTAAAATCAGCCTGCCAAGGATCACAAGACTGCCTTTTATGAAGATAGGTCCTCCTATCAAAACATTGGCCAGCCTCTCTGAGGCACCTTAGCTCTGTTTATAACCTGCTAGGTAAGACAGTTTTCTGGGCGTGGAGTGCCTGCAGCACAATCAAAGCAGTGGCGGCAGCGGACGAAATTTTCTTTTTCTTCGCCCTATGGCAGGCGAGAAGCCAAGGATGAGGCAGGCAGTGGCCTCGTGAACGCAGCTGTCGTCGTCATCCTAGTCAGCACTCAATGGACGGACAGGCAGAGTAGACCAAGTTTCAAGCATTTAACTGCTGTTGTAGTTAAAGTGTTATTTATTGAAACAGTAACAACAACAAAAAAGAAATAAACTGAATATAAGCTGCATCAGATTGCACCAACACTCCCTCATCCCACATTTTGACACGGCACAAGGACTCACCGGAATGGTTGAAGGCAGAGTCCAGGTTCTTTTCAACTAGCAGATGTAACATCAACGTGCGTTTGAGGAGGGGGCCACCCTAGAATCAAAAACAAGACACGAAGGTCAAGATAATGTTGCAGGCTGCTAGTATAATTTTGCGTTACTGTTAGTGCTTGCTCGTCTGGTGAGGCTAATACTGCTTTGATGAATAAGGCTTCACCTAGAGCTAGCTCGTAAAAAATCACTATTTACTGGGATGGTTTTTATACGAAATACACTACAAAAAAGGACAGGCACAAACAACTGCACATGCCCCCCCTTCCCCCCCCTCTGATGGCGCACTATTACGTGCATGCATGCAGTAAGTTCGAATACAGTGCTAACAGGTATACGAACATGAAAAATCTTTCAAATACCTAATGCCACAGAAAAGTGAAAAAACTAGATGCTGATTGCAAAAAAGGTTCATTGTACAGCGATGCGCTTCATGTTGGCCAGGCAAGCAAGCAAACTGGTCCCTTACACAATGCTGGACGCGTTGTGATAAAAATTGCACAACTGGACTTACGAAAACCACCTCCAAAATCAGAGCACCATTTCACAGAATAAACAAAAATACCCTGTGGATGATCTGCAGTTAAATCACGTAGTAATATGTGTGAGCTATATCTACCTTGTATAAGCCATCTATAGGCAGCATTGTCTATGACATTCCTGTGTCTTGTCGTCATGGTTACATTGAAGCATTGCTTAAACACTCGTTTAAAGAAGAGTAAGAATAATCTGCATGCACATCTTGCTGCCCTCTGCATATCTTGTAAATGAATGCCTACATATAATAGATAGGGCAGTTGCTTTTTATGAGCACAAAGCTACACTGGTCACGATAACTGGTGGTTGAGGGGAGTGTTTGCCCATGAAAAGTGCAAAAGCTTTTATGCTTTGTGATGTCATCAGACAGTGAGACTGATTTCTAGAAAGGAGGCTGAACAAAATGTTTTGTTTTTTGTTTTGATTCCTTGCTTTCTGCCTAACAGACCTTTTGTTGACACTTTTCATGTCAAAATGTCATCCTATAGCTTGGTATATCAATCACACAGTTCACATTTCATCTGTATCTAGACAACATGTTTCTCTCACTTTTCGTTTTGTGTTTCCTTCCAAATATTTAGTCGCAAGTAAGCATTTATATTTTTGTTTCCTTTATTCTATTTTTGTCTGTCAAGCTGATCGAACTTGTGCAACAGTAATAAGGAGCCATAATTCATTTACTGCAAAGAAATACAGAGAGGCAAAGAAAGCTGGTAGCTCTCCCTAGCTGATGACGCTGACACGATGGCAAGTTAAAACTCACATTCTTTTTGATGAAGATGGATGGAAACTGAACAGTGTATGAACCCTCGGGATGATTCACTGGCACAGCTTGGCAAGCTGGAACACACACACCAGAATAGACGTCCATGTCCACCAGCTCCACATCCATGACTTGCAGAAGGCACTTCTCACCTGAAAGAAAACACACCGTTGCAAACAAAGCAGGTAAAGTAACAACAATGCAATAATGAAAGGGACATTGCAGAACAGCACCCAAAAGCAGGCAAACAAACCCAACTGTAGACATTCTGCTCAACACTTCTGCAGTCCCCCAATGCTCACCTTTGCACTAAAGGGACACATTAGAAAGCAAGAGACAGACCATCCCTTAATTCTTGCAAAGAAATGCAATCCTGACTTTAACGGCCTATAGATAGGTACAATCTTGGACAAACTAAACACGCAAAAAAGAATGCTATGACCTCTTACAAGTAGCAAAAGTAGTGTAGACGGCAAAATAATGCCAACATCACATAACACAGCAAAAACAGGAATGAAAAATACAATCAATACAAATAAAAAGTACAAAAACGCAATCTAGTTCTCACTGCCTTTTAAATTTGTCAACAAGAGTACTATTGCACTCATTGTGAGCTACAGTGTGCGACCACTTTGTCACGCACTTTCATGTTGTAGCTGATACTGAGCGCGATAGTACATGTGTACTGTGTGTACAGCAAGCATCAAAATTTTACAAGGCCCCAGGACCTGAGTAGGATAAGAATATTTCCCTGGATTTCAGATTTGGGATTAGTACTAATGTATGCGACCGACATAGCATCATACTGTTTTAATGATGGCAAACTAAAACTGGGCTCAAATTTAGCTTTCTCACGGAACCCATGCCTTGTGAATTTTTTATGCTAACCGTACGTAGTTGCAGTGCCCATTCGCACCTTTCCATCACTGCTGTTACTTTACTATGAGTTTGCATTCCTATTTTCCATTTATT